>NC_142106.1:4976666-5580000 GCF_056152115.1 Neolamprologus brichardi
GGGCGCTGCTGCCTTAAAACCGCAAAGACCTCAAACTGCTTATAAGGGTCGCCAGAGCAAAGGACCCAGTAACAATGCAGTCTGGATCCAAAGTTGTCTGCCTGTACATTTCCAGGGACAGTTAAAACAGCATGTGCGGAGGGTCACACTGACGCCTCAGGAAACATTTCGGATCATCCATTTGGTTATTGAGTTCAAAACACCTGGTAGGAAAGTCCTCATTCCAGAAGAGTATTAAAACAAGAATTTACATTGTGACAAACTGAAGATCACACAAAGTTTCTCTGTTTATTTCCAGGGGTCATTGTTGAGGGCAGCACAGCAGTGACACCTGGAGTGCGTTCAGGACCCAGCAGACACAAACATATACAGGGTGGCTACCACAAGAAAAAACAACGTGGATGTTCCCGATTAAAAATGTCTGCGTGGAAGCAACAGCCTGGAAGGTTTTCACGAAGAACTTCCTAACATGATTTCAGGTACACAGCTGTAATCTGTATACTTGTGACAAATTACACTTGTGGTCATGTCATTGACATTTCCATTATTATTGTTGTTTTCAGGTCCTCACTGATAAGTGGCATTGCAAGGTGGAAGGAGGAGCTCAGATGCTTTATTTGTTGGTAAAGGATTTACTCTGCAGCACTGATCAGTGGCCTCAACACTCGCTGTCAGCAGCTGTTTGGAGAACCTGTAGAAGTAAACATCTGTGGCCCAGCTGATCTCACATCCACTGAATTACTCAGACTGGAGTACTTGTTCAGCCAGAGCAGAGGAGACTCTGTAATTTTCTCTCTGTAGCACATCGTCAGTGATGGACCTGGTCCTGAGGAGGAGGGGGTTCAGCCTGAGCAACCCGAGCCAGATGATCCTGGTGAAACATTGCAGAGTGACGAGGAGGCATGCGACACTGTGCTGCATGCTGTCCTTCCCCACATTACACTCACCAATTATAACCTCCACTGTTCACCCTCCAGCCTGTGTGAGTAGCTAGGTTTACTTTTCATATGAGGGACAAAGTTTGTACATCAAAGCAACGATTAAAACACCCATTGCTTGTCTGAAAACAAAGACAATTGTTTATATATTTACCGACCAAGTTTGTATGGGATCCATTTTACAGGAAGATGCCTGCAGTACAAAAGCCATCCTGGATTTGAAAAGCTGGAAATGTTCTGCTCTGTGTTAGTGGAGATTAGCCTGATAGAGGACAAATCATCACTTACCGCTGAGCAGAGGAACAAGGTCCTTCGGTGTGGAGGGGCATGACAAGCAGCCACAATAGTTTAACCAGCTGTACAAGACCCACTGGGACAACACCCTCTACTGCCACACTGACAGGGATGACCTCGTTGATGCTGCTCTTATACAAACAGTAAAGATGGCCAAGGGCTAGGGACCCGCACAACGTCCCATCAGCACTCGGAGCAACAGTTAAACTAAACACTTGTGGTTGTGCTCACCTCAGGGTAGTCACAACAGTCCAGAGAAACTCTCTATTTTAAAGGCCTGTGAGCGAATCCAGCATCGTGTTCTGGTGGAAGATGCGGTTCTTTCTAAAATAAACATCAAGACTATGCGGGACTTCAACCGTCAGCAAGAAACTATCCTCAATCTGCATGCAACAAAACATACATAGGATTCAGTGTATGAATAAGTTCCTGAATCCTTTATCATCCACAGCTAAAAATGGTTGGAAATCAAGTGCAATCATTTTGGACAGGTCTTTATCAATTAAGTTCTGTCTTGCTGGGGTCACAGACGTCTGCAAAAACTCTGGGTTGGTTTAGGTGGTTGTGGTGGTATACTGCATGATGCTGTAGATACTGCAGCAGCTACAGTTGCAGTAGACACACTGGCACCTTCATTAACATCACTCTCATTTGACTGTGTTTTATCTTCCCAGTGCACTGATGGGTGGACTGTTCTCAGGTGTCTGTGCAGGTTGTTTGAGTTCTATGTGATATCCTTTTCTTGCACACTCTACACTTTGCCTTTTGTCAATAAAATTGAAATGGTTTCAGATTTTGCTTCTTTTCTTGGTGTCGCTTATTTTCTTTACTGTACTTTTCTAATGTGTCAATGTTGTCTCTTGTTGTTGCCCCTGGATCCCTCTCTATCTCGATCTCCTCCTATGAATGTAACTACCACCCCTCGTGATGTTTTTGTTTCCAATTCAGGAATATTTTTGTTCTTTTTTTTCATTAAAAAAAAAAAAGAAAGAAATAATTTTACCTCATCACAGCTTTCCCTGCTTCCCAGAGGAAAGATGTTGATGTTCCAGTCAGGTTATTATAGTGTATATCAGGGGTGTCAAAATCGTTTTGGTTTACGGGTCAACATGCAGCCTAATTAGATGTAAAGTGGGCCAAAGCAGTACAATCATAACATAATTACCTATAAATAATAATACGTCCATGTTTTTTCACTTTGTTTTCATACAAAGTACAACAGCCTTACAAAATCTTCATATTTAATCAAATATCCTTTTAGTGAAGCTGTGAATATTGAATATTTTTCAACTTTTTCTACAGCAAGAATTCATTTTCACAGAACTGTTTTCTTTAAGTGTAGTTGGCGTCTGAAGCAACGTTTCAGATTCTTATCTGCAGTGATGTTAATATAACCAGGGCGTGATGCAGGGTCACGATAGAGCTGTCCGTCCACGTAGAGCCCTTATTAATGAAGACTGGGAACAAGACATTGTGTTGCTCCAGGATCTCGTTAGGGAAATGGTGGTTTATGCTGAAGTCCAATCCTTTCACCTCCTTGATGCAACTTTTCGCTGGTCTTTCCACAACAGGATGCTGTCTCCCAGCACCCTCTTAGGTCTGAGACGATGGACTCGATCGTAGCTTTTAATTAGTTGCTTCAGCAGACTCCGAGATTCCAGAAAACACATATTGTCTCATACTACAGGCCTGCATTTATTTTCTGTATTAAGATGGGCCACATTCTCAGTTACAGACTTAACTCAGTCCCGTAGCGAGGACTTTTTTAGCAGCGACCATTTCCACCTTATTCTGGCTGAATTCCAGAGATTCCCGCAGGGATTTAAATTCCTGGTGTAAAATCTTCAGCAGGGACAACATCGCATCCAAGCTGGACAATCGCCTATCAACTGACTCCAGGATGTCAGTAAAGTCGTTGTATTCTTGGAGAGCGTCTAATTTCTCCTCCCTGTCCTCCAGGCTGCTGGAGATGATTATACAAATTTGGTTTATTATTTGTCAATTGATTGTATATTATAACTGAAGCTTTCTGAGCTAACATTTAGGGTTTTTTTCTTGTCAACTCTCCAGCATCTAATGTGACCTACGGCATTTTCCGTCACTTCTGTTGTGGAGGTTTTCCACTTAAATAAAGCCTGCAGACAAGCGGTGAGCGGTAGCTAACATTCTTTAATTCATGCACACAAAAGAACAGACAAACAAGCTTGTGGAGCCCTCCATGGCCGCGGGACAGACGGTCAGCAGAGTTCTCCCTGAGCCTAGCATTGCTCTCAGTTAAATACCTTCTCCAGGAACAAAGGCAGTACACAGCTGTTTCACACCTTAAGGTTCACACTCCCTTGCTACTTCCCAGAGTCCTCAAGAGACAAAAGACTGGTCCTCTGGAGTTCCTGTTTCCCCAACATCCTTACTACACCCCCTACCATTTGTCTTAAGTATGAGTGTCAGACATGTTAATACAATAAATAATGTGATTAAATACCTAGGTAAAAGAAATTCCTATACAATCCCACCCTTTGATTCTAAAATCAAGAATCACATTAAAACCAGAATTTCTTTCCTGACATTCTGTATATCACATCAACATTATTGTACACTTAAAGGAGTTTCACACTGTGTATCCTCACTTCACTGTTCTCCCACCACCCTTTGTTCATCTTTAATCTTCCCCACAATCTAAGCTCTCACATGCAAATGGCAACAACAATGATACAGAGGAAAGGTCTTCTCCAGAGTGTCAAAGTACTTTGCATGGCAAAGTGAAGCAGCATTAGGTGGTCAGTCACAGTCACAGTCATGGCTCCTGGTGTCTGTGCCATTTACAGAGTCATAATTCCAACGCTGATCTTCCTTGCGCTGTCACTTTTGGAGCTTAGCACGCTCTCTCCATCCCTCGATTTCTGTTCCAACGCGGCTGTAGATTTAAGGCAGAGCACGTCGTACACCTTAGTTGTCTTCCTCAGCGTCAACGACGAAACTCTTTCATTTTATTTTAAGATTTTGCTGTTCAAAATCTCCTCGTGACAATCCTTTGGAAGCCCACTGTCGTTTGTCTGTTGTCCTGCAGATGGTCCCTGCTTCTCAGTGGTCCTCTTGAAGCGTTCTCTCCTAGTCACAGTTTGCATCTGCGCCTCAGTCAATCCTTCCATATCCCTCATGTCACGGTTCCTGCAATTTAAAAATAAAAACTTCCCCGGAAAAACCCTCTTTTGCCCTATGTCAGCTTATCACAATTTAGACATGCACAATAAAGTTGTGTACTGTCTCTTAAAAATTCTCAGGGCTTCTCCCCTGAAGTAGCTTCACTCCAGGCCCTGTCGTAAGAAAAAACATTAGCCAGTGGTGTGTCCTGCTGTAAATCATGTGATTAGATCATATGATTAACCCTTTGCTGTGGAAAAAAGTGATATAGATGTTAGCGCAGCGCGTCTGTATGCACACTTTCTCACAGTGACCTCTGCACTGTAAACAATACAAGGTCATGAATAACACACCGCTGGTAAATTCATAAAGACACAGAAAGTGGCAATTAAAAGGTTAAGTCAGCACGGCCCAAAAGCCCATGCAACCCGTTGCTGTCACCTTTCTGCTCCTGTAAAAAGAAACATACATACATCCACCCTTTTGTCTCTCTGGGTGGAGGTGCAATCTTGCATATTGGTGTCAAGTCAGTCAAGTTTTTGTCAGTCCAGTCAATCCCCGTGTTTATTGCTGATAGCAGAACCTCTTGTGTCGCAATAAGTTTCTACTGCCAGCAATGACGTCATTTCAAAAAGGAAAAAAAAGAATTTAGACTGGATTACCTCGCTGAATCCTTTTTGCCAGGGACTTGTTTTTTGATTGTCCCAAAAAAGTGGCTTTCTCCCGAGCCCATTTTAATTTTGGAGAAGCTCACTTGCGATTGATCAACATGTTGTGTAGCGCTTTGGATCCCGATCTTGCAGGCCTGCTTAAAAAAGAGAAAATTGCCAAACAAAAATCTCAGTGCACTGTTAAAATCAAAAAATATGAAGGCCTAGTTTTAGAAGTTGTCTAAGCGTACTCTCTTAGAATGATGAAAAAACAAAACTAATTGGCAGGTTTAAAGTGGTACCAAAAGAAAATGCATCAGTAAATCCCCAAAACTTTCATCCACCAGTCACACACCTCACACAACAACAATATTTTATTAGAAAATGAGTTTTTGTTTTCCCCATGTACCCAGATGTGTGTCATGATAAGATCTCCCTCACACATCAGAAACCAGAAACTCAATAATCTATTAGTCCCCACTCATCTGACCCTCCCGCAGCATTCTGTTCATCCCTGCAATGATTCAATCATCCTTCCCCAAAAATAATACTAGTTCACTAGTCTATGTATCACTGCTTAACCCACTAAGTGAACCGGACAAGATGATGGTAACAGAAATGCTTAAAATGCTATTTGGTCTTCATGAGATTCATTGCATGTGTGTTTGTGTTAGCAGGATTAATGCATTTTTCTGTTTGTGTAATTTTGTGTACCTCTCCTCTTTGCGGTGCTCCAGACACTTTTCAATTCTCCACGCAAGGCAAGTGACTTATTAACTAGTAACTTCATCAGTCATGACAAAAGCTAATGTTTCTGTGCTAACATAAAGGATCTCAGATCAGCTGCTGCCATCTTTTGGCCACAGTTGGTTACTGTCTCTGAAAGTTGTCTCTTGTTTCCTTTTTTCCTGTTAACAAAGGCTGGAGCTCATCATGCTGAGAGGGCAGCAGCATTTTTTGGCTCTTCACACATGTTCATTATATTCTGATGATCCTGGATGGAGACAAACTACAGATAAGTGTGTTCAGCCCAACTAGTTGATCTCATTACAGCAGTTTGATGTTTCCCTTTGAATCCCCCTGAAGATACTGACAGTGAAGCACGTACATAATACTCCAGCCTTTCAACTCTGAGCTTATTTAGTTCTATTAATACACTGAAATCTCATTTGTGTAATGAAGAAAGTCTTTAATCAAACAGAATTCAAAGATCAGAAACATTTCATATATGGAGTTAAACATGAATCATTGTTTCAACAATAGATTTATTGTTGTCATAAACAGACAAGAAGACAACAACAAACTGCTCCTCCCATTCAACACATGTCAGTCCATATCCCAGCAAACTAAATCATCTCCATTTACACATCAAATAGAAACATGAATCACTTGTAATGATTAGAAACTTGATAGAATTTCAAATCTAGTTTGGGGAGTCATTCAGTGAGAAACTGTGAAATGATTTTCCATGTGAAAAGGTGGACAGCAGAAACAGAAAGAAACAGTGAGAACTAAAAGAGAAACAAAGAGCTTTGGAACAACGAGGCAGCAGGAGGACAGCTGCAGTTTAACAGCTTCAATTCACTGACAGGAAACAACATTAGAAACATCATCATCCTCAACTCATCTGCTCCACTGACACTGACACCTTCAACGGACACACCTTCACTTTACCAGCCACATTTTCAAAATATGGAAACATCCTGTGAGTGAAAGTGTGTGTGAAGGTGTGTATGTGTGTGTTAGTATCAGGATCAGAGAACGACAGCTTTCCTCTGTTCCAGTCCAGATTCACTCTGATCCTCTGGAGCTTCTTCTCTACTGAGAGAGCAGTGAGAGCAGCTGATGGTGAGAGTGCTGAGTATTTACCTTTATGGAACCCTATTATCCATAATCCAGACTGTATGCGTCCCTTCCTCTGCACAGACTCTGCAAACACACCCAAATCCCACGGTGTACTGTCTCCAACATCAACATCCCAGCTGTGAGTCCCTGAGTTAAAGCCCTCAGAGCCCAGGACAGACCAGTAATAATCAATCCTCTCTGGATTATCAGGAAGCTGCTGTCTCTCTCCTCCATATCTTACACTGGTCAGATCTTTAGACAGGATGAGGTTTGGATGAGCAGTGTTTGGGTCCAGAATGAGAGGAGTGTAGGAGACCATGTCCTTCATGTTGTTCCAGATGTTGAAGGTCAGGTTGCCCAGGTGTTTGGCCTGGTCTATCAGAGCTCCTGAGGGCAGCTGTGGATCATCCAGCAGGGGGCAGCGCTGGACTCTTTCCACTGCAGCCTTGTAGTTGTGCAGGAATGAGACGTCTTCAGCTCTCAGCTCCTCCTCTGTGGCTCTGACTGTGTCTGAAAGAGCTGCTATCTCTCTGCTCAGAGCCTCCATCTTCTCCTTCATCATCCCACTCTTCTGCTCCTCTTCCTCCCTCAGTGCAGCCAGCCTGGCCTCCTCTTCCTCTGCTAGAAACTGGTGAAGCTTCTTAAACTGCTCCTTAATCTGCCTCTCTGTGTGTCGGGCCTGGACCTTAATGTGTTCTGCTGTTTGATCAAACTTCACTTGAACTTCTTCACAAACCTTTAACTTCTTCTTTAAGGGCTTCAGAGTTTCCTGAAGTTCCTTCTTGTGTTGTTGTGCAGCTTCATCGATGGGTCTGAATCTGTGATTGGTGTGTTTTTCTGAGTCTCTGCAGACGACACACACTGGCTGCTGATGGTCCAGACAGAAGAGTTTGAGTTTCTCAGAGTGCAGACTGCAGAGAGCCTCTGAAGCTCTCTGATCTCTCTCCTGTAAGAACGACTCACACAGGTTCTTTAAAGCCAGATTTAAAGGTGGATCATACACTGATATTTTCTTACAAACTGGACACTCACGTTCCCTTTTTTTTCTCCACCATCTCTTCAGACAGTCTTTACAGAAGCTGTGGCTACATGACAGAAGAACAGGATCTCTGAAGACCTCCCGACAGACCGGACAACAGAGATCCTCCTCTGATCTGGAAGCCATTGAGTCTGTGAGTGAAGCTGAAAACAGCAGACAGGAAGTACAGTCAGTCCTGGCTCCCCTCCCTCCTCTACCACCTTCACTGAAACTTCCTTTGAGTCGTGTTTTTGCTCAAACTCACATTCAGTGTGTGGAGCGTCAGCAGCTTGAAGCAGCAGTGTTGGAGTTTTCCACTTTTCTCTCCTGTAGCTGGACTCACTCAGAGGATGCTGCTAGTTTGGTCTGAACTCAGTCTGATCGTCTGTGCGTCTCTCTTTACTGAGGACGAAGAACAGCCAGTTTCCTGATTTGTTGCATGTTAAACACGTGGTGGGCGGAGCTTCTTCTTCTTCTTCTTTCTTACATTTGTACTGGCAGTTGGCAAACAATTGAAAGGTGCATTACTGCCACCAACTTGTATGGAGTATGGTCTGGAACGACGCTAAAAAAAAACCTAAAAAAAACCATCCTCAAATCCTTCCAAACAGGTTGGGGGGCAGAGCTACTTTTAACTTCCTCTAATAAATGTGTGAGTGTGACTGCAGAGCGCAGACCTTCACCGCAGGTCAAAAATTAAACATTTTGTGAAGCTCAGAAAATAAAGCATGACTCAGTGTTGCAGCTGTTTGGCAGTTTTTCTTTCAAACTTTCTTCTGATTATTAGAAGGGCTCGCCGCGCCTGCAAACTGTGGACCAATAGGAGAGCTGGCCCACTGTAGACTACCAATCGTATGTCGACGGAAGTTGCATCACCAGAAAACAACAACGGCACCTCCGCTATGTTGGAAAAGTCGCATTTCTTTTATCTTTACAGTAAGTTATCGACTTTAAGATATAAGCTGGAGGAAATAGACATGAAAGGAAATATTATATGGTGTGGGCATTTTAATGCACACCATTCGTTATGGGTGAGTGAGAAAACAGACTACAATGGTAAAGTGTTAGAGGAAATTCTGCTTATATGTTTATTATATAAACCAGTTTAAAAAAAAACTCAAAAAATAAATTTTAAGTATAAGAATGAAGAAAATGTAATTAACCCCAAGACAGCAGTCGAAGTGATGTTTATTTTCTTTTGCAAGTCAGTAAATCTAAACATAGTTTTAGTGGAATATGAGAAAATGTTTTTTGTGACGTTATGTTCTAAGTTGAAACCATTGTATAAGTTTTTGTTGTTCAAATTTAGATGATGAGGAAATGATTGAGATTTAAACCTAAGGGGGTAGGGCTAGATGAGTATCTAATTCTGGCTACTCCTTTTCAAACAACTGCATTGAATGATATTATGAAATGTTGGTGAATGTATATGTTTGACATAAATAATGAACTGAACTGAACCTATGGAGCGACGGCTGACAAGCGGGGAACTCAGCTTTCCTGTACAGTCACATCAAAATAATTCTGCTGTGCAGCCCAAACATCGTGAGTCCACAGAGGCTGCTGTACGGTCCAAAAAAATGACACAGTTGGACTGAGTAAGTCACCTGCATCCCAGGGTCATGATCATACCATACAATTACCTTTGAGTCATTCACCTGTAAGTGCTATTTATTTCAAATCGAAACAATTTCAGTTAGAGCATTTGTATGTGTGTGTTGTATTCTATGTTATCTGTGTGTGTTTGACAGAGGGATGGGTGTGTCTCTGGGAAAATCCTACTAGAAGTCCCAGACTTTTCTAACCCTCTGTCAGCCAAGTGGAAGCTAACTTGGCTAGTCTTTTAGCATCAATTCATATGTAAATTAGGTCGTTACCTGAGAATCCTGGAGGGGAGTGGGGGTGTGTGAATGATTGCTGATTTCTAACTGCCAACTGCCTCTTTGTTTGTGTGTGTGTGTGTGGGGGGGGGGGGGGGGGGGGGGAGCTGCTAAAAGCTGTGAACTTCCTTTTGTGTTGAGGTGGATACAATCTCACTGCACTTCATTGCCCTGAAGAATTCTGTGGTGTACGAACCTCCTCTCCAAGGAAAGAAAATGCAGAGAAGACTCACCACTCAGCAGACCTTGGAAATGATCCTGAGTGAAGTCAACATTTGTGACTCGGATAGAGAAGACCTAGAACTTCAGCCGGATTCGGACTCAGAGCTGTCTGATCAGTCTTCCGGTTAGGTTTCATTTCATATTATTTCCTCTTTCATTTCAAACAAGTAAGTGAAAGATGGCACAGTGTGGCGTGAAGAACAGGTGGGGACCTGTCTCCCTTTCACCCCAAAAGAAGCGTATGCTGCAGATGGAGAGCCAACGACTAAGGCCAGGAAAAGTATCTCGAGTCGCCTGCAGAGCTTCCTGTGTTTCATCACTCTTGACATGCTTCATAGCATTCAAGAATGGACTATTCAACATGCACAGCAAACGGAGCATGTTCATTGGTTCATGGACCTCCCTGAACTAATGGCATTTATTGCAATTGTCATCTTGCGGGGGGTTACTAGGGTTTCATCACTACATGACTGCTGGTCAGCAAACCTGGGAAACCCACAGATCATTATAACTATGCCGCGAAACCACTTCCAAGACATCATGCAACACCTACGCTTTGATGACAGGTCCACCTGCAGTGATCGAGCAAAGACTGATAAGTTCGCTGCAATTTCCAGTGTGTGGGGATCATTTGTCACCAACTGCATCACGTGCTACAACCCTGGTCTACATATCACCGTTGATGAACAGCTTTTCCCATCAAAGACTCGGGGCTGTTTCCTGCAGTATATTGCAAGTAAACCTGACAAGTTTGCAATCAAGTTTTGGGTGGCTTGCGACCTAAAATCCAAGTACATTTGCAATGTCTTCCCATATCTTGGCAAGGACCCCAATCGTCCCAGTGGGGAGAGACTGTCTGAAAATGTAGAGATGAGGCTGATGGAACCATTCCTAGACAAGGGCAGAAATGTTACCACGGACAATTTCTTCACATCGCTTTCACTTGCGCAAAAACGTCTTAGACGGAAAACCACCATCCTCGGCACAGTCAACAAGATTCGCCGGGAAATTCCTCAATCCGCTAGACACACAGATCGCAATGAATTCACCACTCAGGTATGTTGCAGGTCTTTTGTGGTTCTATGTTTATGTGTTTCATTGTGTGTAAAAGTGCTATGGAAATAACAATTTATCTTATTTCTTAGGTGTTTTCAACCTCTGCTGCCATGCTGACGGCGAATGCGGCCAAATGGAAGAAGACAGTCTATATTCTTAGCAGCATGAATAGCGTGGTTCAGACTGATAACACCACCAAAAGGAAGCCAAACACTGTCACCCTTTACAACACCACAAAGTGGGGCGTGGATGTGATGGACCAGATGGTGCGGGAGTGCACTGTCCGCAGAGGAACACGGCGCTGGCCAGTTACCGTGTTCTATAACATAATTGACATGGCAGCACTGAATGCACATGTGCTGTATCAAGCATGCACCAGGACGCAGGAAAGACGGGTGGACTTCCTGGTGGAGCTTGCAAGAGAGTTGGCTAACTCTCATATGGCTGGGAGGAAGGCAAGAAAAGAACAGTTGCTTCGGACACAACCCTCCACACCTAGCCCTGGAAAAAGAGCCATGTGTCAGGTCAAACACAAATGCAAGAACAATCATGCCACTGTGCGATGTGTTCACTGCTACAGATACACATGTGGTAAATGCAGACTACAGATACCATGGCAGTGCCAGGATTGTGAGTGATTGCTGAAAATGTTGAAATGTACTCACTCACTTTTTATAATTATTTGTAAATATGTGTACAAATGGTTGTTTTTTCTTGTTTTTTTGTACTGTTTTTATCATTAAATCTCAGCAACAAAGGAAATACACCCATGTGTGTTGATTTCTCCCTAAGATGGCAAACTGAAACACAAGTTTCCTTGTGGCTCAGGAAACTAACCACTCCAAGTGGCTCAGCATGGCCCCACCTTATTTAAATAACAAAAGCAGCTGTTCACAGGTGATTAAGGATATTAGCTAAAAGCCTACCAGCCAGTCACTTCCAGTTCCCATCTGCTGACTCATTCTATTGCTAATTGTATGAGCCACTTCATAGTGAGTTTAAGTTCAATTCAATTCAATTCAATTTTATTTATATAGCGCCAAATTACAACAAAAGTCGCCTCAAGGCGCTTCATAGATACAGAGAAAAACCCAACAATCATATGACCCCCTATGAGCAAGCACTTTGGCGACAGTGGGAAGGAAAAACTCCCTTTTAACAGGAAGAAACCTCCGGCAGAACCAGGCTCAGGGAGGGGCGGCCATCTGCTGCGACCGGTTGGGGTGAGAGAAGGAAGACAGGATAAAAGACATGCTGTGGAAGAGAGACAGAGGTTAATAACAGATATGATTCAATACAGAGAGGTCTGTTAATACATAGTGAGCGAGAAAGGTGACTGGAAAGGAAAAACTCAATGCATCATGGGTATCCCCCGGCAGCCTATGTCTATTGCAGCATAACTAAGGGAGGATTCAGGGTCACCTGGTCCAGCCCTAACTATATGCTTTAGCAAAAAGGAAAGTTTGAAGCCTAATCTTAAAAGTAGAGATAGTGTCTGTCTCCCGAATCCAAACTGGAAGCTGGTTCCACAGAAGAGGGGCCTGAAAACTGAAGGCTCTCCCTCCCATTCTACTTTTAAATACTCTAGGAACAACAAGTAGGCCTGCAGAGCGGGAGCGAAGTGCTCTAATAGGGTGATATGGTACTACAAGGTCATTAAGATAAGATGGGGCCTGATTATTTAAGACCTTGTATGTGAGGAACAGGATTTTGAATTCAATTCTGGATTTAACAGGAAGCCAATGAAGGGAAGCCAAAACAGGAAAAATATGCTCTCTCTTTCTAGTCCCTGTCAGGACTCTTGCTGCAGCATTTTGGATTAGCTGAAGGCTTTTCAGTGAGTTTTTTGGACATCCTGATAATAATGAATTGCAGTAGTCCAGCCTGGAAGTAATAAATGCATGAACTAGTTTTTCAGCGTCACTCTGAGACAGGATATTTCTAATTTTAGAGATGTTGCGCAAATGGAAGAACGCAGTCTTACATATTTGTTTAATATGTGCGTTGAAGGACATATCCTGGTCAAAAATGACTCCAAGGTTCCTCACAGTGTTACTGGAGGCCAAGGTAATGCCGCCCAGAGTAAGAATCTGGTTAGATACCATATTTCTAAGCTTTTCAGCGCCGAGTACAATGACCTCAGTTTTATCTGAGTTAAGAAGCAGAAAGTTAGTTGCCATCCAAGTCTTTATGTCTTTAAGACATTCCTGCAGTTTAACTAATTGGTGTGTGTTATCTGGCTTCATGGACAGATAGAGCTGGGTGTCATCTGCATAGCAGTGAAAATGTATGCTATGTCTTCTAATGATGCTGCCTAGGGGAAGCATGTATAATGTAAACAGAATTGGTCCTAGCACTGAACCCTGTGGAACTCCATAATTAACCTCAGTGTGTAAAGAGGACTCTCCATTTACATGCACAAATTGGAGTCTATTAGATAGATATGATACAAACCACTGCAGTGCAATACCTGTAATACCTACAGCATGTTCTAATCGCTCTAATAGGATATTATGGTCAACAGTATCGAATGCTGCACTAAGGTCAAGAAGGACAAGCACAGAGATGAGTCCACTGTCAGAGGCCATAAGAAGATCATTTGTAACCTTCACTAAAGCTGTTTCTGTGCTGTGATGAACTCTGAAACCTGACTGAAACTCTTCAAATAAACCATTCCTCTGCAGATGATCTGTTAGCTGTTTGACAACTACTCTTTCAAGGATTTTTGATATGAAAGGAAGGTTGGAGATTGGCCTATAATTAGCTAAGACTGCTGGGTCTAGAGATGGCTTTTTGAGTAAAGGTTTAACTGCAGCCACCTTGAAGGCCTGTGGTACATAGCCGATTATTAGAGATAGGTTGATCATATATAAGATCGAAGAATTAATCAATGGCAGGACTTCTTTGAGCAGTTTTGTAGGAATGGGGTCTAAAAGACATGTTGATGGTTTGGAGGAAGTAATTATTGAAGTTAACTCAGAAAGATCGATTGGAGAAAAAGAGTCTAACTTAACATCAATGGTACTAAGAGTAGCTGTTGATAATATAACATCTGTGGGATGATTATTCGTAAATTTTTCTCTAATGATAAAAATTTTATTTGTGAAGAAGTTCATGAAGTCATCACTAGTTAACGTTAAAGGGATGGTTGGCTCAAAAGAGCTCTGACTTTTTGTCAGCCTGGCTACAGTGCTGAAGAGAAACCTGGGGTTGTTCTTATTTTCTTCAATTAGTGATGAGTAGTAAGCTGTTCTGGCTTTGCGGAGGGCTTTCTTATAAAGCAACAAACTATTTATCCAGGCTAAATGATGATCCTCTAAATTTGTGACACGCCATTTCCTCTCCAGATTACGAGTCATCTGCTTTAGGGTACGTGTTTGAGAATTATACCACGGGGTCAGGTACTTCTGATTAGAGACCTTAGTTTTCACTGGAGCTACAGTATCCAGAGTCGTACGTAGTGAGGAGGTGAAATTATTAACAAGATAATCGACCTCTGTTGGGGTAGCGTTCAGGTAGCTGCTCTGCTCTGTGTTGGTACAGGGCATTGACGATGATAACAGTGGCTGGATTATATTCTTAAACTTGGATACAGCGCTTTCAGAAAGACATCTACTTTGATAAAGTCCACTCTCCACTGCTGCGTAATCAATTATTGTAAATGTAAATGTTATCAAGAAATGATCAGACAGGAGAGGGTTTTCAGGAAACACTGTTAAATGTTCAGTTTCTATGCCATATGTTAAAACAAGATCTAGAGTGTGATTAAAGTGGTGGGTGGGTTCTTTTACATTTTGAGAGAAACCAATTGAGTCTAACAACAGATTAAATGCCATGTTGAGGCTGTCATTTTTAGCATCTACATGGATGTTAAAATCACCCACAATAATTATTTTATCTGAGCTCAGAACTAAATTAGATATAAAGTCTGAGAAATCAGACAGAAACTCTGTGTAAGGCCCAGGTGGACGGTAGATGATAACAAGTAAGACTGGTTTCTGAGTTTCACAGCTGGGGTGGACAATGTTAAGCATCAGGCTTTCAAATGAATTAAAAGTCTGTCTTGGTCTTTCATTAATTAATAGACTGGTGTGAAAAATTGCTGCCACACCGCCCCCTCGACCTGTGCTTCGAGATTTCTGGTAGTTAGAATGACTCGGGGGTGTTGATTCATTTAAACTAACATAATCATCCTGCTGCAACCAGGTTTCTGTAAGGCAGAGTAAATCAATTTGTTGATCAATTATTAAGTCATGTACTAACAGAGACTTGGAGGAGAGAGACCTAATATTTAATAATCCACATTTTGTTGACTTCCGGCCGCCGTTTTAGAGTACCTGTGAGGAAGACCAAAAGACTCCAGGTTTCTTCCCCACTGCATCCCGTCTTCTTAATGGCAAATAACCATCCTGTGACTTTCTATTGCTATTTTGTCAATATTATTTTATATTATTGTTTTGTCTACTTTTATGTTGGCTGCTGCTGAACTAATTTCCCCTTGGTTGGATAATATTTTAATAATATACAATTATTTTTTGTAATTTATATTTTTTATGTTAATCAAAAATTTACTTTGTGAAATTTGTATTTGAGAATGCAGAATGTGACAATATATTTTTGTTCAATATTTAATTCATTCAGTTGATTCATAAAAAAATTAAAAAGATAGGCTTATAATTTATATATATATACATATATCTGTATTAGTTTTAATAAATTAATTTGACACCAGTATTGAAAATACCATATTGTATTCATACAGAATCAGTATGGTATCTTTGTCTGTCTGTTCACTGATTGTTGAAACTAAGAGCTACTTTGATCTGTTTAGATCTAAAGTATCTAAAGTCGAGCCCTAATGTTTCTTCACCCTTGTGTGTGTGATATGTAATTTCCTACATGCTGGCAGAGCAGAGCAGCAGTTTGTGCTCACAGATGGTGACGGTGTGGAGAGACGGTGGTGTTTCCTCAGAAGAACTAGCAGAGTCACAAAGGACACCAGTCCATCTCACTACCTTGACTTGCTGACTGATGCTCGTCTGCACTGCACAGAGGAAATCAACTGACCGAGGTTTGTCCAGTGACGTGTTATGAAATGTATATTTGTTTTATGCTTACAGATATGTTTTTCTTGACAGAGGCTCTGCAGAGGTTAGACAAAGCAGAGAAAATATGTGCTTTACATTTTACTGTGATTTATTGAGATATTTGTTGCCTGATGTTCAGCAGGAATGGAGAAATAGAATCAAAGGGAGATGTTTTTGCTGTTTTTGTAATGATGTAAGTAAATCTTCAATATTATTTATTTGCTTGGTTATATTAGGAGTGTTTCTGAATGAGGGAGAGTGGAGTCATCATCCAGGTAAAGTGACGTGGATGAGTTGATACACTTGTCTCCCCTTTAAAGGAGATACTCTTAGAGAGAGACGATCAGAGTCATCCTTAAATGTTAGTGCTTTCAAATACACAAACATTTTTAAAGGACAAAAATGAACATCCAACTTTGACTGTAATACAAAATAAATCTTTGCATGTGTGTTTTCAAACTCTCAAATGGGCAGCATATCAGTCTTGGACTGTCTAACCTGCAGCATTGAATGATCACCACACATGAGTATGTTCCTGCAACATTCAGCAGCTTCTGCTTTTGGTAAGTAGAGTAACCTAATAACTACAGTAACTCTAAACACATTACATCCATTTCTAACGGCCTGGTTACTTCCTGTCAGTTACTTTAGAAATCATGTGGTCACCTGACCTAACACTGTTTCTTCTTCTTCCCCTTAATGTTGAAGTGTCAAACAGCTGGAGAGGAAACTACACCAGTGTACTGGGATGTTTCAGCAACACGTGCCAGATGCTGTTCCTTAATGGTGACATCACCAGAGAAAGTCCCGCCCACCTCAGCCCTTGCCATTGATCATGATGATTATAATGATGACAGCGAGCGGAACTAAGACTGTAAAAATCCACGACCAGAATGTTTAGATGCTTTCTAATTATTAATGAATACTGAGAGCCTCTTTCTGTTTTGTCTATTTTTTCTTTACCTCATCTGTTACTAACAAAGTTCACCAAACTCACACAGTTTACATTCTGTATGTTTCCATCTTTACCAGCCACACTGTAACTGCAATTAAGAAAATAATTCTTAGAAATCATTGTTTTTCTCCTTTTCTCTTTTGTAATTGATGATAATTCAGTGAATATACTGCGCTGCTTCCTTTAATTGCGTCACACATTGCTTTTTGTTTTTCAGTGTCCAGTTATTTTTTACTGCTGTTTGAATTCTCTGTTTGACCCTGTAGACTGTTTGATGGACTGCTTGTCTTCCTGTTTGTTTGCTCCCTGTTTTTGACTAAAGATTTGGATTTCTGACTTTAACACAGCCTCTGCGTGTCCTCCCTTTGTGTCCTCTTCCTCTGTGAATGTGTTGCATGTGTCACAGATTCATTTTATTAACAGCTTTCCCACAGTGAGTTGCATCAGCATTCATTCACAGCACATTTCAGAAGGATTCAGATTAATACAGTGATCTTATAGTCAGAATGATCCTGACAGAGTGCCACTGTAAATTATCTTTCATCAGGTAAATTTTAAAGTTCAGTATTTCAAAGCAGGAGTTATGAGGAATCATACTGGCATTAGGACTGTAATAATATGTACTTACAAAGTCAAAGTTTTTTAATTATGTTAGAATATTGGAAGACAATCAACTTTTAGTGTTTTCTGTATATTAATTATTCTGAAATAGAGACGGTGACCCTAACTGTACAGAAGCACTAAACAACTGACAATCTAACAGACATCATTGGCCTGAGCCGTCATGCACAGTGAGTCTGATCCTTTGCTGTGAGAGTATGACAAGCATGTTTCTGGTCAGTTTGGAAGAAATAATATCACAATGTTGATCTTTTTTTCAATATTCCTTCTCTTTTACAACATAAACTGTGATCAAAGCCACTTATGTTCACAGCATGTAATAATACTGACAGTCCAGGGCATTGTGGTCTGTTGACCTAGGGTTAGGGTTAGCAATCCAGACATATGTAATCAATATTACTCTTGCTGGATATAACAAACACCTAGGAATTCATATTATAATTTGATTTTCGTGAAATATTCATATTCAGTATCAGTCATTTTATATTATAACCACATATCCACCCAGGCTCATGGTGGGGCAGGGCTCTGTCCTGGGATGCTTGAGTGAAAGGTAATGTACACCTGGCCAGGTATCCAGTCTGTCAGAATTGTTTTCAATATTTGGTTCAAAAATATGAGTGAAAACAAAAATCCAACTAGGATTCTTGCATATGATGAATGAAGTCTGTCTTTGACTGTATTGTCCAGCTGATCCATCAAACCCCCAGCAGGTGAACCTTATTCATGACATAACACAGCAACAATGTAAACAATTAAACAGCAACAGTCTAAATGTAAAGTGCATTCTAAAGTCCTCTTCAATAAATTATATGCAAAGAGTCATTCAGGACTGTAAAACGTGAACTACAGAACCCAGAGTCTTCATCATTAAATCTGTGGTTGCTTCATTTTTCTATCCTATATCAGATACTTTAAAGGTTTTAGTAAAGTTGCACTGTCATGGTGAGGCAAAGTGCTTTATGTGTGTGTGTGCGTGTCATGAATGGGGGTTTGAGTTCGAGTTACGGCAGACTGTCGCTACTTCTAAATGGAACGCAGCCTTCCTATGGCGGACAACTAATAACAGGAATCGGACGCGGTCCACCCAAGTCCACAGCAAACACCATAGCAACCGCCTAGCATGACCTTAAAAACATTAGACTTCATAACTATCAAAAACGTGAAATGATTTGCAAAGCGTGAAAGTGTTACAGCTGCAGAGAGCTATGGCAGCATCTTTGGAAGCTGTTTACATAGCTAATAATATATGATGTAACCATGGAGACAGTCGTGAGCTAACGGTGCATGTTTACTACAGTGAATAAGGTGATTGTGTGCACAGCGTCCACACGCTGCAGAGGGTAAAGACATTACTTCAATGTTGTTTTATATTGATATATATTTGCCTTCTGTTGACCATCACCTCAGGTTCACCATTACAGTTTCAGCATACAGATGTACACTGTCTAAATATGAACACATTCAAAAACTCATGTCTCAGAAATAAGCACAGCTGTTCATGTTTGTCATTAGAGTTTTATTTGTAAGAAAACTGTGAACTTCACATTGTGTATCAAATAAAAGAACATTTCACAACTCTGAGTCATTCCTTTGCCCTACGAGAGCTGGAATAAATATATATCCTGACAGTTACAGTTGAGCAAACTTCAGTGAAATGTTGAAACAGTAGAGACAGGTAGAAATGGGATCAGATTAATCTTTGCTTAGTCAGACACCTCCTGTGTTCAGTCCACCGTATTAAAAACAAACAATAGCACGATCCGTGTGATTTTGCATCTACTTCCAAATCGTAGTCAAGCAGCCCAGTCTCATGCATAGGTAACAGAAATGTCTCTAATGTTGACGTGTACAGTGGAGTGTAAGCATTAAAAGATCATAAAGGAAACACTAACATTTATGTGAAACTAATTTTAATTAAAAATGAACAGATGCTTTACAGATTTAAAAGAAAGAATCTGAAAACAACACTTTTTTGGTCTAAGTGATCAAAGTAGAAAACAGAACTGATGTTCAAGAACAAACCGTAGCTGCACTAATATTACACATCTCCATTGTTGTGGTGAACAGACATGTTGCTTTTAAAACCACATGCAGTGTGTGACCATCACTGTTGTTACGACCTTGCATGTTTACGTGTTTGTTTTGTGCAGGTGTTATGTCTTATGTTAATTTAGCTGTGCCAGGGCCCTCCTCCGATTGGTGCATGGATACACTGCAATGACATGACTGGTTCCAGCTGGAGGACCCGCCCATTAAAAGGAGGCTGGAGCGCTACAGCGGGAGAGGTCTTCGCGTTTCTCCTCACGGCCCAGCAGTCTTCCCGTGGCAGCCGCTGGCTGCAGTGCTTTTGAGAGTTGTGAAAGTGGAGTGGGTAGGGGTGAGCTGCCGTTTTCTTTTGATCACCCGTTTTTCTCCTGTTTTGTGTTAGTTAAGGAGGTTAGACTCTGTTTTTATTTTTGACTTTGTTTTGGTGAGGTCAGGGGTGCGGGATTTGTTTAGATCTGTTTTGTTTATTGTTTTGGCCTTGGCTCACCCTGAAGCGTTGACACTCCCATTTTGGTTCCTTTTTTTTTCCACATTGTAAATAAATCACAGTGAAACTAAAGGATTTGTCTCTTGTGGCTGCTTGGGTCTTGGGGGGGATGCGAGTGCCTCACTCATGTTATTGCCAGGCCCTAGACGGGTCGTAACATGAATTGGGGGCTCGTCCTCTGCCCTTTTCTGTGGTTTTCGTGTGTTTTGGTCTGTTTGGCAGTTTTCTTGGTGTGGGGATAGTAGGTGTGTGGGATTATGGAGTTTTCTTTGGATGAGTTTGTTACCTCGCCTTCATGGGATAAGATAGTGAAGTGCAGGAAAGCGGATTTGCTCATTATTGCTAGTTTTTATGATGTTCAGCTGTCCTATAGTGCCCGTAAAGCGGAGGTTAAGGACGCTTTGTGTGCAGGGCTGGTGGAGCGAGGCATCCTTCCTGCCCCGAAGGCAGCTGTTGAGCAGCCTGGCGGCGGAGGTGTGAAGGTGGCTCCGGAGGCTGAGCCGGATGCCAAGGGGCCTGTTAACGTGCTCCCGGCTGAGGTGGAGTCTGATGCAGCTGAGGTGGACTCTGATGCTGCTGAGGCGGAGTCTGAAGCAGCTGAGTCTGGTACGGCCGGGGAACCCCTGGCGGGGCGGTCTACGAAGGATCTCCGTTTGACCCTCCGTATAAGGGAGGTGGAAACCCGTGCTAAAGAGCTTGAGGTACAAGCAATGCACCTCCGTGTCAGAGCTTTGGAGCTGGAGCGAAAGCCCTCCACATCTGCCTCTAGTCATCCTAGTACATCCACCGCTGTCTCAACGGGTTTTGACATCACTAAGCACGTTAAACTGGTTCCCCCATTTCGTGAGGCCGAAGTGGACTCCTATTTTAACGCTTTTGAGCGTATAGCGGCCGCGTTAAGCTGGCCGAAGGAGTTTTGGCCACTGCTATTGCAATGCAAACTGGTCGGCAAAGCCCAGGAGGTGTGTACCAGTTTATCAATTGAAGATAGCCTGGATTATGACATTATGAAGAAGACTGTGTTGCAGGCATTTGAGCTTGTCCCAGAAGCCTACCGTCAGAAATTTAGGAAGTGTGAAAAAACTGCCAATCAGACATTTGTGGAGTTTGCCCGTGAAAAGAGTCACTTGTTTGAACGATGGTTGCAGGCCAGTAAAGTAAAGGATCTCGAGGGGCTGAAAGAGCTTCTTTTGTTAGAGGAATTCAAAAAATGTTTGCCGGACCAAGTAGTCATTTACCTGAATGAGCAAAAGGTGACGTCACTTGCTAAAGCGGCAGTGATGGCTGATGAGTTTACTCTCACTCACAAAACAATATTTTCAGCCGCTGTCGCACAAAACATCAGGGTGGGACAGGAGAGGAAGATCACCAAAGGTAGGACTGAAGGATAGACAGGAGGATGGTGGTAATCGCGACTGTTTTTATTGTCGCGAACCCGGACATCTGATCGCTGCCTGTCCTGCGCTCCGGAGGAAGGAGCAGCGCAAAGGCTCTAAAAATCCAGCTGGCGTAGGTCTTATTAAAGTTGTCCCTTCGCCTAAAATACATTCCACCCGTGATTTGCACCATGCGGATGCTGAAATAGAGCCACGTTTTAAACCATTTATCACCAAAGGCTTTGTTTCTATGACGGGAGAAGAGAGGGATAAAGTGCCTGTTACTATTCTTCGGGACACAGGTGCGCATCAGTCATTTATGTTGGACAGTGTACTGCCATTGTCAGATAAAACTGCTTGTGATTCAGATGTGTTAGTTTGGGGAATTAAGATGAGCGTTCTTCGGGCGCCGCTACACAAGGTGGATTTGCATTCGCCCGTAATAACGGGGCATGTTAAAGTTGCCGTGAGTTCCCAGTTGCCTATCAAAGGGGTTTCATTTATTCTGGGAAATGACTTGGCTGGTGGGACAGTTTTTCCCCCGCCTGAAGTGGTGGAAACGCCTGTTGCTTCTGTTACTGATGCTGCCACCCCTATATCTAGTGTGTTTCCTGTTTGTGCTATTACTCGTGCGCAATCGCGCAAATTTGACGACGTTGTGAATGTCGCTGACACCTTTATGGCGACGCTAGATGAAAGAAAGTTCCCCAGCTGTGAGAGTGGCGGAATAAGAAGCGGCAATGATGTGACAAAACTGATGCCAGAGTTGGATGAAAAGTTGAATAGGGATGCATTGATAACCGCTCAGCAGAAGGACTCATCACTGGCTCCCTGTTTTATATCCGCAGCCGCGAGTGCAGAAAGTAAATCCCCCACTTCTTTTTTTGTGCAAGACGGAGTTCTTATGAGAAGGTGGTCCCCTGACCATAGTGGTTTGCCTGGTGCTACGCAGGTGGTGGTGCCGAAGCCACATCGAGGGCAGGTGCTTAGCTTAGCGCATGACGCCAGCATGGCTGGACATCTCGGGGTGAACAAAACTTATCATCGGGTGTTGCGCAACTTCTTTTGGCCAGGGCTGAAAGCTGATGTGGTGGCATATTGCCGTACCTGTACTACATGTCAGATGGCGGGGAAACCTAACAGACCAATCCCACCTGCTCCGTTACATCCTATTCCAGTAATAGGTGAGCCATTTGAAAAAGTAATATTGGATTGTGTGGGTCCCCTGCCAAAAACTAAATCCGGACACCAATACATACTTACAATAATGTGTTCAGCAACAAGGTTCCCGGAGGCAATCCCACTACGCACGCTGAAAGCAAAACCGGTAATAAAAGCACTAATTAAGTTTTTCTCTACTTTCGGGCTTCCAAAGGTTATTCAAACAGACCAAGGAACGAATTTTACTTCAAAAGTGTTTGCACAGGTTGTGGAGGAGTTGCACATAAAACATGTAAAATCCAGTCCATACCACCCGGAAAGTCAAGGTGCTCTGGAGAGATTCCATCAAACCCTCAAAGCTATGCTGCGCAAGTTCTGTGCAGAGTCGGGTAGAGAATGGGACGAGGGTCTGCCGTTATTGTTATTTGCCGTCAGGGAGACCACTCAGGAATCCTTGGGATTCAGTCCGATGGATCTGGTGTTTGGACATGTGGTCCGCGGTCCCCTCCGGCTTCTGAAGGAGAAGTGGTTATCAGAAACTTCTGAAACTCAGCATAATGTCTTGGATTATGTTAGCGGACTTCGGGAAAAACTCCACCTTGCATGTCAGTTAGCTCGAGAAAGTCTGTCACATATGCAGGCTAAAATGAAAGCTCGCTATGATAAAAAGGCTGTTTGCAGAAGTTTCCAGCCGGGCGAGAAAGTGTTGGTGTTGCTGCCTGTGGTAGGGTCCAGTTTGTTAGCCCGGTTCGCTGGCCCATATGTGGTGTAACAGAAACTCAGTGACAACAATTATGTGATCCAGACCCCAGACCGTCGGAGAAAGTCTAGGGTTTGTCATATTAATATGTTAAAATCGTATCACTCGAGGAGCCCTTCGGGTGCGCCATTTCCAGTGTGCGCCGCTAGTGTTGTTTCTCCTTATGAACCCTCTGATGACGGACTGCTCCAGAAAAGTGAAGCGCTGGGTAGCGGCCGGTTGAAAAATTCGGAGATCTTAAATGATTTAGACACATATTTAGCCCACCTATCTGAGCCCACTCGAGCTGACATCACTGATCTGATAGAGAATAATTTATCACTTTTTTCTGATCATCCTCGTCAAACTGCTGTCCTGTGCCACAACATTGACGTGGAAGGACATAAACCGATTAAGCAGCATGCCTATCGAGTGAACCCTGTGAAAAGAGCGATAATGCAGAAGGAAGTTGACTATCTCTTAGAACACGGTTTAGCCATTCCGAGCGCCAGCGCATGGAGTTCGCCGTGTGTGCTGGTACCAAAACCTGACAACACTCCTCGGTTTTGTAATGATTACAGGAAAGTTAACGCTGTTACCAAACCTGATTCATTTCCTCTTCCTAGAATGGAGGATTGTATTGATAGAGTGGGATCGGCATCTTTTGTAACCAAACTTGATCTGTTAAAAGGTTACTGGCAAGTACCTTTAACTCCCAGAGCATCTGAAATATCTGCTTTTGACATGCCAGATCATTTTCTCCAGTATACGGTTATGCCGTTTGGGTTGCGTAATGCACCCGCTACTTTCCAGCGCCTTATGGCCAAAGTACTGGCAGGCGTGAATAACTGCGATGCCTACTTGGATGATGTTGTCATTTACTCATCCACCTGGTCTGACCACTTACAAACACTCTCTCTCGTTTTCAGCCGTTTTCAGAAAGCCTCGCTTACGCTAAACCTAGCCAAATGTGAATTTGGCAGAGCCACCATCACATATCTGGGAAAACAGGTGGGTCAGGGACAAGTACTGCCGGTGACTGCGAAAATACAGGCGATCGTTGAGTTTCCAGTCCCACAAACGAGAAGGGCGCTGTGCCGATTTCTGGGAATGTGTGGTTATTACAGAGGTTTTTGTAAGAACTTTGCCACTGTTGTTGTTCCTCTCACCGATTTGATCAGTCCGGTGAAGCCTTTTGTGTGGACGCCTGTTTGTCAGACTGCTTTCAAGTCTGCGAAAGCATTACTGTGCAGTTCCCCTGTTCTTACGGCACCTAACTTCATGTCCCCTTTCAAGCTCGAGGTTGACGCTAGTGTGTCTGGTGCAGGAGCTGTCCTTATGCAGGAAGACCATCGCGGCGTGGATTGCCCTATTTGTTATTTTTCAAAAAAGTTCAACAAACATCAGATTAACTACAGCACTATTGAAAAGGAAGCCCTTGCCTTGTTGTTAGCCCTGCAGCATTTCGAGGTGTATATCGGATCCAGCTCTATCCCTGTTCAAGTATTCACTGACCACAATCCATTGGTGTTTCTCTCCCAGATGCAAAACTCAAATCAGAGACTTATGCGTTGGTCCCTTCTTTTGCAAGATTTTAACCTGCATATCAAACATAAGACAGGGATGGAAAATGACATCGCTGACGCCCTGTCGAGAGCAATTTCATAGTTTGGGAATTAAACAATGGGAGGGTTGTTTAATTCTTATGGAAGGGGGTGTTACGACCTTGCATGTTTACGTGTTCGTTTTGTGCAGGTGTTATGTCTTATGTTAATTTAGCTGTGCCAGGGCCCTCCTCCGATTGGTGCATGGATACACTGCAATGACATGACTGGTTCCAGCTGGAGGACCCGCCCATTAAAAGGAGGCTGGAGCGCTACAGCGGGAGAGGTCTTCGCGTTTCTCCTCACGGCCCAGCAGTCTTCCCGTGGCAGCCGCTGGCTGCAGTGCTTTTGAGAGTTGTGAAAGTGGAGTGGGTAGGGGTGAGCTGCCGTTTTCTTTTGATCACCCGTTTTTCTCCTGTTTTGTGTTAGTTAAGGAGGTTAGACTCTGTTTTTATTTTTGACTTTGTTTTGGTGAGGTCAGGGGTGCGGGATTTGTTTAGATCTGTTTTGTTTATTGTTTTGGCCTTGGCTCACCCTGAAGCGTTGACACTCCCATTTTGGTTCCCTTTTTTTTCCACATTGTAAATAAATCACAGTGAAACTAAAGGATTTGTCTCTTGTGGCTGCTTGGGTCTTGGGGGGGATGCGAGTGCCTCACTCATGTTATTGCCTGGCCCTAGACGGGTCGTAACACTGTTCACTGAGACCATGAACACCACTTAGCTGAAGCATTCTTCTTCTTCTAAAATGGAAGCAGAAGGAGCACGAGCTGCTTTGATCTACTGAAAGGAAAAAGAACATCTGAGCTGAAACCAGTCAGCTGAAACCATTAAGACAGGAACAATCATTCAATGCAGTGTCTCAGGTGGCTTAGCCTGTTACAACTGTTGATACAAGCTAAATACAGTTAACAGTGTCAGGGAACTCCAGTGTGGGAACTAGTGGCTTTAGATTTGTAGTCATTTAACTTTCATCCATTCATTCATTTAATTCAGGAGGAAGAAATGCCAGGTTGGTGCAGGCTGGTTACATGCATTTGGTCCCATGCCGTCTTTAACTAAATGACTTGGTTCATTTTATGGCTGGGCTGTATGTGGGGTTATATCATGTTATTTGGGCAGGAGTACCTGTCCCCTGTTAGGCTTAGAAAGTTTCTCCATAAGCAGAGCTTCTAACTCTTAAAGCTTTTAGCACATCTGTATCTCTGCAGGCTGACAGCTTTTTGATGGCTCTTTTTACCCCACACTGGTTGTGTGTGTAAATATCTGAGTAGAGAATTTTAATCTTCAAATGTTTCTGAGCCGTCTTCAACGTGCTTTTAACACAGAAAAGAATGAAATGAATGAAATCCTAAATGTTCAGCACACAGAGACACAGAGGTACTGTTTAAAGTTTAGTGTTAACCTGAGTCACTGATCATTTGCAGTATTACAGACTCTGGCAGTCTTTGCATGATGTCCACGTCACTGTAAGTTTCTAGCTGACTCTCAGGTGTGACAGGTGTGCCAGCAGGAAAGAGTAATAATAACCTGCATCCTGAGGTTTGTCATGCAGGATTAAAGGAGTCAGGCTTTGTTCACACAGCTAGGATTGTATTTTACACTGACCTTGGGTCAGTATAAGTATCATACAGTTTAAACGAAGCACTGAAACTTGCACATATTTATTACAGATGCACTGAAGCTAATCGAGATATTTGCTGTCAATCTGTGGCTGCGATTAAACACTTTACTAGAAACTTTATTAACTAGTAACTTCATCAGTCATGACAGGAGCTAATATTTCTGCGCTAACATCGTTTAAACAGTAACAACTTTACTCCAATATAAGCTAACGTCCATCCATCCATCCATCTTCATCCGCTTTATCCGAGGCCGGGTCGCGGGGCCAGCAGCCTAAACAAAGAGGCCCAGACCTCCCTCTCCCCAGTGTTGGATTATAATATTATTTTATGCCATGTTAGACCCCTAATTAAAGATTGTGAATTATTATGTAGTTTTAGTTTGCATTATTCTCCTGAATTAGAAGAAGGTGATAACGATTACATTTGTTAAACTGATTTGCATTACATTAGACTGTTGATTTATTGTGAATGAATGATATTGTTTTATGATGCATTATACTGCTGAGTTATAAGAAATACTGTTTGCAGAAAGTCATCGCCTTATTTGTCTGATTAGAAGAGAACAGAGCATTCTGCCCCATCTCAGCAGGAGCAGATAAACAGGGAGCCAAGGTCGTAGCTTAGGCGCTGTGTGAGAGAAATAATGTGGATGTTTAGGCTTTTATGATTAGGTGGGGGCCACTAGAGGCTATAAGAGTTTGATCAATGCTCCACCATTTTGAGATCTGATGCTTTCTGCTGTATGGTGTCCATCTCCCACGCGTGTGTTCATTAAATCATCGTTTGACTCAACCCGGCCGGACCAGTGTTGTTATTTTGGTTTTTCCTCTTGTATCCATCCCCAATATTTGAATCCGTAACAGTTTTGGGGTCTCGTCCTGTGGTATTGGGGTGGAAGTTTTGGAGGCTTGGATGGTCTGAGGTGGTCAGACGGGCAGACATTATCCGGCAATCGAACTGAGTGGACAGGCGCCTTTATAAAAGTGGTAGGCACAGGCCTGTTGATTTTATCCGAAGTGTGCTGAATTGGACGATAAAATTAAATGTCTATTCAGTAAAAGTTGCCGGTGAGTGTCTGTTTTGATTTTGATGAAAAAATCTCATGAGAATTGAAGCTGAAGTAATGATAAACAAACGCTGAAAGTGACAGTACTGATGATTTAAAGCAGTTGGACTGCTGAGAAAGATTAAAGAGCAGTTGGACTGCTGAGAGAAAAAAGCAGTTGGACTGCTGAGAAATATTAAAGAGCAGTTGGACTGCTGAGTGAATTTAGCTTGATAGGGAATTGGTCATTTAGTGGGTTAAAGTCCCCATTGGTCATGGTTGGACCTGCCTCAGTTATACTCTTGCTCTGCGGTGTTGACTGTTGTTTCAAATTATTATAAATTATTATAGAACGGCGATCATATATCGCTAGGAAGCGCAGTGCTCAGAGGTAACGCTTGCAAAGGCCGGGGACTCCTAGGCCTTGTAATCTTTGAGGGATAGTCAGTTGGTCACTGTGGAGCTTGGGGCTCTCCAGAATAACTAGTGGTTGGACCACTTTACCGTTTGGAACGGTGTCTGTGCTTTTTTGGGCAGCAAAGGTTGGGTGTTGGACACTTTTAAATTGAGTTAGGGACTTTAGAAATGAGGCCAGAAACTGTTGGACAGATACTGGTTAATTGATCACAAAAAAGTTGGACTTTTTCGGTTGGACCGTTAACTTAAATTTGTCAAAATTGTTAGGCGCTAAAACTTTCAGGCCTGAGAGTGATTGTAAATATAAGACGTCTTTGTAAACTAAAATAGAGAGTTGGTTGTGAAATAAGGCTGTGTGTGATGACAGTGCGCTGCAGCGCTGCGAGCTATTTTTAGACCGTGTGTGAACATGCAAATGAGGTGGCTGCTGTGAAGCGCACAGAGGACTTTCACTTCCTGTTTAGCGTGTTATTGAGTTTTAGAATTATGATTTGCAAACAATGATACATGCCTGTAATTAAGACGGTGATTTTGCTGATTATAATATTACAAATAAAGTTTGGAATGACTACGGTGAATGTTTGATGTTTGGCTGGGTTTTGATATAGGAGAGACAAATCGTGCATGATTTAGATCGGCATTTCAGTTGGCAGGGTAAGATTGAGTGATAAATACAGGGGTGATTTGTTTCAGTTTTGTGGTGTAAAGCAGGATTTATAAGATTTTTAAGTGGTTCTTGTTTCAGTTCAATAATATAAGATGTTACATTTGATTTACTGTTGGTTTTATCATAATAGATAAAAGGCATGCTTATTTCGGGGTCGTGCCAAATTGAAATTTCACCTATAGGGGATCTTCTTTACATGAATTGCATTTGTCACATGGAGTATGAATAAATGACTAAATACAGTGAATTTTCTTGAAGGTGTGTTTCTAGGGATAATTATTACTGGTTTTATACATTCATATTGAGGAGCGGAGAATTGTGGCTGAGAGTGTTGAGAGAGAACGTGGAGACGGCTTTGCAGCTGCTGGGGGTGAGTAGCCGTGTGTCTGTGACCGGAAATCTGCATGCCCATAAAAGGCAACTGCCTGACTGTGTGAACTATGCACCAAGAGAGAGAGAGTAAAATCTAGGCAGATGAAGCGAATGGATGTTTTCAGAAAAGAAATAGTAAGTGAATGTTTTCAGAAAAATATTAAATGAATGTTTTAGTCTCTTAATGCAGGTGGATTTCTCTCAACCTGGAAACCTGAGTACAGCGGCAAAAGGATAGATTAACAGAATTGGGACGACAGACAGGCCAAGCTCTGGCTTAAAATTTTACAGCTTGACCTCTCACTTTGTCCCCACCCTAAAAAGAAGATTAAAGGACATCTTCTCTTCCAGTTATCGGTTACCATCACTGGAAATTTTCAGGCAAGTTTTTCGCTGAATTGTTTTTGGCACCATGTGTCCCTGAATCTCAGCCACAACTCTTTAATAAGCACCAAAATGCTATGTGTAAAAATCATTTCTACGTATAAGCTCTCTCCTCTATCCTAACGATAAATCTATGTAATATCTATATGTGTAAGCCTACATTATAACCACTTCTTCTAGAAATCAAAAAGAAATCAAACATTTTCTACTCCCACAATCTTCACTAGTTTCCCCATATCTTTTATTCCCACAGTTTTCCTTAAAGTTTTGTACACTGCTTCTTATAAACACCGGCATTTTATCTTCTAAACAGGATTCAGTTCACTTTAATCCTTTAACCTTAACATAAAAATAACAATTTCTGCTTCAGTTTTACCATATCTAGATTATCAAAAGACTCCAAAAGTCATAGAATGACCCTAAAACCTATTTCAAATTAAACCTTAAATTCCCCCTTTTTTGACACATCTCATGTGTCAAACAAAAATGCTTCACCCAAGCTTAGGAAATAAAAAAAAATTAGTCATCCCAACTTTGGTCCAGTCACACACATTCACTCACATGCATTCACACCAGGTTTTTGCTAATAGTGGAGACTCCCACGCCAGTAATCAGATTCTCCACCCTCAGCAACATGAGCTCATTCATTTGTTTTATTTTGTTTTTAGGAAAACAGTTCTTTATGCTTTTGGACTGGATTGAATCACTACAATCCTTTTAGACAGGGACTTACGACCTGGTTAGGTCCCCACAGGTAGCCTTCTCCTCAGCCAGTTGTAATCTGGAAAGCCCACCTTATATTTGCTCTCCCGAGAATTTGTCAGCGCTGTTATTCACTCTTTCAGGCCTGCTCAGAACAAAAATGAGAAAAAGAGAGCTGATTATTAGCTCATCAAAACACAAAACAAAAAAAAAACACCTGACAGGTTTTCTCTAAGTGCACTGTTACAAAAATAATGGGGCCAATTCTAGACATGTCCATGTTTAATAAAACTCCCTCTATTAAAAATAAAAAACAAAAACAACCCAAACCTAACGAACAGAATAAACCCAACACCACAACAACAACCTCAAAAATCTTAAACATGCCAAAGTTTTGCCACCAGAGTCCTGACACTCCCAGGTCAACTGACATAATTTCACCTCCTCAATACACCGCAAATCTTGTTAAAACCACACCATTTGCACACAACAATCGCCCCCTTTAAGCACTTTAACATACTTAGATTCAGCATAAGATATAAACCCAATACAACCAAACCCATTACAATAAAACCTGTTACTTTACCATTATATTTCACCAAGCAATCCTCCTCAGTCACTGCTCTGTTTCCTCAATTGAAAACCTCAGTCACACACAGACAAACAGGAAGCTTCTTCGTCACCACTCACTCCAGCTAATTTGCATACTGAGTCATATCTCAAGAAGTTGCCGTAACAAGAGAAATACATGTTTAAACATTACCACCTTATTGAATTATTTTAATTTTCTTTCAATACTAATCACTTGCTTTGATCAATCAGTACAAGAGCACTCCTAAGTCACTCTTATAAAAACTACTTTAATCACTTTTCTTTTCCATAACTCACTCCCTCTGTCATATAGCTTCTTTGAGTTATTCCTCATCTTCAAGCATTTTCTGCTTGTATATGTGATTTTGCATATGTTGCTTTTTGCAGTGTTTCCGACTCCTTCACAATTCTCCACTTAAGCAGTCAGTTTTCTCTTTCCCAAATTTGCTAACCCAAATTTTGATTTCCCACCTGAAATAACACCATTCCTGGTCCTCAGCCAGGAGTCAGGGCTTGCTTGTCAGGTTCATGGACTCAGGTGCTGTGAACAATTCAACCAGAAACTTGCCTTAACATGTCCAGTGATGTTAACCTATAACTTTCTTCCGACCGCTGCATGTGGAAAATTGATCCAGGTCTGCTTTGCCCCTGAAAATAACACAACTGAGACATTTTCATTATTATCATGAGTGCTTAAACTACCCGTTTCTCTCTCTCTGGTCAGAAATACCAACTTATGTCATGTATGTAAGCATGTTCTTCATTGCATTTTATGTATTCATGTTAATGTTCAGTGAGTGTAAGCTGCTTCTTCATTGCATATGTATGTTATAATCAGGTTTAATTCATGCATCTTTTCACTGAGTTCTGCATTCAAACTATCTCACTTCTGATTCTTTCCAAAAATAATTTCACATGTAACAATTTGTGTATGTGTGTTTTCTATTTTCTGTTTACCTCTTTGTTGTGATCTGGGGGACATCTTTAAACCATCATGAGTTCAGGCTTCAATTTCAACCCAATTATACCCTGTATTCTCGCAGTCGAACTCATCTGGGCTTCACCTCTCACTGGTCTCCGTCTTCTCTTCACAGTGTCCAGTGTTGTCTTGACATCTCCAGCCACTTTAGTCCCAAGTCAACTGTTTGCTGCTTCTCTGTTTCTTCTCCGTTGATCTTTTCAGTATTTTCCTTTTAGGTTAAGTCCCAGCCTGGCAAAATATCACATTCAGTGCCTTCAGACAGTGATGTCACACTGCTCTTACCAGCCTGCAGTTCACCGTGCATGTTTTCATCACGTGGTTTCTGCTTCTCTGATGATACTTTCAGTCGTCTCTTTCAAGATTGCTCCAAGCATGGCAAATCTGAAAATCAGTGTCCAGTGCTTTCCCACAGCTCTTTATCCCACTGTTCAACTGCCCAGCCTGTAATTCACAGTACATGTTGCATCACGTGCTTTTCTTACATGCTGCTGCTGGTGTCGTCAGTGTGGTTTCAGTTGCACTGTCTTTTGCCTGCTGTTAATTCTTCAAGTCCACGATGTTCTGTCAGTCTTCATCAGGAGATTAACAGTCCTTTGAGCTTCTTCTCATGATGGGGACAAAGTGAGAGGTCAAGCTATAAAATTTAAGCCAAAACCCTGGCCTGTTTTCCTCCGAATTCTGTTAATCTATGGTTTTGCCGCCGTACTCAAGGTTCCAGGTTGAGAGAAGTCCACCTCTTTGACACACTAAAGCATACAATTAATATCTTTTCATTTCTTTTCTTAAAACCTCCATTTGCTTCATCTGCCTAGAGTTTAACTCGTCTGTTTCTCTCTCTGGGTGCTCCCTTGTGACAGTGAGTTCCTTTTATGAGTTCCTTTTACACACACCATTTCCTGTCACACATGCAGCCATATTTTCTGTTCCTCTTTCCCATTTTACAGCCTAATCAAACTCTTTAGTTCTACTAATTCTTGATCTAAAAACAATGCACCCTTATTTCACGCACACACTTTTAACTATACTAAATTCTTTGCATTTGTCAGCATTCACATCAGTCTTCAGCGTGCTCAACCGAGCTCTTTCAGACATCAGGAATCGTCTCACACACACCGTCTTTTCTCTCAAACTTCCCCTTTTCACTCACTCTACTATCAACTTCCGTAGTGCTTTTCTTACTTATTATTTTTGTACAAATCACACCCAATCACTCAAAACCTTCTTCTCACAGCATTCACACACTTAAACTGTGACAGAAGTTGAGGAATATAACTCAAAATACGCTTTCCTAAGAGTATTTTAGACATGCCTTTCATAATCAAAAAGAGCAAGTCAAGAAAAATTGAAACCTCCAATAATTCTCACAGCACACACAAGAAATTAAAAAATAAAACACACCAGCATTTATTGCTGAAGAGAGGTTACTACTGAACGTAATATGTTAGTCTTAAGTATATACCATGCACTCAATATATTTATATATATATCCAAACTCAGTCAATTACTATACATCCACTACGGCAACTCAAAACTTTATTTATAGCCCTCTAATAAACATAAATGGCATCTTAAACACACACATTCAACAATGTTTGCAGCAGTATTTGTAAAACCAACTCTGGTTTAAGCAGTTCACTGCTTACTAATTTGCATTTTCACATTCACATGCACAAAGTCTAAAAATAGCTCCAGCACTGCCTCAGCCTCCTTTCACACAGAGATCTCTTATTTATAATACACAGACGTCTTATATTTACAACCACTGTCAGGCCTCACAGCTTTAGCGCCTAAACAATTTCGACAAATTTAAGTTAACAGTCCAACCGATAAAGTCCAACTTTTTTGTGATCAATTAACCAGTATCTGTCCAACAGTTTCTGGCCTCATCTCTAAAATCCCTAACTCAATTTAAAAGCGTCAACCAACCCAAACTTTGCCTGAAGCTCTATTTTTGGAATTTCACAGCCAAGGCTTACCCCGAAGTTTTAAGTTAAAGTTACACGCCCGAAGTCCAACTTCTGCTGGCCAAAAAAGTGCAGACTACCGTTCCAAACAGTCAGGAGACTCAAACTCCTAGCTATTCTGGAGGTTCCCAAGTTCTCCCCGGTTGCCAACCGTACTATCCCTATTCGCCGATAGGTCAAGGCCGAGCGTCCTTTGCCAGGAGGGAGTGTCACCTCCGAGAAATGAGCCTCCTAGTGGTCCTGAAAAAATTTATAATACTTTAAAACAACAGTCCACACCCCAAACCAAGTGTGTAACTGATGCAGATCTAATCTGGTGACCAATGGGGACTTTAACCCACGAAATGACCAAATTCCCTTCTTTCCTACTTGGGATTTTAACCCTTTAGGGACTTTAACCCTTTCACTGTTTTCCTTTTTTCCTTTCTTTAAGGGACTTTAACCCTTTCAAACTTCAACTTTCAACTCTCATGAGATTTTCACCAAAATCAAAACAGACACCCACCAGTAATTTCAGTAAGTAGACTAATTTTTTCATGTCCAATTTGGCACATTTTGGAAATCATTCAACAGGTAGTGCCTTACCTTTGGATAAGCCAGCTTATGCCCATTTACTTCGACTACTGATATTCGTGCCTGCCCGTCTGACCACCTCGGACCCCGGATTTCTCCGTCTACACCTCCAACTCACTCTCCCTCCTCAATAACCGGACGAGCCTCCCAAAATGTTAGGTTCAATATTGAGGAGGGATACAGGAGGTAATCAACTTCCATAATAACAACACTGATCCGTCCGGGTGGAGTCAAATGATGATTTTAATGACACGCGTGGGGAGACCGCCGCTGTACGCAGACAGCGCCGATCCCCAACTTACAGAGCATAAGCAGGTGTTTTATACCTTTCAGGGCTTAAATTTACTGACGCCCCTTCAACGTCACTCAGATACAGTTCATACATAGGTTTCAAAACCACAATGACTTAACACAGTTTAAAATAACATTGTCTCCGTCTCCACGACAGATGCTTCCTGTCAGCCTTCTGACTTTCACTTCTTGTCTGGAAAACCAGACCCACACCCTGCAAGAAACTGTTCCTCTTTTACAGAGACAATTTTTAGAGTTACAAGCAAACATGACTAACCTCTCACCTATAAATGATTCTATCTAATGTGTGAGTGTGTGTCAGCATGAACTGCACTCAGTTTCACCTCTCCCTTCACCAGCTGAAACTTGTAACCTTTTCCACCAGACAGAGGGCCAGCACGTACACATTTCAGATTATAACAAGCATTCAAAAGCATTTAAGATTATTGACTTAACTCAACAGTTTAACGTGGTTATAACTGCACCTGTAATAAAGGCTAATTGGGTACCAATATGTTTAAACATCTGAATACAATATCAATACTGTAAACTGTATTATTAATGCAATGGTAATGATGATGATTATTAACAATAGCAGTAAAATAATTTCTCTAATTCCTCACAAGTGCAGGCAGGGCAGCTAAAGCATGGCTCCTTGCACATCCTGTCCACCTCAAACTTTACAGCACTCCACTCCAAGAAACTTTTACTGAAGGCATCAGCTGATATTCGGCCAGTCTTTTACATAGAGGACATACAACAGAATATTCAAGGACAGTCATCATAAACATTGATTTGCACAATTTCCTTGAACTTGGCAAATTTAGAAACTCACCCTTCCAAAATGGGCTGTTCGTTCATCCAGCATTTTAACAAATTCCTTAAGTGACATCCCTGGTGCAGGCTTCTTAATGTCATAGAAAGACTGAAAGACATCCATTGAAAACAGGGTGCAGAAATTTAAGGTGCCAGGCCAATATCCACTACCCAGGATGTCCTTAACTGAGGGGGACCACATTAGGCCACAGCTGGTGCAGCTCACCACTGGCAGTGCAAGGTTATAACGGCTAAGGATAAATTCAGTCATGGCTCAAAGCATTCATTTTTTTCATGCTGTGAAGATTTCATGTTGTTTTCAAATCGGTCTGGTAAATCCAAATGACCTTTTACAGGTGCCCACATATAAATGGTAAATGGCCTGCATTTGTATAGCGCTTTTCTAGTCCTTAAGGAGCGCTTTACACTACATTCAGTCATTCACCCATTCACACACTGGGGATGGCAAGCTACATTGTAGCCACAGCTGCCCTGGGGTGCACTGACAGAGGCGAGGCTGCCAGACACAGGCGCCACCGGGCCCTCTGACCACCACCAGTATGCAAATATGGGGTTAGTATCTTGCCCAAGGATATTTGGCATGCAGCCAGGAGGCAGCCTGGGATCGAACCACCGACCTTCTGATTAGTGGCTGACCTGCTCTGCCACCTGAGCTACAGCCACCCAATATACTGCCGAGGGTAATTCAAACCAAGATAGCAATGCACAATTTGAACCTCCAAACACATCTATTGTGTATGTAGTGTGTGACAAAAGGGCAACTTACCATTTATGGTTACAAGAGCCACAATTGCGCCGGGTGAAACCTCAACGTTACCTGCTGGGCAGTCACACACATGGTCTGGCCTTTGCACAGGCAACAGCCGAACTAACATTAAAACACACAATATATATATAAAGCATTAGAAATTAACTGATACACAATAAATATACAATAACAGCACCCACTCATAGTACATAGCAAGAAATGCATAAGACTTAAAAACCGTACCTATTGGCTTGTGAAACTCTGATGAAGGCTGCAAAAACCCTTATGTTACTGCCTCTCTGTTGTGCAGGACAAAGCGTGTTTGAACTGCAATATCACAGTCAGCACAAAGGAATGGAAGAGGCAGGCAGTCCAGACACCTCACAACTACTTGTTTGCCACAATGACACACACGGTGTTACTGTGGATCCAGAGTAGCTAACATATTGTCTATAAGACAAGGCCTGGCCTCTTTCCACTTTTGCGAGGACACCATATTTCTGATCGCCCAGTGAGTAGCAGCTCACTGGGCTCACCATCCTCCAACAACTGAAGGAGCTCCTAACGAAGCACCTCAGTTCCACACACTAACAGAAAAAAAAAATAAAGAAAGGAAGAAACTCTTCCACAAAGTGAAAAACACTCTAGGCAGTATGTTTCTTAGGACTGCACAAAAGCCCTGCATAACTCAACTATAACAACAAATATAAAAGTAAACAGAAATCACAATATATACAAGAAGGTAAAGTACCTTTTGTTGAGTTGACACTGGCAACATGACTATGTTCTTCACGTGGACATTGATGCTGATCTCTGGACACTGGGAGGGGAAAAAAGAGATTGAAGAATATTTACTTACTGAAATTCTTTGGTGAAAACAAGTTGTGAGATAAAATCAATGGTTGTGTGAACACTGACCACGTGGCATGCAACTAGTACTTCGACTGGTTGATGGTCTTTGAGGAATAAAATCTCCCTGTCTGTCACGTTTTTTCCAGCGCACTGGTCTTGGCTGAGGTTCACTCTGTGCATCATTCTACGCAATTAACAAGGAAAAAAGGGAACACCTAAAATACAGTCCATGATTAAAGCAAAGATTATCAAACATCTTAAGTTAACCAACTTAATTTGACATAAACTTATATATACACATATATAAAAATGTATTTAAAAAATTCAAATAATATAACATTTACTCCGTACAAAATATTAGACAAGCGTGTTCCCTCTTTAACAACTGTTTCCACTAAAAATGTTACCTGCATATCTTGAAGGAGTTCGTCAGCAGCCTGAAGCTCTTCCTCCAGCTCGGGATCCTCAGAATCACTCATTTTCAAGCTAAAGAGGAAAGAGATTTTTGCAGAACTCAGTGACATAAACACATAACTAACGCAATTCAAATGATTTTCAGTCTTGGCGCCCAGGTTAACGTTAGCAATTAACGTTAGCATTATCAGTTTATAAAGAGCCAGCAGAACTCTTACTGCAAAAACTGCTTTACGCACCATGTGAGGATATTTTACAACACACAAGTCCTTTAAAGTTTGTAATAGATTTAATCCATCATCGTTGGATTAAATGGCTAATGTTGCAGTAGCCACGTGTAGTCGTTACCTAGCAAGCATGCTGACGGTAGCTGTAGCCATTTTTAAATGTTTGTTTGAAACTTTTATGAAAAACAAACTTTGAAACACACATCAAGGTATTACTTTAAATATATGTATTTTTTACATACCTGCATTAGAATCAATCAGTTCCGCCTCATTTTCTTATTCTTATAAATGGGTCTCTCCGTTCTCCCATCATCCTTTGCTTACACAGGTTGCGTCTGATTGGTTGGAGCCGAGCACATCCAAAACTAACAGGAGTGGTGAATGAATCTATAAATGGGTTTTACGTGTGAAGTGAAAATAATAAACCTAACAAAGGTTTATGTACGTTAAATCTGCGCACTTTCAGATCGTGAATCACTTTGGAAAACACTGTGTGATGGCCACAACATGAACCGATTTTATTGTTGAATCATCAGTGATACTTTCATGTGTTTTTGTTGAGTAATTATAACGATGTCATTAAAAGAAAGCATTAAATTAGGGAGAAAAAACCGTTCGCGGAGAGGGTCCCCGGTTCTCCAGGTAGATTGTGCTTCACGGCGTCATGTTTCGCCGTGAAAGGGTTATTATTGGAGAAAATGGATGGCTGGAGCCTCTGCTCGAAGCATCTCTGATCGCGGGTTCATATTGGAAAGAATTGACAACCCACAGCGTCGCATAAAAACATGGAAGGGTACCTTTAGCGTCAGCATGAGAAGTTAAGGGACGTGACAAATTGTCAGTATTTTACGCGTCAGGAGTGAGAACGGGTTGACACTTGAGAGGACAGAGGTGATTTCATGGATAAATAACAATGTGTTTATCAGCTCTCATCATCGCAGTGCAGACGTGACATCAGATCTATCAAAGTGAAGGCCGTTTTTCTGATGACGTCACAGAGCAGAGTCGTTCAGTCCAATAAAGGATCTCAGATCAGCTGCTGCCATCTTGTGGCCACAGTTGGTTACTGTCTATGAAAGTTGTCTCATGTTTCCTGTTTTCCTGTTAACAAAGGCATCATGCTGAGAGGGCAGCAGCATTTTTTGGCTCTTCACACATGTTCATTATGTTCTGATGATCCTGGATGGAGACAAACTACAGATAAGTGTGTTCAGCCCAACTAGTTGATCTCATTACAGCAGTTTGATGTTTCCCTTTGAATCCCCCTGAAGATACTGACAGTGAAGCACGTACATAATACTCCAGCCTTTCAACTCTGAGCTTATTTAGTTCTATTAATACACTGAAATCTCATTTGTGTCATGAAGAAAGTCTTTAATCAAACAGAATTCAAAGATCAGAAACATTTCATATATGGAGTTAAACATGAATCATTGTTTCAACAATAGATTTATTGTTGTCATAAACAGACAAGAAGACAACAACAAACTGCTCCTCCCATTCAACACATGTAAGTACATATCCCAGCAAACTAAATCATCTCCATTTACACATCAAATAGAAACATGAATCACTTGTAATGATTAGAAACTTGATAGAATTTCAAATCTAGTTTGGGGAGTCATTCAGTGAGAAACAGTGAAATGATTTTCCATGTGAAAAGGTGGACAGCAGAAACAGAAAGAAACAGTGAGAACTAAAAGAGAAACAAAGAGCTTTGGAACAACGAGGCAGCAGGAGGACAGCTGCAGTTTAACAGCTTCAATTCACTGACAGGAAACAACATTAGAAATATCATCATCCTCAACTCATCTGCTGCACTGACACTGACACCTTCAACGGACACACCTTCACTTTACCATCAGTGCCAATGTATGGAAAAATCCTGTGAGTGAAAGTGTGTGTGAAGGTGTGTATGTGTGTGTTAGTATCAGGATCAGAGAATGACAGCTTTCCTCTGTTCCAGTCCAGATTCACTCTGATCCTCTGGAGCTTCTTCTCTACTGAGAGATCGGATTCTGCTGATGGTGACCATGCTGAGTATTTACCTTCATCAAACCATATTATCCATAATCCAGACCATATGTCTCCCTTCCTCTGCACAGACTCTGCTAACACACCCAGTCCCCACCGTGTACTGTCTCCAACTTCAACATCCCAGCTGTGAGTCCCTGAGTTAAAGCCCTCAGAGCCCAGGACAGAGCAGAACAAATCAAACCTCTCTGGATTATCAGGAAGCTGCTGCCTCTCTCCTCCTGCTCTCACACTGGTCAGATCTTCAGACAGGATGAGGTTTGGATCAGCAGTGTTTGGGTCCAGGATGAGAGGAGTGTAGGAGACCATGTCCTTCATGTTGTTCCAGATGTTGAAGGTCAAGTTGCCCAGGTGTTTGGCCTGGTCTATCAGAGCTCCTGAGGGCAGCTGTGGATCATCCAGCAGGGGGCAGCGCTGGACTCTTTCCACTGCAGCCTTGTAGTTGTGCAGGAATGAGACGTCTTCAGCTCTCAGCTCCTCCTCTGTGGCTCTGACTGTGTCTGAAAGAGCTGCTATCTCTCTGCTCAGAGCCTCCATCTTCTCCTTCATCATCCCACTCTTCTGCTCCTCTTCCTCCCTCAGTGCAGCCAGCCTGGCCTCCTCTTCCTCTGCTAGAAACTGGTGAAGCTTCTTAAACTGCTCCTTAATCTGCCTCTCTGTGTGTTGGGCCTGGACCTTAATGTGTTCTGCTGTTTGATCAAACTTCACTTGAACTTCTTCACAAATCTTTAACTTCTTCTTTAAGGGCTCCAGAGTTTCCTGAAGTTCCTTCTTGTGTTGTTGTGCAGCTTCATCGATGGGTCTGAATCTGTGATTGGTGTGTTTTTCTGAGTCTCTGCAGACGACACACACTGGCTGCTGATGGTCCAGACAGAAGAGTTTGAGTTTCTCAGAGTGCAGACTGCAGAGAGCCTCTGAAGCTCTCTGATCTCTCTCCTGTAAGAACGACTCACACAGGTTCTTTAAAACCAGATTTAAAGGTGGATCATAAACTGATATTTTCTTACAAACTGGACACTCGTGTGTTGGTCTGTCTCGCCACCATCTCTTCAGACAGTCTTTACAGAAGCTGTGGCTACATGACAGAAGAACAGGATCTCTGAAGACCTCCTGACAGACCGGACAGCAGAGATCCTCCTCTGATCTGGAAGCCATTGAGTCTGTGAGTGAAGCTGAAAACAGCAGACAGGAAGTACAGTCAGTCCTGGCTCCCCTCCCTCCTCTACCACCTTCACCGAAACTTCCTTTGAGTCGTGTTTTTGCTCAAACTCACATTCAGTGTGTGGAGCGTCAGCAGCTTGAAGCAGCAGTGTTGGAGTTTTCCACTTTTCTCTCCTGTAGCTGGACTCACTCAGAGGAAGCTGCTAGTTTGGTCTGAGCTCAGTCTGATCGTCTGTGCATCTCTCTTTACTGTGGACGAAGAACTTCCTGTTTCCTGGTTTGTCACATTTGAGTGACATGAGGGGAAGAGAAAAATGTTGCTGTTTGACTTTTAACTAAGGTGTGTTTCAATCCTGCCTGCAGCTCAAAAGCTATAAAACAGGTTTTGTGTCTTTTCACCGTCACTCGGTGGTGCAGCTGTTTGTCAGCTTCTATTTTAGACTTTGTTCTGGTTCTTGTTCAAGTTCCCAGCAGTGGGAGTGTAATGCAGTCACACACACACAGGTGGTGTTAAGGTGGATTCACTTAGTTACAGACATTAACCTGCCAGAAGTTGTAAAAGTTACTGATAAAGAGCTTTTATCTTATTTCACATGCAGGTCAGAGCATGAAAGCTGTGATGCAGCAGTTTGAGAAAAATTGCTGCTGATATAAAATATTTTTTGTGGTTTTACAAAATATATAAAAGAGCAGAAAGAAAAGAAATAAGTGTAAAGAGTGCAGCAAAATGCATGTTTTAGTGTGAGTTGGTTCATCTGATCTGGTTGTGTAAAAGTCACTGCATGACACTGAGTGTTACTTTTGTGTTACTGACACTCATCTCTGACTCAGAGAAACGATTTCTCCCCTGTGATGTTCACACAGTGGTGAGTTACATGTGTGTGGAATTTTTACTGTTTTACAGAATAAAAGTTTCTCTTACTTTCTTTTTTCTGTTATTTACTAAAAACCTTTCAAAGAAATAATGAATTCTCCACACGTGTTTGAAGGTTGGATGCAAATATCATGTGATCTAAAAGTCAAATATCTGCTGATGAAAACAAGGCCAGATGTTGAGCAGCTGTATTGCTGCATGACATCAGCCCACAGCAGCAGAGACCGTGGAGCCAACATGTGAAAAACAAAGCAACACGCTGAACATCTGAACCACAGCAGGAAGTGCGACTCTTTGTAGACCTGTGGACAGGAAACACACAGCAGGTCCTGATCAGTAACAGGGTCCAAACACAAACATTTGTTCATCAGCATCTGTATATATGAGCACACAGAGAGCTCAGCTGGACACACACTTCAGTCCTCCATCAAACACAACACACCTACACACTGTTTCCACCAGCTGCAGCACAGTCCAGTCTTTACAGTCAGGGAGGGCTTTTAATTTGAAAGGCACCACACAGGAAGTTTCAGAGGAACAGAAGAAGAACCAAAGGATGGTCTGTGATGTTAAGGTTAGGGTGATCAGCATCAGCTGGAAATATGAAACATATCAAAGATGTGAGGAAGAAGCAGCAGCAGCTCACACGTTTACCACAAACACACACAGTCCTCTGAGAGCAGCGTGGCCTCCATCTTTGAAATACACAAACTCAAATGCACAAACTCACTGATTGATTATTGATTGATTGATTTTCAGAGATAAGTAATTAAAGTTTATTTATTAAGCTCTTTTCACAGCAGTCACAAAGCGCTTCACACAAAAGGCTCAAATAAACATGAACATTAGGTGAAAATAAAGATTCAGTAAGACAGTAAAATAAACAGGTAGTTTTAAAATAAATAAATAATAAATCATTAAAATGTTTCTCATTAGAAAGCCTGTTAAAACAGAAACATTTGAACAGCTTTTTTAAAGAATCCACAGAGTCGACTAAACTTAGTTTTGGAGGCAGACTGATCCACAGCCTTGGTGCCACAGACTGAAAGGGTCTGTCACACTTAGTCTTTAGTCGTGTACAGGGAACAACTAACACATCATGAGTCTGAACGGAGACAACGAGCAGCAGTTTATTTTGTAAGAAGCTGAGAAAAATAATCTAGGACGTGATCATTTAGTGTTCTGTGTGTTAAAACAAGAATTTTGAAACAAATCCTGAAATTTATTGGGAGCCAATATAAAGAAAATTAAATAGCAGTAATGTGAGCTCGCTTGGAGGTGAGAACGACGTGATTTGTCCAGGCTGGTAAACAGGACATTACAATAATCTAAACACGATCACACAAATGTATGAACAGTTTTTTCCAGTTCAGCCAAGGAGACCATATGTCACAGTTTAGAAATGTTCCTTAAATGAAAGAAACAGGAACGAGACAGATTTTATATGTGAGTTGAAGCCTAGAGAAGAATCAAATATTCCACCAAGATTTTGAATGTTGGACTCAACAGTCTCCTCCGTGAATCGCAACCTTATCGTGGTGGAGGGGTTTGTGTGTCCCAGGGATCCCAGGGGCTATGTTGTCTGGGGGCTTTTGCCCCCTGGTAGGGTCTCCCATGGCAAATTGGTCCTGGGTGAGGGACCAGACAAAGAGCGATTCAGAAGACCCCTATGAAAAAAACACAGAGGGAACAGTTTACCCTGCCCGGGATAGGGTTACCGGGGCCCCGCCCTGGAGCCAGGCCCGGGGAGGGTGCCCGAGGGCGAGCGTCTGGTGGCCGGGCCTTAGTCCATGGGGCCCGGCCGGGCACAGCCCGAAGAGGAGACATGGGCCCATCCTCCCGCAGGCCCACCACCCGCAGGAGGCGCCATAGGGGTCGGGTGCATTGTGTGCCGGGTGGCGGCCAGGAGCGGAGGCCCTGGCGGACTGACCCCCGGCTGCCAAGACTGGCAATAGGGACATGGAATGTCACCTCTCTGGTGGGGAAGGAGCCTGAGTTAGTGCGTGAGGTTGAGAGGTACCGGCTAGATATAGTCGGGCTCACCTCTACGCACGGCTTGGGCTCTGGAACCAGTCTCCTGGAGAGGGGCTGGACTCTGTCTCAGTCTGGAGTTGCCCCTGGTGAGAGGCGGCGGGCTGGGGTGGGTATTCTAATATCCCCTCGGCTTGCTGCCGGTACGTTGGGGTTTTTCCCGGTGGACGAGAGGGTTTGTTCCCTGCGCCTTAGGGTCGGGGAACGGGTCCTGACTGTCATCTGCGCTTATGCGCCGAGTGGCAGTTCGGAGTACCCAGCCTTCTTAGAGTCCCTGGGGGGGGTGCTGGAAGGTGCTCCACCTGGAGACTCTGTTGTCCTGCTGGGAGACTTCAATGCTCACGTGGGTAACGACAGCGAGACCTGGAGGGGCGTGTTTGGGAGGAACGGCCTCCCTGATCTGAACCCGAGCGGTGCTTTGTTATTGGACTTCTGTGCTAATCACAGTTTGGCCATAACGAACACCTTGTTCGAACATAAGAGTGTCCATAAGTGCACGTGGCACCAGGACGCTCTAGGCCGTAGGTCGATGATCGATTTTGTAATCGTATCACCAGACCTGCGACCATATGTTCTGGACACTCGGGTAAAGAGAGGGGCTGAGCTGTCAACTGATCACCACCTGGTGGTGAGTTGGATCAGGTGGCGGGGGAGGACGCTGGACAGACCTGGTGCACCTAAACGCGTAGTGAGGGTGTGCTGGGAACGACTAGCAGAGGCCCCAGTCCGCGAGATCTTCAACGCACACCTCCGGCAGAGCTTCAACAGCATTCCGAGGGAGGCGGGGGACATCGAGTCCGAATGGACCATGTTCAGCGCCTCCATTGCCGAAGCTGCTGCATTGAGCTGCGGCCGCAAGGTGGTTGGTGCCTGCCGTGGTGGTAATCCCCGAACCAAATGGTGGACACCAGAGGTGAAGGGAGCCACCAGGCTGAAGAAGGAGTCCTATCGGGCTTGGTTAGCCTGTGGGACTCCGGAGGCAGCCGACAGGTATCGACAGGCCAAGCGGAATGCGGCTCGGGCAGTGGCTGAAGCAAAAACTCGGGTGTGGGAGGAGTTTGGAGAGGCCATGGAAAAAGACTTTCGGACTGCCTCGAAGAGGTTCTGGCAAACCGTCAGGCGTCTCAGGAGGGGAAAGCGGTGCTCTACCTGCACTGTGTATAGTGCTGGCGGAGCGCTGCTGACGTCGACTGAGAAAATTGTCAGGCGGTGGAAGGAATACTTCGAGGACCTCCTCAATCCCACTGACGCGTCTTCCAAGGAGGAAGCAGAGTCTGGGGATGAGGGGAATGACCCGCCAATTTCTGGGGGCGAGGTCACTGAGGCAGTTAAACAACTCCTTGGTGGCAGAGCCCCTGGTGTTGATGAGGTCCGCCCCGAGTTCCTGAAGGCTCTGGACGTTGTAGGGCTGTCCTGGCTGACACGCCTCTGCAATGTTGCGTGGAGATCAGGGGCAGTACCCGTGGATTGGCAGACCGGGGTGGTGGTCCCCATCTTTAAGAAGGGGGACCGGAGGGTGTGTTCCAACTACAGGGGGATCACACTCCTCAGCCTCCCCGGGAAAGTCTATGCCAGGGTGCTGGAAAGGAGAGTTCGTCCGCTAGTCGAGCCTCTGATGCAGGAGGAACAATGCGGTTTTCGTCCTGGTCGCGGAACACTGGACCAGCTCTTCATCCTCTCGAGGATACTTGAGGGTGCATGGGAGTTTGCCCAACCAGTCTACATGTGTTTTGTGGACTTGGAGAAGGCATTCGACCGTGTCCCTCGGGGTGTCCTGTGGGAGGTGTTGCGGGAGTATGGGGTGTCTGGCCCATTGCTACGGGCCATTCGATCCCTATACAACCGTTGCAAGAGCTTGGTTCGCATTGCCGGCAATAAGTCGGACTCGTTCCCGGTGGGTGATGGGCTCCGCCAGGGCTGCCCTTTGTCACCGGTTCTGTTCATAATTTTTATGGACAGGATTTCTAGGCGCAGCCAAGTGGCGGAGGGCTTTCGCTTTGGTGGCCTCAGGATCTCATCTCTGATCTTTGCGGATGATGTGGTTCTGTTGGCTTCATCGGGTGAGGGCCTCCAGCTCGCACTGGAGCGGTTCGCAGCCGAGTGTGAAGCAGCGGGAATGAGGATCAGCACCTCCAAATCTGAGGCCATGGTTCTCAGCCGGAAAAGGGTGGAGTGCCCACTCCGGGTCGGGGATGAGGTCCTGCCCCAAGTGGAGGAGTTCAAGTATCTCGGGGTCTTGTTCGTGAGTGATGGGAGAAGGGAGCCGGAGATCGACAGACGGATTGGGGCTGCAGCTGCAGTAATGCAGACGCTGCACCGGTCCGTCATGGTGAAGAGGGAGCTGAGTGTAAAAGCGAAGCTCTCAATTTACCGGTCGATCTACGTCCCTACCCTCACTTATGGCCACGAGCTGTGGGTAGTGACCGAAAGGACGAGATCGCGGATACAAGCGGCGGAAATGAGCTTCCTCCGAAGGGTGGCTGGCATCTCCCTTAGAGATAGGGTGAGAAGTTCGGCCATCCGGGAGGGGCTCAGAGTAGAGCCGCTGCTGCTCCACATCGAAAGGAGCCAGCTGAGGTGGTTTGGGCATCTGGTAAGGATGCCCCCTGGGCGCCTCCTGGGTGAGGTGTTCCAGGCATGTCCCACCGGGAGGAGGCCCCGGGGCAGACCCAGGACACGCTGGAGAGATTATATCTCTCGGCTGGCCTGGGAACGCCTTGGTGTTCCCCCGGATGAGCTGGAGGAGGTGGCTGGGGAGAGGGAGGTCTGGGCCTCTTTGCTTAGGCTGCTGCCCCCGCGACCCGGCCCCGGATAAAGCGGATGAAGATGGATGGATGGATGGACTCAACAGTTGAACAAACAGAAGCAAGAAACAATTTTATATTGTTGTTCAGGAGGAGCTGTGATCAAGGTCTCAGTCTTGTTGGTGTTTAAGACAAAGTGTTTGCTACAGAGGGAATCAGTCCCCTGATTTACGCAGTGCACTAGGGTGGATAGCCTACTGAGCTGATGAGGCTGAATGTTGTTGGCATAGAAATGATAAGAAATGTTATTAAAAGACTGAATAATGCCATCTAAAGGAAGCATGCAAAAAGAAAATAACAATGGACACAAACTAAACCCTCTTGAACCCTGCAGGTTAGGGAGGCAATGTTAGAGGTGAACTTGTTTCTATTAACAGAGTCCTATGAAATAAGTAAAAGCCATTAAAACACAGAGCCAGATACACCAGCCAAAACCTGAAGTCTATTAAGTAGGGGTTTATGGTCAATATTACAGGAAATGATTACAGAAAAAATCCCTGCATTAGAAACCATTAAAAGATCATTACAGACCTTCAAGAGAGCAGTCTCAATGGATGCTGCTTTAAAGCCAGAGTGAAACAGGTCACAAATCTGTCATTTGCATAGTAAAGACCTGAACTCATTTTCTAACATTGTTTCTAATAATTTTCTTACAAATGACAATTTTGAAACAGGCTGATAATCACCAGCAGAGCTGACATCAAGACTCCAGTGTTTCAACAGAGGAGTGAACTCAGCATGTTTAAAATAGGATGGAGCACAACCTGGCTCAGTGAAATGTTAATGACAGACAGCAATAAAGGAGCAACGCTGGTGAGAATCCCAGACAGGACAGAAGGAGATAATATATCTAAGGAGCATTATGAGGGCTTCATTTTACCCATTACTGTAAATGGACTGATACTTACAGAGAGCTTTTCTACTCTCACAGAGAACTCAGAGCACTCAATAAAACATGTCACTGTCACATACACACAAGTTGGAGCAAATTAGGGTTAAAATCTTGCCCATGCAGACTAGAGGGAGCCATGGATCAAACCAGCAACCTACAGTCAGTAGATGACCTGCTCCACCTCTTGAGCTACAGCCACCAGAACCAGAAAGCAGAAAGTGTAATTCCAGACAAAGTAAATGACCCAGGACACTGACGATCATCACCTCCATAAGGGGAGCCACTGGAGGAGATTTGGGATCTCAAGTCAATCAACTTGTGTAAAAATGGTTTGAGAAATGTATTACACTCATCATCAGAGAGTAACACAGCATGATGAGGTGGAGGAGACACAATACTTTTGACAATTTAGGATATTATTGAAATAAGAGAATCTTGCCTCTGTCACTGACTCATTATAAAAGTGAAGAAGCTCTTTGAAGTATTCACGATGGTGTTATAAAATATAATCCAAGTGCCTTTTTGCTAAGAATTTATTAAAGCATCTATTAAAGTATACATTCAAGTAATATTAATGGGTAATATTAAAGGCCAGCGTTGAGGGTTTATACACTGTGCTTTAGCTCATTAGACTGCTTGGCGACAAGAAACTGGAACAAACAGGATTTTTAGTGCAGACTTTTCAGAGAATGTAGCTCATGTTTGTGGTGGTAGATGATAACAACAGGAGACAACCTTCGGGTCTTGGAAGCCAGACGTGAGGAGTGGGGTTGTTTAAATCAAGCATCTTGTAGGTAATATTTCAGATTTTGCAGGAGGCTTCGCGCTGTGCATATCTCCTTTCTAGAAAGTTTTTATTGAATAAAGTGATGGAATAGATTTTGAACACACTGAGTTCGCGTCTTCTCTGACAAGCCTGAGGATAAAAGAACCAGATTTGATATTTGGTGCCGAAACCCGGGATTCAAAACTGTGTGTGACACGAATTCGTCCCAATCGTGGGGTCGTGAAACGAGGCGAACAGAGGACCGGTCCAACAGAATTTAAAGGTAAGCACCACCTGTTACATCAAAGTGTGCATATTGGATGAATACTAAATTATCTGTTCGCTAAGTTGAACAACACTCATGCGAAATTCTTCCAGTGTTTGGGCACTAGAGCGAGAGACTTTTGTTAACAACTGCAGGTTGATGTCTAACAGGCCGAGTTTTGTCCTAGGGTTGGTCCCCCCAACGATGGCTGGACGCAGCAGCGGACCAGCAGCCTAGGCTGAACTTGAGAACTGAGGACCCTCAAACCATCCTAGAGTAGCACAGAGCAAGAGACATTTGCTAAAAAGCACAACTAAAAAGCACACTAACTTCTCCATTTGTGATGTGTGACTGCATGGAGAAAAGTGCCTAAAACAAATGGTGAAGAGGCAAAAAGGGAAGGAAAAGAAATGCTGAAAATGCCGAGGGGAAAAGAATATCATTAAGTAAAATTATTATGACAATTGCACAAAAATTAAAGAAGATTTAAAGAAGAACAGGAGGAATTGGAAAAAGAAGGCATGGGAATATTTAAATTAGGAACAAAGGGAAATTCGAAAAAGAAGGGTAAAGAGGCTAAATGGGTGAACTGGGGTGTAGAAAACTGATGAATGCACTACCCGTCAGTGTTTCCAGCAAAGTCAGTGCATGCTAAGTCAATCGCTATTGAGTTAGGTTAGGGTTAACGCCTGCCTTTGTGGTTTTCCAGCAGGAGAGCAGCGAGCACAAGTATCACGGGAGCGGAGACACGGAGCACGGGCACTGAGAAGGAGACATGGCATGGGAGTTGGAGACGCACGGGGAATTTATTGTGTACTATTTACTCCACTGTAAATAAATGCACTGTTTGCTTCGCAGAAGTCCTGCAACTTGGGTCCTCCTTTCCTACACACCCACAGTCTTCCACGGACGATCTGATATCCTCGTGTTGGTGTTGTTCCCAGATCATCATACTAAATGTTGTTCCAGGATCAACATTGCAAGTGACCAATCAGAATGTCGTGACGTCATACTTTTGCGACTTCGGGAATAACCGCCGTAAAACAAAAAGCTGTACTTAAGCTGCGAGAAACCGCCTCTGTCCGCCGATCAACGGACCCTAACCCTAACCCTAACCCTTTAATAAACGGTAAGCAGAATTGATATTGTCCTTGCAACATTGAAATTTCATAAATGCCCGAATGGCTTGGCGCGCAAAAGAATAACGTCACAAAAATGTGATTGGTCACTTGCAACGTTGAACCTGGAACAACATTTTCATGATGATGTGGGAACAACACCAACACGACGATATCAGATCATCCATCTGCCACACCGACCATGACAGATGCTCTCTCTGAGTCTGTCCTCGTTGACCTGCCTGTCAGTTTCCCACAGACCTTGGCCTTATTAATACCTTCCCACCATCCCAGCTGTATATGTATATGTGGCAGCACGAGGTGAGAATAAAGTAAATACTCTTCACAGTTTTAAAAGACAACGCCACTCTGGGAATTTCACCCAGAGAATAATAAGTAACACTAATCACCACGAAGGCAGTTAGGTTTGTTATACTCAGTACAGAGACGAGGTTCAATGTTAAGACAAATTGACAATTTATTAACAATTATTTAAAACACCGTATAAAAACACAGTCGTAAAAATCCATGTACAAACATGCTTAAAAATATATTCAGAGCTGAGGCTTACCAGTGGAGCGGCAGGGACGCCACGCACAAACTCAAAAAAAGAAAACACACCAAGACACAAGTGCAACACAAAAATCACACACTCACACTAATAAACTAAACAAGGCAGGTGTGTACACTCAAAGGATCCCACCACCAAGGCACCCTGGTCTCCTCCACGTCGGCACTCCGCATCTGAATAAAAGAAACAAAGAAAATTTTAATAGATTACAACAAAACTAATGTAGCGCTGGGGGATAACCCTACTGCAGGACCACACTGGTGATCTGCAGCTATAAAAAGGGCCTCCCACCAGTGATGTAACAAAAATCCAAACTACAAATCAAAACAGAAAAACAACATACAATCTGGATAAAACTTTAAAATCTGGAGCAAACGGAATCGCCGTATTACTCCAACTAGCCGTCTGCCCGACTATAAATTAATCATACGCTCATCAATATGTACGCCAGCTGACTCCCATAACCGGCGTGCATATGGCCGCTGTCCACGCCGACGTCCACGTTAAAAAGCGGACAGCAGCAGGAAAAGAAACTTCGCAACGGGAACAGACGGTAAAAGCTAAGCAAAGCAAAGCAGCAGCACCTCAGTTAGTGTGGCGTTGCGTAAAACCAAGGCCCACACTTCCTGCAAAGCATAATAAATAATTACTATAAAACAAACAATAAAAGGCAAGGATCGAGACGAAATTGAATTACGTACCGAGTAACCCCGCGTCATGAAACATGAGCAGGGGCTCATAGGAGGCAGCCGAGATGGAGGCTTTAGAATGATCTCTGCAACACCAAGGGGAAGTCAGGTGACCAAAGAGGAGATCACAGGTAAGCGATCCAGGTATGCTCACATGGCCACTATTTATACTAGCGCCCCCTAATGCGCAGGGCTGAAAGTGGGTTGAACCAAAGGATAACATTCATCCTGCCACATCCAGCCTGAACAGAGAAACCCAGGCCTTGCTCTCCTCAGACACCTCCTCCAAGGGAAAATTGTGGCATTCCCAGGCCTGCTCAAAAATATAATCTCTGCAGTGTGTTCTGACTCTGTTCTAGGGCATCCTTCACCTCACCCAGAAGTTGCCTAGGTGGCATCCTTACCAGAATCCTGAAACAACTTTACTGCCTCCTTTCACTGAAGAGGATTAGCAGTTCTACTGAAATGACTGAGCACTCTACCCTATGTCAGGGAGAAGCCACCCACCCGTCAGACAAAGCTCGTTTTTGCTGCTTGGATCCACAATCTCTTGTTTTGTTTTTGGTTCCTACCAAAAAGAATCAGACCACACAATCTATACTATTACTATACTATTAAATCTGATTCTTTTTCATTCTTTTCTGGCAGAAAAAAACCCGACTCAGGAGTGGTCAAAACATTTATAATTCTTTATTCAATCATCTTCCGGAAGAGAGAGACCTGCACAGCCCAAAGCCAGTTGCAAAATCTCTAGCATTAGAAACCAAAAATGTGTATCGTATAGGTGTTAGTTTGGTCCTTTACACATCACACATAGTTTCCATAAAAACAATTTCTTCTGGCCTGAGTTGATGTGTGTGTGTGTGTGTTAATTAGTTCTGCTTTTTCTCCCTATACTGGTTTCCTGTATATTATTAATATGCCTCTGCAGCTCTGCACTAAACTTCCTGTTTTTTAAACTTCCACTAACTTAAACCTCTGTTGCTAAGGCGAGTAACCCTCTGACCTAGTACTCTCTCACAGATGGCCTTGCTTTATACAAGCCTTTATTATTAAAATATATAAAACAATATAATCAGAAAATAAGCACTAAGAACATATATTTATTCTTTAACAGTTACTACCAAAAAGAATCAGACCACAAAACCTTCTTCCTGACAGTCTGAGAGCCCTTCAGATGCTTGAGTCCACTTTAAATCAAATCTCTCTGTCTCACCATGTAAAAATTAGTTTGACTCCCTGGGAAAAAAAGCTAAGCTAAACTAAACAAAAACTAAAACAAAAAGGCTCTTATAATGTTAATTATACGCCCCCCCCTTCCCCATCCCACTTGCATACTACCCTTTAGGGCTAAGGTGTAGTGATGCGCAAATCATGAACGAATCGTTCAATACTCGAGAATCACTTTACTGACTCATGAATCATGATTCACAAGCCCAACTGACTCACTGACTCATCCCTGTTGCTGTTAGCAGCAATGTATCTAGCTTATAATTAAAACTGTGGAGAAAAACACAACATCCAGTATCTTAACAAAAAATTTCTGCTCTGAACTGGAAGAAAAAGCCCTGAGTAGAAGCTCACATCAAGAAAATAGCTCCTAGGTTCACAGTAGCATCGCTCTGCTAACATGCTAACAGCACATTTGAGCTACTCACCCCCTCCCTTCCTGTGCTGAATCATAGAGCGAACGAATCACTCACTCACTCACTCACTCACCCCCTCCCTCCTGGCTCACAGCTTCTTCTTCTTGGTTGGCAACCAATGTTAAGGCGCATTACCGCCCCCTGGCTCACAGCTCAGTGGACATTTAGATGAGAAAATATATATTTAACACGTTTAAGGAAAATACTAATAAAATACAAATAAAAATAAATAAATATTTATTAAGCAATTTTGATAGGAAATTGCTTAATTTTAGAAATGTTTTTGCTCTTTTTTGCTCTATAAAATAGTTGTTTTCTTTCAGAATCATTCATCTTAGCAGTAGGATTTACATGAAAAGAGAAACAAATTAAGTTTGAGTGAAAATGTACATTTTTTGCACTCTCTGGTCAACTGACTCAGTGAATCAAATGACTCAAAAAAAACCCGATTAACTTTGGTGAGTCACTGATTAAAACTTGATTGAGTAAAAAGAATCAAATTTACCATCACTACTCTGAGCAGTTTGGAGAGGTGGAGGTCAATGGCGCCATGTAAAACTAAATTGAAATTCTAACAGTTTAACAATAAATTGTGAAAATGTGCAATTTCAGCATATTTTTCTTCTCTCTCATAAAATGAACTGGACACGTGTGTGTAGATCCTTTATACACAGAAAGGGTTTTAGAAAAGAAAATGATCAAATTCATGAAGCTGAACTTAACAAATTGTTCATAAATGATAAGTATTCAAGTTTCAGCATAACATTTGTGAAATAGCTTTAAGTGATGTCGTTTCTCTCTGTAATTAATAGGGGGTAAGAAAGAGAAGCTTTGACATGTTTCAAACTTTTAAGCTTTGTTGAGATTTATTATCTGCAACGTTGGTTGAGATTGTTTAATCAGAAAATGGAAAAGAGGGAAATTCAAGCTTTTCCTCGCTTTTTGTTTCATTTTCCTGAAGTTTAGCACTTCATTTGAACATTCACAATTTGAAATTTGTTCACTTCTATGTTGGGTGATGAAAAAGAGTTTTTGAACTATTTGTCAAATTACTTGTCAAATGTTGTTATTAATTGCATGTGTATGTAATCTAACAGTTGACATTATGATCAATAAATTTCCAAGTACACCTCTTTAAATTTTAGTGGATTAGCCCAGGTTTAAAGATTCAAATTTTTAATGTCACATTTGACCTCTGACCTTTCCTTTAAGGGGAACAGACTGATTTGAAGGTCAAAGTCACTATAATATTATAATGGGCTACTTATATAACAATAATTTTCAGGCTGACAAGAATACACTGGTAAGGAATACTTAACTAAGATGATTTATTTTATTGTAATGACTTTTTTCACTTCAGATTTACATATTTACAAAAGTGTCTGTCCCCTTCCTGATTTTCTTTTTTTCTTTCTCATACTTCAATGTTGCAGATTATCAAACAAATTTTGAATTTGAATGTATTTATTTAGAAGGGACAGTGCAGTTTAACATAGTCCAAGTACAAACATGAAACAAAGGTTTATAGCTATTGCTAATTTTTAACAATTGTCCCTTGTTTGGCTTACAATCAAAATAGATACATTTTACAATAAAATATACATTTTCAGTTCATCACACAAAGATAACACAAGTAAACACACGTCACCGTTTCTAAATGAAGCTGTTTTTATTAAGCAGAACCCTCATATTTAGTGTTTTTGTATACCTACTCTATGTCTCGTCTATCCAAAGAGCTGCTAAATATTAAAGCACAGCAAACACCCAAAGACCACATAAAAACCCTGTAAAATATAACATGTATGCATCTGAAAGATACTATAACAAAAGTAGACAAACATGATAACATGAATGGGAGAAAAAGTACAAAACTAAGACCACAACAGTAACTATGCAAAAAGAACTTCACACATCACCTACTCTGCTTAGTAGAGTTAGCTTCCTCTGCTTCTCCAAAATGACAGTTAAGGTAAAGTGTAAGATGCAAGTAGATCCAGCATGCATTGCAACTAGACTCACTTGAAAGCTATGATCCAAATTTTAATTAGGTATGGTTTAGGACTCTTATGGTGCAGTTTATGGCTGCCATTGTTATGGGAATCAAACAGTCTATCTAAGCAGTAAACAAACATAAATAGTGCAATGTTTTGTGTTTTTCATCCTCCTTAAGTTATATCTTGGTTCTTCAAGTCAACAGAGGTTGCTGTCAGAAAGAAATAGAAGTATAGATCTTAATACAATGCTTCCACATAAACCTGTGCAGTGACTCCCACAGAAGGACAGTGTCGAAAATGATGAATGTAAGTCTGTCACGAAAACTTCAGATGATTACTGAGTTACTGAATTACTGATGATTAATGAGTCTAAAATTATTTCTACCAAACTACAACTGCAACTGAACAAATGAGCTGTTGGTGAAACTTTACACTCTGAAATATTGAAAGATTTAAAGGATGAGACAGCTCAGCACAGCATGTTATTAACTTCACACATGAAGTGGTTCAGTCCAGTCAGTCTTCAGTTTTGCAGCCACCGTCCACATCCTGCTTCTTTGACTGGTCGTCACGGTAACTCTGGACTTTCCTCCAACGAATCCTGAAGTCTGTCAGTCCTTTTGACAGCATGAGGCCTGACAGCTGGACAAAATGTGCAGATGATGAAAAACATGAAGCATAGTTTGAACTTGTGTCAAGTTTGTGTTTGTGACTGAACTGCTGACCTGCTGTGAAACCTGCTGCTGGATCTCGGTGCTGTGCATGTCTCCCTCTGTTTGAAGCGTCATTTTCAGCACTGTTTGCTTTGTCACTGCTAAAAATGAACCACATATAAAAACACAAACATTAGTGTTTTACATGATGACAGGATCTTACAGTGTTTGCATTCTGGACCTCACCTGTGAAACAAAAAAAACGGACTCTGCTGCTACACATGCCATCAGACCATTTCCCTGAGAGTAAATGAAATGATGCACAGTACTCAACTAAATTCAGATTATTAGGCTCAGCAGGCTCCCAGTTAGTGAATGTGGAGGTTGTGTTGTCAGACCAGAAGGCCCAGGGATCCCTGTAGAGACCAATCCACACATACTGAACCCCTGATCCATTCAAAGTGAGCGTGATGTTGGATTTTTCCTCTTTGCTTCTTATACTGGTCAGGTCTGTGTGGTATGTCCTGCAGTATGACTGAGCCGCTGACCAGGAGCGGCTCTCCATCACTAAGATGTAACTTGTACTGCTGGCTGCAAAAGATTCAGAAAAGGATTAATTTTGAAACACACAGACTATGAAGCTCGTAAAATTGTAGGACAACTAGGGCAACAAATGTTTTTCCTACCATTGTAACACAGGAAAGGGTAAGAATCTCCACAGGGTCTATCATTCATCTGTGTTTGTCCCTGAAGAGCCACACAGTATTCCTTTGCATATGCACAGTCTGGTTGGCTGTTAGCCCAGATCAAAAATTCATGTGTACTGCCAACATCAAAAAGGTTTCCCTCCATGGACCACTTCCAGCTGTAACGATCATTATATAGACCTGTCCAAGCCCAATCATGGATCCTTGGTGACATTGAGAAAAGCAGTTGGTTGATGTTGCTGTTGTAGATGGTGACCAAGTCAGTGAAGTGTTCTCTGCAGTAACTCTGAGCTTCGGTCCAGGTCTTCCGCTGGTTCACAAAGTGGTATTCTTTGGAGTGGGGAGGAAGAGTGGAAAGTCCTCCTGAAAAAAGTATCACTAATTATTGTTGAAACTGGGCTCTTGGGCTGAAAAAGACAAACTTACAGAAATAACAATTACAAATATTTAGTATATGATGCAAGTATGAGGTGGGACATATGGTATTAATACATCAGATAAAGACATGTATTTATTTACTTTTATTCTTTCTTACACAGATTTCTGTACTTTTTCTTTCACCTCACCGTGCGCCTTTGAACATCAAACTTATTTAGGCTAAACAGAGACAACAATAACACCAAAAAGACAGTTCTACTGGTTAATCCATTGGTGGGACTTATACAATAAAAAGAGCAAAAAGAGGCAAAAACATATAATTATGTTTAAATATATGTAACATATGTTGAAGGTAAGATTGTTTTGAGGAAATCTGAAAGTGGTTCTTTATGGCCTCAATAAACTCTTCCCACACCGGAGATATTGCTCGGGATCAGCTGCCTCCAAAGACCTAAAGGCTAACTAAGCTTGATATTATCACTCCGTTTTCAGCTTAATGGCTTCTCGCTGCTTTGAGTGCATCCTGATCAGTTGGCCAGCTCAGCCTCCCTCTTCACCAGGATATTGAGATTCAAATTGTGGTTTGCACATAGGCCTGACCTGATCTAAACCTGAGTGATGTAGTGTTACATGCCGTAACACTACATCACTCGGGTTTAGATCAGGTCAGCCATTCCTTCCAATCATGCCCCGGATTACCCACACAACCATTGAAGTCTCCCACTAAAAGAGTAGGAGTACCTACACTAGAGGGTTTTTCACCCAGAGTCCCCAGGTGAAAAACAGTCAAACTTGCCACACAGGGAGGATTCTCTGGCTGGCTTTAGTGGCATCTAATAACCAGCTCGCAAAATAAAACAAAAATAAAAACAAACCAACTAATTAGGGCTGTCAACATTAACACAGTCACCACGATTAACGTGATTAAATTTTTTTTAACGTAATTTATCTATTTGGAGCTCAGAGTAAATCAAAATCCCTGAAATGTCGCTGCCAACACATTTCCGGTAGCTTGTCCAAAGATTGTCCATTCTGTGCTGCAGATTGGTTAATTTGAATCGCGTTAACCGTGATGACGGCGCTAACGCTTTAACGTCGTCAGCCCTACAACAAACACAAAAACTGAAGACATTATGATACAGACTTATAATTTGCACCCATGTGTTTTCTAAATTCTATCACACACATATACGTCAAAAGTGAGTGTGAGGGCCCTCACTGCACCTACTGCTGCTGGGGTTGCAGGTGTTAACAAAAGGTGAGCCGTTATTTGGCTGTAAGAGATAGCAAAACATGAAACTAGGAAAACAAAGATGAATGAAAACACTGCGTAAACTAAAAGACTCAGTTAAAACACCATGAATAAACTATAAACTGAGTAAACTATGAAACACAATGACTGTAACAATGGTGATGATATCAGATGACCTGACACCTACTGAACGGAAACACGCAGACTAAAGACACATAAGTAATGATCAAGGGAAGTGGAATCACATGGGGAAACAGCTGACAACAATGAACATAATGACAGGACAAGGGAAGTGAAACTAAATATGACAAACAAAAAACACTGGACTCTTTTTTAAAAATAAAACAGGAAACATGAAGATGTGGATATGACACAGACTTGACAATGAGAATCACACAGACCCAAAACATGACAGATAAGACACACGTAACAACCAAGGAACTTTAACACAGGGGTGAACACACAAGTGGAACCTGATAAACCATGAAGTAAAACTGTAAACTAGGCATGACCAAATGTATCTAGATAACTGGAGAAAAAAACTACAATACAGATGAAATGACAGGATAGCATGGAGCTCAGAAATACTGGGTCGCATGACCCAGGACCATGACAATTAATTTATGTTGTGGGGTTGGGTGCTGATACTGGAGTGCAAAATTACTTATGGAAGATAGACACGAAAAGGTCAAAGCCATCAGGTCTGCAGAAAACTAAAATAATTTTAAATCACATGAGCCAAGTTTGTATTCAAAGAAGAAAAAAAAATAACAGAACAAATGCTTGAACAGAGAAATTTAACAATTTTATACACCAAGTTTGCTCATTTAAAATGTGTTTCCTGCTACAGGTCCTGAAACAGTTGGGACAGAGGCAACAGATGTTTGAAAAAAATGTAAAAGAACCCACCCACCACTTTAATCACACTCTAGATCTTGTTTTAACATATGGCATAGAAACTGAACATTTAACAGTGTTTCCTGAAAACCCTCTCCTGTCTGATCATTTCCTGATAACATTTACATTTACAATAATTGATTACACAGCAGTGGAGAGTAGACTTTATCACAGTAGATGTCTTTCTGAAAGCGCTGTAACTAAGTTTAAGAATGTAATCCACCCACTGTTAGGCAGAGCAGCTATCTGAACGCTACTCCAACAGAGGTCGATTATCTTAATAATAATTTTACCTCCTCACTATACAAAGCGCCTTGAGGTGACCGTTGTTGTGATTTGGCGCTGTTTAATTGAACTGAATTATTCTCCTTGTTTTGAAATATTTACCACAAAGACAGAGATGGGCCACAAAGACGCGGGTATTGTAATGGGGAAATTCTAGTTGTTCTGTTATCACTAAAAGCTGCAAAATGTTTTATCACTAAAATATCATTCTCAGTCAGTTGTTATTTATTATGTGTTTACAGTGCCCTCTGTGGTTGCTTCAAGTAATGCACTTTAGAAACGGCTTTATTTTGAAAGAACTTTATTGAACAGGATGTCGGTTCAAGAAAAGCAAGTGAGCAAAAAGAAGGGAAACATATCGGCACACAGTTTCACAGGCTGTAAAGCTAGTCCTTTTGTTAAGCTAGTTACCCGCGATTTTGGAGGTCGTCTGGGATAGCATCAGTAGTAGTTTAAAAGTTTACATAATTAGACATATGCTATGTAGTAGCATTGTGGTATATAAATGCATATTATGTCGCACATATGTATGTAATGACTGTATTTTTTTGTCTTGTTTTTAGTTTTACACTTTTGAATGTCAGTAAACCTGTTGACAATGCTCATCGGTCTTCAGAGTGGTGATATAAGAAAGGTGTTAACGCCCCTGCATCAGACATGCACCCATAATGGCACACTAGTCTATCCTCACATTTAGATTTAGATGAAAGATGTGTGTCAATATGACCTGATGAAAACTGCTTAGCTTTGCTTAACGATGTTTAACTATGTTATCTGCTAAGTATTAGGGCAGAAAAATGAAACTCCCAAGAAGACCAGTGCCAAGAGCTTCCTGGAGAATAAATAGTGGGAAAGTCTTCCCTGCCCAGCAACAGTCAGGGGGGGACAAAAAACTGTTGAAAGTAAAATGTTACAGAGAGTATGTGTGATGTTATAAAAGGGATGCTGCAAAGTCCCAAGGTCAGCTCTCCATCATGCAGTAATTAAAATATCTTGACCACAGCTGACCTTGTTGCAAATCTCATTTTTAGCAAAATGTTTCATTTGGCAAAGACTTGATGTCAGGTATTGTTCCTGATGGAACTCTCCTTTGTTTGTGCTTAGTCTCAGCAGTAGTAATACACTGGTTTGTGGTTAATAACAGCAATAATAAAAAGGAGAAGAAAAAGAAGCAAGAAAAAAAATCCCCATTATTGGGACAATATTAACTCAGCAGTGAAAACATGAAAAACAACTTAGTTTAATAGATATTACATAAATAACTACAAAAAGTCCTTTAATAAATCCAAAATTAAATGTAAAAAAATGAATTTAAATTTGAAATTAATGAAGGTGTTGTAGCATGAGGAGATGAGATTTCATCTTTTTCCTTGTGGCTGATGTGTTAATAAATACATTGTTTAAAAACATTACATGTAATCTCATTACCAAAATGACAGCAGTCTGTCTCGATGTGTTTATAGACTATATTTCAAATGTTTAAGATATTAATATCACAGACCTGAGAGCAGCAGGATGAGGAATAAACAGGTGTCTTCCATTCTTTGCTTCTGTATAACAGAAATAATCATCATATTTTTATTGTACCATAATTATTATCAAAGATGTTAATCATTTAAGGTTTCTTATCTCCAGTCCAATAAGTTGCTTAGTTTATATGCATATCCAAAATAATTATATCAAAAAGGTTTTGAGCATTTAAAACCTATAATTCCCTTAAAATAATAGTTTAAATCAGAATAATAGAAAAAAATTATGATGGGTGACTTACATGACAACGTATCTTGTGATCTCTTCAGGGAAGCTCAGTTTTTAACCCGGGCTTTATATGATCCTTTGATATGTTTTACTGTCAAATCAGGTCACCTGAAGGGAGTGAACTTTCTGTAGAAATTAGACACGTGTGGAGTTGAAGTAAAAACGTGTTTTAATGAATGTTAATTATAATGTTATTACATTCATGTAGTCAAGCAAATGCTGTTAACATACTTTTATCAACGAAATCTCTTGTTTATGTTTTGAGGTTGTAGAACAGTTTTTTTTAAGTGTTGTAATCTTCAAAACATTTTCTAAATATAAAAATGTTTACATTTGATGCTAAATATTGAATAGTGTAAATATTAAAGTTTTATATCCCAAGGAAGGCCTATCTGTAATGTTTAAAGACTTCATTTCCAAAACAAAACGACATGTAGCTCTTGTATTGATGCCACTCCCCAAACTTTGGCCGAACAAACTGATTAAAAAGGCTGGTTCTGTCCTGGGTGTCAGACTTGAGAACCTGGAGGAGGTGTCTGAAAGGAGAATGCTAAAAAAGCTTGTTTCTATCATGGACAACCCCTTCCACCGCATGCACGCCCCCATGATGGACCATCGGACCAAAGGCAACAAAAGACTCATTGCCCCGAAATGCAGAACTGACCGCCACAGTAAATCCTTTGTGTTAGTTAGAGTTATTTGATACTATGTCTTGCACTATCCTACTGTATGTTACTGTATACTAAAATTCTTATTGTATATATTGTATATCTTATATCTTATTCATCTGTTCCTCTGTCTCTCCTGCTGCTTTGAGCATGTACATGACAAAAGAATTTCCCTCGGGATAAATAAAGTTATTGTTATTCTTATTTTTTGGTCATGTGACCTAAAACTTTTCAAAACCACAAATTCTGTAAATGGCGTGTCTCAATTCTCAAAGAAGGAACCAAGGTTACACAAAGGTGGTTCTACTTTGCTAACATGTAAAACATTAGGGAAATCAAGCTTTTAAGGCAGGAAAAAATTTAAAAGCAAATAAGGTCAGACATGTTTCTAGGAACAGAGATCATGGGTGGTTTTAGCAACAAGTGAGAAGGATTATGGAGCCTGTGCTTGTCAGTTGTCTTCATTATTCAGTTCACAGTTTATTAGTATGCAATTCATTTTTTCCAACTACATTTTCGCCCTGTTTGACATTTATGCAAGAAATTTCAAAGTTATGATCACCTTATGTCCAAATCTCCCTAAATTACTGTAGAGGTACACAGTTGACAAATGTATTAGCAGTTATCCTATTCCTCATTGATCTCATTCAATGGTAAAACGCATCCAACAAGCAAACAAATGAATTGTTAATAGTTAAAATAAGAAATTAACATTTTCAAAATCATTCCAACTTGGTGGTGCTCCTCCTCTAGGCATGTAAGTCACATGTCTCTCTGCAGAGTGGTTTAAGTTCTTCAGGGCATCATAAATGTCTCTTCCAGTTGTTTCCATCACTATCCATAGGACCAGATTCCTAATGTATGTAGAATAAGCATTCAAACATACCAGCTGGGTTTCTTGCTTGTCAACATGGCTTTCAGCTATCTTCAAAGGTGCAGGCCTTATCAGCACTCTTGTTTTATGGCTTCTATCAACCCCCATCACCTCACTTCAGGCCTTCGTCCTGCAAGGGGGATTTTATGACTCCTCTGTTGTCCATTCATCTCTGCAGAAAACCCCTTTGTGGAAAGGATGTTCAATCCAGTTGTCTTACTGCTGTTATGATTCCACCTGTTGAGTCACCTCAGCAGTCTTATAGACGTGGTCATGAAGCAAATAACAACAACAATGACACAAAGACCCTGTTCAGAGTGTCAACGTATGCATTCCACAGTGACACAGCATTAGGTGATGTTCATAGGAGATTGCTGTCGTCAGCAAATAGCTTCTGGTTTCTGTGATTTTCGCAGAATCATGATGGCTTCCTTGAACTCCCTCTGCACTGCTGATTGGAGCTTGGCACGCTCGCCTCATCCTTCAGATGTCTGTCTGTCATCCACAATCTCCTCTTGTTGGCCTCTGGAAAGACTCGTGGCACAGCTGTCATTCCAACGTAGCTTTATGTTCATTGCTGTGGCTCTGGAAACTTCTCATAATGACCAGCAGGGCCCCAACCAGCACAACCTTTGACCTCAACCACTGCCTGGGCTGTCAGCCATGCCTTGAATGGTTCTTGTTTCTCACTGGGCCTCTGAAGATTTCTCAGGAGATTCCAACCTTTGGGATGATTTCTCCTAGCAATACTCTGACTGCTGCACCTGTATCTCCATACTAGAAGGAAAAACTTCTATTTGGAAAACATGGAACATGAAACATGGAAAACAACCATCATCAAACCACATTTCCCTTTTAGTTCAGTAAACTTCACTTATAGGCCATCAAAGCCTCATCTAAACGTGGATGCACCACTTGTATAGGTTTAATACCTGTAAATAACCTGTTAATCCCACAAATCACTGCAAAAATCATATAAAACATATAAAACATAGTTTCATGTTAATTCTGGACCCCTCCTTTTGACGCATGGACACTCCCATGAGTCAACTCATCAAAACTAGATTCCTTTCTTAAAGAAAAGGTTAGTTAGAACATGTCCCAGGCAACATCAGGACGTCACCTCCTCCGGAGAAGCACCTCTCCGTACCTGCATATACCAATACCGATAACAGATGACAGTTTGTGTCGCATACTAGGATTGCTTAACACCTGCATACACACCATCATGGCCTGGAAAACAGGATCTATAAGTTAAATCAACCTTCACACTTGCAAACAATTGTAGATCATAAGAGTAATAAAGTATTCAGCATCAAAGACAAGTATCATGTGCAGGTTTTCTCAAACCATTAAACCACAATTATTGCCAGAATTCGCCCCAGACATGGATCGTCCCATGTATTTAGCAACATTAATATAATCGGTGACTTTCCTTAAGCAAAGTCACTCCACTCATTTATCACTAGGAGCTCAATAGTGGCCAGCTAATGAGCCCCATATGAAACTATTCCATAAACGCTGCATCTCTCATTTGTTTTCTCATGTTACTTGTCTGTCTCTGCTGAATCCTCTACATGGACTCTTAGAAAAAACAAACATTAGCAACACACATGGATGATCCTGGTGGTCAGGCGCAGGTCAACAGGTTACAGAGGTGCAGTAAAAAGACCATAAAGTCAGCCATCCGTAGCTGTGAAATATGAGTGACACTGGTTTCAACACAGTATGTGTCTCACACTGTATTCAAATTTTTCCCCTGTAATATTCAACACAGTGTAATAGCATAATCAACATATAACCTGTAGATGAACACTGTACGCAGACAGCATCGATCTCCGCCCAATAATACACCAGCACTTGTTTTTATAACAGCAGGGTATTATTTATGACGCCCCCTCATGCGTCAAACAGATACATCACATGCATAAGTTTCAAAACCACAAATGTTCTGTTAATGACTTTTGACACAGTTTGAAAAGAACATTTTCTTCGCCTCCAAGCCAGGTGCTTCCTGTAGCTCATCTCGCTCTTGCTTCCCCAAACCTCAGATGCATGCTCTGCAACAAAACTGTCAATTCTGCAGGCACAAAAATGCAGTTGCAAGCAAAATATGTCTGAACTCTTACCTAGAATATAAGTCTACCTAAGATGTGTGTGTGTGTGTGTGTATGTCTCCCGACCTCAATTGCACTTTGTTTCACCTCTCACCTCGCCTACTAAAACTCACAACCAGACCAGAGGCCACTTTCATATGTGTACCAATCTAACTAAAACTATATATGTATATATTGAATAAATGCTTTAATCAAATGGCACTACTCAAAGCTTAATAAAAAAAGAATATAAACGAATAAAAGACAATAATGAATAATCTGGTTATTCAAATAGCCTCATCCAGACAGCTCCTCAAAATAACAACCAAAAAATACACATTTTACAGAGGAAACAAAGACATTTTAGAAGTACACTTCCTGACTTATTCTGAGTCATCTGTTACCAAGCAAACTCAAAGGCAGCGGGTTGTTGAATACACTCAGGTCTTCATTCAGGCCTGTTTCTAGATTATATGTGATGTATGTATTGTAAGCGTGTATGCAATCCTTCCATAGCTCTAAGCCCCTTACACGATAGATTGGCTGGACATATCGCCAGCCAAAGCTTTTGACCTTCAATTAATAGACTGAGCCACAATTCTTTTATAGGCACAAAATGCAATGTGTATAAAATGATTACAGTTGCACCTGCAATGAAAGACTACTATGTGATTATGATAACACCTGAAATACAGACTTGAATGTAATATCAACAGCTCCAATAAATGCTTTAATGCAATGCTTGTTATGTGGTTCTAATGCAATGATAATGACTTAATGCAAGGTTAATTAATAAAATGATAATACAGATAATAAGTAACAGTGAAATAATTTGTTTTATCCCACACCTGCTATAAATCATATGATCAAATCACATGATGAACCCTCTGCTGTAGAAAAGAGAATGTAAATGTTAGCGCTGCACATATACACAATTTCACTGTGAGTATGAATAACATACCCCTGGTAAATTCAGACACCCAGGAAAATTACAGCAAATGCTAAATTTGCGGAGTTCACAAAGTCATGTGACCCAAAGTTTCCTCCTCCTTCTCCTGCAACAAAACAAACACACAGACAAATACATCCACCCTTACATAATGGTACAGTCAGTCAAGTCTGGTCAGCTTTTACCAGTCCTGTCAGTTCCCCATTTTTAATTTCACTCATTATTTATTGCTGATAGTGGAAACTCTTTCGTCACATTAAGCTTCTCACCATATGATGTCATTTCAAAAAGAAAAAAGAATTTAGACTGGATTACTTTGTTGAATCATTTTGGACAGGGACTTACTTTCTAATTGTCCCAGATGAGTGACTTGCACTGATGAGTGACCATGCAGTACCTGCTGGTATCTGCCTAGTTGATCAGGTGGTCACCCTACAGCAAGATAATGACCAAAACAATTAATCTAAGCAAGGCCAGAACCGCCTTAGGAACAGAGAAAAAGACGATAAGCTTGAAAACATGGAGTGTCCAGCAGAGTGTCCAGACTTAAATCCCATCGAGCTGGTATGAACTGGACAGAGGAGTGAAAGCAAAGCAACCTACAAGTGCCAACATTTGTGGGAACTTCTGGAACAGATATGGGAAGAATATTTGATTTCCATTGTAGTAAGAATACCACAGGTGTATGGAACGCCAGGACTGCCATAATGAATTAATTAAATACACCATTAAATAATTAATTAAATGTGTCAATAATTAATTAAAATGGGAAATAATTAAATAAATAAATAGTTATGACACATGTAATTAATTAATTATTGACACATTTAATTAATTATTTATGTATTTCACATTTTAATTAATTATTGACACATTTAATTAATTATTTAATGATATATTTATTTATTTCATTTTGGCAGTCCTGGCGCCTGGCTCTCATCTTCAATTAATTTTATCTGTCAAACTCACCCATCAAACGCAGGGGGCGGGGTTAACGCTGCCCATGCAGCTTCTCTAACATTTGATTGGTTGCCGTGCAAAGTAAGTCAAAACAGGTCGATCCTAGATAATCGATTGCTTGTGTAGACTTGGGGCAGCCAGGTATCCCAGAATGCATTTCAAATCACAGGCAGCAATGTTGGTGGTGTAGTTTTAAAATAGCCCGTTTTTCTGTCACCAACTACACTTTTAACAGTGTTTTAGCTGCGAATGTCGCGCTGTAATCTTCACATGTCGGGTCAGGTTGTCAACATAGAACATGTTTGCAAAAGTGCTCAGATGTTTTCAGAGATTTCAGTAGCTCTGCTAACAGTCAGCATGCAGAGTGCACCGAGGGGGTTACGTTAACCGGTTTGTTTACATATTCCACTCTCTGTGTTCCACGTGTTGCATTCGCAGATTCTCATTTTCACCGAACGATCGTCTCTTTCCACCTGCTCTTGTGTCTCTGTGCTTCTGTAACATAAAGAACGAGCTGACGTGTTTCTCACGAAACCAGCGATCAGCTCAACAGGCCCTCAGTTTACCTGCATGCATCCTCCTCCTCACCTGTCAGCTGTTTAACACCTGCTGCTAATTCAAGAAACACGCCCACGTTACCTGGTGATAGTCACAGTTTAACTGGGCAGCCGGTGCTCGATATTACGCAATGTCAGCACATTTTTCTGCACAAGATAAGTAAATATAGTTTTTCCCGAGCGCAGAGCTGCTGGAGCTTGTTTCCCAACAGAGCACTTTATAGGCGAACCCACTTCCAATCACCGGCACACAGCTTTGAATCCTCACCTGAGTTTTAGCTCTCAGTGGTTAAACGCTGGACTTAATTCACTCAGGTTCTGTCTGTCGGGTCACGTTTACTTCGCTGTTTTATTTACAACTGAGCAAATCGGTTTGGCTGAGGTTAAAGTTACGTTTCAGAACTGCACAGTTTTACAGACGTTTAATGGTTCACTGGCACATGTGTTAGACTGAACCATTCGCTTTTCTTTATCCGGTGTGTTTTGGATTTAACAGTAAATTTTGAGATTAAACTGACTTTTAAAATGTTTTTATACAAAGAGGAAAGAGAAGGCGCATTTCCACCAAGAGGAGCAGAGTTTCCAACTACATGTTCATAATGCAGACTGCAACCTGGACAGAAATATTATATCATCTGTTTTTTAATAGGTTTTCTAAGCACCAGCGATCTGTTAGAATTTTTAGAGTTTACTTAACTAAAAATAAATGAGGTTAACATATAATTTGTGTGATTTTTTTTTCTCTCTCTCTTTTTATTCATTTTTTTGCTTTTTCGGTCATGTTATGTTTAACTGTCAAAGGTTTGTTACAAACTATGAAACACATGGTGCAGACTTCTGGATGTTAGAAGAAAACTAATACTGCTAATAAGGCAGGAAGGTGTCCTTTAAAACTAAACATGTTAGTAGGACTTTACATCATAGTTTATGAAATAGCACGTGTATTTCAGTAATAGCCTACTGATTTCAGTGTAGTAGTGAACAGTCACACAGCTCACATGGGTGTTATCTGTGATACTCCTTAACTATAATTTGTCCAAGTTAACGTCAGTTAACTCTGAGCGGCTGGATCGACGGAGGTCAGACAACAATTTTACATGTATGATCTTAAAACAGGACACAGCCATTATCCGTCCTGGCCTCATATCAAATGTGAACGCAGACTGAGTCTATGTTTGACGATTGCTTTATATCTAATCTTCCTCTCAAACATTTAAACAGCAGCGAGTCTGCAGCTGAGGGAACACAAACTCAAATTGTCGGAACAGGTTTGCTCGTTTCTTGCGTTCATTTGGTAATTTATTAAATGTATAACTGTTATTCTAATCTGCTGCTGAGTCTCTTACGCTGATGAAAATGCAGAAAACACAGATCACACCTGTTCAACCAATCACTTTCATTCCACTTTGACAAACTGACGGTTCATCTCTGTTACAGTGTTGCGTTAGACTGCTATATTTTTGTGTTCTTTATGCTGTAGATTTTCACGTCTCTGGAATAGTTGGCAGTATTAAGGATGCTTTTCTGTAAAATCATATTGATATGACCCGTGAATTATTCGTAGATGACAGTTAGATTAGTCAGCTGGGAAACTCTGTGTTACCTCAGAGAGCTGAAGATATCGTGGATATGCTGACCTCGCTCTGTGGTGTACAGGTCCATTTACCCTCATGATTAATATTCACAATAAAAATATTAGCCGAACATCATGAAGTCTGTATGTGTGTCATAGTGTCTAACAACCTTTGTACAGTTAAAGCCAGCAGTTACTACATGAGGAAACACCAACGTTATCTCTTTTATGCGTTTATACGCAGGTCACGCTGATTACTGAACAAAAACCCAAAGATCAGCTGTTAATCAAATTTATTTGCTCTCTCTCCTCCTTAAACATGTTTTTAATGTTAGTTATAATTCAGAATTGGCGACTGAAACACATAGGACACATAAGAACATCAGGAAATAAAACCCTGATAAATATAACCTCAGTAAAAGAAGTCCGTGTCAGCGGGGGTTATTACAGCTATGTACCGGGGCCTGAGCCTTGTCGGTGGTAATAACAGCTCGATTGCTTGCGAGGCGAGCGGGTCTATCCACGCTTTGCCGTGAGACTGGGCAGACATCTCCGAAATCATCGAAGCACTTTTGCAAAGAGGCTGTATCTTGAGAAACCGACCAGACACATGAAGATTAAACCACTACATTCTCGGCTAAACAAATATTAAAACTGTATTTGGTGACACACACAAACAGGGTTTTTCAAAGTTCAGTTCTGTTAGTTTCCACATGCTGGTTGTTGTGTGCTAAAAACAATGGCCACCAGGCCAAAGCAATGGTTTTGAGTCGATCAGCGTTAACCCCGCCCCCTGAGTTTGATGGGTGAGGTTGACAGATAAAATAATTTCATGATGAGAGCCAGGCGCCAGGACTGCCAAAATGAAATAAATAAATATATCATTAAATAATTAATTAAATGTGTCAATAATTAATTAAAATGTGAAATACATAAATAATTAATTAAATGTGTCAATAAATAATTAATTAAATGTGTCAATAATTAATTAAATGTGTCAATAATTAATTAAAATGTGAAATACATAAATAATTAATTAAATGTGTCAATAAATAATTAATTAAATGTGTCAATAATTAATTAATTACATGTGTCATAACTATTTATTTAATTAATTATTTCCCATTTTAATTAATTATTGACACATTTAATTAATTATTTATTGACACATTTAATTAATTCATTATGGCAGTCCTGGCGTTCCATACAGGTGTGTTCAGCTGTTACATCTACCAAAGGTGGCAACTTTGATGAGTCATAAGCTTAGGATAAGTTTTGGTTTATAAATTGATTCCATGGTTTCTTTTTTTTTTTTTTTACTACAATTGCTTATTTGTACTAAAGTAGCATGACTCTTAATTTGACTGCAGAATTTTCAAAATTGGAAAAGTTGGGGTGTTCTAAAACTTTTGACCGGTAGTGTACTTTTATTACTTCATTCCAAATTAATTATTTAATAAAACATTTAATTAACTATTAATGATGTTCTTATTTCATTCATTTTGGGACCCTCCATCTGTAATGAATGCATAAATATACATAAAAAATAAGGCTTTTGGATCTTTAACTGTCTCTTGAAAGGGATCATTCAGATTTAAATTAGGCAAGGTTTGGGACACTTATGGTCCCATTTATGGCTGCCATTGTTATGGGTATCAAACAGTCTAAGCAGAAACTGGACATAAACGAAGCAATGTTTTGTTGCTTGTTGTCCACACTTTAATAAGTCAGCAGAGGTTGCTGCCACAGTGAAACAGAACTATGGATCTCAATGAACTGCATAAAGACAAAGCCTGTGTGGTCTCTTACATAGAAGGACAATAACGATGAATCCAAGCTTATCATAAAAATTTCAAGATGAATCGCAAAATTATTGACCAGATCACTAAAATAATTTCTACCAAACTACAACTGCAGCTGAACAAATGAGCTGTTGGTGGAACTTTACACTCTGAAATATTGAAAGATTTAAAGCAGGGATCCCCAATCCCAGTCCACGAGGGCCGTTGTCCCTGCAGGTTTTGTCTGTCACTTGAGCAAAAATACCACTATTCGGTTTTTGGGAGTGGCTCCACTTGCAAGTTTGTTTATTTGTCATTAAAAGTCTTTTAATTGTGAACATTATAAAATGCCTTCTCTTCCTAGGACCTTGTATGATCTTGTGTACATTTGTTTCTCATTTTAATAACCTGATTTTCCTAATGATATTCATGTTGGTGAGGGAGAGTCACCTTTCGGTAATCCTGCTTCTTTAAGCCCTGACGCATATCATTTATAGAACATTTAATTTTAAACAAAAATAGGGTCTCCCAGGTGTTGCTGTGGTCTTTGGTGCATATGAAGCATATGGACACAGTATTGGGTCTATGAAGCACTAGAAGGTGGTGGTGGTGGTGGTGGGGAGGGTGGGGGGGGGGGGGGGGGGTGTCCAAACTAGCCAAATGGAAGTGTGGCAAATTTGTACAACTTTACTGGAGAAAGCTGTTTTTAGACTCTAGACTCTACAGACAAGGGAATCTGCCAATATGCAAAACACTGTAGCAATGCGGCAACAGTTAAGTTAGGAAGTAGCAATGAATAAAGTTTATTCACAGTGACAGGTTATTTACAAGCGTGAACGTTGTTTACTAGTGATGGTAAATTTGATTCTTTTTACTGAATCGAGTTTTAATGAGTCACTCACCAAAGTGAGGTGAAAATGAAATCACAGAGTTGCGAGCGTGCGGGGAGGATTGGTGGCATACTGGAGCAATCTAAGGGAGAAGGACAAAACAGAGGGAATGACTCCGTAAACCAAGAGCAAAACGTATGCGGACGGGGAGAGTTGGAGAGCTTACGTGATACAACTGAAAATACAGATGCAGGCAGAGGCCTTCTGGAACAACAGGTAGGGGCGAAGCAGATCTCCGTTAAGACCAAGGAATACAATCTCCAGAGCCACAGGCAGGCGAGCAAGCAGAGGGACAGGCTAGTGGAAGGGAACACAGGCAAGCAGACTGTCAAGCCAAACCAGGTGGTGAGCCCTGAGACAAATAAGTAAAGTGACGAACGGGCATTTGGTTCAGTCCTTAAAAATAAGCAGTATCTGTTAAGCTTGTGTGTACAATGGTTGGAGCAAATTACATAACTCCAGCATTTTAAAAATACATAAGTAAATATTACCATAGTACCATAAAGCCTATACACTGCTGTTGATGTGTTAAAAAAGGTTTGGATTGTTCACAATATTCACAGATGTGTGATAACAAACATGGTTGGTATTTGTGTATTTGAAGTATTTCACCTATTGCTCACTATGCCCGAAGAAAGATTAAAGAGAAAAGAGAAACAAAAGATCTGCCTGGTCATTGCGTGAAATCCAGTTAAATAGCTGTGGTAGACGCATCACTACCTTTCAAGCGGGAAAGCTCCACAAACTTAGAGAGCTTGACAGAGACAAATACTGAACAGGGCCGGTTCTAGACAGGCATATATGAGGGGGCAGACAGAAATGTAAAGGGGGGAAATGGTGGCAACAGAGGCAGGAAAGGGGTGGGGTGGTGGAGGTGCTCTGGATAACCGTTTTTGCCATGTAATTCGATTGCACTTTGTCAGGCCTCTACTCTAACACCTAACCAATTTAGCTCTTAGTGGCACTAAGGCATGCAAACCCCCTGACCATGTTAACGTGGCAAACCCTCAGGGGGAGAACTGAAAAATAAAACAACCATAATTTAATTATTGGATGACATGTATCAAATAAAACAATTGCCAGCATTAACAAAAATAAGGTATTAAAGGCATTAAAAATACAATTCCCCAAATCTTGACAAATAAAACTGAAAAATTGTCATGTTTCGGCTGTGTGGCAGGCAGGAATTGGACCCAAACGCAAACTCACGGGGACAGAACTTGAACTCAAAAGTACAGCTTTATTGCTGGAAAACAGATCACAAACAATACAAAACTAAACTGGAAAAGCTAATTATAATGTACACCAGGAGACACAGGAAGAATCACACACAGCATGAGGGAGATCGTGACACTGACTCAGAGAAACACAGGGCTTAAATACACTGGAAAATAACGAGGGGGATGAGACACAGAAGGAGGGCATAGCTGGGAGAAATCAGGACTGACGAGACAAGGAAGCAAAGCAGGACACATTCACATAAGACACGGACCTTCAAAGTAAAACAGGAAGTATGACACAGAGACACAAACTTGACAAGGTGTAGACAGCAGCTAAGAAACACAGAGACATAAACCATAAGGCAGAGGACTCTAAAACCAAAATACACAGAGGGAAATACTAAGCTTTGAAGACTAGAAACTAGACTCGAGGGAGTAACAAAAGACCAACCATGAGAACATAATTCACAATACAGAGTGACAGAAAACAAGAAACTCAAACATGCAAAGACACAGACTTACACAGAACAGAGGGGGCACAGAAACATGAAGGGCAAGGGATCAAAACTAGAAACCATAGAATAAATCACACGAGTACAAAATACAAGAATCACAAAGAACTAAAAGCGCTGGGTCAGGAGACCCAGGATCCTGACAAAAATAGAATAAAAAATAAAAGAATAAAATATCCATCAATCTCTTTACAACCAACAACATAAAATCTGTCTTAATTGAATGGTCTAATTCTCAAATAAATTAGCTAAATAAAGTAAGAATAAAATAAGACCTCTCAATATAGGTAATATTTACAAAATTAAAAAGGGTTGGCATAGTAATGAAACAAACAATTCACCATGTATTTTCTTACAATTCTCAAACTAATTTGTAGAACAGAACATTTTCTTCTTTTATGTCTTGTTTTAACCTTGTTTGTTTTGCAAGGAACTAAATTCTGTTTGCAGCTGAACAGCTCCACTCTCCTTTCTCCTGAATCCACTCTACAACAACAGTCTCCTGCTTCCCAAAGTTTTCCACAAATTGTTACAGAGTGATCCATATCCAAGTTATTTGTTATGGACTTCTCATGGTCCAAGACCAGCAAATTTCTTTCTCTTTATGTAACAAAAGTGAACAAGCTTTACTGCAATCCCCGAGATTACATCAGTGTATGAAACAAGGAAACTGATAAGTGCAGAGTTGAAAGTGGGCGGGGCTTTGTGGGTCTGATAGACACAGGTCCTCCAGTCTGTGCAGCAAACAGGCTCACAGAGAGAATATAGATGTATTTTTTAGTTGTTAATTATCTGACGAGTCGCTTATGAATTTGACGACAGAGATTTGCCGATTCATTTTGCACTGCCATGCCTACTGAGTAATCTGACACCGGGTTATTTGCATACTAACAGCGATTGGCTGTTTAGCTGGGGGAGGGGGTGAGCGCTGTGTGAGTCTGAACACAAACAGAGCAAGGAGTGAAAGAGCGAAGGAGAGGTGAAACCTATCGTGTCATTTGTGCCTTTTGCAGTAGATTTTTCAGCTTATTTCTCAACTTCTAAAAATTTGATTTAAGGGGGGTGTTGCACCCTCTTCTCCAAGTGGCCCCGATCCTGAATACTTAGAATATGTAGTGTCAATCCCGAGAGTCTTTACAAAAACACCTCACCATTGTGGAAGCAACAATACTTCGACACCAGACGTATGTCACCAGGGCTGGACTAGGACAAAAAATCGGCCCAAGCATTTCAACTAGAGACCGGCCCACCAAACGTTGTTGTGATAGTGATGTGCATGGTCTTGTTGGTATATGTATGATTTTTATACATTTTACATCAAATGACCACTTTGGCTGTAAGATTTAGATAATTATTTATTAAAAAAATAGAAATTTTAAATGAGAATATGGTATATATGTATCAATCTATCAATTGTTTGTTGTAATTCTCAGATAATTATTTTTTTAAAAGCGAGACATTTTAAATGAGAATAAGAAAGTATTTCTTTGTGCCCCCCTCTCCCTGTTAATGCCCTACCTGCCCCCCTGGCAACACTTTAATAGATCCGCCCCTGCACAGTTACCAGCTGTCAGCTATTTAGAAAAGGATCCTGGTGTTATTTGTCTCAAAGAAACAGTTCATAACTTCCCTTCAACTCATTCATGTCACCTAAAAGGTAAACCTGTTTCTCCATCACCTGTTCAGCTCTGATGATTCAGTAAGGACTTCTCCTGGTTTCATCTTCATGTTTCCCTCTCACCAGATATACAAACCGATAACAGGACCAGCAGCTTTTACAGCTGTGGCTCCAGCAAACATCAGCTGATTCTAGAAAGTAATATTAAATAAATTCTAACAACACCTGATCAAGCTTAAACGTGCTGCTATTGTTTATCCGCTGGTTTCCTCTTTCTGGCACAAAGTGGGTGATAAACAAACAAGAGAGAAAAGCCAATCAGCTGTTAATTGATCAGTTTCAAAAACACTCCCTCTGATATCATCTGATGCGCTGCAGGTGTACCAGGTATCCTGCAAAGCACTGCCCCACCTACCTGTGCCGAAAAAGGAAAACAAACTCAAGAACACCACACATACACACACCAGCTCCTAATAGCAACATCTGCTCATGAATGAACATCCAGGAATAAATATCCGAGTCCGGTGTTAGCGAGAGTTATGCAAAATATGTTTCAACTCGACCACTTGTGAGGTGAGCTGGCAGCCATCTCTGGGATCATTGGAGTACTTTTGCTAATATTGAAAGAATAAGCCACTAAATTCTAAAAAATATTAAAAGTGTAGCTGGTGACAGACACAGAGTATTTCAAAAGATAAAGTACACTTTGGGTCCACACATGTCCAAACCCCTGTGTGTAGGCCTGGTTGGTATTGAGCCATGAAAAGAATGTCTATCTGGCCAAAGCTTGGTCAGCATCTGGGTCATCATCAAACCATCATCAGATAATTTAATAAATGATTAATATAAATAAATAAATAAATAATCAAATATTTTAAATGAACTTAGAAGACATATAATTATTAATATACCGGTCAAAAGTTTTAGAACACCCCAATTTTTCCAGTTATTTATTGCATACCAAGTCATTCAAGTGCAATGAATAGCTTGAAATGGTAAAGGTACGATATGAACTGGCAGAGGTTAAAACAAAGGTAAGGTTACCTAAAAGTGAAAAATAATGCATATTTCAAAATTATACAAAAAGGTCTTTTTTGGGAACACAAAATGGGTTCAAAATTTTAAGCTGTGCTGCTGTAATTGAGGCTGATCAAGCCTTGAAATCTATCGTTGGCCAAATTTATATAGTTTCTATCGTATATCGTTTATATCGCCCACCCCTACTCGTTGCCTCAAAAAAAAAACTAAGTAAAGTTTACTTAAGATGACTGTTAGGACAACTTATTCATTGCAAGTATGCAGTATTAAGAATAACTTGATATTTCTGACTGTACAATACTAATTGTTTACCTACTGACAAACATTTCAAGTTCAACTAAATGAAAAAACAATTTGTGGTAACCTGAATGTGATTAAAAATAATTAACAACACGTTTTGTAATGATGTTAAAATCAGCCCAACTTTTATTTTCAAACACAACAAAGTATAAGAGCCAACATACTGGGGTCCGTTCTTCCTACCTCGCTTACTACATCCAAGATCAAATGACACATCCAAGATCAAATCATCGCACCAACTTTGAGCTCGCTATTCCGGTTCTCCGAATACACCTGTTGTTGACGATTAGTACAGCTGGATGAAGTAATGTGAGATCACTGGGTGGCTTAAAAGGGGATACGCATCGATAGTAGAAACATTGATCGGCAACCCTTTGATTGGTCGGCGAAAATGTCGAAGGAGCGTGCTCAGTATTTTTCGGCAGCAGAGCAAGAACTCTTGATTGAGGGATTTCAGGAGTTTCAGAGTTTAATTAAAACGCAAGGGAACACTGCAAAGGCTGCAAAAGCAAGGAGAGAGGGCTGGCAGAAAGTTGCTGACAAATTAAACTCGTAAGTAATTTATTATATTATATTACATTATATCATATTATATTACATTATATCATATTATATTATATTATATTATATTACATTATATCCTCTTTCACATTAGAGCCACAACAGGACCCACTAGAACATGGGAACAAGTAAAAGTAAAATATAAGAATATTCTACAGAATGGTAATATTTATCACTTATATTGCTTTTAGTCTCTTGAAAAGAGACCCTGAAATAATCTGTTTGTTGGTTTATAACAGCAACCAAGAAAAGGGCAGAGCAAAAAAAGACAGGTGGTGGTCCTGCACCCCCTCGTCACACCCCGGCAGAGGAGCTGGCCCTAGGGTTGAATGCCACCAGACCCATTGTTGAGGGCATCCCTGGGGGCAGCTCTTCCTTAGACCAGCAGCCGGGGTGCAGTAGCAGCAGCACCTTCATAACTGGTAAATGAGCTCATAATTCTATTTGTACAATGTAAAATATTTGGTTGTTGCCTTAATTAAAATGCTTTTTGTACTTTGGCATTTATTGACATTGTGGGTTTTTTTGTGTGTAGTTTTACATAACACTCCATCACTTTTACCTGTTCCCATGTAAGGGGTGACTGAAGCATGCACAGTAAGTTGGGATATATATATCTTTTTTTAAATTATTTAGACCAATAGGCTGTACCACATCCCTTTGTAACACCATTTTGTTTCCTTTGCACAGGACAGTGAAGCAACCCTGTCAGATGACTGTGGTTTGGAGGAAGTCCCTGTAAGTGCATGCATAATTTGGCCTGAATTTGTATCTACTTGTGTACTTCTATGTGTTTCTGACTGCAGTATGATTTGCAGGCAGAGAGGCCTGATACAGAGGTGGGCAGTCTTGTAATTAATTTCACTTCCTATATGACATGTATTGACCGTTAAATGTTGTCTCTACAATTGAAACAGGGTGACATTCGTTTGCTCTATAAGAGAAGCCTCCAGCAAAAAATGGAGTATACTGAGCTAAAGAAACAAAAGCTTCTAGGTGAAATCAAACTTCAAGCTCTAATGAAGCAAAAAAGTTCAACAAGAAATCGAGTTGCTTCAAAAGGAACTTCAGAGTAAGTAAAAATACACTTTCATACAGAGCACTATTGATGACCTTGCGTGATACAGTATATATGATTTTTTTCCTGGCAAATGATGACTGGCTTTTTTTTGATGAGACAGAAAAAGATGCTCAAATAAATTTCAATGAAAAATATGTTTTGTCATTTTTTTTAATATTCGAAATTGTGTTGCACAATTCTGTCCCGTGCAGCTCTGCCACTAGGTTGGTCCAAGTGCACTGGCTGGAGGTCATCATCAGGCTGCACCTCCACCACAGGAGTCCTCTCCTTTCTGATGGTGGCAATGTTGTGCAGTACGGCACATGCAACAATAATGTCACATGCTCTGTCAGGTGCAACCCTCAGACTTTTCAGACACTGAAATCTTCCCTTTATTTGCCCAAAGGTCATTTCAATGCGTGCCCTTGTCCTGGCTAGAGCTGCATTGTAGCGGGTTTGTGGCCCAGGGTTTGGGTCAGGGAACGGTGTCATGAAGTACTGCCTGCATGCATAACCCGTCTCCAAGGAAAATCCCATCGTAGGCCCCTGTGTAATGGAGAAATGCTGTTATGTTAGGCCCAAAATAAGTATGAAATATCAAAATAAGTCTCTTTTTCTTACCACGCTCAAATAATGTGCATAACCCTGACTCTCTGAAAATTCTTGAGTCATGCACTGATCCGGGCCATTTAGCTTCCACATTTGTGATATGGCACATAGAGTCACACACCATCTAAGAGATTTCATTATATGTGAACACACTCCTTTTCATTATATATTACCATCTAAAATATTAGTATTACTCACCTGCACATTTATACTGTGAACCCCCTTTCGATTGACAAAATCCCCTTCATTGGGGCCTGGGGGGGCCTTGATCGCAATGTGTGTGCAGTCTATGGTACCAATCACATTAGGGAAGCCTGCGGACAATCGAGCTATAGTTACAGACATAGGTCATGATTGCATCACATTCATTATCGAATTTAATGTACCTGCAATAGAAAAAAAGCCCTGTTTGACAACCTGTGGTCTTAAGTGGCTTGGAAAAACCACAAACACACCCAGGAAATGCTTGAGTGCCAGGTATACTTTGCGAATGGAACGGCAGACAGCACTTTTGCCAATGTTCTCTGCGTCTCCAACAGCGTACAGAAACGTGCCACTCGCAAAGAAACGCAAGGCAATGCACACAGTTTGTGCAGTTGTTAATGCCCGACTACGGTGAGTGGAACTCTTAACATAGGGATCCAACAAGTTGGTTAAGTAAATAATACCCTCACGGGAAAATCGATATCTCTCTATGAGCACACTGTCGCGCTGAGCTAAAGGATCCTGTCTATCCCGCAATATACGCTGAATTCTGAAAACTCTCCTTATCAATCTTGCACCTTCCGCAATGGGTTGCTCGCGTACAAACGGACAGGACATGGCTGCGACAGACTTCCCAAATCCACCTTCGCTTTTATAGCCGTGGTCTCTCATCTTGATTACACGAAGTAATTTACTATTACTACTCTAAAATATGAATTACATCTGAAATAATCAAATACATGAAATAGAATGATTAATAGTACATTTCCCTTTTTTTAGGAAATGACCTGTATGTATCTGTATGAAATCAATAAAAGAATCAAATACTGCATTATCTTTAGTTACATTGATAATATTTATTTATGGAAAAACAGTGGAAAAATATCGCTGTTGCTTTCATATAAATGAAGCGGACATACCTGAGTGGCCGCGATCTAATCCTGTTTACATAAAGTAAGCCTGCTCCCAAGCAGGTTTACGCTTACGGATCTGTTGCTATGACAGGAAGTCCCGGATGAGCTTCGGAGAACCGAACGATCCAAGATCACGCGAAATTGTCAACAGTCAAATCCAGCTAACTTACTTAGCGAGGTACGAAGAACGGACCCCTGGACACTGTTCTGCTTAACAACAAACAATTATATTGCCATCACTGTTATAATCTTACAATGAAACAAAGTCTGAGATGTAATTATTCTGAAAATGAGTTTAGGCCTACCACAAGTTTGTTTTGTACTTGCATTACTTATATAATCAAAAAAATATATATTTATTGTTCTGTCACAAGTGCAGTCTCTGATTTAAACAACACATTTGTTTTTCATTCCAACACATGAGCTGGAATGTTGTAATGCTTTAAGGATGGCTTGTTTCCAGTCCAGGCATTACTGCCTGAATGTTTATCATGGATCGAGGTGATCCAAATGTAGGCGCAGAAGAAAGTCTTTAACAACAAATTTTGTTGTTAGAAAACTTGCAGAATTCAATATATACAGTGTAGACCCTCTAAACTAAGTTTGGGGGATGTGATCTTTCAAGAAATGTAGACTGTTACGTCCCCCTGAAGGGGTCTAGGCATGCGAGTGAGGGGACCAGTAACAAACGAGTCCAGAACAGAATGAAAGGAAAACAGACAGGTGTTTCTTAGTAAATAAAATAGTCTTTATTATAGATAATCTTAACATAAATAGCCGGCAACGCCGTTTTACCAATAACACTTGGAAAAAGGAAAAAAAGGTTGCAACAACAAAGAACACAACAACCAAACAAAAACTTCACACCACGAGGAGGCACTTCCAGGGGCCCACAAGCTCACCCTTTCACTAACAGCAGCTGGCTTTACTGCTGCCAAGGCCCACAAGCCCACACTACTCACGTAAAGCAGCTATACTGTTTCCACAACTCCACACTTCAGGTAGGATAACTACACACCAAGAACACCCCACCCTGCTCACAGCTCATCCCCAGCTTATATGACCTCAGAGAGGTGATTGCTGACTGGGCCCAGGTGGTAAATGAGTCCAATGAGCAGCAGCTGTGTCCTGGGGAGAGAGAAGAGCAAGAGAGAGACAGAGGGGTGGAGCAAGAGAGGAGGAGGCGGAGAAAAACACCACGCCCACACAAAGACAGTATCAGGAGGCCCAGCTAGGGCCATAACACAGACCAAACTGTTGTTGTTTGTTTACTTACACAGCATGTCTTTTAGAATTAACTGGAGTCACCAGCAACAGCATAGTGCAGTCATATCTCAAGTCTAATAACAGAAGACAGGAAAAGATCAGTACAGAAACAACTTCCCCAAACCAAAGCACAAATAAAACAATAAGTAAAACAGGCTGATCTAAAGTATGATTAAAGTTCAGCCTGATTAATATAAATGTCACTGACAGTTGCTAATATATTGGAAAACCAAAATACTTACTGATGTCTTTCTGTCCAACAGCAGGAGTGCTGGTCCCGAGCCTCAAAGACCCTAAGAAGCAAGCAGAGGGAGAAAAAGCAGAACAATTTTCAGAAACTGATTTGATCCTTAATGGCTGTGCAATCATTGTAACATAGAGTTTGCTTATGTTGTTAAATAAAGGCTAGATTTGACATTAATAGATGCCACAGATGTTCAAAAGCTGCCACAAAGCATGAAAAAAATAATAAAATGGACGTCTCTGAAAAGGTCGGAGCATTTTTGCAAATATGTGATGTCTTGAAAATTTGAGCAGATACTTGAACTTTACACAGCTGCATTCTCGCCTGAAAATATCTTAAAAGCTTATTTTGTGACCCAGAAAAAGTAATAAGTTTTTGAGCTGCGCTCCTCCGCCATTGCCGCGCTTACATGTACGCACAGGCTCCGACAACCAGCCGACAAACGCGATCCTCCTTTTCCCCAGACTACCCGTTCTGGGTCACAAAATAACCTTTTAAGATATGTTCAGGCGAGAATGTAGCTGTGTAATGCTCAAATATCTACTTAATTTATCAAAATATCACATATTTGCAAAAGTGCTTCCACGTTTTCGGAGAGCTCTGTTATCCACCAGCGCGATAGCTGACCGGGAGGTCTGAGCTCTTATCTCACTTTTTTATTTCAAACAATCAACAGAAAATTTCACAGACATATTTTTATATAAGGTTTTTAAGGCTGTGGTGTTAATTTTTAAGTAACATGAGCCCAGCGGCAGCAGCAACGCTAGGCTAACACTAACTGGCTAGCAAGATTATAATCCTGGTGCTAAACTAAGAGAAGCCACAAAATCAGTTTGAATAACAGTAAACATTTACTCACCAAGTCAGTGTATCAGGTAAATATCCACAGCAATGACAATAATCTCTTGAGCTGAAGCTTCTCCAGATTTGCTCAACATATTCCATAACAAATGCACCATGAACATGCGGACTGATCCGAGAGGGAGGAGGATGGTAGTGATGTGGCATTTTCAAACCACATCTTTCATTCTTCCGCACTGAGAAACAAAACTTCCAGCTTGCTTAGTTTTTCTAAGTTAACCCTTTAAGACCTACCATAGAACCAAGTCTGCCAGAGCTTATATTATATTTTTACATGCTGCAGAGCCATTTTTGGGAGCATTTCAAGGTGCTTTTGTTTTTTTTAACATATATTTCTAGTTAGAGAAATTTAAGAGGCTTATCCCTCAAAACTGTAAATACAAAACTGTAAATTTGCAAAAAAGCAGCATATGCATCAAAATAAACTATTTCCAGCAGTGCAATTTTAGTTCTAAGCATCCCAGAAACGACGCAGAAAGTCATAAAGTCAAACATAACTTTTAAAAACACCAGTATAGGTTCATGAGGCCCTATTGTTAAAAAAATTAATTTTCGCAAAAATTACGTCACTTCCGGTTTCGGGCAGGTCATGGCGGACATGCGATAGTTCACGCTGACGTCTATTCTAACATAGGAAGTGTTATGAACAGCTGATCGGATTGGCAAAGTGTGCATCTGGAATATTATGTTTTTGTTGTTGCAAGTGCTTTTTATGCAGTTTTTGCAAAGCTATATGTGGAAGGAAACCGTGACCTAGGACAAGCTGATGGCATAAGATGTAAGTACAACTCCTCCGGTTTCATATGCAAAAAAAAATTATTGCGTTAGCTCACGTGGTTGCAGTTCTACAAGGATTTAAAAGTAGTTGCGCAAAACGGAGCATGCCCGCTCTGACCAGTTTTAAAGGGTTAAGAAAACTCAAATAAATTGAGTTTATCAGCGTTTTTGCATAAAAAGTACTGGTAACTTATTTAAATCTAGTTCTAATAACAAATTGATAAAAATTGAATTCAGCCTATTAAATATTTTTAATTAAACACAATATTAGATTTTACAGTATACGGGCGACATGGGCGGTTGCCCGGGGCGGCATCGTGGTGGGGGGTGGCAAAAAAAAAAAAAAAAAAAAAAATTGCTCCTACTCATGCTGCCCCGACATCAGCCAGCACATATTGGGAATGTCACAGGCACCGATCGGTTTTCTATCGCCCATTTGCTGGAAGTAAGGGCGCCCTCTGTTTGCGAGGTGCGCCTGCTGCTTGCGGCACAGAGAGGAGAGGGCGGGGCGGCGGGGGATTCTCTGGCTGGCTGGAGCAGCATCTAATAACCAACCCGCAAAATAAAACAAAATAAAAACAAACCAACAAACACGAAAACACCAGACATCATGATACAGAATATAATTTGCACCAATGTTTTTTCGAAATTCTACACACGAAAAGTGAGCGTGAGAGCCCTCGGTGCGCCTGCTTGCTGCTGAAGTCAAAGTAAACTTTATTGTCATCTCCGCTACATACAGTCCAGTATACAGAGGGACGACGAGGCTCCAGTTAAAGCAGTGCAAGTAAACAAACAATAAATATAAGAAGAGTAAGAAAATAAATATACACTTTAGGACCACGGGTAAAGGGATCAATAACAATTTAAAATTTATAATTTACAGTTTGATGATTTAAAGCACGGTGGCACGGTGGTTAGCACTGTTGCCGCACAGCAAGAAGGTCCTGAGTTCAATTCCAACATCAGGCCGGGGTCTTTCTGTGTGGAGTTTGCATGCTCTCCCCGTGTTTGCGTGGGTTCTCTCCGGGTACTCCGGCTTCCTCCCACCGTCCAAAGACATGCAGCTTGTGGGGATAGGTTAATTGGATAATCCAAATTGTCACTAGGTGTGAATGTGCGAATGAATGTGAGTGCGAATGGTTGTCTGTCCCTGTGTGTTGGCCCTGCGACAGACTGGCGACCTGTCCAGGGTGTACCCTGCCTCTCGCCCTATGACAGCTGGGATAGGCTCCAACACCCCCCGTGACCCTGAAAAGGATAAGCGGAAGCGAACGGATGGATGATTTAAAGTCTCACACACAACCCGTCGAAAGGGGAGGGGGGGCTGCTGCTTCCAAATAGAGCGCATTTCATTTATAATGTTGTAAGTCCAAGCCCATTATGTATTCATGATTTGAATCCTGGGTTGTGTGAAATCCCAGAAATAAACCCTAGACAAAGTGAATCTGTGAACTAAGGTGTAGGTGTGTTAGGTTATGTTGTGGTGATCATCGGGTTGGGGGATTTGTGTTCATACTGGAGTGCAAAATTAAAACCAATGAAAGATGGACAAGAAAAGTTCAAAGCCATCAGGTGCTCAGTTTAGAAAAAAGAGAAAAGAAGAGGAGGAGAAACGAGCAAAAGATACAGGTAAGCAGATGTGTGATTGGATAATGGCAGGTCATCCTGAAACAATCAGACTCAGAATACTTTATTAATCCATAAGGAAATTATGTGCGTTACAGTTGCTCCAAGAAGAAATTGTAAAAATAGTAACAGTAACAGACTAAACTCCAAACAATACATTATGTTACAGATTTTAATATTAATTAGTCATTGTCAATTGTTGATTTGTCCTGTTCTCATTGTATGATGAATTATGATGGCTGTTTGGTAGCTGTTTGCATACTATGCATACTCTCTCTCTCTTCATGTGTGTGTGTCTCTCTGGCGAAATTCAGTATGGTTCCGACAACAGTTTTATGTATAATACTTAATATGTTTTATGTGTGTGTGTGTCTGTGTGTGTGGGGAGGGGGGGGGGGCAGAGGGAGTGTTCGCCCGGGGCGCCAAACAGGCTAGGACCGCCACTGCCTGTGGTTAACATCACAGCAACTATAAACTGTGGGTGATGCCTTTCTACAAAGTCTGTAGAACTACAGACTCACAGAATTTCAAGAGAAATTTTGTGAGACTTTGGGCTCCTCCAGTTTCACTCTGGGACAGCGTTCAGCCACGTCTGAGCAGAGACATTGGGATTGGACCTTTTACTGTCATTGATTGAAAGCTATATATTTAACACAATTCTACTATAAACCATAAGTACAAAATATAACATACTTCACAATTCTAGTTTAACTAAACATATATAAGTTTCTCTGGAGTTTTCAGTCAGCTCTCTTTTCTCAGCCTTCCTATTTCCGCTACAGCTGCTCTTTTTTAGATTGTAGAAATCACATTCAGGCCTTTTACATTTGAAAACCTCTGATTTTAAAAGTGACCTCAAACTTACATCGAGAAAAAAAAACTAAATAAACAAAAACGTCAGTATTAAACTGCCTTTACTTTCATGGATCTATAGCAATGTCACCAGATTTATCACTCAGTGTAAAAACCCATAAAGGACTCATTCATTTATTAATAGAAAAATAAGCTCAAAGTAGCTACACCACACCTTAAGTTCAAAAGAAAAAACAACTGAAATTATCAGGGCTCCAATCCTTAGTTTCATGATCCTTAGTTCACTCCTGCTAAGCTATATTTTAATGTATACTTTTTTATACCTACCTACACAGATGCATTGTTTTCATGCAAATAGCTGTTGGTTTTTCACAGAAAGCACAAAAATATAATTTAAACCACAGCAAACAAGACAACATTAACAAAAACCCTTTAAAATAAAACATGAAGAAAAATAGACAAACATGTCACCATAATAGAAAATACAACTAAAAACCTAAAATCACAACAATAACTCTTGGCAGCACTAGCAAAAACTTTACCCACCACCTTGAATTACTAGAGTTATGACTCTGCAACAATATTACGAGATAATACGAGTTTGGGAACAGTATGGTCTGTTGGGATAAGGCTAATATCTTATAATTAGCATCACATATTTGTATTTTGTCACTTGTTGTACACTGATGCTGGCAGACATTGCAGTGAGGGACCCCTTCACAGGAAGGGGTCCCTCACTGCAATGTCATAGGAGGGCTGGAGGGCTGACTGGAGGAAAAGAGGGGGTTGCCACGGTAACAGGAGTTTTGCCTGCAGAAGGCTCATCATATATATATATGTCTAGAGAAGTGCAAAAGAAAAATGTGAGATATCAGACCAAAGCCCACCTTCAAGACTACCACCAGTGTGGAATGTGGTGTGTTTGTTTGGATCTCCTGATTGAGCAAAAAAACATGGCGGCCATTTTTAACATGAATGAAAATGCACTTTGAGAATATTTGTTATCCTCTCTCAACAGGTCCCATTTATGGCTGTTACAGTTATTAAACAGTAGAAGTAGAAACAGGACATAAACAGTACAATGTTTTCTTGTCCACCATGACCTCCTCAAGGAGATCTCTGGCTCTCCTCACTTTCCTCTTTACCATTTGTGTAAGTCAGTAGAGGTTGGCGTCAGAATGAAACAAAACTATGGATCCTAATAAACTGCACACGGACAAAGCCTGTGCAGTGACGTCCACAGAAGGACAGTGTCTAAAGTGTTAAAAGTGATGCTGGAAAACAAAACAAGAGACTAGAGCCTATCAGGAAAACTAGTGAGTGGACCTCTGATTAAAGACTTTCTACCAAACTACAACTGCAGCTGAACAAATGAGCTGTTGGTGGAACTTTACACTCTGAAATATTGAAAGATTTAAAGGATGAGACAGCTCAGCACAGCATGTTATTAACTTCACACATGAAGTGGTTCAGTCCAGTCAGACTTCAGTTTTGCAGTCACCGTCCCCATCCTGCTTCTTTGACTGGTCGTCACGGTAACTCTGGACTTTCCTCCAACGAATCCTGAAGTCTGTCAGTCCTTTTGACAGCATGAGGCCTGACAGCTGGACAAAATGTGCAGATGATGAAAAACATGAAGCATAGTTTGAACTTGTGTCAAGTTTGTGTTTGTGACTGAACTGCTGACCTGCTGTGAAACCTGCTGCTGGATCTCGGTGCTGTGCATGTCTGCCTCTGTTTGAAGCGTCATTTTCACCACTGTTTGCTTTGTCACTGCTAAAAATGAACCACATATAAAAACACAAACATTAGTGTTTTACATGATGACAGGATCTTACAGTGTTTGCATTCTGGACCTCACCTGTGAAACAGAAAAAACTGAGTCTGTTGCCACAGATGGTGTCATACCATTTCCCTGAGATTAAATTTAAATCTCCACAGCACTCAACTGAATTCAGATTATTAGGCTCAGAAGGCTCCCAGTTAGTGAATGTGGAGGTTGTGTTGTCAGACCAGGGGGCCCAGGGATCCCTGTAGAGGCCAATCCACACATACTGAACCCCTGATCCATTCAAAGTGAGCGTGATGTTGGATTTCTCCTCTTTGCTTCTTATACTGGTCAGGTCTGTGTGGTATGTCCTGCAGTACGACTGAGCCGCTGACCAGGTTTGGTTCTCCTTCACTAAGATGTAACTTGTATTTTTGGCTGTGAAAGATTGAAAATAGGATTAATTTTGAAACACACATTATGATTCTCATAAAATTGTGGGGATAACAAGGGCAACAAAACTTTTTTCCTACCATTGTAACACAGGAAAGGGTAAGAATCTCCACAGGGTCTATCATCCATCTGTGTTTGTCCCTGAAGAGCCACACAGTATTCCTTTGCTTTTACACAGTCTGGTTGGCTGTTAGCCCAGATCAAAAATTCATGTGTACTGCCAACATAAAAAAGTTTTCCCTCCATGGACCACTTCCAGCTGTAACGATCATCATAGAGCCCTAACCAAGCCAAAGCATTGATCCTTGGTGAAATTGAGAGAAGCAGCTGGTTGATGTCGCTGTTGTAGATGGTGACCAAGTCAGTGAAGTGTTCTCTGCAGTAACTCTGAGCTTCAGTCCAGATCATTGTCTGGTTCACAAAGTGGTATTCTCTGGAGTGGGGAGGAAAAGTGGAAAGTCCTCCTGAGAAAAATAAAAGAAAGGTTTAACATTTTTAACACATTTCCTGTTTCAAACCATTTTGGGGGAAGTTTGTATTTCACATCACTGCGCGCCTTCCAACATCAAACTTATTTGAGTCTAAATAGAGTGAAGGATAACATATAGACACATCTGTTGGACTTTCTTCTATCACCCACACTTTTCTCATACAAAGAAATGAAAGAGGCAAAAACTTACAGATTGTGTTTAAATATATGTCACAAATATTTAAGGCAACACAAAATAGAACTATAGTTTTAATTTTATTTATTTTTCTCTGTGTGTGTTCTAGATAAAATTCTTCAAGCCGAGAACATTAATCAGATTTAGATTGAAATGCAGTTTGTATTCCCATGTACTGACATTATTTTAATACTATACTAATACAGCACAAGGTTCAGTACAAAAAAAGCTAGCATTTCCTCCAAACAGCTGCTTTTTACTTTCTGTGAGTGCATTTAATTTTTTAACACAGGTATCTGTACTTCTACATAATAACACAATGTCTTTACTTCTGAGGCTAACACACAATACTACAATACAACCATGTACAACTAATATAGTGCAACATATCCAGATGTCAGTGAAGATGTTGGGCACAGTGGTTGAAGATGCTGCGATTCTTCGCGCCTCCAGCTGAGCCGCTGTCTCCATCGATGGGGAGGTAAGCATGGCAGGAGGCGTTGGATCCGGGGAGAGGTATCTGCATATGTATGTGTGTGTGTGTCCAGAATTCAGCTGAGACAGTGTCCTTCACCCTGCCAGGCTAAGTAAACAGTTTTCCAGCCAACCCAGGTGGCCTTGCCTAGGATAGGAAGAAACAGTCAATGCACAGTCTGTTATCAGGGTGTTTTTGTTCAGCTCCAGCCTTGAGACCACAGCTGGCGCCGAAGTGGTAGCCGCGTTAAATGATGGTGGTTTTTACTTTAGTGCAAACTTTAGCAGTCCAACACTGGTCTCTCAATCTCCCGTTTGAGAGCCGTGAGTTTCTCCATGATGCTATCAATCTTGCGCTCAAAGAGCAGATTCTGAGAACTCACGACCACTGTGAGCTTCTTCAAGATGTCATCCAATTTTCACTCAGCGGTCTTATTCTGAGTGTTCACGGCAGCCTCAAGCTTCTCCAAGATCTTATCCGTGCTGCGTTCAATGAACCCATCTTGAGAACTCACGACTTGTCCCATCATGTCAATCACAGTGGGCAGCATTGTGGGGTTTTGATCAGCCAATTCCACTTTCTTTAATCTTCGATAAGCCAGGGCCAAGCCAGCTCCGATCAGCAAGAATCCTGTTATCATGGTTCCAAACAGGTAGATGTCTTCGACGTCCTCGATCGACAGTCCCGCCAGGCACGTCCCTCCAGTTATGCCACCGGTCTATCGTGTATCCGGTAGGGAGAGTACCTCCAGGACACTCAGGCTCACCCGAGCCCAGGCAATTGCATTCAACGACCAGTTGATCAAATCCATAATTCCTCTTTTAGGTTTTAGAGAACAGACTGTGAGAGAGTGTTCCAGGGAAAGAGTAAGAAAGAGCAAGAAAATAGACAAGACTAGACAAGGACACAAGACGCTAAGCAGGGAAGATAAGGGAAGGAAGAGGAGAAAAGTGTGACCGCCTTCACCAAGAGCCAGAAGAGAAGAAGGGAGTGGGAGTGATTCAAAAGTTGCCTTTTTGGCCTTTTTCTGGTTTTGTTAGATAGGTACATTGAAGACTGACAGGAAACCAGAGGGAGAGAGAGAGAGGGGAAGACATGCGGCAAAACTCAAACTGAGCCAGATGCTCTCAGCCATACAACATATGGTCACCTGCTCATCCCACTGAGTTAAACCAGTGCCTGGCTTGCATATTTGTTACAGTCCCTATGAAAAATTTTAGACCACTTAAAAATGGCAAATGTGGTCCTAAAATTTTGATCAGCTGTAAAACTGCCTGTTTCAGTTTAAGCTTTGTTTCTCAATAAGTTGAAAAAAGCCCTTTTTCCCTATTCTCCTCTGTGACAAAGTGGTTTGGCGTGAACTCATTTACCACTTTTCCCATAACCATATTGTTCCTTGTTATTTTACAGTTGGTCATAATGTATGGGCAGAACGTTGTGCCATCAGAAACTGAATTTGAATAACTTAAATTTGAATTGCTCAGATTGAATCTGAAATGAAACTTGAATAAAAGCTTTTCAAAACTGAATTTTATTTAGCCTAATCAGGACTCTAAAGTGCAACCAATTTGGTCGCAAATGCAACTTAATTTCTCAGTGGTGCGACTAAAAAAAAGTCCAAGCTGTTCGAGTAAGAAATAAGTCTCTGCAACTCTGAAAGTCTCCGTGTGGCCAACAAAAAACACACGGGTGGGACCTCTCTGATTGATTGTGGTACAGATATTCCTGTTGGCCTACATTTCAAATTGCAGGCAGATAGACAGAGGTGAGTAGTAGGGCTGGGTTTCAATAATTTCAATAAGTTTCAATAATATTCTGCGCATAATAATGCTTTAATTTAGACATTGCTGATGTAACTTTACTTTACATACTATCCTGGGTTTGTTTGTGGTAGCGTTAGTCCAGAGGTGGGTAGTAACGAGTTACATTTACTTGAGAAAGTTTTTGAAAAAATTTACTTCTAAAAGTACCTTTATTGCACCATACTTTGTACTTGAGTACATTTGTGAATAAGAAACACAACTTTTACTCCGCTATATTTGGCAATATTCGACTTCTTACTTTTTAAAAAAAAATTAAGTTCACACATTAGATAATACTACTAATAATGCACGATGCCGCCACTGGAGTTTCTTGTAACTCTTTTAACAGTACGGGCAGAGCGGCCCAAGAAAGAAGAAACATATGAAAACATGGCAGAGGCAACTGTCTCCATTAGAACTGAAGAGGGTGAACACCCTTGGTGTCATATACATAGCATCAAGGGCGTTGATTTGGCATGGACGGAAGGGACATGTCCCTACCAATATCCAGCGATTATTGAATTGTCCCCACCAATAATTTGATCTCTTCGAGTAAAGAAAAACAAAACGATCTGTCAACACCCAGCGGTGCAGAAAGAGTTAAATTACGTTCTCTACTGGAGTCCTATATCATGTGACAAATATGGCCAATGTGATTGGCTGTGCCTTTCAGGGAGCTCTGTTTAGTTTTAGCAGCAGCAAGCCTGCGCTGCGAGGACCTGCGAGGAGGAGAGGATGGCAGCAAAAAGGAAGAACCCGGATATAAGAAAGTATTTTTCAAAGAAACCTGTAAGTCACTTAAAGTCAAGTTCACTCATAAAATCAGTTCATCATAATAATGTTACAGGCTATGCAAGGCAATACATACCAACCCTCCCGTTTTTTCTCGGACAATCCCGAATGTCAGTGCCCCTCTTATTACTCTTTCTGGGTTGCAAAATAAACTTTTAAGATTTTTCAGGCGAGAATGTAGCTGTGCAGACTTCAAATATCTGAACCGGGGAGAACAGCAAACTCCCAGCACATCGTTTTAGGCTTTGGCCCACATCAGTCTAAAATTGTATGTAACCATGAATAACGTGTTGCCATGTCCACAAGGAGAGACTGGACAGTATAGATGTAAAACAAATATGCAAGCAGTTTATCTCAGTTAATGAGAGGAGCAGGCATGTGTTTTTTTGTGTGGGACACCAGTAGTCCATGTCTGTTGCTGTAACAGTAGTTCATGTTTAGAGTAAAACATCCCAGCTCACTGATTTGATCGGGGCAATAGTGCCTAAAATGTTGCATAATTTAGCTGAGAGATCTGTTACTTTGTGGTAATCTTAGATTAGATCTTAGTTTTATGGACAAAACCCACCAGATCATTCAGTGTTCCCTTAGTACTAATGTATCAGAGATGTTGGTGTAGTATAACTGAAGCAATGTTGTTAAGTCCTTAAAGTCATATTCTTTTATTGTCATGACTCTATTTGAAGCTATTTTTTATTTTTGTATGATATCTGATTTATATGGAATATGGCTGAAGTAAACTAAACACTGAAAAAAAGGCACTGGCCATCTCTTGGATTTATGTAAGCATCTTGCATGTATTTAACACAATTGCCTCATGTTTTAAAGATAAATGTAACCATATAGTGTAAAAACTACATGATATGCAGAAAGGGTGTATTAAATTGTTCATATCATGTTCAGGTGAAGTAAGTCAATAAGATAGCAACATTAAATCTCGTGAAACCACGCGTGATTTCATCTCGCGGGCTTTGGATTGTGGTTCAAAAAAGGCATCCATCTCAGTCAAGTCGAGCAGCCAACTCTACGTTTTTGGTATGTCTTGATTTTTTGAATTAATATTAACCATATTTCAGCCAAATGTAGTTAAACGTCTAGAGTGTCGCCATGTAACATGCTAAAAAAGACCCGTTAGCTTATTTGCTGTTTTATCTGTTGTCAAAGAATTGACAACATTTTTCATTTGAATGTCTTTGGCACAAGAGCCGTAATATCACATTAAACCTAATTATGAGGCACTCATAACATAATTTGGTTTTCTGTGTGAATAGATTTGCCAACTGACTCTTCAGTTACATTGTGTATTTACTGCACCGTGGTGTTAGTGAGATTTTGGACATTGAACAGCTTTAGCTAATATCATTAGCGGCATTATGCTAGCTTACATCCCTACCCCTCCTGCCCTCACCTGCTGTCCTTTTGTTTCTGTTTTTTTTTGCTGCACATTGAGAGACGACCTCTATTCTGCATTTCACCAGGAGTCAGCTGATGGATTGTGGGTTCAAGGTGTTATGGTAAGAAAGTATATTCTATTTTCGCTTAAGGTTTCTGTAACTTAATTATAATAGGTTTTGTATAATTATTAGGTGCATGCATACACAAATAGACCACCCTATTAATACAACTGAGAAATCCAAAATCTGCCATAGGTTTAACTTATACCTGTATGTATTGTCAGAAAGGTGATTACTGGACTCACATTAATGCACATTTGAACTAAAATTAGGTTGTAACTTGTGGGTTGTTGGGTTGCAAATCAGAAACAAACATCTTTGGATTTTTTTAATCCCATAAGATCTGGAAACACAGTTTTTATTCAACAAAACATTACTGATTAACCAAGCACAGTGCCTGCTGTTATTTCAAAAATAATTTTATGTCATTTCAGATAAAATACAGCATTCCAGTGCATCCCAAACATGCCTTTACAGTCAAGGTTTCTGACGGAGTTTCTCTCTGACAGTCTGCTGAAAGTGTTTGCAAAGTGATCGGGGGAACAGGGCACAAAGCTAAAGGATGTAGCTGCCATGATGACAGTAAGAACTTTAAAATTCTTTAACTACAAAGTGTATATGTATTGCATTAGGTCAGTAAAAGAATTTTATGCTGCATCCATTGAAACAGTCAACTATTACCTTTGAGTACGGATTCCACTGAAAGGATGCCATAATTTTCATCATGCATTTACTGGCCCACTGAGAAAAATGTATCTTTTTAAAAAAATATATGTTCTGGAAACTATATATCCATAAAGTTGATGTCAAACAGGAATTTTTGATATTGCTTTGTAGATGCTGGTGTTGCATGTTGACTGGTTTAAAAAGTCAAGAGTTTTTGTCTGGGATCATTTTCTTCTGTGCTACTGAAAAGTTCACAAATCTCTGTTTTCTTTGTTATAATACTTTAGGATGACATTAATGCTCAAAGGGAGTCCCTCATCAAAGTGCTCCGCATCTATGTGAAAGACAATTGCAACATCTTGGTGCAGTGTTTTATGAGTAGATTGTGGCTTTGCAACATTTAAAAATGCATTTAGTTATCCACTTGATCCTCATTGGACTGGTTAGGACCAGTAGTCCTCTATTTGAAGTTCACATGAGGCCTGGTAGTGAACTCGGCTGCCAGCCCTTGAGGCCCCACCCCCACCCCCACCCCTGTATTAGGGGTCACATCAGTGTGAAAAAACTTTAAATTTGTCATTCTAGTGAACAAAGGAAAATCCCACCAATATTTACATTAGCTTTTGTTTGAAAAAAAAAATGACCAACTGACCAACAGCTAACCAAATTGTGGGGCTGAAAGTCTAAATTCTAACATCTTCTGAGTGACATAACCTGGATTTCTGATGGGCCGGTGACTTTCTAACAAAAACTAATGTAAAGCATTTAAAAATTATTATGTTTTTCACTCTCTCTTAGAAACTTTGTTAGACCATGAATGGCAGCATGGCTGGCCACTCTTTGGCTATAGCTATTTACTATGTTGCTTTCATTGGTTTAAATTACTCTAACATTAGAACTGGTAGATTCAAAAGATGAGTTTAAAAAGGAATCTTAAAAAAATGTTTTGTGTTTAACCAGGACTTGACTGAGGCCACTGCACAGATTGAGAAAACCACAATTAACATCTGTCTCCAGAGGATACGCCAGGCAATGACTTTTCTGATGTTGGCATCATCATCGAGGGTATAGTAGTTCTCAAAGATCTGGATAACGTGACCTTTGCAGTAGCCATGCTGTTTGGACCTTTTTTATTCCTTCAATATGAGTTACCCATCACAGCTCTGCTATACTTTTGAGGTGATTCAAAGGGTGGTAATGGAGTTGGATGCAACTCAGCTCTCAAGAAAAGCTCACAACTAAGACAAAACTGCTCCTGCAAGGAAAGCTCACTGTTATGCATGCATGATCAGCTCTAGGTGAGAGGACATTTAAATCTCACAATTGTTTTGCTGCATTTTTGAAGCTCAATTCCAGGAACAGATCGAAGGGTTCATTTTTATATACTCTGCAACTGCCATGAGGATGAGCCGTGTTTTTTTTGTTGTTGTTTGTTTTTCCTTTTGCTCTGTACAAGTTCTTTGTTTGTCTGTTTGGCAGCATTTTTAAATTTCTCATTGTATTTTTTCTTTCTTTTACTAGTGAAGAGATGTAGCGTGAACAGTTATACAGTCTAAATATCCCATATGGGTCGTGTGAAATGGTATTTTCAGTTTCATTCAGTTGAAGTAAAGAACGTTGAATATTTCTAAGTGTGCTGTTTTGAAACAAGATGTCACAGTATGATCAGTGCTGTGATTTTTGACAGTCACTGTATCAATGTTATTTTTCAGTCTCTTGAATAAAGTTTTTGACCTGCAAGTGCTAATTTCTTTAGTTATTGGGGTAAAATGGGTAATGTTAATAGGAAGGTGTTTGCCAATTCAGTAACCTAATTTAATGTTAATAGAAACTAACATTACCTCAAATTGTTTAATTATAATTGTTGTTTAACTGAATCTTGACGTCAGAGTCCTTAAATAGAATGTTTTGTATAGTCCTGTAACATTTTTCAAAAGAAACAGTCTAATTTCTTTGCTGTGATTGATTCCAGAGAACATGGAAGAACTGACATTATTTAACTGTTGATTTATATAGATTCAGTGGAGGAGTAATGTCAGTTTAATTCTTTACCTACTGTCAATGCAGTGAAATTAGACATTTTGTTTTTAAAGGTTACTGGTGGATGCCAGCAACCATCTTGGAAGAGAACAATACAATCTGTTATAAGGCCTCCATTTGAAAATTGTGTATTTGATACTGGAATATAATAGCAAAATGTAATTTGAAGATAACATGTAGTATTTAAGTGACCAAGTAGTATTGGGTAAAAGTTATTGAATGGTGTTGGGATAAAGTGAAAAAATTGTGAAGGATTAAAATATTCCAAGAGCTCAAATTACTTCATCAAAACATGTTTAAGTCATATTTTATCAACACAAATTGCACAGGTTTATTGAACATGAATAAATTGTGTTAATTTAACTCAATTGTTTAAGTTGCTGCCAAAGCAAAACATCTGTGTGCAACAAATGTCCACCATTGAATTAAGTAAATCCAACAACATATTTTTTCAGTGAAGTATAAAATACTTAGTCATTTGTTTAATAGTAACTTAACATTATATAATTCACATATAAAACTATGAATTGCAATTTTAAATGGTTTAAAAGCATATAGAATAGCATATGTAGGCAAGTATATTTCTCTTTTTTTTTTATCAAGAAGCAAAGACAAAAAGTGGGGGAAAAAAGAAACAGGGCAGAGTTCGGTGGTTGAATCATCCGTCCCCACCAATGCCAAAACCAAATCTACGCTCTTGCATAGCATGCTTCGCTTTAAAGCAGTACGAACAGCTGCAGTGTGAGCCAAAACAAACCAACATTTCAGCGTAAAAAACTCAACTCCTGTTTTTTGTTTAGAATCATATTGTTTAGTCTAACCTATTTTTCAGTGGTAGAAACTCATGAGACTCATGTGTGTCCTGTAAAGCAAGTGTGAATTTTACTAGGAGCTTTTATTTTTTTTAAAAAGTACACTTAAAAGAAACTTGACCAGTATGCTGATGCTGTCTATTCATCACCTTCCTTGCCACTTGGTCTACACTACCTCAAATTCTCCTTTGTTTAATTAATAACCTGAGCCACCAAGAATCTGGTATAGAAATTTCACCCTTAGCCACATATTTGATTTAGCAAAGATTCGAAGTCAGGTTTCTTCAGGTTTGTTTGTGATGCAACTCTCTTGTATCTGTGCTCAGGACCGGCACTAGAAATACACTGACTTGTTGATAAAAACAGTAATATACTGTTGTTACTATTACTGTTAATATAACAGGAGCATTCTACTACAATAATACTGTTCTAAATCTGAAATGAAAGCAGGTAATGTGGTACGAGGAAGTAAATTTTTTCTCTCTGTCCCTGTGTTGTTTAAAAACTTTGCATTGTAATCTGATTACGCAAACAACATCAGTCTGTCACAGTATGTTTATAAAATATATTTCAAATTTTTAAGATATGAATATCACTGACCTGAGAGCAGCAGGATTAGCAGTAAACAGGTTTCTTCCATTCTTGGGATCTGTATAACAGATGTAGTCATCAGGATTATTATTGTACCAGAATTATTATCACCCATTTTTATCATTTAGGATTTCTGATTTGAGTATAATAAGTTCCTCAGTATAACGTTTAGTGTGCATATCAGAAATAATTATATAAAACACTTGTCTTTAAAATAATTGTTTAATTTAAATTAATAAATAAATAATGATGGGTAACTTACAACAACGTGTCTTGTCACCTCTACAGTGAAGCTGACTTTAACAAGGTCTTTATTTGATCCTTTCATATATTTTACTGTCAAATCAGGACATGTGAAGGGCGTGACCTTTCTGTAGAAAGTGGAGTTACAGTAAAAAACGTGTTTTAATGAATGTTAATTATAATATTGTTACATTCATGTAGTCAAGCAAATGCTGTTAATATACTTTTATCTAATGTATTATTTAAATTGTTTATGTAACACACTATATGTACACTGTATATATTTTGTACAATAAATATAATTAGGTGTTTAAGAAAAAATGATTTAATGGCAACTAACTCTTTTGTTTATTCTATGTTCTGAGGCAGGGGTTTCAAAACTCACGGCCTGGGTCACTTGTGGCCTAAGTCACCCCTAATTGGGTAGGTATATTCAGGATTTGTTAGTTGTTGAGTGAGATGTAAAATATGTTTCGATTTTCTTAAATATGAACAAAATTATATCAGAAGTGCTTCCATGTTTGTGGCCAGAAAGAGAGTAATGATGTGTTTATTGGGTAGTTCAGTGAAAAGCTTCAGTTAGTTAGGAGTTATAAATCGGCAATAGAATAAAGTTTGATATTCCAAAGAAGAGATAGTTTTTTTCTACTTCGCCAGCATGCAAATCATCATGCAAATCAATGGGAGATCAAGTTTTTAAACAGAAAATAAATGCAAAAAAGCAGTGCAGAGTAATAGGAACAGAAAACAAAAAAACAGAGGTGAAAAGATACATAAGCAAATACGCTCACTCATGGTTCTAGGTACAGACAACATTGATATGAGTTGCAAAAGTGGGAAAGGTTTATGGGATCTGGGCTTGTTGTTTGTCTTTATGATTAAGGGCACTGTACAGTTTGTTAGGATGGAATTCATTTTATCAACTTGTTTTTATTCCCTGGCAAGGAAATTTTTTTTTTAATGTTTCATATGTCAAAAATGACCATTTTAATTTTTTTTTATCAAATTATTCAAAGTCCTGGATGAATTGTTGCAGTCCTAGCATGTATACATTTATATTGTACAAAAGCTCAAATTGGTATTTGATAATTGATACATCGTCACGTTTATATAACAACTGGTATGTTACCACGTTTGTCATGGTTTTGTGTTTGTGGATTAATTTATATTCCTTAATTGTTGTTATTCATCATTTTTGGTTCTCTTTATGGTTTTCTGCTTATGTTATATTCTTATTTCTAGTCCTTAGGTTTCTGTCCCCTTGTCTTACCTTGGTTCCACGTTTATGTCAAGTAACTCTTGTCTCAGTGCTCAAAGTTCACTCGGTCATCTCTGTCTCTACGTTCGTCTGTTTCCTGTTTTACTTTGTAATAAATCTGGTTCTTGTCATTCTTTTACTGAATAGAGAGAACACGACTCAGTTAGTCAAAATATTTATAATTATTTTATTTAATCATCTTCCAGAAGAGAGAGACATGCACAGCCCAAAGCCATTTTGCAGATCTCTAGCATTAGAAACCAAAAATGTGTATTATATAGGTGTTATTTTGGTCCTTTACACGTCACACATAGTTTTGATAAAAACAACTCCTTCCTTACTTAGTTCCGCTTTTTCTGTCTGGTTTCCGGTTCTTAATATATTGCCTCTGCAGCTCTGCACTTCCTGTATTTTTAGTCTGGTTGAGCACTTAGTTTGTGAGTCAAAGATGGGCTTCCTTTATACACGCCTTTATTATTAAAATACATAAAATAATATAATCAGAAAATAAGCACTAAGAACATATATTTATTCTTTAACAGTCCCCCCTTTTTAACTCATATAATTTAAGTTAACCTAATTAACTCACTACCTCATTTACCTGTCCAGGGTATTTTCCTCCTCATTTTGCCTCCAACAGCGGCATCATGGCCCCTGCCCCTCTGACCCTGGGTTCACTGCCTTGTTAATAGACACACTGTCAACACACTAATATACGGCATACAGCAACCACAACTTACAATAGCTGCTAAAATGTAGCGAGAGAAACCATAATAGACAAAATAAACCCTTTTCCATTACCCCAACATGAATGTGATGCATTCTTCCAATTGTGTTCTTCAATGTTCATGTAATACTTTAGAAAATTTTAAAGCCACCCCGAGTCCTGGTTACAGAACCATCTGAAGCACTATTCTTTGGAATGCGAAATGCAGCACATATCTCCTGTAACCGTCATAATTAATTTGGTCAACCACAAATAAGGTAAGTAAAATAAATGGACCATTACAACAGCACCTGGCGTCTCCGCCTGGCTGTGAACGGTCCTGCCTTACTTCCTGACACCCTCTTTTCACCTTGCATCATAGTTTAAACCCGCTTCTGACTTCCGCCACTAGTTACTTTAAAATAAAAACAGATATAATTAGCTTTGTCCTAGTAAAAGGTCCTGGATTATTTTTTGTCAATCTTTGGAAACAGTCTCTATAAAGTTAACCCGTTTCCTCTTTAAAAGGCACTTCTGGTTTCTAAGCACTCAGTTTCAGTTCTCTTAATTGTCCCTCTGTCCCTCTTTAATGGGTAATTGACATAACATAAAATCTAAAAAAACTATTACTAAAGCTAATCCTCCCATTACTTTTCATTACTTTGTGTTCACCCAAGAACCTCTGCCTAACGAGCTTTTGACCTTTTTTACAATTTAAACACTTAATATTCTGGGATGGGTGATTCTCTGGGATCTATGCTTCTTTTAGGTTCACATCTGTGTCCCCCTTTCTCGGCCAGAGCAGTTGGGTCTGGTGCTTCTTCTGTAATGGACAGAAAAGGAAAAAACCTCTCTGCAAAGCCTCAATGATCTAATATGTTCATCCATCCTTCTAATTATTCAAAGTTAGTTCAGACTATTATGTTCGGGATCTGCAGGATTAGTTTAATTATTATTTATGTGTGTAAGTGTGTTTGCATTTACCCCTCTGCACTCTAAGCCATTTTCCTACAATATATCACCCAGACAGTCATGCTGAACGAAGCTTAGCCTTCAGAAGACTGAGTGGCAATTCCTATGACCACAATTGCAATGTGTGTATGAAAAATGATTATAACCGCTTATTTTAGTGGAAGAAATCAAAAAGAAATCAAACATTTTCAATCTTAACATATTCCCTTCTTTCACAAAAGCGCTCAATGTTCACTCAGTCATCTCTGTCTCTACGTTTGTCTGTTTCCTGTTTTACTTTGATAGTCCTGTGTCCTTTGTTAATGTTTTCAGTTTTGTTCTCCTCCCTGCCTCGTCACATCTGATTAGTCCCAGCTGTGTTCCTTGTTCCCGTTTTCAGGTTTTTTTGTATTACAAGTTTCTGTATGTTTTTTCTATGTATTTAGGAAAGTTAAGTTTAGCTTTCCCAGTTCAGGTTTTTGTTAGTCTGTTTTTTTTTTTAATTTTCTGTTAAAAATTCACCTCTGCCATTTGTGTCTGCATATGGGTCCTCCTTGTCTACTGTAAAATGTTTCAATTTAATGCTAAATAAATACTCACACTTGGAAAAACAAGCAAGAGTTTTCACATCGAGGCTGCTTTAACAAAGATAGTAGCAGACTAAGGGCTGGCTATTGTCACTGATTTCTACAACTGATTCAATTCTGATTCACAAGGTGCAATTCGATGATTCAATTAAACTTTGACTCAGTCAGAAATATTTTAATTATGACCATTTATCATTACCTATATGGTAATGGACTGGTTCTTATGTAGCACTTTCCCTCACTCATTACTGTTGTTAAGTCAAATTGTTGAATGTTGTCATTTTGTTTCTTAAATTTGTAAAGTCTTGGTTCAAACTATAGGATCAAAGACATTCCTTTCATCCTGACCATCTCTCCAGCCACTCTGTGCTGGGGGAGGTTTTATTGTAGATACATCCTATCTGGAAGATCTGTTTCTTGTGTTGTAAGCTTCCTGCTTTTATGACCTTTGGTGAGCAGGAGGTCACACAAACGCACCCCCATGACACACACACACACACACACACACTCACACACGTTCTTGCACATGTATACAGGTGCACACACATAGTGCCTTGTCTTTGTAACCAAGGGGGTTTTTACAGACGGAGGTGCTGTGATGTGATGTAACAGATTGTCAATAAAAAGGCTACGAGGACAGCTACTCTTTGAAGGATTTGGGCTAGAGACAGGTGATAAGCATTATGCTCCACAGCCTGGTTCTGACCAAAACTTTCCTCGTTAGCGAGTTAAAGACCGGTTGAAGATGTTCTGTCTTGATTTTGTTCTTCATGAGGAATACGTCTCTAAACTAGCGGGGCATGTGGAAACACAGACTCAACAACTGTCTACGCATTCACACACAAATGCATACTCTGATGGATGTGTACTAACTTGGGGTTAGTATTTTGCACCTTACATGATCTGAAATCAGACTTAGGAGTCACAAACACCATTCATATTTACTGGCTGCCCAGAAATACTCACACATGTCACGCAATTCTGGAGAATTGTGTAAAGATTTTGTTAGCAGCCGCACAGTTCATTTGTTTATCTAGGTGCACGTGACAAGCTTTATCAGTTCATCAGAAACAGGAAACTCAGCAGTCTGTCTGTCTCCACTCATTTAACCATCTGCAACATGCTGTTCACTTTTGTTATCAAAATGTTATCGAATCATCTTTCCATGACATGATGGAAATCAACTAGTTTACATGTCAATTTTTAACCCACCAAGTTGACAGGACAGCACGATGACAACATAAATGCATGTAAGATTAAAAAAAGGTATTTTGTTTCATATCGTAAATCTGTTGTGTTGTTCAGTCATTACAAAGCATCTTACAATTGTAATATATTACCCCTGAGTTTTCTCACTGAAGCATGTTAGTAGCACCAGAGTCTAATAAAAAATTCAACCTGTTTTCCTGCAACCTGGAGAGTTAACTGTCGCAGGTCTGACAGTGGATGAACGCAGCCTTTGGTAGCAAGTGTGTCTGTTAAGTTTTCCAATTGTAACACAGGGCAATCGTGGCTCAAGAGCTGGCAGTTTGTCTTGTAATAGGAAGGTTGCCGGTTTGAGCCCTGGCTCCGACAGCCTCGGCCGTTTTGTCCTTGGGCAAGACACTTAATAATAATAATGGATTGGATTCATATAGCGCTTTTCAAGGCACCCAAAGCGCTTTACAATGCCACTATTCATTCACTCTCACATTCACACACTGGTGGATGGTCGCACAACTTCACCTGTTGCCACCTACTGCTGGTGGTCAGAGGGCCCGGTGGCACCTGTGTCTGGCAGCCTCACCTCTGTCAGTGCGCCCCAGGGCAGCTGTGGCTACAATGTAGCTTGTTGTGTAAAGTGCTTTGGGGTAAGTAAAGTGCTATACAAATACAAACCATTTACCATTTACTGATGAGACATATGGCCACTAAGCTGGTCGTCATTGTGTGTGTGTGTGTCTGTAATATTTTCAATTCTGATTCACAAGGTGCAATTCGATGATTCAATTAAACTTTGACTCAGTCAGAAATATTTTAATTATGACCATTTATCATTACCTATATGGTAATGGACTGGTTCTTATGTAGCACTTTCCCTCACTCATTACTGTTGTTAAGTCAAATTGTTGAATGTTGTCATTTTGTTTCTTAAATTTGTAAAGTCTTGGTTCAAACTATAGGATCAAAGACATTCCTTTCATCCTGACCATCTCTCCAGCCACTCTGTGCTGGGGGAGGTTTTATTGTAGATACATCCTATCTGGAAGATCTGTTTCTTGTGTTGTAAGCTTCCTGCTTTTATGACCTTTGGTGAGCAGGAGGTCACACAAACGCACCCCCATGACACACACACACACACACACACACTCACACACGTTCTTGCACATGTATACAGGTGCACACACATAGTGCCTTGTCTTTGTAACCAAGGGGGTTTTTACAGACGGAGGTGCTGTGATGTGATGTAACAGATTGTCAATAAAAAGGCTACGAGGACAGCTACTCTTTGAAGGATTTGGGCTAGAGACAGGTGATAAGCATTATGCTCCACAGCCTGGTTCTGACCAAAACTTTCCTCGTTAGCGAGTTAAAGACCGGTTGAAGATGTTCTGTCTTGATTTTGTTCTTCATGAGGAATACGTCTCTAAACTAGCGGGGCATGTGGAAACACAGACTCAACAACTGTCTACGCATTCACACACAAATGCATACTCTGATGGATGTGTACTAACTTGGGGTTAGTATTTTGCACCTTACATGATCTGAAATCAGACTTAGGAGTCACAAACACCATTCATATTTACTGGCTGCCCAGAAATACTCACACATGTCACGCAATTCTGGAGAATTGTGTAAAGATTTTGTTAGCAGCCGCACAGTTCATTTGTTTATCTAGGTGCACGTGACAAGCTTTATCAGTTCATCAGAAACAGGAAACTCAGCAGTCTGTCTGTCTCCACTCATTTAACCATCTGCAACATGCTGTTCACTTTTGTTATCAAAATGTTATCGAATCATCTTTCCATGACATGATGGAAATCAACTAGTTTACATGTCAATTTTTAACCCACCAAGTTGACAGGACAGCACGATGACAACATAAATGCATGTAAGATTAAAAAAAGGTATTTTGTTTCATATCGTAAATCTGTTGTGTTGTTCAGTCATTACAAAGCATCTTACAATTGTAATATATTACCCCTGAGTTTTCTCACTGAAGCATGTTAGTAGCACCAGAGTCTAATAAAAAATTCAACCTGTTTTCCTGCAACCTGGAGAGTTAACTGTCGCAGGTCTGACAGTGGATGAACGCAGCCTTTGGTAGCAAGTGTGTCTGTTAAGTTTTCCAATTGTAACACAGGGCAATCGTGGCTCAAGAGCTGGCAGTTTGTCTTGTAATAGGAAGGTTGCCGGTTTGAGCCCTGGCTCCGACAGCCTTGGCCGTTTTGTCCTTGGGCAAGACACTTAATAATAATAATGGATTGGATTCATATAGCGCTTTTCAAGGCACCCAAAGCGCTTTACAATGCCACTATTCATTCACTCTCACATTCACACACTGGTGGATGGTCGCACAACTTCACCTGTTGCCACCTACTGCTGGTGGTCAGAGGGCCCGGTGGCACCTGTGTCTGGCAGCCTCACCTCTGTCAGTGCGCCCCAGGGCAGCTGTGGCTACAATGTAGCTTGTTGTGTAAAGTGCTTTGGGGTAAGTAAAGTGCTATACAAATACAAACCATTTACCATTTACTGATGAGACATATGGCCACTAAGCTGGTCGTCATTGTGTGTGTGTGTGTCTGTAATATTTTCCTCTTTTACATTTTTGTTGTGATGTTCAGGACACTTTCTCATCTTCCACTCCGAGTCAGTCGGCCTCAGTTTTCCCTGGTTTTCCTTAACCCAATTTTCATTTGCCCCCACACTAAAAACAACTATCATTGTCCCTCGATGTTCCCTTCTGCTGCTGCCTGCCCCTCCCACACCTTGCAGTAGTTCATAGTTGTGGTGTGTGCATTATCAGTGGTCCCGTTGGCATTTTTTCTTTCAGCTTTGTCTTATTTTTCAGTTTCTTCTGTTGGCACTGTTTTGGCGTCCGGGGGCGCGCTAAAGGAGGGGGGGGGGGGGGGGGGGGGCAACAAAGGTAGACATAGATATCTTCTTTCACTCTTCTTTCAAACAATCATTTTCAACATGACATGAGATGGACATTTTTATGTTTAATCTGTCAGAGTAATTGCTTGGATATTTAGTTGGTTTCATTTCATATTTCTTCTTGAATGTGAGTCACCATTTATTCACCATTTATTTATTGTGTGGATGCCTCAAAGGCATCCACACAATAAATGGTGAGGCCCTGTTTCTCTTTATTCTTTACTCCACTATAATCTAGTTGCTTCCGTACGTTTTTGGCACTTAACTACTCCCTCAGTTTTCAGCCAATTGTCACCGTTCAAACTTTTAAAAATTCTGCTGTTTCTGCTAATGGGTGCTATAACTTTTGGTGCTCATAACTTCTATACTTTTTGAGATATTGAATTTTTTTTGCAATATTTTTTGCCCATTTCTTCCACATTATCAGTGGGGTCACTGATTTTCCTCGCCGGGTTGACCTGTGTTTTAGCTCAGTGAGATGAGCAGCCGTTCTCAGACTGGGAGGCCCGCTTATGGCAACATTTCTTTCAGTTAACAGTTAAACTTTTTTTAAACTCTTTTCAACACAAATTTCAGCTTTTTTCTGCTGTTTTCTGAAAAAAACTCTTTTCAGCCCAAATTCTGCTTATTCACCTCTTGTGCAAAATTTTCAGCCTTTTCACCTCTTATCAGCACAAATCTCAGCTGTTTTCAGAAAAAAACTCTTTTGAGCAGAAATTCTGCTGATTCATCTCTTTCTGCTTCTTTACCTCTTTTCAGCAGAAATTCTTCTGATTCACCTCTTTTCTGCAAAGTTTTCAGCCTTTTCACCTCTTATCAGCACAATTCTCAGCAGCTTCTGCTCATTTCAGCAGAATTGTCAGTCTATTCACCTCTTCTTTGAGAGAATAAGTTTGGCTCAGTGAGATGAGTAGCCGCCTTGAGACCAGGAGGGTCAGGTTTGAATCCTGCTCATGACAACATTTTTTTTCACCACTTTTCAGCAAAAATTTCTCCATCTTCACCCCTTTCAGTAGAATTTTTGGCTTTTCACCAATTTTCAGCAAAAATTATCTCTTTTTCTGCACCTTTTTTATAGCAGAATTTTCAGTTTCTTCACCACCATACAAGTTTTTGAAACTTTTTTAAAAATCTTTTTCAGCTTTTTTCAGCAGACAGCTTCAGCGTTGAGGCATCCACAAGGCATTTTTGCAGGAAATGCAATTTTTTCTAGTTTTTGTTGAGTCTTGTAATGTTATATAACAACTTACACCACTAGAGGGTGCTGTTGTAAAAACATAGAGGAAAAACACAAATATAGTTAAAATGGCAAACTGATAAACATGCATGTAAGACACTGCTACATTTAACTATATAAACATATGTGCTGCATTCATTACAAAGGAACTTGTTCCTTACTGAGGACTTGTTCCATTATCAGCCACCATTAGACGACGAATGACCCTGCATGTTTTTTTTTCTGTTTACTGTGATTTTTTTTCTGAGTAATCATGGCTGCAATGTTCATCCACTGCCAATGTCTCTGACTTGCCCTGGAGGGCCTGTTTTGACCTTCGAAATGCAGATGTGTATATTCAACAGTTATTTGCTGGTAATCAATACAACAGGGAGGCCTGGCACGAAGCACAGCACAAGAAGACCTATTTTACTGACTACTTAGGAACAGAGAGAAAGGGACTCTAGTTCATGTTGTTCAGTCTCATTCACACTCCATGCAGAGGAAAAAATACATACAGTCCTCAACCTGCAAAGTGATCTCATGCTGTAAAATAATCTTAGAAAAAAAAAATTAAGACAGACTTTTGCAAGATCTCGCAAAACTTTTGCAAGATCTCACAAAACTAACTCGGGATCTCGCAAAAGTTTTGCAAGATCTCGCAAAACAAACTCGGGATCTCGCAAAAGTTGAATTCCAACAATGGTGGCAGCTACTTAGTTGTAATATTACTGACAGTAAACTGACAAACAAACAGTTTTTGTTTTGCTTCATCTACAAAGAGCACCTCAGCGATGCACCACTAAAACCTTCAACCTTCAACATACAAAAAGAAAATATTTCCTGTGTAAGGCTGCTTACACGTCACAGAACAACTCAGCTGTGTTCCTTGTTGTGAAAAAAATGAACTGTTGTACTCCCATGTACTGCTCCTGCTGCGTCTATGGTGTCTACTAACCCATCACCTGCTTCTTGCATTCCTGTTGCACCAGATATTGGCTGTGTGCAAGTGAAAATTGTGAATTGTGAAAAGTGGAAATTGACCCCACAGTCAAACTTTCCACCAGAAACCATAATGTGTCCCATTTGCTTTGAAGCTTTCACTTTCAGTGCAACTGGATCGTTTACTTAAAGCTGATGTCAATAAATGAATTGATGCATCACCATGGTATCCCCAGTTGTTGTGACAGGAAGGAAAATAGGTGGAATAAGACTGTGTGCAGACCTCAGTGAATTAAACAAAGTTGTGATCACTGAAGGTGCAAAGCTGTTTTCTATAATTGATCTTCTAAATGCATACCACCAGCTGCCCCTGCATGAAGATAGCAGAGACCTGACAGCATTCGTTTCACATGATGGTTTCTTCATATTCTCCAGAGTCCCTTATGGCCTGGCCTCTGCCCCCACAGCTTTTCAGAAAATAATGGCTAAAATCCTTAAAGACCTCCGAGGTCCAAAACTACCTGCTGTTGAACATGAGCAGAACCTAGGAGCTGTTATCCAGAAGTTCAAAGATACTGGAGTTGTGCCTAATAAAAACAAATGCCATTTTAGGAAGACATCCCTACACTTCTTAGATCATGTTGTCACTGCAGATGGCATTCTTCCTTATAAACAGCAAATTGATTCTTTTTTGAGAGTCCCTCCCCCTATGATGATGCTACTTTGAGATCCCTCCTGGGCTTGGTGTCATGGTACTCCAAGTTTTTGCCAAACTGTTGTTGCTCCTATGCATGCCGGTGCCAGTGACAAGAAAACTTTCACATCAACTTCAAGCGAGCTTTGAAGCAGTTAAAAAACCTCTGGTGAATAGTCCTGCACTAGCATTGTTTGACATTCCTTGCATATCATGATCTCTACGATGCAAGTGACTTGTTACTTGTTTTTGCTTGTTACTGTATTTGCTCAAGTCCAACCTGATGGCACATAAAAGCCTGTGGCGTTGCTTCCTGTTGAAAAAGGAGATTGCTTGGTTATGTGCGGGCTGCAGAGATATGCAAAATGCATATGTGGGGCCAGAGTTCCACTCTGTGGACAGACCACCAAGCTTTGTCAACGCTGCTGTGCATCAAAGGAATTAATAGGGTTGGCATATATATCGCCCACTGGACTGCCCACCTGCTGTGTTTTGATTATGACGTTATTTGCAACTCAAGTTTTTAGAACTATACAGATGATTCCCTGTCTTACCTGCCCCTGCTGATTTCTTCCCATCTTACAGAGATGCAGAGTGGAATGACAGCTCAAATTTCTGCTGCCATGTCCTCACTTCCAGTTATTGATTTTGACTCTGCCTGTTCGACTTGCCCTGAACTGTTTGCTTTGTGCTTACAAATACAAAGTGGCTGGCCTGCCTCAATCCAATCACTTGAGGTTAGACTTGCACCCTAATAGTCCCTAATGAACTCTCAACTCTAAGTGATTATGTTCTCAGAGGCTCATTGTTGCGCAATCAATGAGACCTAAACTGATTGCACTAGCACATGAAAGTCACCAAGGGATTGTCAAATCAAATCAAATCACTTTTATTGTTACATCACATGTGCAGGTACACTGGTACAGAACATGCAAGTGAAATTCTTGTATGTGAGCTTAACAAGCAACAGAGGTGTGCAAAAATACAATAACATAAGAACAAGCAAAATATAAGAATGGCTAAATCTGAGAATTATATGAATAAATATATGTACAATATAGTGTATGCGCATTACTGAATGTGTATACTAAATATGTATATATAGAATAAACAATAAAATAAAATATACAGAGGTCGGCAGTTGGAAATGTGCAAAACAAGTGGTTTTTATATACAGTATGGAGTGCATAATGTTGAAGTTATGGTAAGTGAAAGTGAGGTGTCTATGAAGTGTTCAGCAGTCTGATAGCCTGATGGAAAAAGCTGTTTCTCAGTCTGCTGGTTCAGGACCGGATACTGCAGGACCTCCTTCTCAATGGAAGTAGTCTGAACAGTTTATGGCTGGTGTGACTGGAGTCCTTGATGATCCTCCCCACTTTCCTCAGGCACCGCTTCCTGTAGATGTCCTGGAGGGAGGGAATTATCTGTTCAGAGCACTGCACTACTCTCTGGAGAGCTTTGTGTTTGTAAGCGGTGCTGTTGCCGTACCAGGTGGTGATGGATCCAGTGAGGATGCTCTGAATGGCACATCGGTAGAAGGTCCTGAGGATGCGGGGGCTCATGCCGAATCTTTTCAGTCTCCTGAGAAAGAAGAGGTGCTGCTGCAGTTTAGGATTGGCTTCAATTTTACTGTACAACATCACATGCAACTATTTCCTTCTGTCCCTATGAACTCCTGTATGGCAGAAAGATGCAGACTAAACTGGACACCACTCAGTTAAGAAATAACAGTTAAAAATGCCACTTCACACTGATGACAAGCATCATGCACGGAAGACTTCTTATCTTGCCTGGCTGGGCAGCTCTCTGGGTGCTCAGCACCCCCAAAGCTCTGATCCTAGAATCGCCCCTGAATGAAAGTGATTGGTTGAACTGGTATTCGTGTTCGTGATCTGTGTTATCCGCATTTTCATCAGCGTAAGAGACTCAGCAGCAGATTAGAGTAACATTTATACATTTAATAAATCGCCAAATTAATACAATGAAGAAACGATCAAACCTGTTCCGACAATTTGAGTTTGTATTCCCTCCGCTGCAGACTCGCTGCTGTTTAAATGTTTGAGAGGAAGATTAGATAGAAAACAAACGTCAAACATAGACTCAGTCTGCGTTCACATTTGATATGAGGTCAGCACGTATAGTGGCTATGTCCTGTCTTAAGATCATATATGTAAAATTGTTGTCTGACCTGCGTCGATCCAGCTGCTCAGAGTCCGTGGTTACCATGGCTACTGCATAAACAGCTGTAATGTAAACAGCTGGCACAGCGGAAACCTACCGGCAGCATGGGTGTTTATGTTTGTCATTGCAAAAGAACTGTCTGAATGGTTAACTGAAGTTAACTTGGATAAATTATAGTTAAGGAGTATCACATATAACGCCCACGTGAGCTGTGTGACTGTTCACCACTACACTGAAATATGTAGGCTATTACTGAAATACACGTGCTATATACCTATGATATAAATAGGGAGGCCCTATTAACATGTTTATTTTTAAAGGCCACCTTCCTGTCTTTAGTCTCATTCATGAGCAGTATTAGTTTTCTTCTAACATCCAGAAGTCTGCACGATGTGTCTCATTGTTTGTAACAAACCTTTGACAAGAAAAGAAAAAAAAGAGAAAAAAAATGACAAATTACATTAAACAACATAAATAAATGAATAAAAAGAGAGAGAGAGAAAAAAATCACACAAATTATATGTTAACCTCATTTTTTTTAGTTAAGTAAACTCTAAAAATTCTAACAGACAGCTGGTGCTTAGAATACAGTTGAATAACTATTAAAAAACAGATGATATAATATTTCTGTCCAGGTTGCAGTCTTCATGATGAACACGCTGTTGCAAACTCTGCTCCTCTTGGTGGAAATGCGGCTTCTCTTTCCTCTTTGTATAAAAACATTTTAAAAGTTAGTTTAATCTCAAAATTCACTGTTAAATCCAAAACACACCAGATAAAGAAAAGTGAATAGTTCAGTCTAACACATGTGCCAGTGAACCATTAAACGTCTGTAAAACTGTGCAGTTCTGAAACGTAACTTTAACCTCAGCCAAACCGATTTGCTCAGTTGTAAATAAAACAGCGAAGTAAACGTGACCCGACAGACAAAACCTGAGTGAATTAAGTCCAGCGTTTAACCACTGAGAGCTAAAACTCAGGTGAGGTTTCAAAGCTGTGTGCCGGTGACATCAGCCGCTGATTAAGTGGGTTCGCCTATAAAGTGCTCTGTTGGGAAACAAGCTCCAGCAGCTCTGCGCTTGGGAAAAAATACTATATTTACTTGTCCTGTGCAGAAAAATGCGCTGACATTACGTTATATCGAGACCGGTGTTCCAGATTAACTGCCTTTGGTTGAACAGATGTGCGGCAGACTTGCGTTTCAGGAGCTGTTCAACCAACAAACCAGCAAAAAATGCCAAATGTGTCATCTGTGACACTTGTGAGGTTATCTCAAACACACTCCATCAGTCTTGATGCTGTTGAACAACAAAATGTTTAAAAATGTCTCGAGTTTAAACTAAATGGTTAAACTAAACACTCTGATTAAGCTTTGGTGGTTGCGCTCACCTCAGGGTACTCACAACAGTCCAGAGAAACTCTCTATTTTAAAGGCCTTTGAGTGAATCCAGCACTAGGTTCTGGTGGAAGATGCGGTTCTCTGTAAAGCAGGCATCTCCCTCAAATGAACACCAAGGCTATGTGAGACTTCATCCGTCAGCAAGGAACTATCATTAATCTGCATGCAAGAAAACATGCATCGACTTTTACTAAGATCGCCTACATCTCATCTGCACACCTACCTCAAGCACCACTTGGAAAAAGCCCCACAACCTCTACCATCACCAGAACTTTGTCTTCACTGACTGTTTCTACATCAACCTCTGAGACTGTTGGGCCCTTCATACTGCCAAAAAAACCCTGCAGTCAGACCAACCCTGGTGATTGTGGCCCTCCCACACTCTCATTACACCCACAATTAGCACTCTAGACACTGCAGGCAGGGTTTCAGTCTGGACAAGGGCAACCCAGTATAAGCGTAAGCTTAAGGCTCACCCCTCAGATGTAGGAGCCAAAGTAGACTAGTACAAGAAGGATGTGATGGTTTGGGATGTCCAGCTGTCGGTTGTTAGACAGAGTGCTGTGGGTTTTTTTAACCCCCTTGCAGTGATGCACGTTCTCTCTCATATAGGCCTGGGATGATTTTTTGGGAGACTATTTTCCTGCTTGGAATTGCATATATAGGATTCAGTGCATAAATAAACTTTCTGAATCCTATATCATCCACAACCAAAAATGGTTGGAAACCAAGTGCAATCATTTCTTGCCAGGTCTTTATCTTGCTGGGGTCATGATTAAATACAAAGAAAAATTTGCCTCAAAAGTATTGCAAAAGTGTTTGATACGCTCCACAAGCATAAACTAAGACTTACAAATGTGTACAATGACTTGTGTAACTTACAACTGCGTGCTTCAATCCACACATAATCATGAAGCAATCTGATCACACGTTTGAATTTACTTTTTATCTTTGACGTTTACATAACCCATTATTTTAAAATTTCACAATTACCTCATGACTCGTATAACACATTTGTTTTATGATTTACTTTCACACATGTGTATTGTAGAATAGCTTTGGATTAAGGTTGTCAAACTTTGATACTAACAGACACAAGACTACGACTGCCTCTCAGGAATGTGGGTGGTGGTTGTGATACCAAACCAATGTAGTGTGGTTTGTACTATGGTTGCCATGGTGATGTGAGCGGCGTCATCCCGATATGAAAGGTGCAAGACATATGAAACGTGAGCTGGACACTGGATTCAAACCAAATAAGGGGAACTGGGGTTTTCCCCCAACTTTGTGACCAATCAGATAAAAAAAAAATAAATAAATAAAAATTCTGCTTTTACCACGCGCAAAATAAAAGTGTGTACAGCTTGGGTGTGGCAGCTTTTGTCACTCTGAGCAGTTTGGAGAGGTGGAGGTCAATGGTGCCATATAAAACTAAATTGAAATTCTAACAGTTTAACAAAAAATTGTGAAAACGTGCAATTTCAGCATATTTTTCTTCTCTTTCATAAAATGAACTGGACATGTGTGTGTAGATCATTTATACACAGAAAGGGTTTTAAAAGAGAAAATGATCAAATTTATGAACAGGGCTCTAGAGTGCGACCAATTTGGTCGCAAATGCAACCAAATTTTTCCGTGGTGCGACTAAAAATAAATATTTGGTCGCACCTGTGCGACCAACTGTTCGGGTAACAAAAAAAAAAAAAAAAATCTCTGCAACTCTCCATGTGGTCAACAACAGACACACGTTGGTCGTGTCCAAATTCATGGGCTGCATCCTCCTGAGGACCCGGCCTTCGCGGTCTACGTGGGCCGGGTCCTCAGAAGGCCTGGGTAGGCCGGAAGTAGACGGCTGTGAAATTGGACGGTCTAGCCTTCTGATTACCGTCACCGCTGTGTCGGTGGAGTTTAATAAACTCGGCCGTCTGCTCCTTGCTATCTGGAATATAACAGAACACTGGCGTAAATTCTCGACCATCTCACACGTCTGTTTAATCAGTTTTCTGTTTGACGTTTACTCAGCTGTGTGAAAACCAAGGAGGAACCCACTCGGGGGATTAATAAAGTTTTATTTTATCTAATTTAATCTAATAACTTTAATCTCAGCCAAACCGATTTACTCACGAACAAACAAAACACTGAAAAAAGCCCAACAATAGCATTTTTAGGTTGTCTAAGTGACTTATATATTACGTTTAACCCGAGCAGCGATAGTCCGCGGCAATATGAAAATGGTGTGCCGGGAGTTGTGCCGTTCTCGGCCGCATCAGTAACCCTCGAGCTCTCGGCTTGCTATCGAGCTGGTGGGTAGCAGACATCTCCGAAAACGTCGAAGTACTTTTGCAAATATGCGATATCTTGATAAACCGAGCAGATATTTGATGTTTACACAGCTACTTTCTCGCCTGAAAATATGTTAAAAGTTTATTTTGTGACCCAGAAAGATTAGTATGAATAATTTTAAAACTTAGTAGCGGCCGCCATTGTTGGAAACTGGAGTTTGGGTGGGCCACGCTATGAATTCTGGGATATGGTGGGCAACAAAGGACACACCCGACCCATCCTTCAAATTCGGGGAAACGGAGGACGCATTTGTCGACTGCATTCGGAGGAGTCTACGAATTTGGACAGCCTTCGGCGCGTCGCTGTGACGTAATCGGTCTACAAATGCGGCCTCAGGAGGATGCAGCCCTTGAATTTGGACACGACCATTATGCCCCTATCGTGGACTAAACCAATCAGAGATAGTCAGGGGCGGGACCTCTCTGGTTCAGTTGAAAGTGCAGGTGGAAGAGAGAGGTGAGTAGTCTGAATAAGGCGATATCAATTTATTAACGGATTCCACACAAAGACGTAAACACAGAGTGGACCCGACACATAAGAATCAGCTTTGTCTTTCTCGGCTTTCTCACCCGACGGCTCGTACACGGATATGCTGTCGGAGCTTAGCGTTTCTGATGTGTCGGGTCCGCTCTGTGTTTACGTATTTTTTGCGCTGATTCTGAGCTGCAGGTTTTGTCTCTCCAACTAAAATTCGCCGAGCCAGCAGCAAAAGAAGCAGCAAACTACGCTTCACATTTGATCAATGTCGTCATGAATTCCCTCTGACTTTTGCTGTTTTGCTTCCACCACAATAAAAATCACACTTCCTGCACAGCTCTCTCTGTGTACTTCAGGAACAGTTTCCCGTCTCAAATATGTTTTCTGCATTATTCATTCGCTTATTACCCACCAGTCTACCGTTGTTTACAGCGCTGTCTTTTTCTTTTTTCACTTAAATGACCTCCGACAAGAAAGCCTAATGTTACGGTTCTGGGTCAGTGTTGACCCAGCATTTTGAGTTTCTTATATTTTGGTTCAGCTCAGTCAGCTGCCCAGCAGCCACCTTCAGCTCAGTGTCCAGTGTTTCCTGCTCAGCAGCCGCCCGTAGCTCAGTGTCCAGTGTTTCCTGCTCAGCAGCCGCCCGTAGCTCAGTCACCAACTCCACCACCATCACTTTCATCTCAAGTTCAGTCACCCATAGCTCGGTCTTCGCCCCCGCTATCTATAGCTCAGTCGCTACCACAATCGGATTTTCTGCAAGCTTTGTTACAGTCCATAACCCAGTCAGTAGCTCAGTTAGTGGAGGAATCATTAGCGTTGTCATCTGCTCAGTCATCCACTCATCTTCACCCTCAGCCAGGGGTCCCTATTGCCTCTGGCCCTGCATCTGCTCCAGCTGGAGGGTCCAAGGAGCCCGTCCAGCCTCAAGTATCATCAGCTGGGGGTTCGGGAGAACCCAGCCAGCCTCAGGTTTTGTCAGCTGGAGGGTCCGAGGGGCCCGTTCAGCCACCTGTCTCCGCTGGAGGGTCCGAGGGGCCCGTTCAGCCTCTTGCCTCTTCAGCTGGGGGTCCGGGAGCACCCAGCCAGCACATCCTCATGTCTGCTGACGGTTCTTGTGAGACCGTTCAGCCACCACCGGCTCCAGCTCCTGCAACCTCAACATCCACGCCGCCTGCAGCATCGCCGCCACCCTCGTCTGGTCCTGCCTCGTCTGGTCCTGCCTCGTCTGGTCCTGCGGTTGCCACACCGCCGTCAGAGCCAGCTCGACCTGTTTTGCCTCGCCTCTGCCGGCCGTTTTCCGGGCCTCTGAGTTGGCGTCATGGCCTTCGGGGAAGAGTTCGTCGCCGCCGCTGGCATCGCGGCCGACCTCCGGACCTGCTCAGTGGCCGCCACTGCCTTCCAAGTGGACGGCCTTCTGATTGGTTTTGCCTGTGCCGTTGCCGTGTGCACGGTCGGCCTCCAGAACTATTTGCCCGTCGTTGCCGTATGCACGGTCGGCCTCCAGAACTGTTTGCCCGTCCCCACCGTTGCCGTGTGCACGGTCGGCCCCCTGAACTTTTCATGGACTCTTGTTGAGCTCTAGTTTCGTTTAGTTTTGGTGTGCTTTCCTGCGTTTTTGGACTCTTGTGCTCCTTGTTTTTTTTTTGTTTTTTTTGTTTGGCTTCTGTTACCCATTCCCTGATTACCACCCTGTGTATATTAGCCCTGTGTTGTCCTCAACCCAGTGTCGCGTCGTACCATCAGATTTATGCCTGTGTGTTTCTGTTTTCCATATTCAGTGTTCACTTCATGTTTCGTTTTCGTACCAGCAATAAAGCTGAGGTTTTTGAGTTTCAAGTTAGTGTCTGAGTCCTGCGTTTGGATCCTCCTCTCCGCCTGCCCGCACACAGAGCCCTGACACCTAATTTTTGCTCTTCAATACTGAAGAAATTTAAACTTCTTAAAATTATGCAATATTGCAGAATATTTTTAAGGTTATCTGCTATAAAAAGCCAGACCAGGAAAATCTCCTTGTTTTTCTGTGTTTTATCCTCAGTTACTTTGACACAAAGGCATCTGCTTTGGTGTTCACAATTCTGATGAAGTTTCACATGTATCAGTACTGAAATGATCAGAATTATAATATTTCTGACTGTCTGAGGCTAAATTGAATCGAATCAGGACTTTGAGAACCGGAATCGAATGGATTATAGAAATCAGTGATGATACCCTGCCCTAGTGAGTAGCCTAGACCTGAGAGAAGTGGATGTAGCTGTGGGTAATAAGAAAAGATGAAAAGAACGATTGATAACCTTTTTTGTTAAGTTAAGGCCTGATCCTTCTGAAATTCATAGCCAGTGCGCTGACACAGGGCCATCAATCTTTGAATGCTGAAAAAGCAGCAGTGTATCCAGGAAACACATTATATGCTGCAATAAATGCACTGCCCAAGTGTCCCTCTCTCCACTGCCTTTCAGCAGCATGCAGTAGCAAACAGGTCGTCAGAGGAGGCCAAGACGATTATTAACTTTAACATTTTCTACAATATTGACAGAGCACTTTAAGCACAAGATTGTTAGTTAATAATTTAGAAATGAATATTGTCTGTATGGACTTCCCCCCCAAAGAAGGTGCACATGTAAAACTGCGGTGTTAAGCGATGCGGTTGAAAAAATTGTGTGCGCCTGACTTTTGTGCCGGTACGGCTAAATTTTTAAAGTTAGGCGTACCGGTGCGCCCATGTCAAAAAGTTAGTCTAGAGCCCTTATGAAGCTGAACTTAATAAATTTTGTATAAAATATCAGTATTCAGGTTTGAGCATAGCATTTGTAAAATAGTTTTTACATGTGGTCGTTTGTCTCTAATTAATAGGGAGGGAAAAAGGGGAAGCTCTGACACGTTTCAAATTCTTAAGCTTTGTTGAGATTTGCAACGTTGGTTGAGATTGTTTAATCAGAAAATGGAAAAGAGGGACATTCAAGATTTTCCTCCCTTTTTGTTTCATTTTTCTGAAGTTTAGCACTTCATTTGAACATCCACAATTTGACATTTGTTCACTTCTATGTTGGGTGATGAAAAATAGTTTTTGAACTATTTGTCAAATTACTTGTCAAATGTTGTTATTAATTGTGTGTATATATAATCTAACAGTTGACATTATGATCAATAAATTTTCAACTACACCTCTTTAAATTTTAGTGTTTAAAGATTCAATTTTTAATGTCACATTTGATCTCTGACCTTTCCTTTAAGGGGAACAGACTGATTTGAAGGTCAAAGTCACTATAATATTATAGTGGACTACTTAACATAAAAATAATTTTCAGACTGACAAGAATACACTGGTAAGGAATACTTAACTAAGATGATTTATTTTATTGTAATGACTTTTTTCACTTCAGATTTACATATTTACAAAAGTGTTTGTCCCCTTCCTGATTTTCTTTTTTTGTTTCTCATACTTCAATGTTGCAGATTATCAAACAAATTTTGAATTTGAATTTATTTACTTAAAAGGGACAGTGCAGTTTAACATAGTCCAAGTACAAACATGAAACAAAGGCTTATAGCTATTGCTAATTTTCAACAATTGTCCCTTGTTTGGCTTACAATCAAAATAGATACATTTTACAATAAAACATACATTTTCATTTCATCACACAAAGATAACACAAGTAAACACACGTCACCACAACAGTAACTATGCAAAAGGGACTTCACACATCACCTACTCTGCTTACTAGAGTTAGCTTCCTCTGCTTCTGCAAAATGACAGTTAAGGTAAAGTGTCAGATACAAGTAGATCCAGCATGCATTGCAACTAGACTCACTTGAAAGCTATGATCCAAATTTTAATTAGGTACAGTTTAGGACTCTTATGGTGCAGTTTATGGCTGCCATTGTTATGGGAATCAAACAGTCTATCTAAGCAGTAAAAAAAACATAAATAGTGCAATGTTTTGTGTTTTTCATCCTCCCTAAGTTATATCTTGGTTCTTCAAGTCAACAGAGGTTGCTGTCAGAAAGAAATAGAAGTATAGATCTTAATACAATGCTTCCACAAAAACCTGTGCAGTGACTCCTACAGAAGGACAGTGTCGAAAATGATGAATGTAAGTCTGTCACGAAAACTTCAGATGATTACTGAGTTACTGAATTACTGATGATTAATGAGTCTAAAATTATTTCTACCAAACTACAACTGCAACTGAACAAATGAGCTGTTGGTGAAACTTTACACTCTGAAATATTGAAAGATTTAAAGGATGAGACAGCTCAGCACAGCATGTTATTAACTTCACACATGAAGTGGTTCAGTCCAGTCAGACTTCAGTTTTGCAGTCACCGTCCCCATCCTGCTTCTTCGACTGGTCGTCACGGTAACTCTGGACTTTCCTCCAACGAATCCTGAAGTCTGTCAGTCCTTTTGACAGCATGAGGCCTGACAGCTGGACAAAATGTGCAGATGATGAAAAACATGAAGCATAGTTTGAACTTGTGTCAAGTTTGTGTTTGTGACTGAACTGCTGACCTGCTGTGAAACCTGCTGCTGGATCTCTGTGCTGTGCATGTCTGCCTCTGACTGAAGCTTCATTTTCAGCACTGTTTGCTTTCTCCCTGCTAAAAATGAACCACATATAAAAACACAAACATTAGTGTTTTACATGATGACAGGATCTTACAGTGTTTGCATTCTGAGCCTCACCTGTGAAACAGAAAAAAGAGAATCTGTCGTGACAGTAGATATCATACCATTTTCCATTGTTTATATTAAATGATACACAGTACACATTGGAATTTGCATTATTAGGCTGAGAAAGCTCCCAGTTAGTGAATGTTGAGGTTGTGTTGTCAGACCAGAAGGCCCAGGGATCCCTGTAGAGGCCAATCCACACATACTGAACCCCTGATCCATTCAAAGTGAGCGTGATGTTGGATTTCTCCTCTTTGCTTCTTATACTGGTCAGGTCTGTGTGGTATGTCCTGCAGTACGACTGAGCCTCTGACCAGGAGCGGTTCTCCACCACTAAGATGTAACTTGTACTGCTGGCTGTGAAAGATTCAAAAAAAGGATGAATTTTAAAACACACATTATGAATCTCATAAAATTGTAGGGATAACTAGGGCAACAAATCTTTTTCCTACCATTGTAACACAGGAAAGGGTAAGAATCTCCACAGGGTCTATCATCCATCTGTGTTTGTCCCTGAAGAGCAACACAGTATTCCTTTGCTTTTACACAGTCTGGTTGGCCTTTAGCCCAGATCAAAAATTCATGTGTACTGCCAACATAAAAACGTTTCCCTCCATGGACCACTTCCAGCTGTAACGATCATCATAGAGCCCTATCCAAGCCCAAGTATTGATCCTTGGTGACATTGAGAAAAGCAGTTGGTTGATGTTTCTCTTGTAGATGGTGACCAAGTCAGTGAAGTGTTCTTTGCAGTAACTCTGAGCTTCAGTCCAGGACATTTTCTCGTTCACAAAGTGGTATTCTCTGGAGTGGGGAGGAAGAGTGGAAAGTCCTCCTGAGAAAAATAAGACAAAGGCTATTTTATTGTTGAAACTGGGCTCTTGGGTGAATCAGGGGAAAAGACACATTTACAAAATAAAAATTACAATACGATTTACTATACGATGCAAGTATGAGGTGGGATTTATGGTATTAATACATTGTTAAAACACTTGAGTAGAATTGTCAGTTATCTATATTTTACTTGAGTATTTTATTTTTGCTCCTTATATTTCTACACTGATTTCTGTACTTTTTAGTCGTTACAGTTTAAGAATAGGATCATTACTTTAGGTTTAACCAATTTGGGGGAAATTTGTATTTCACATCACTGTGCCTTGAGACATCAAACTTATTTGAGGTTAAACTGAGGCAACAATAACACATAAAAGACAGTCCTACTGGTCAATCCATCAGCAGGACTTATGACATATGATCCAGGATGTCCTAGTGGTTGTTGCGCTCATGGAGACCATTATGTTCAGATGTGGTGTTCATTACGGACAAATTGTGGTTTGCACAGACGTCCAATAACACTTCACAACTCGGGTTCAGATCAGGTAAGCTGTTCTTCCCAATCATGCCCCCTCCAGATTACCGACACAACCACTGAAGTCTCCCTCTAGGACCTAGTCCCTGGATGAAGAACCATCAAGCACCCCACCCAGGGACATCTAGAAAAACTGGTACTGTGAAGTGTTTTCAGCGCATAAGCACAGATGACAGTTAATGACCCGTTCCCCAACCTAAACGATTGGCCGAAGAAACTTCCGTCTTAAGGGGAAAACTCCAAAGTAAGACTTTACATCATGAGGCAACATCTTATCAAAGTTGTGTCTGATACCTGAATTCCATAAAAGTTGGGACAAAATGAACACTAAAAGAATTTTAAATCACGAGCCAATATTTTATTCACAATAGAAAATAACTAACAGAAGACTACACATAATATATTTGAAACATAAATGCTGAATAACATTTTAAGGCTTGCAGTTAATACATATGTTTTTATTGCCACGCCAAACAATAAATGCAACAAAAAAACCCAAAAACAAACTTAACAAAAAATGGTTAAATGTGCAGATAGTTATTTAAAAAAGCTTTAACTTGTGATTTTGTCTTTTCTCAAAAAGACAAGTTTTTCAGTTTTGTCAAATTGACCGCAGGAATTGGAACCCTTCAATGATGAAATGTAAGTGAAATTCTAACATTTAAGAAAACAAATGATTGTTTAAATAGCAGGTCCTTAATACGCAAAATAGGTTGATGAAAAATAAGTTGAACTAACTCAAAATGAAGAAAATGTAAGATGAACTTAAACAATTCAAGTTAGTAGGCCAGTCTTTTTTTAGCGCTTAGGTTTACAGCACGTAATTTATTCAGTACCAGTGACAATGCACATATCTTCATTCTGTTGAACATATCAGCTATTTTTTTCTCTTTACCAGTCATGGATCCTACATTTGCAGTCCTTACTCTCACACTTCAGCTTCTTCTGCACGCGTTTAGCTCGCTGGGAGGTGACCTGACCGTAGGCAGTGCTGGTTTGACTCCTACGCATGACCCTTCAGCTTTTTCACCTCTTTTCAGCAGATAGTTCCGCTTTTCCAGCTGTTTTCAGAAGTAGATTTCCACTACACGGCATTCACCCGCCATTTTCTAGTTCACCTACTGTTATCATCTTTAGTGCCCTGTATCAACACAGAGCAGAGCAGCTACCTGAACGCTACTCTAACAGAAGTACTTGACTACCTGGTAATTCTCAAACATGTAGTCTAAAGCAGGTAAATTCAAAGCCAGAGAGGAAATGGCCTGTCACAAATGTATAAGACCATCATTAATCCTAGAGAAATAGTTTGTTGCTTTAGAATAAGGCCCTCCGGAAAGCTACAACATCGTATTATTCATCGGAGATTGAAGAAAATAAGAACAGCCCTAGGTTTCCCTTCAGCACTGTAGCCAGACTGACAAAAAGTTACCAACAGGGACTAGAAAGAAAGAGCATATTTCTCCTGTTTTGGCTTCCCTTCATTGGCTTCCTTTTAATCCAGAATTGAATTCAAAATCCTGCTCCTCACATACAAGGTCTTAAATAATCAGGCCCCATCTTATCTTAATGACCTTGTAGTACCATATCACCCTATTAGAGCACTTCGCTCTCGCTCTGCAGGCCTACTTGTTGTTCCTAGAGTATTTAAAAGTAGAATGGGAGGCAGAGCCTTCAGTTTTCAGGCCCCTCTTCTGTGGAACCAGTTTCCAGTTTGGATTCAGGAGACAGACACTATCTCTACTTTTAAGATTAGGCTTCAAACTTTCCTTTTTGCTAAAGCATACAGTTAGGGCTGGACCAGGTGACCCTGAATCCTCCCTTAGTTATGCTGCAATAGACGTAGGCTGCCGGGGGATTCCCATGATGCATTGAGTTTTTCCTTTCCAGTCACCTTTCTCACTCACTATGTGTTAACAGACCTCTCTGCATTTAATCATATCTGTCATTAACCTCTGTCTCTCTTCCACATCATGTCTTTTATCCTGTCTTCCTTCTCTTTCCCCAACTTTGCCAAATATTTCATTTGGCAAAGACCTGATGTCAGGTATTGTTCCTGATGAAACCCTCCTTTGTTTGTGCTTACTATCAGCACTAGGAAAACACTGGCTGATGGTAGGAGAGATGATGCAGGAAAAAAAAAATCCCCATATTCGAGAAAATATTAACTCAGCAGCTAAAACGTGGTAAACCACTTAGTTTAATAAATATTATATTTAAATAAAAATGTTAAAAAAGGGAATTTAAATTTGAAATAATGAACGTGTTTTAGTATGAGGAGATGAGATTTCATCTTTGTCCTTGTGGCTAATGTTAATAAATACATTGTTTAAAAATGTGGAATATAATCTGATTACCCAAACGACATCAGTCTGTCTCGATGTGTTTATAGACTATATTTCAAATGTTTAAGATATTAATATCACAGACCTGAGAGCAGCAGGATGAGAAATAAACAGGTTTCTTCCATTCTTTGCTTCTGTATAATAGATAGTCATCATGATTATTATTGTACCATAATTATTATCAAAGCTTTTTATCATTTAAGGTTTCTTATCTCCAGTCCAATAAGTTGCTTAGTATATAGTTCATATGCATATCCAAAATAATTATATCAAAAAGGATTTGAGTATTTAAAATCCACAATGCCTTTAAAATAATGTTTTAAATCAGATAAATAGAAAAAAAAATAATGATGGGTGACTTGCATGACAACGTATCTTGTGATCTCTTCAGGGAAGCTGAGTTTAACCAGGTCTTCATTTGATCCTTTGATATATTTTACTGTCAAATCAGGACACCTGAAGGGAGTGAACTTTCTGTAGAAATTGGGCACGTGTGGAGTTAGAGTAAAAAATGTGTTTTAATGAATGTTAATTATAATATTATTACATTCATGTAGTCAGGCAAACACTGTTAACATACTTTAATAAACAAAATCTCTTGTTTATTGTATATTTTGAGGTTTGAACAAAGCCAACACAGTTTTTTTTAATTCTTTATCCTTCTTTTTTAAGTGTTGTAATCTTACAAAACAATTTCTAAACATAAAAGTATTTAAATTTGATGCTAAACTTTGAATAGTGTAAATGTAAACGTTTGATATCCTAAGGAAGGCCTATCTGTAATGTTTAAAGACTTCTATTTCCAAAATAAAACAACATTTAGCTCTTATGTTGGTGCCATTCCCAAAACGTAATATATAGTGGTATTTTTTGGTCATGTGACCATTCCGAAGTTTTTTAAACCCACAAAATCTGTAAATGATGTTACTTAACAAAACATAAGCAAGGTTACACAAAGGTGATTCTGCTTCACCAACATGCAAATCATTAGGAAATCCAATTACTAAACAGGAAAATAAATGCAAAGAACTTATCCATAGTACTAGGAACAGACATCATGGGTGTTGTTAGTAACAAGTGGGAAGAACTATGGAGTCTGTGCTTGTAATTTGTCTTCATGATTCAGGTGACTGTACAGTTTATTAGCAGGCATTTCAATTCACTACTTTTTATTCTCTGGTAAAGAAATATAAAATTTAAAGCAGGGGGGACTGATTAGATGTATGTATTGTCTAAATTAGAATAATAGTATTGTATTCACATTTGGGGGGCAAACCCGATGGATGATACACTATAGTCCTAATATTTGAACATCTTGTAAAGAGTTTTTGCAGTCATATGAACTCAGCATTATTTGCTGAAAACAGCAGGAGAAAATCTGAGTTTCTATTCTCGAGTGACAGTGTTTCATGGCTGTAACAGCAGATGTGTGGATTTAATAAGAGAGGAACCCAAAAGCAGAAAAGTGGCATTACTATGAGTGGGCTTTATTCCAAACGTGAGACTACAAACAGAACCGAGCATGGCAAGGACAGACCTAAGAAATGACCTGAACTGGGAAAGCTGGCAAAACAAACCTGAAATCATTACACGCAGAGGTAACACACACAGACCAGGGACGAGCAAAGGAGAACACACACTATACAAGCACAGAGGGAAATGAGAAAACTGCACAAAGGATGGAGACACAGCTGAACCTAATTAACATGATGAGACAAGGAGGAAGCAAAACTGCATACACTGACATAAGACTTGGACCTTCAACGTATAACAGGAAACATACTGACTGAACTCAAGATAGGGGCTCAAAGACAAAAGCTTCACAGAGAGACAAGGAAACATGAAGCACAGAACAAGAACAGAAATCATGAACTACAAACATAATATAAAAGAGAGCTATTAATTCAAGGAAAAAAACTAAAACCAAAACGCTGGGTCACAGACCGTGACTCTCCTCACAGCTGAGGTGATAAAAGAAATTATTTGAGTGCTCAAACAGAGCTTTTCCATTTTTGCTCATGATAAAGCATTTCTATACTTAATCAAAGATAAGTCAAACTATAGGTTTGGTCCAACGGTCAAATGAGAGATTTGGTCTGAATAATGAAAATGTCTATTCCAATGTCTAGATGTTGATGACCAACCTGTTATATTAATGTTTGGGTTTGATGAGATCAGAACTGTGTCACCAACTCATCATTATCTTTTCATGATTTTAAACAAGATGTAACAGTTGCTATTGTAATGCAGTGTATCACCACATGGTGGCGCCTCCTGTCTCATGACTGGTGGGTCACCCCCTTTTTGTTCTTCTTCGCACTCCTCCTGTAATGGATGCTCCCGTGTGTACGCGGACTAGTGTGCTCTTTAGTAATGTGTGGTAGAGGTAGCACTTTTATTTTTGATATTGTAAATAAATGAGTACTTTTTGGAAAGTCAGAAGCTGTTGCTCATTCGCTATCCACCTGCACACCTCCGCGGCTGGCTTCATCTCCACCCCACGTTACAAAGAGAAAATAGTAATCCTAGAATTATCAGTCGTATTTGATTTAACTCAAGTCAAGTCAAAGTCAGCTTGTCAAAAACCATGTGTACAGATCATACACAGACTTTTTGTTGAAACCTCTGGCAGAACCAGCCTCAATGACAAAGGACGGGACAAATGAGATGGTGTGGAAGAGAGCCAGAGAGCAAAAACTCCCTCTTAACAAGAAGAAACCTCTGGTGTATACAGGGCACAGCAGATGGCCTGCCCGTTACTCTCGTGATTAATTTTCACAATGAAAATATTAGTTCAACATCCAGAAGTCTGTACAATCTGTTTCATAGTTTCTAACAAGCGTTATCGCTTTAACGAAGATTATGCGTGTATACATAAGCCATGCTGATAATTGAAAAGAAAAACCACGAAGATCAGATGTTAATCAGATTTAATTTTAATTCTAATAATCACAAATATCACACAAAGACTACCAAACCTATAACAGTCAGCTGGTGTTTAAAAATGCAGCTGAATAAATATTTTGAAAAAGACAATTGAATTTTTTCCGAAGCAGGTTTGACACCAGATTTCAGTATCTATCAACATACAACATGGTGTGGTCAAAATGTTCTCTTTCCTCCCTAAACATGTTTTTAATATTAGTTTTAATTCAAAATTCATGTTTGAAACGAGTATAACACAAATGAACATCCAGAAATAAATATCCAATAGAAATAACCTAAATTGAGTCCGGAGTTCGACCTCCAACAGGTGAACATTAGCGAGAGTTAAGATATGTACCAACTTAACCACTTGTGAGGTGAGCTGGCAGCCATCTCTATGATCATTGGTGTACTTTTGCAAATATTGAAAGAATAAGCCACTGAATTCTACAAAATATTAAAAGTGTAGCTGGTGACAGACTCAGAGAATTTCAAAAGATAAAATACAGTTTGGGTCCACACATGTCCAAATGCCTGTGTGTAGGCCTGGTTGGTATTGAGAAACAGCCATTAAAAGAATGTCTACCTGGCCAAAACTCGGTCATCATAAAACCATCATCAAATAATTTATTAAATGTGTTAATAATTACTAAAAATAACTTATTAATCATTAAATTAACTTAAATTAAATAATTCAACAATATTAAATGTTTTAAATTAAATTAGAAGATTAATTATTTAATTAATTATTAATATACTGGTCAAAAGTTTTAGAACACCTGAATTTCTGCAGTTATTTTTTGCATATTGAGTCATTCAAGTCCAATGAAGCGCCTGTTATGGTACAAAGGTAAGCTATGGGACTGCTGAAAACTCTACACAGGTAATATTGACTCGTGATTCAAAATTTGAAATCTTTGGTTCATCACGCAGGTTCGTTGTACGCGGTTGAGTAGGAGAAAGGAAGGTTTCAAAGTGTGTGGCATCAACTGTCAAACACGGAGAAGGAAGTGTGACGGTCTGGGGCTGTTTTGCTGGATCTTGAATCAGTGACTTGTACGGAGTGAGAGGCACTCTGAACTAAGATGACTACCACAGAATTCTGCATAACCATGCAGTACCCGCTGGTATCTGCCTAGTTGATCAGGTGTTCACCCTACAGCAAGATAATGACCCAAAACATTAGTCTAAGCTAGGCCAGAACCGCCTTAGGAACAAAGAACAAGATGATAAGCTTGAAAACATGGAGTGTCCAGCAGAGTGTCCAGACTTAAATCCCATCGAGCTGGTTTGGGATGAACTGGACAGAGGAGTGAAAGCAAAGCAACCTACAAGTGCCAACATTTGTGGGAACTTCTGGAACAGATATGGGAAGAATATTTGATTTCCATTGTAGAAAGAATACCACAGGTGTGTTCAGCTGTTACATCTACCAAAGGTGGCGACTTTGATGAGTCATAAGCTTAGGATACATTTTGGTCTATAAATTGATTCCATGATTTCTTTTTTTGCCTACAATTGCTTATTTGTACTAAAGTGACCTGACTCATAATTTGACTGTAGAATTTTCAAAATTGGAAAGATTGGGGTGTTCTAAAACTTTTGACCGGTAGTGTACTTTTATTAATTCATTCCAAATTAATTATTTAATAAAACATTTAATTAACTATTAATGATGTTCTTATTTCATTCATTTTGGGACCCTCCATCTGTAATGAATGTATAAAAATACATAAAAAATAAGGCTTTTGGATCTTTAACTGTCTCTTGAAAGGGATCATTCAGATTTAAATTAGGCAAGGTTTGGGACACTTATGGTCCCATTTATGGCTGCCATTGTTATGGGTATCAAACAGTCCAGGCAGAAACTGGACATAAACGAAGCAATGTTTTGTTGCTTGTTGTCCACACTTTAATAAGTCAGCAGAGGTTGCTGCCACAGTGAAACAGAACTATAGATCTCAATAAACTGCATAAAGAGAAAGCCTGTGTGGTCTCTTACATAGAAGGACAATAACGATGAATCCAAGCTTATCATAAAAATTTCAAGATGAATCACAAAATTATTGACCAGATCACTAAAATAATTTCTACCAAACTACAACTGCAGCTGAACAAATGAGCTGTTGGTGGAACTTTACACTCTGAAATATTGAAAGATTTAAAGCAGGGATCCCCAATCCCAGTCCACGAGGGCCGTTGTCCCTGCAGGTTTTGTCTGTCACTTGAGCAAAAATACCACTATTCGGTTTTTGGAGTGGCTCCACTTGCAAGTTTGTTTATTTGTCATTAAAAGTCTTTTAATTGTGAACATTATAAAATGCCTTCTCTTCCTAGGACCTTGTATGATCTTGTGTACATTTGTTTCTCATTTTAATAACCTGATTTACCTAATGATATTCATGTTGGTGAGGGAGAGTCACCTTTCAGTAATCTTACAACAACATCATTTATAAAATTTGCTTTTTTAAACATGGGCACTGTCACTTGAGCAAAAATACAACTATTCAGTTTTGGGATTGGCTCCACTTGCATTTCTGTTTGTTTGTTTTATCTGTCATTGAAAGTCTTTTAATCATGAACATTATAAAATGTCTTTCTATGTCTAGGACAGGGGTCGGCAACCTGCGGCTCCTTTAGTCCTTACAGTGCGGCTCCGCGTGGTTTGGGAAAATAAATTAGAAGTATTTAGCTGAAGTGTATTTTATTTATGTTAGTTTTTTTTTTAACTTGTAGTTCTAAATTGGAAGATTATTGTGATATTTAAATATATAAATATATTATAAATATTTAAACACACATTAACCAGGTAAAATACATATTTAGGGAGAATTTTGCAAATATCTATTTTTAATTTTTTAGCAGCATAGTGCTTTTTTTCCAATTATTTTTTAAAAGTCAGGTCAAAGCTCCAAAAGCCCAAAGGCAAAATATCTGTTGCTCACAACAGTTTTTGTTTGCTACATGGATCATTTTAGTTCAGCTTTCCTTTTGTTATATTTCTTTAAGAGTTCAAAATGTGTTAATTACATAAATAACATGTAATTTTCTCTGTAGCACTTCATGGATTTCACAAGCAACACACCTTAGTTGTTCACACAAAGCATAAAGGTAAAAAACAATATATACAGTGTTATCTTCATTTTAGATATCTAAAAGTATTTGTGGCTCCCAGTGTTTTCGTTTGCGTGGAAACCGGGTCCAAATGGCTCTTTGAGTGTGAAAGGTTGCTGACCCCTGGTCCAGGACTTTGTATGATCTTGTGCACATTTGTTTCTCATTTTATTAACCTGATTTTCCTAATGATATTCATGTTGGTGAGGGAGAGTCACCTTTTGGTAACCTTGCTTCTTTAAGCCTTGACGCATATCATTTATAGAATTTTTATTTTGAAACAAAAACAGGGTCTTCAAGGTGTCGCTGTGGTCTTTGGTGCATATGAAGCATATGGACACAGTATTGGGTCTATGAAGCGCTTGAAGGTGGTGGTGGGAGGGTGTCCAAACTAGCCAAATGGAAGTGTGGCAAATTTGTACAACTGTACTGGAGAAAGCTGTTTTTAGACTCTAGACTCTACAGACAAGGGAATCTGTCAATATCACGGTTAACTCCAGTGTTGTGGAAAATACGAAGTGACTAACTGGTCCAGTAGCTTGTCTACCCAGGGAATGGGATAAGCATCAAATTGTGACACTTCTTTTTTTTTTTTTTTTTTTTTTTTTTTTTTTTGCCTGTCCCATTTGGTTCTTTAGCCGTCAGAATTGTTGTCTGAAGACCAACAAGGATACCCAATGGATTTATTTTGCCAAATGGATCATCATGGCATTGCCGTATTGGTCCATTTGATCAACCTTTGTTTTTATTATTTATTTTATTTTATTTTCAGTTGTTACAGACGGGACAGACATGAGTGAAGGATAGGAAAGGGAGAAAGAAAGAGGAAGGAAAAGAAAAACAGAAGGGGAGAGGGACAGTGAGAAAGGGGGGGGGAAAAATATCTCCGGGATCACCTGTTGAGAGAAAAAGAGTAGAAAACAAGCAAAAAAACAAAACAAAACAAAGCAACATACTATACACAACACCATCGCATTAATCTAGCTAAGTGTAAACAGCAGCAAATACCAAATATTGAACGTTGTTGTGCAGCACGCAGGACAGACAGCGCACAATGTGCTTTGAAGTAGCAGCCAAGAAAGGTGTGATTCAAGTCTACGAACAGCGAACACCTGTGTGCACACCTGTGTGGATCGGCGCGCTTGTATTCAAATGGTTTCCCCATGTAATGGTCTGCAAGAGGATGTAGAGAGCCATAGCCCCGTCCCCCAGGGCATGAAGCAGGCATAGGGCATGAAGCAGGCAAATTGTGACACTTCATTGAAGTAGTCAACACAGAACCGTATAGACTCATCTTACTTCACCACAATAAATATGTGGCTACACCAGGTGCTGAGTGACTCTTTTATTATTCCCAGGTTTAGCATTTCGGCCAGTTCCCTCTGAACAAGTTGCCTTTTATGTTCAGGTAACCTGTGGGGCTGTGATTGCACTGTCTTATTGAGGAGTGTTTTTAAAAACTAAGTTCCATGAGATTGGTAGAGTCGGGCCGGGGGGGGGGGGACATATCTGCAAAACACTGTTGCAATGCTACAACAGTTAAGTTAGGAAGTAGCAGTGAATAAAGTTTATTCACAGTGACAGGTTATTTACAAGCGTGAACGTTGTTCACAGTAACATGTTAAATGTACGATGATGAGGAGAAAATGAAATCACAGAGCTGCGAGCGTGCGGGGAGGATTGGTGGCATACTGGAGCAATCTAAGGGAGAAGGACAAAACAGAGTTAAGGGAATGACTCCGTAAACCAAGAGCAAAACGTATGCGGACGGGGAGAGTTGGAGAGCTTACGTGATACAACTGAAAATACAGATGCAGGCAGAGGCCTTCTGGAACCACAGGTTGGGGCGAAGCAGATCTCCGTTAAGACCAAGGAATACAATCTCCAGAGCCACAGGCAGGCGAGCAAGCAGAGGGACAGGCTAGTGGAAGGGAACACAGGCAAGCAGACTGTCAAGCCAAACCAGGTGGTGAGCCCTGAGACAAATAAGTAAAGTGACGAACGGGCATTTGGTTCAGTCCTTAAAAATAAGCAGTATCTGTTAAGCTTGTGTGTACAATGGTTGGAGCAAATTACATAACTCCAGCATTTTAAAAATACATAAGTAAATATTACCATAGTACCATAAAGCCTATACACTGCTGTTGATGTGTTAAAAAAGGTTTGGATTGTTCACAATATTCACAGATGTGTGATAACAAACATGGTTGGTATTTGTGTATTTGAAGTTTTTTCACCTATTGCTCACTATGCCCGAAGAAAGATTAAAGAGAAAAGAGAAACAAAAGATCTGCCTGGTCATTGCGTGAAATCCAGTTAAACAGCTGTGGTAGACGCATCACTCCCTTTCAAGCGGGAAAGCTGCACAAACTTAGAGAGCTTGACAGAGACAAATCCTGAAGAGGGACGGTTCTAGACAGGTATATATGAGGGGGCAGACAGAAATGTAAAGGGGGGAAATGGTGGCAACAAAGGCAGGAAAGGGGTGGGGTGGGGTGGTGGTGGTGCTCTGGATTGCATTTTGACAGGCCTCTACTCTAAGACCTGACCAACTTAGCTCTTAGGGTCACTGAGGCATGCAAACCCCCTGAACATGTTAAGATGGCAAACCCTTAGGGGGGAAACTGAAAAATAAAAGAACCTTAATAGAAATAAAAGCCTTCTAATCAGATTATAACGACTAAAAACATGATATACCTTATTGGATGTCATATATCAAATATAACAATTGCCAGTATTAACAAAACTAAAAAGGGCTGGCATTGTAATAAAAACAATTCACCATGTATTTTCCTACATTTCTCAAACTAATTTGTAGAACAGAACATTTTCTTCTTTTATGTCTTGTTTTAAGCTTGTTTGGTTTGCAAGGAACTAAATTCTGTTTGCAGCTGAACAGCTCCACTCTCCTTTCTCCTCAATCCACTCTACAACAACAGTCTCCTGCTTCCCTTTCCAAAAACTCTTACAGAGTGATCCATATCCAAGTTATTTGTTATGGACTTCTCATGGGCCAAGATCAGCACATTTCTTTCTCTTTATGTAACAAAAGTGAACAAGCTTTACTAAAATTGCTGAGACTACATCAGGATATGAAACAAGGAAAATGATAAGTGCAGAGTTGAAAGTGGGCGGGGCTTTGCGTCAGGTCCGATAGACACAGGTCCTCCAGTCTGTGCAGCAAACAGGCTCACAGAGAGAAACTGTGAGAAGAACAAAGGACAAGTCCCCCATTGACTGTACAAATATAGATGTATTTTTTAGTTGTTAATTATCTGACGAGGTGCTATGATTTTGACGACAGAGATTTGCTGATTCATTTTGCTCTGCCCTGCATACTGAGAAACTTGACACCGGGTTATTTGCATACTAACAGCGATTGGCTATTTAGCCGGGGGGATGGTGAGCGCTGTGTGAGTCTGAACACAAACAGAGCAACGAGTGAAAGAGCAAACGAGAGGTGAAACCTATCGTGTCATTTGTGCCTTTTGCAGTGGATTTTTCAGCTACTGTAGTAAATCATGTCCATATTCAGTTTGGGGGTAGTCTATTACTTTATTTCTCAACTTCTAAAAGTTTGATTTAAGGGGGCAGGATGTTTGTTTAACGGGGGCGTTGCCCCCTCTTGCCCAAGCGTATAGCCGGCCCCGATCCTGAATACTTAGTAGATGTACTGTCAATCTCGAGAGTCTTTACAAAAACACCTCACCATTGTGGAAGCAACAACACTCTAACACCAGACGTCTGTAGACAGGGCTGGACTAGGACAAAAATCGGCCCGAGCATTTTGACTAGAGACCGGCCCACCAGGTATTATAGGAAAAGCCATAAAGCATTTGAATGAAGACAAAGTTGTTGTGACAGTGATGTCTTGTTGGTATATGTATTATTTTTATACCTTTTACATCAGATGACCACTTTGGTTTTAAGATTCAGATAATTATTTATTAAAAACTAGAAATTTTAAATGAGAATAGGAAAGAAAAGTATTTCTTTGTGCCCCCCTCTCACTGTTAATGCTCTACCTGGCCCCCTAGCAACACTTTGCTAGAGCCGCTCCTGCACAGTTACCAGCTGTCAGCTACTTAGAAAAGGATCCTGGTGTTATTTGTCTCTCAGAAACAGTTCATAACTTCCCTTCAACTCATCCATGTCCTAAAAGGTAAACCTGTTTCTCCATCACCTGTTCAGCTTTGATGATTCAGAAAGGACATCTCCTGGTTTCATCTTCATGTTTCCCTCTTACCACATATGCAAACCGACATCATGACCAGCAGGTTTTTACAGCTGTGGCTCATCAGCTGATACTAGAAATTGATATTAAATAAATTCTAACAGTAGCTTATAAAGCTTAAACGTGCTGCTGTTGTTTATCCGCTGGTTTCCTTTTTCTGGCGCAAAGTGGGTGAAAAAAAATAAGAGAGAAAAGCCGATCAGCTGATCATTGATCAGTTTCATGATTGAAGCAGGATTGAAGTGTCTTTTTTTCATCCTAGCTGAAGTACAGGACAAATCGAGTTCCTTTTCACCTCAATATCATTTCCGTCTGTTTATCTGTGATAAAATTGCTTTAGATCCTTTGCCCAAACAAAGGGGGCGGGGGGGGGGGGGGGGGGGTGCATCCGACCTCCTCAACTGCAATTGGTCCAGCCCAGAGTCGATCATGACCAATTGGCCAATCCACCACCTTTCATGGTTTATATTGTTACAAAAAAAAAACCTTCCAGCCCACAAAAACTAAAAATCCCGGCCAGTCCAGCTGTGTCTGTCTCACAGCTCTTTAAAAACACTCCCTCTGATGTCATCTGATGCACCGCAGGTGTACCAGGGATCCCACAAAGCACCGTATTGCCTACCTGCACCGAAAAAGGAAAACAAGCTCAAGAACACCACACATCCACACACCAGCTCCTAATAGCAACATCTGCTCTTGGGGCCTGAGTAAGATGGTTATCAAAATGGAGAAAAGAAAGAACTTTAGCAACTCAGGCCCAAACTCATCTTTCCCCTTAAACCTGGCTCATCAGAAAAGCAGTTTCAGGATCTCTCCATGTTTTTGGGAAGTTGAGGTGTTATATCTGTGTGGCTCATCCACTGTCTGACCACACCTCTTCATAGTGAGTTTCACACACTCGCCCTGTGACCACAACTCCAACCTGGTGAGTGACCTTGAGCTAGAAGAACAGAGTAATACAAGCACTTTCCACTGAAAATATCTTGGGTCTAGCCTTCCTGTTGTACAGGTAGTGCTGACATTCCTGGGCCTGGAGCAAATTTTCTTGTGATAACTCTCTAATGTGTGTAGCTTTGCTCTTAGAACTCATTGTCCTGCATTTCATTTTCAGCTGTGCTTGGACCTTCCTCCCAGTTTTCTTTAATCAAGTCCAACACCCCTGCGGCTTCCTGCCAAACAACAATTCAAAGGGAGAAAATCATTTGGAGGTTTGGGGCACATTCACACACTGCATATACACTGTGTGTATACATATTCACATGCATACATCATCCAATGAGATAAAATGCCAAAATAACTAAGAATAAACGTGGTTTCAAAGACATCTGAGAGACTTTGAAAATAAGGTGGTCTTCAAGTTTGATTTGAAGATTTGTATAGCAGAAGAGGATTTTATAAATGAGGGAAGACTGTTCCAGAGTTTTGGAGCAGCAATGGAGAAAGCCCTGTTACCTCTGGATTTTAACTGGGACATGTGAAAGTTGTTGGATATCGTAAAACAACACATACAGATCAGTATTTAAGTTTTGACTCTCATCATCCACTGGAGCACAAACTGGGTGTCATCAGGACAAAATGACATAGGGCGAACACCATCCCTACAGATACAGCAGCCAGGGGAGCAGACGAACAACATATCAAGAAGGTCCTGAGTAAATTTAGCTAATGAGGCTTAGACTGAATTCCACCTTCATAGCAACTTTATACCATCTAGAAAAAAAGCAGCATAATAAACAATGTACTGTTTTTATAAGAGTTTTCCAGTACAGACATTCTGTACTTAAGTAGAAATACAAATATTAGTATTAGTATAGTACTGATTCAAATTCTTTACTTAACCAAAAGTGAGTAAAAGTACAGGCTCTGAAAAGTAAAGAAAGTAAAAAGTAGCTCTTTGGATGATTTTCCTATTATTCTGTAAAACTTAATTTTATTCTAATTATACTCAGCTTAAAAATGAATATATTTCTGTTTTTTGATGTGTACATTGTATTCAGTTCAATTCAATTTTATTTATATAGCGCCAAATCACAACAACATTCACCTCAAGGCACTTTATATTGCACAGTAGATCGTACAATAATAGATACAGAGAAAAACCCAATAATCATATGACCACCTATGACAAGCACTTTGGCGACAGTGGGAAGGAAAAACTCCCTTTTAACAGGAAGAAACCTCCAGCAGAACCAGGCTCAGGGAGGGGCGGGGCCATCTGCTGCGACCGGTTGGGGCGAGAGAAGAAAACAGGATGAATTGTAGAGGGTGACTTTGCCTCTAAACAGGAAAATGTGTACAATTAGGGGTTAAAGTGGATTCAACAGGTGGAACAATAAAATGAGTTGTAATGTCTCAGTGTGGGGTCCTCTGTATTCCAATACAGATTACAGATTACATGCCACAAAATGTATTTTGTAACGTATTTCGTTACCTTACTCAATGAGGGTAACGTATTCTGAATACTTTGGATTACTTAATATATTATGATGCTTTTTACAACTACCTGAATGTACTATTGCTGTGTGATTTATTACTATTACTGAAGGTTACTCGCCATACCAATACCAACTAGATGTTTAAATCGTAATATGAAATGAGTAACAGTAGGTGGACATTAGGTAAGGCTTCACTTTTTGCAGTGATCTCGTATAGAAAACTATTCCGCGCGTATATAAAACAGGTTCGCGGCTCCGAACCATAGTAAAGAGACCTCTGGCTAATACGTCGGGTTCTGTGTCGGCTGAAAATTAGCTTTACTTTGTTGTCTGGGTCAACTTTGTTAGTGAAAGACAGAGAGAGATGTTGAAAGGCTGCTCCAACGGAGCTTATTGTTTCGGAGGAAAACACGAATACAGTGTACAGTCGAGTATTAATAGCTTACTTACAACTGGGCTCGTCAGGAACTCTTTGTGGCTGCAGTGGTTATTATTATATTTACATGCTTCTATCTTCAGTTTCTGCTCGATGACAGCTCGTACTTTTCCTTTTTCTCCCTCCCTCGCTCACAGACACATAACGTGTATGACAGTCCATTCTCCCTGCAGCACGGAGTACACTGCCCACAAGGCTACATTATTTAGGGCTATGCCTGTAACACTCTGCCTATTGCCTTCATATTAAATCATTTTTTGAATAATAATTTCAAAAAATATTTCTTCACGTCAAGTAGAGGTTGAGATTATGACCCAGGTGTAACCGGTTTCTGCTTCATCCTGCTGCAACAGTTCAGCCCAAACAGACTCCTCGACTCTGCGTTGTGTTTTTAAGAAGACAAGGAGTCTCTGATTGATCGTTGCCACTTTATTTCCTGAATGGAAACAACGGTGTATTATCAGTGCACAGGCTCGCCACACACCACTCCGCACAGCACACTAGGTAACAAAAGCTCAACACTGCCCCTAGCATCCTGGAGCACTTCTGTTGTGTTTTGTACGTGTTTTGAGTTTGTATGTGCTTCAGAGTTCGTACGTGTTTTAGAGTTAGTACGTCCTTTGTCTGTAGGGGCCACGTAAATATACTTTTATTTATTCACGCCACATAAAATGTAATAAATAAATCATATAATACAAAAATCAACTATTCACGCGCGATAAGGAGCCGGCTCACGTCGTTCACGTCAAAGATCCGGCTCTAAGAGCCGTTTCGTTCGCGACCGACCGATCACTAGGAGACAATCTCAGGTGCAGTGTGAAAATCTTAGGTGACGAACTGTGCAACAGACAATTCTTTCAGGGAGACAGACTCAAACTGCTCCAAGACAGCTGAGCACATAGCAGGAACATTGGGGTCTGAGGCAGTGGGCTACAAGGCATAAGACCGGATAGATAAAACTTTGCTGGTAAAAAATACCAAAAAGTCATCACACGTGCTAGGTACAGGTGAAGGTACAGCTCCAACATTATGACGTGGACTTACGAACTGTGGAATACGATTACAAACATTAAAAAGTATCTGTGGCCTGTGACTATTTGTTGACACTAGGTTTGAGGCAAATTGTGTCTTTGCAGTTTTTACAGCCTTTGGCAGAGAGACAGGTCCTAAAAATCTGTAAAGAAATATTCAGCCTGTCCTTTTTCCATCTCCTCTTTGCAATCACATTTAAGGGTGCGCGTATGTTTATTCAACCATGGCTATGATAATAGCTTATCGTGCACAGTCCTGAGTTGAGCGATAGTCCAAAATATCAGTACAGGTTGAGTGAAGGATGTGCAAAAGGTCCTCAACGCTTTCACAGCCGGAGTTCAATATTTCAGAGTCCACAAAAGCAGCAGAAAATGTAGACACTTATTAGGCAATATACTCCACTACAATTTCTATTAATTATTGTTATTTAAGTCCACTTATTTAAAAATCAATACTTATTTTCCATGACCGACTTCTACATGTTTGTGTAGTAAACATTTGCCATGCTGCTCTTATCTGCATGCTCCTACACAGCTAAATTGTGTGTGTGTGTGTGTGTGTGTGTGTGTGTGTGTGTGTGTGTGTGTGTGTGTGTGTGTGCGCGCGAGCGTGCGCTGAGCAGAGGAGGAGAACAGTTAAGAACTTGACTGCAGTGAAGCAACCTCTGTTATCATCGCCATGCTGGGAATTTACTGAGTTAACATCAGATGACATTTGCCCTCAATACATCAGCCATAAAAATACAGGCTCTGAAATGTACTCTGAATAAAACGTAAGTCTTTGGAGGACGTTTCTACCAGCTGTTGTGCAAAGCTAACTTAGCCTCGTTCTATATTAATGCAATAATAAAATAATGTTAGCATATTGCTGCGGACGTGTGGTCAATGGCTCAGCTGCAGGGGAGGTGGGCCAGTGCCAGTGAGAGGAGGAACAGGTGAAGGTGATCCATCTAATAAGATTTTCCTTCTATTTCAGAATGAGGTTCTGGTTGTTTGGCAGAAATGGTCCATTATGAATGTAAAAAATTGTGAATATTTCAGTATCATGGTAGATGAGATGAAGTGTGTTACGAAACAAGAGCAGATTTCATTTGGACTTAGTTCCTTTTATAATTTAACCATCAAGGAGAGTTTTCTCCATTCTGAAACTGCTGGGAGACTAGCTGCAGTGCAACTTGAAAAGACTGTCCACTTATTTATGCTGCAATAGACGTAGGCTGCCGGGGATTCCCATGATGCATTGAGTTTTTCCTTTCCAGTCACCTTTCTCACTCACTATGTGTTAACAGACCTCTCTGCATTGAATCATATCTGTTATTGATCTCTGTCTCTCTTCCACAGCATGTCTTTTATCCTGTCTTCCTTCTCTCACCCCAACCGGTCGCAGCAGATGGCCCCGCCCCTCCCTGAGCCTGGTTCTGCCGGAGGTTTCTTCCTGTTAAAAGGGAGTTTTTCCTTCTCACTGTCGCCAAAGTGCTTGCTCATAGGGGGTCATATGATTGTTGGGTTTTTCTCTTTATCTATGAAGCACCTTGAGGTGAATTTTGTTTTGATTTGGCGCTATATAAATAAAATTGAATTGAATTGAATTATTGAAATGCCATGGTTTACAGAACAAAACTGTAAATTTGGTCATAAGGTGCCACTGACAGTTGGCACAAAGTTGAAATTCTTTGAATAAATCTAAGCATCATCATCTTAAATGCAAATTTATTTCCAGTACACTCAATGTAATGTAATGTCACACTGAGTATGAAAGTATGAAAGCACAGCCACTGTGCACCAGTCAAAGACATTCAACACAAACTTTGTATAGCAAGGTTTTTCGCCGTATGTTTCCCAAAATAGAAACACGTAATGTACCAAAGCACATCATATGCAAATCCAATGCGTTATTAACATTTTGTAGTTAAGTGCCCCAGCACATATTTATCAAACTTTGCAAATGAGAAGCAAAAACTGCTCAAAGTGATAATTAAAATCTGCTTTTATGCCTTTTTCCAACACATTTGTACGTACATTTACATTTATATTTGTCAAAGTTAACATACAAGGAATAAAAAAGAACTTGTCCCACCGTTAATGTAAGTTATAACATGTACAGTCAATTAAAAAACAAACCATAAGGGTAAAAATATAAAAAATAAAAAAAGGTAAGCGGGTTGTGTGAGTGCACACAGCTTTAAACTAATACTTTGTTCACACAGTTTTTGATTTACTTACAGCATTCAGTCTTCTTGAGTTGTGGTCAGCACAGCACATCTTGATATGGCAATAATTTCCTACTCTTCCCTGCAAAACACTCAAAATCTATCAGATCACAAATGTAATAGAAGTTAATAAGTTACAGCTAACATTAAAAGCTTTGAATGATTTTTAACATTACAAAAACCAGGCATGTTGAAGGGGTATGTAAACTTATTGTATTTTTTTTAAAGAATTAATAGTAGTCTGTTTGTAATAAACAAGCCTTTTATAACCTTTGACCCCTCGCATATAGCTTCATCAGCAGATTTGTGAATCGATCAATATGTGGTCTTTTCCCCCCTCCCAGTGTAAATATCAACAGTACAGTTCTTTTGATTCATCAGAGGCATCCGATGGAAGACAAAACACTGCTCCATTTAACACTTTATTACTTCTAGAAGGGAGATGCGTCCTGCATGACACGCTGCCGCAGATCTCAAAGCGAGAGTCTGCAGCTTTCTACTCCCCAAGGAGATATGGTCTCATGCCTTTATTTTTCAGGGCTGTGTCCACTTAATACTAAAGTATCTGACTTTATAACACTTATTAATAAAACAAAGCATCATTAAGGCACTGCAAATTATTTAATCCCAACACCAGTCAGATCAGCCCAGATATTCAGCTTCTGGCCTGCAGTCTAGTCACAGCAGCAGACTCCTGTATTCAGAGACAAACTGGGAGTGAACTGGTCTGAGAGTGGACACCAGTATAAAAACTGTCTGATCCACTGCTCACACCGGAAACATGGCTGACAGGAAAAGGTCAATGTGTGCCCGAGAGTCTGTGAGATGACACCGATTAATCGAAAACAGTCAGAGAGGCGTGAAGCTCCGCCTCCTCCTGTGGCAGGTATAAAGGCAAAGTACATGTGATGATCAGAGCAGAGAGACGTCAACATGGACATGGATCCCCTGCCGCTGCTGATGCTGCTGATGCTGTGGAGCTCAGGTAGGACACTAACATCACCACGACACACACATGCATCATATAAAAGGATCAGTGAAGGAAAGAAAAAACTGCACTGTGACACTTCAACAGCTTCAATTTAGAATCGTTCAGACGTCACAAAACAAAAGTCAGTTTTTAATCTGTTTACGGTGTAACGTGCAGTGGAGATGAAGCCAGCCGCGGAGGTGTGCAGGTGGATAGCGAATGAGCAACAGCTTCTGACTTTCCAAAAAGTACTCATTTATTTACAATATGAAAAATAAAAGTGCTACCTCTACGACACATTACTAAAGAGCACACTAGCACACACGGGAGCATCCATTACAGGAGGAGTGCGAAGAAGAACAAAAAGGGGGTGACACACCAGTCATGAGACAGGAGGGGCCGCCATGTGGTGATACACTGCATTACAATAGCAACTGTTACAACGGTCACTTTGACCTGCAGCCTCACATGTTTTAAAACTTTATTAACTATTCTGCTGCAATCATTTAAGAGCCACAGTTGTTATCTTTCTGCAGAATTACTTTAGTTTGTGGGTTTATGTAACAGGAACCAATAAGAATACGACCCCGAGCTGACACAACAGTCAGCGTAAGTAAGTGATTTGAAAGAACAATAAAATACCAATGAAAGTGCAACTGCAGTACCAAACCCTACAAACGGTTTACCACATCTAGTAATAAAATTTGTATGCATTCCACAGTCTTTAAACTAGAAGAGTTTGTGCGTTTGAAAGGGTTAAACAGGTCATCGTATTCCTTTTTTGTCTTTCTGGTGTATTTTAAAAATCCTGAAGCTGCTTTACTGACATTCCTGAGTTACATTTACCTGCTGCTGTCATTTAAAATTTAGATTTTAAAACGGGGAGGTTTCCTGATCTGATCCAAGAAATCCCCCCTGACTGATGCATTGTCGCTGCAAAATGACACTTTAACTTGTGGCCTGCTGCACATAACTTATCAGGGGCTGAGAACATTCTGCTTTGATGCCACTGTGCAAACACAGGGGCAATAAATAACTGTTTGAGTCACTGATTGTCTTATTACTAAATCTCTATTCCAAAAAGTCTATAAAAAAGACTTTACAGACTGCTACTACTAGTTATGTTTTTCTTTAGTACCATGTGCTTTCATTTAACAGTACTTAATGGGAGTCCCATTAAGTAATGTTAAGCTTTCTCTTCATACTATCTATTCAACGGAGGTTTCTTCCTACCAAGAGGGAGTTTTCCATCCCCACTGTCATCATGTGCTTGTTCATAGGGAGTCATATTCATATTATTGTACTTTTCCAAGAGGTTTTGAGACAAAGTTAACAGGCTTTGAGATTTGCACATGAGGCAGGTGACGCAGCCAAGAGAAAAAAAACACAAAATGATGGTTCTTCTCTCATTTTCTCCTCAGGACTCCAGGCTGAAGTAAAACACGATTCAACAGGTAAACAGAAAAATAAAAAATAGTACCAAAATCAAACTCACTAGAAAATTCCACGAGGAATTTCCCCCCTTTACTGAAACTCTCTGCTTTCTGTTCAGAGTTTATGAGGTTGGTGGGAGGAGCCAGTCGCTGTGCAGGCACACTGGAGCTGAAGCATGAGGGAGAATGGAGACGAGCTACTAGTGGAGATGTAGTGGACTACTTTGAAATGGAGGCAGCAGCTGCTTTCTGTCAAGATCTGAACTGTGGCTCTGCTGTTTCTTTACGAAAGAGACATGTGTCATACCAATCTTTGTGGCTGCTCATAGTTGAACGTCGACCTGATTATGATTTGCCAAGATATGTAATGTCATGGAACGCTTCTTCGGTTCTGGAGCTCACCTGTTCAGGTAAGCCAGACTGGTGATATTAGATGATGTCACCAGTCTGTGACATCATCTAATGATATGGAACGCCAGGACTTCCATAATGAATTAATTAAATACACCATTAAATACACCATTAAATAATTAATTAAATGTGGCAATAATTAATTAAAATGGGAAATAATTAATTAAATAAATAGTTATGACACATGTAATTAATTAATTATTGACACATTTAATTAATTATTTATGTATTTCACATTTTAATTAATTATTGACATATTTAATTAATTATTTAAAGATATATTTATTTATTTCATTTTGGCAGTCCTGGCGCCTGGCTCTCATCTTGAATTAATTTTATCTGTCAACCTCACCCATCAAACTCAGGGGGCGGGGCTAACGCTGATTGACTCAAAACCATTGCTTTGGCCTGGTGGCCATTGTTTTTAGCACACAACAACCAGCATGTGGAAACTAACAGAACTGAACTTTGAAAATCCCTGTTTGTGTGTGTCACCAAATACAGTTTTAATATTTTTTTAGCCGAGAATTTAGTGGTTTAATCTTCATGTGTCTGGTCGTTTCTCAAGATACAGCCTCTTTGCAAAAGTGCTTTGATGATTTCGGAGATGTCTGCCCAGTCTCACGGCAAAGCGTGGATAGACCCGCTCGCCTCGCAAGCAATCGAGCTGTTATTACCACCGACAAAGCGCAGGCCCTGACACGGACTTCTTTTACTGAGGTTATATTTATCAGGGTTTTATTTCCTGATGTTCTTATGTGTCCTACGTGTTTCAGTCGCCAATTCTGAATTATAACTAACATTAAAAACATGTTTAATGAGGAGAGAGAGCAAATAAATTCGATTAACAGCCGATCTTTGGGTTTTTGTTCAGTAATCAGCGTGACCTGTGTATAAATGCATAAAAGAGATAACGTTGGTGTTTCCGTCATGTAGTAACTGCTGGCTTTAACTGTACAAAGGTTGTTCGACATTATGACACACATACAGACTTCATGATGCTAATATTTTTATTGTGAATATTAATCATGAGGGTAAACGGACCTGTACACCACAGAGCGAGGTCAGCATGTCCACGATATCTTCAGCTCTCTGAGTTAACACAGAGTTTCCCAGCTGACTAATCTAACTGTCATCTACGAATAATTCACGGGTCATATCAATATAATTTTACAGAAAATCATCCTTAATACTGCCAACTATTCCAGAGACGTGAAAATCTACAGCATAAAGAACACAAAAATATAGCAGTCTAACAACACTGTAACGGAGATGAACTGTCAGTTTGTCGCAGATCAAAGTGGAATGAAAGTGATTGGTTGAACAGGTGTGATCTGTGTTTTCTGCATTTTCATCAGCGTAAGAGACTCAGCAGCAGATTAGAATAACAGTTATACATTTAATAAATCACCAAATGAACGCAAGAAACGAGCAAACCTGTTCAGACAGTTTGAGTTTGTGTTCCCTCAGCTGCAGACTCGCTGCTGTTTAAATGTTTGAGAGGAAGATTAGATATAAAGCAAACGTCAAACATAGACTTAGTCTGTGTTCACATTTGATATGAGGCCAGGACGGATAATGGCTGTGTCCTGTTTTAAGATCATACATGTAAAATTGTTGTCTGACCTCCGTCGATCCAGCCGCTCAGAGTTAACTGAAGTTAACTTGGATAAATTATAGTTAAGGAGTATCACAGATAACACCCACGTGAGCTGTGTGACTGTTCACCACTACACTGAAATCAGTAGGCTATTACTGAAATACACGTGCTATTTCATAAACTATGATATAAATAGGGAGGTCCTATTAACATGTTTAGTTTTAAAGGACACCTTCCTGCCTTTAGTCTCATTCATGAGCAGTATTAGTTTTCTTCTAACATCCAGAAGTCTGCACCATGTGTTTCATAGTTTGTAACAAGCCTTTGACAGTTAAACACAACATAAATAAATGAATAAAAAGAGAGAGAGAGAAAAAAATCACACAAATTATATGTTAACCTCATTTATTTTTAGTTAAGTAAACTCTAAAAGTTCTAACAGACAGCTGGTGCTTAGAATACAGTTGAATAACTATTAAAAAACAGATGATATAATATTTCTGTCCAGGTTGCAGTCTGCATTATGAACATGTAGTTGGAAACTCTGCTCCTCTCGGTGGAAATGCGCCTTCTCTTTCCTCTTTGTATAAAAACATTTTAAAAGTCAGTTTAATCTCAAAATTCACTGTTAAATCCAAAACACACCAGATAAAGAAAAGCGAATAGTTCAGTCTAACACATGTGCCAGTGAACCATTAAACATCTGTAAAACTGTGCAGTTCTGAAACGTAACTTTAACCTCAGCCAAACCGATTTGTTCAGTTGTAAATAAAACAGCGAAGTAAACGTGACCCGACAGACAAAACCTGAGTGAATTAAGTCCAGCGTTTAACCACTGAGAGCTAAAACTCAGCTGAGGTTTCAAAGCTGTGCCAGTGATTGGACGTCAGCCGCTGATGAAGAGGGTTCGCCTATAAAGTGCTCTGTTGGGAAACAAGCTCCAGCAGCTCTGCGCTCGGGAAAAACTATATTTACTTATCTTGTGCAGAAAAATGTGCTGACATTGCGTAATATCGAGCACCGGCTGCCCAGTTAAACTGTGATTATCACCAGGTAATGTGGGCGTGTTTCTTGAATTAGCAGCAGGTGTTAAACAGCTGACAGGTGAGGAGGAGGATGCATGCAGGTAAACTGAGGGCCTGTTGAGCTGATCGCTGGTTTCGTGAGAAAAATGTCAGATCGTTCTTTATGTTACAGAAGCACAGAGACACAAGAGCAGGCGGAAAGAGACGATCGTTCGGTGAAAATGAGAATCTGCGAATGCAACATGTGGAACACGGGGAGTGGAATATGTAAACAAACCGGTTAACGTAGCCCCCTCGGTGCACTCTGCATGCTGACTGTTAGCAGAGCTACTGAAATCTCTGAAAACATCTGAGCACTTTTGCAAACATGTTCTATGTTGACAACCTGACCAGACATGTGAAGATTACAGCGCGACATTCGCGGCTAAAACACTGTTAAAAGTGTAGTTGGTGACAGAAAAATGGGGTATTTTAAAACTACACCATTGCTGCCTGTGATTTGAAATGTATTCTGGGATACCTGGCTGCCCCAAGTCTACACAAGCAATCGATTATCTAGGATCGACCTGTTTTGACTTACTTTGCACGGCAACCAATCAAATGTTGGAGAAGCTGCATGGGCAGCGTTAACCCCGCCCCCTGCGTTTGATGGGTGAGGTTGACAGATAAAATTAATTCAAGATGAGAGCCAGGCGCGAGGACTGCCAAAATGAAATAAATAAATATATCATTAAATAATTAATTAAATGTGTCAATAATTAATTAAAATGTGAAATACATAAATAATTAATTAAATGTGTCAATAATTAATTAATTACATGTGTCATAAGTATTTATTTAATTAATTAATTCCAATTTTAATTAATTATTGACACATTTAATTAATTATTTAATGGTGTATTTAATTAATTCATTATGGCAGTCCTGGCGTTCCATAAGCAGACAGCAAAGGCCCTGTTTGATAACTACTCCTGTTTCTGCATCTTAGCTTGACTTAACTCTTTAGTTTCTTTTCATATTTGTGCATTATTATTTTGAGTTTTTATGTATTTTTGCTTCTTTCTGTTCTGCATTCTATTGTTTGTAACTTACTTTCTGTACTGCACTTTGGTCCTGTGCTGGGTATTTTGAAGTGCTTTATAAATAAAATTGGACTGGATTTTCATCATAATTAGAGCTGTGAGTAAGAAGCATGCTCACTTCATAGAGGTCCTTAAATATACTCCACAGCGCTTCTTGCAGACAATAACACAACCTGATAAAAAATAGTTGAACAGCTACAGTCCCTGTTTGTCTGTTCATGTTAATCTCTGGCTCTCTCCACAGCGTGTCTTTGGCCCTGTCTTCCTACCTTCACCTCCACCTGGTTGCAGTAGATGGCTGCACCTCCCTGAGTTTAACTGAATTTAAATTCACATCATGCATAAAATTATGGCTGACTTTGCTCTGAGCAGTACAGACACCTATTATTCTCCGAGCTCTATCTATTGCTAACCTTTCGTGTTTTAGTGATGGCCTTTCCTGCCCAATGTTTTTTTTTCTCTTATTAGCTGCTTGTGTATTTAAATTCCCTTCAATTTAGTTTCAATTATTTAGCACCAAATACCTCAAGGCACTTTATATTGTAGGTAAAGACCTTACAATAATACAGAGAAAATGCAAAAAATCTGACAATCAACTATGAGCAGGTAAGAGAGGGAAGGAGAAACTTCCTGTTAACAAGAAGAACCTCTGATAGAACAGTAGTATCTCATAATTATGTCTTGATGCATGCTTAACCATCCAGGTATGTTAATCTCAAGTGCCTTCATCAGTCTCATCCGTCAGCTGAGATTGAAGTCAGTTCGATGAGTGACAAAATGTTTCTTCCACTGAAAGTGCTACGTCTAAGTGTTGAACTCCATGCCTGGAGTGCCGGTGTCCTGCAGGTTTTAGATGTGTGCTTGATCCAACACTGCTGATTGAAATGGCTAAATTACCTCCTCAACATGTCTTGAAGTTCTCCAGGAGCTTGGTAATGAACTAATCATTTGATTCAGGTCTGTTGACCCAGGGTCATATCTAAAACCTGCAGGACACCGGCACTCCAGGCATGGAGTTCGACACCTCTGGTCTAGATGAACAGAATGAACCTTTTCGGGTGTCTCATAATTACATGCAGATGGGGTATTGGCGGGGCGTGGCCTGCGGTGCCGTGCAGAGGAGGCGGACGCACCTGCACGGCATCCGCAATCATGCCCCGCCGAATTAAATATTGTACTGGGTCCTGTGGTTGGCGTTGTTCTTGTGATAATGTTGAGCGGGCAGCGGGAGAGCTGCAGCTCTGTGAGCATTGTGAACAGCAACCATGTGAGTCAATAAAGTATGCTGCAAAGGATGAATTTGCACCCGGGTCTGCCGTGGTCTTTTACAGGGGTGTAAAACACATGGTGAGTGAAAAGGCCACAAGTATGCCCTAGTCTGGATGCAAGTGCTCTTTTGGAGAGTTCTGATAATATAAGGGCCTTAAGACAGGAAAGGCCAGTCATTTACTTAGTTAGCTTTCAGTGTCTCGTCACTACTTTCTGCTCTCCTCATATCTCTGTGTTTCCTTGTCGAGGTGAGTTTCCCTTTCTGGAGTTCCATCTTTTGTTCAGACTGGGTAACCTGCTGTATTCTGCTGCTCCGAGTGTCATTAAAGCTCAGAGAATATCTTGGAGTTCGTCTGCATGGGGGTGGGCGCGCTACATGGACTCCAAAAAGACCATCAGGGTGTACACCTCACCCCTGGCGTCGTTGCCCACCTCTCAATTTTAAATACATGTAGACATTGAGGGCTATCAGGAGGGGCTATGCGCTTACCTGCTGCTCTCTGGCAGGTAGCTCCATGCCCTCCTGGGTTTTAAATGCACCTTAGAACACACATGCATCAACACTACATATGAGCGGGCGGAGTGAGGTTTTGGAGCCTTCTCACACCCCCGTTCTCTGCGGCCTGTTGGAGTGCGGGGGGTAGGAGGAGGAGTTGGCCGTCCGACTGGGGTCTGGAGTGTGGGGCCTCCCTGCTGCTGCGGAGTCGGGGCGGTCTGCTTCTCCCCACCGCAGGGAAAAGGGTAACACCACCTGGGTGTGGGTGCAGTTTCCCCCTCCAGGGGCAAAGGTACCTAGACCCGGTTCTTAGAGTACGCTTGGGAAGTGTAATTGTGTGTGCAGTGTCTCTCTATGTCTGTCTCCACGTTGGGTGAGTGTTGAGTAATTGTATATGAGAGTATGAGGGTGGGAATGGATGTTTGTATCTGTGTGTGCCTGTATGTCTGTGTCTATATGTCAGGTTGGGTATCAGACGCCACCTCTCTGGGGACATCTCAGGTCCTCCAAGGTTTGGAGGCCCATCTCCCCCACCACTTCCCCTGCCGGTGGCAGACGCCCTCAGACATCGGTGCGTTGGTGGTTCTTTGCGTCTGGGGGTGGGCGTCCAAGTACACACCGGCTCACTCCTTGGTGGCTGCTTATCGGGGCCTGGAGCCTGGGTTTCGATCGGGCCACTTCGGGGTGGGGTGCCCTCGGCCTCTCGGCCTGGGGCTCGGTCACTCTGGCACAGCTGGCTGCCGGCGGAGGTCACGGGCACGTCACAGCAACCCCCCCTGGCTTCTGCTCCGCGGCTTCTGAGTGACCCCTCATCTCGGACTCTCCTCAGCTCTTTCTGGGATAGTGGTGCAGCTGCCCCTCTGCTGGTCTTCCTTGGTCTCTTGTGTTCTGGGGGCCTCTGGATGTCTGGAGTTTTGATCTCCTCCATACCTGCTTCATGCCCTGGTGGACGGGGCTATGGCCCCCCCACACCCTCTGGCAGACCATTACATGAAGGAACCTTTTAAAAACAAGCGCGTCCATGCTCACAGGTGTACACACGGGTGATCACACACACGAACTACACCCTTTTTGGCTCCTACCTCAAAGCACACTGGGCTGTCGATCTTACGTGCTGTACAATAATGTTTAATATTTAGTATTTACTGTCATATTCCCATATATCATTGTGATGTTGTTTATTCTATTACTCTCGTTTTCTTCTGCTTGTTTTCTTTTTTCTTTCTCAACAGGTGATCCAGGTGATTGATATATGTATTTTTTTTGTCTGCTTATTCTGTTGGTTTTTGTTTTTTTGTCCCCGTCCCTCTTCTCTGCTGTTTTTCCCCCCTCTTCCTTTCTCCCTTTTCTTTTCCTCATTCAACTCTGTCCCGTATCTAACAAGTGAAAATAAAAAAATAAATAAAATAAACAATAAAAGGTGAATCAAATAGACCATTACGGCAAGGCTGGGATGGTCAAAATCCGTTGGGCATCTTTCTTCGCCTTTAGACAATAATTCTGATGGCAAAAGAGCAAAATGGGACAGGCAAAAAAAAAAAAGGAGTTCGTCTGCATTTGATGACATATATCAGTATGAACTGTGTGTGTCAGTAACATGTGTGTGTTCTGATGTTAATGATGAAATGATGTTGGAGTTGTGCTGAGTAGACTTTGAATCAGTGAAAAGTTGTTTGCTGACCTCTTCTTCTTGTGTCTGCTGTCTCTGATCTCTCTCTATTTGATCTCCTCTGATCTCTTCAGACTCTGTGAGGCTGCTGAATGGGACCAGTCTGTGTTCAGGCAGACTGGAGGTGAACTACAACCAGTCTAATCAGTCCAAGCAGAGCTGGACCTCCGTGTGTGAAGATCATTTTGACCAGCAGGATGCAGAGGTGGTCTGTAGGGAGCTTGGCTGCGGGCCTCCCTCAGCCCTCCAAGTGGCACTCCATGGAAACATGGGGGCTCCAGTGTGGAGCAAAGAGTTCCAGTGTGAAGGCCATGAGTCTACTCTCCTGGACTGTAGGAGCTCAAACTCTACTAGAAGCAGCTGCTCACCAGGCAACGCTGTTTGACTCACCTGCTCAGGTAGAAGCAGCTGCAGCTTCGATTTGCTTCAAACTCACTTCATTTTTTACTGATGTCTCTCTGCTTTCTGTTCAGAGCCTATCAGGTTAGTGGGAGGAGCCAGTCGCTGTGCAGGTACACTGGAAATGAATCTGGGAGAGTGGAGACCAGTGGATGGAGATGATTGGGCCCTGAGGGAAGCAGCAGTTGCCTGTAAACAGCTGGACTGTGGCTCTGCTCTTGCTGTAGAACATAGGAAGTCCTCAGACAGACCTGTGTGGAGGATACAATTTGACTTTGTTAAGACTAGAGTTCCTCTGAGGGAGTTTGTAATATCAGTAAACTCTTCCTCCTCTTTGGATCTCACATGCTCAGGTAACCACATCACTTCATCATTTGTTACATAAGGAGGTGGGCAGAGTAGACAGTGTTTTTATCATCATGCTGACTTATGAAAGTTAACTTTTTATTGTCATTGCACAGTTTTACCCCCATGTTGGCACTACACACAGCACAACAGGAGAACAACACAGTAACTTAATGTAATAATTAAAAAGACATTAGATTAAGTGCATGATAAATAGAATTAGTATATGTTGGGGGGGGGGGGGGGGTCCAATGATTTTTGACCCTCTGAAGTGCTTTTTTTGTGCCATGGTGCTGCTGGAGAACCACGCACAGATGCAGTTGTCAGCACACTTTCAATGGAGTAGCTGTAGAAGACGATCAGCAGCTACCTCCTCAGATCCATTTTTTTGAGGATTCTCAGGAAGTGGAGACACTGTTGGGCCTTCCTCATGTCCTCTTTTCTTCTTTGACATGGAAATTGTTTCCTTTCAACAATCACAAAGGATCTTCCATTTCCATAAATGTGCCTGGAGAAGATGAAGAAAAAGGTGTAGCCAATGTGGAAGTGTTTTAGAAAGTGCTGTGATAAATACCTGTACATATGAGCACAGACTGTGTGCAGGTGATGGAGTTTGTTGACACCATGCTTACTTTGAAATAAGTGTTTAAGGACCAAAAGATATTATTAGAACCTAGTTACACAGTGAGCTTTAATAAAATGCAGAGTCTATAGAGTGATATTTATGTCACAACAAATGTGCAAGCAAATAATCACAGGCACAACCAAATTCTTTGCACGTAAATTCAACAACTCGTGTGCGCAGAACTTAGCTGCGCACACAAAGAAGCCATCGTTGACACCTGATTGTCTCCTTTGAATGTGCTGGTACAGTTTTACACTCTAGTGAGTAGCTGTCTCCACTTGGAGAGAAATCCTTCTTGTGAGTGTAAAGATATTGTTAACTGTCTGGAGGCAGAGCCCAAATCATGATGGGGTCCTAATGGATGGACCCTTCAGGTTACTGTGTTGAACTGAGTTACACAGTGGCAGAAACGCTAGTTTAGACTGTATTTGGTAACAATTAAAGTTTGCTGAAACAATTATTAACAGTTATTGTTTGCAGCCCACCATTGAAAATACTGACAACAGTCCCTGGATTATTTAATATCCAGGGACATTAATTAAAATATTTTGAACCAAAAGATTCTAAGGCAACTTCTGAAGCTCTGCAATCCTGTTCTATTATTCTGTTGGACAGTATCACATAGTTTCTATGACTTAATAAGTAAAATATGAAAAACTCATAATAAGAATCAGGAAAGGAAGTGTGGATCCGAATCTGGCAATTAGAACTTTGGCCAAAAGACAGACATTAAAACCTGCCAACAAAACGTTGCTCAGTATGCAGCAAACACAGGAAACTGCACATACATAACTGGAAGGAAGTGCTTAAAAACATACCCTAGAATTCAGCAATCTTTAAGATTTTTTCCAGACATTTATACATCAGTCCATGCACTAGTGCACAGGAGTAATAACAGCTGTAGATGAACTTGCAAAAACGGGCAAAATGCAATTTCAGAAAGTTAAGAAACGTCCCTACCCTCACCTATGGTTATGAGCTGTGGGTAGTGACCAAAAGAACAAGAACGCGGATACAAGCAGAAATGAGCTTCGTTCAGAAGGGTGGCTGGCCTCTCCGTGAGAGATAGGGTGAGAAGTTCGACCATTGCAGCTTCTGGTTCATTAACCAGCCAGAGGAACCTGCTGGTTTAAGCAACAGAATTGTTTAGCATCCATCTGAAAATGTGAAACATAAAACTATAATTTTGGCAACTTTGTAATATTGATTTACCAGATGTTATAATTATGATGTCTACATGTTTAATCTTGATCTTTTACTAAATGTACTACTATTAACTCCTCTGATAACACTTAATGTGATTTATTAACAGTAATGGATGAACAAAGCAGGCCCAGTGGGTTGATTTGGTGGAACATAACCAGTGTTGGGTAAGTTACTTTAAATTAGTAACTTAGTTACATTACTAGTTACTTCTATCAAAAGTAACTCAGTTACTTCAAGTTACTCGTTACTTTCAGAGTAACTAGTTACTAGGGAAAGTAACTTTGGTTTTACTCAGAATTCTCTTGTTAATGTGTTGCTTCCGTAACTGGCTACCCAGCAAGATTGCCAGTCTTCTACCTTGCTTACTTGCCACAAGTGCACTGTGCCACCTACCAACAGAAAGGAAAAAATAATGTGCACATTTCCACGAGAGAAATCCCACGCCTGATTCTATCCTAGCCTGCTTTTTACATCGAACACAAAAACTGCAGTCATGGTGCTTTCGATTGTACTCAGAACTCGGAAATTCTGCCTTCCGAATAGGAAGATGTAGGCAACACCAGACTGCAGATGAGCTGCATACAGTGCTGGACTGGGACAAAAAAAATCGTCCCGGGCATTTTGACTAGAGACCGGCCCACCATTATAGGAAAAATCATAAAGCCTTTGAATGAAAATAAACACTGTTGTGACAGTGATGTACACTGTTCTGATGGTATATATGTATCAATCTATCAATCGTTTGTTGTAAGACTCAGATAATTATTTTTTTAAAAGTGAGACATTTTAAATGAGAATAAGAAACATATTTCCTTGTGCCCCCCTTTCCCTTTTAATGCCCTACATGGAACCCTGGCAACACTTTGCTAGACCCGCCCCTGCACAGTTACCAGCTGTCATCTCCTGGTTTCATCTTCCTGTTTCCCTCTCACCACATATTCAAACCGATATCATGACCAGCAGGTTTACAGCTGTGGCTCCAGCAAACATCAGCTGATACTTAATTAATATTAAATAAATTCTAACAACAGCTGATCAAGCTTAAAAGTGCTGCTGTTGTTTACCGTGACATCCGCTGGTTTCCTCTTTCTGGCGCAAAGTGGGCGATAAATAAACAAGAGAGAAAAGCCGATCAGCTGATCATTGATCAGTTTCATGATTGAAGTAGAAACAGGAGAGGGGGGGTGAGAGGATGAGAGAAGAAGAGGCAGCTGTGCAGCGTAAACACAGAATAACTCCAACTTTGTGTCTTTTTCATTGTAGCTGAAGTCCAGGACAAACTGTGTTCCTTTTCAGCTCAATACGAAACGCGTGATATTTTCTCTGAATACGAATTCCGTTTTTTACAGGACGGTTGGCAACTCTAATAATTAACCTTATGAACAAAATAAAGTTCAACATCAGTAACATAGCACCCACTTAGCTGTATAGAAACTCCGTCATGCTAGCTAGCACGCAGTACGAAAAAGTCAGCATAACGAAAATAAACTCCACCTAAACTTGGTTCATATCTGACCCAGATGGACTGCAGGTTATAAGTTGAAGTTCAGTTCACCTGACACTCTCGGACCAGTGGCCGCTTCGGGTCTCTCCTCTTGCCTCCCTTTTCCTTCATCCACCTGCTGGCTTCCACCACTTGCTAATGTTATTGAATCTGTGGAAGCTCCGCGATAGCCACCACACGAAGTAACGAATAACGAGCCTATCTAAATCCCAGTAACGAGTAACGCGTTCCTGGTTTTGGCATAATAACTAGTTACCGTGCGCGTTACCACAATAATAACGTAGTTACTGTAACGCGTTACTTAATAACGCGTTAGTCCCAACACTGAACATAACACATTTTAATAACATTAAGGCTAACATTAGCATTAGCAGCATAAAATGAATAATCAACCATTTGTTTGAGCACTTTTAAAAAAGAGAGTAAACTTTTAACTCAATGTTGTCAAATCAAAAATGGTTGTTCAGTAAGTCCTCTAACACTATTAGATGTCAAAAAAAGTATAACTACCTACCTTAGTTTCATCAAAAGCACTCAAAATAAGTTGGAGGGTTTTTTTATTCTTACTGTTTACATTCACAGTGATGTTTTCAGCATTTTCAGCAAGTATCAGATTTAAAATAGGAATTTGTTTCCTAGGTGAAATGAATAAATGTGATAAATATGAAACATTATAATATTACATTATTATAACATTTTAATATGTGGCGTAATTTGATCACAAAGGTTTTGATTACAAAGGTTTTTATAGTTTTCTCTTTATCTCACAGTCAAAACACACACACACACACACACACACACACACACACACACACACACACACACACACACACACACACACACACACACACACACACACACACACATTTTTATACATCTCTGGCCACCCCTCCCTGGTTCTGCTTTAGGTGATCTGAGTTGGCATCATGAAAAGAACCCAAAGACTTGAGTCAAGTAAAAGACCTGTTAGATGGTATCTTTTAGCTGGATTTTTTCTTCAGTCTTTAGGTTCTTCTTCATATTTGTGCACATTTGTCATTGTTCAGTGGTATATTTTGTTTCTTCTAAAGCTGTTTTCCTGTTGTCTTTGGGTCTGTTTGGTTTGGATTTACTGGACGAACTCTGATTTTCACAGATGAAAGTTTGAATCAGTGAAAAGTTGTTTGCTGACCTCTTCTTCTCGTGTCTGCTGTCTCTGATCTCTCTCTATTTGATCTCATCTGATCTCTTCAGACTCTGTGAGGCTGCTGAATGGGACCAGCCTGTGTTCAGGCAGACTGGAGGTGAACTACAACCAGTCTAACCAGTCCAAGCAGAGCTGGACCTCCATGTGTGAAGATCATTTTGACCAGCAGGATGCAGAGGTGGTCTGTAGGGAGCTTGGCTGCGGGCCTCCCTCAGCCCTCCAAGTGGCACTCTATGGAGACACGGGGGCTCCAGTGTGGAGCAAAGAGTTCCAGTGTGAAGGCCATGAGTCTACTCTCCTGGACTGTAGGAGCTCAAACTCTTCTAGAAGCAGCTGCTCACCAGGCAACGCTGTTGGACTCACCTGCTCAGGTAGAAGAGCAGCTGCAGCTTCGATTTGCTTCAAACTCACTTCATTTTTTTACTGATGACCCTCTGCTTTCTGTTCAGAGCCTATCAGGTTAGTGGGAGGAGCCAGTCGCTGTGCAGGTACACTGGAAATGAATCTGGGAGAGTGGAGACCAGTGTATACATGGGCCAGGACCCTGAGGGAACCAGCTGCTTTTTGCAAACATCTGGACTGTGGCTCAGATGTTTGCTGTAAAAAAGAGAGAGCCCCCAAACACACCTATGTGGATTCTCAGATTTTTCTGTGAACCTTATTATTTTTCTATGATGGGGTGTTTACAGTCACCAACCATCACCAATGAATCATTTACTGATGGTTCAGTCATGGAGCTCACCTGTTCAGGTAAGCCAATCTGTGACATTATTAATTGTATAGCTAGAGGTGGGTGGAGCAGACTGACTTGAGTCCAGCAAACATGCTTTTTGATAAAAGCTTCTGTTTTTGCATCTTAGCTAGATCCTTTAAATACACGTCACATTACTGGGACTGATCTAGCTCCCAGCACTACAGACAGCTTATTATTCTATGAGCTCCACCTCTGATTCTTCTATGATTAGCTCCTTGTGTACTTTAAAGGCCAGCTGTTTCATTAGTTAGCTTTCAGTGTCTGTTCACCACCTGCTGCTCTCCTCATATCTCTGTTTCCCTTTTAGGGTGAGTTTCCTTTTCTGGAGTTCCATCTTTTGTTCAGACTGGGTAACCTGCTGTATTCTGCTGCTCCAAGTGTCATTAAAACTCACCGAATATCTTAGAGTTTGTTGATTCACTGCCGTATGAATAAAATTCTATTGAATCTGATTAAATTGGACAGATGAGCATTTCAGACCCTTATTGTAACTGAGTAATTTTACTTTTACATGTACTTCTAAGTAAGAAGTAAGAATCACTGTGATCCATGATATCATTTAAGTCCAGACCTCAAGTTAACTGAAATGTTGTGATGGCATTAAGAAACCAACAAACACTCAAACAATTCTGTAAAGAACAGTAGGTCAAAATTCCTACATAACTATCTGAGAGTCTGATAAACTCATTAGCACTAGCTTTTCTGCCTGCTCACTTCTATCCTCTTCTTCTATATTTCTGTGCCTTCTTTCCACCTCACCACCATGGGAGCAGAGCTTTCAGCTGCTTTGCTCCCCGGCTGTGGAACTCTCTAACCCCAGATATAAGAAACATTGGATCTCTCCCCCAGTTTAAACCTCAACTCAAAACCCATCTGTTCATATCTGCAGATTCACTGTAAACCCACTTTTTGTTAATTCTATCTTGTGCTTTGTTTTATTGTTCTTCATTTTGTCATTTTTCTATTATGTTTTTTCTCCTATTGGAAAGTGTCCTTGGGTATCTTGAAAGGCGCTTTATAAATACATTTCATCATCATTATTATTGTTATTATTGTTTTTTGTTGTTGTTTTTGTTGCTAAAGATGGATCTCTGTGCTGTCATGTCTCTCATGTCTCTCTAGGAAAACAGGGGGCAGGTACAGGGCAGTTGGGAGAACAGGGGCCTGGTGGACTGTAACCTCTGTGTCGGTGCTGCTGAAGGACGGCTGGCTGAAGAGGGAGGTTCTCAGGGGGCAGAAGAGGCAGTCCAGTGAGCTAATGTCACAGTCAGACAAATTTTCAGCTGACAAATGAGGAACCATCAGTTCAGATTTGAGTTTTTTCACTTTAAACAGCCTTCAACTGTAATGATTCTGCAGTTTTCTTACTGACAGCATTAAAATACTAAAACTATCAATGTGTCTGTAAGTCTGTCGAGTTTGTCTAATCTCCCTGCTCACTGTTTCCTACTAGACATATCAAATATGAGCACAGGTGATGAGTTTCCTCTAAATAATCCAGTGGTGCGCTCTGCTGTTTTTGTTGTGGACATAATTTAATGTAGACTTTATTTGAAGGATATTTATTAAAGGAATTTAGCAGGAGCAAAGCTAAAGCAGAATCAAATGATAATAACAATCACAGAATAATAATCAAATAACATCAGTTATACTTGTCTAATTAACCTACTCCGAGCTAATGCTTTTCATATCTTTGGGAGGAAAGAGACTGGCGAGGAGACGGACACTGAAGATGTGTTTATCTCAGTGTTTCATGTTAAAGAAAATAATCCAGGAGGAAAGCAATGGACTCCCTCTGAAAAATTCAACATGGCGACTTTGATGAACAGTGAAAAATCCAATTAAAATAGTGTCCAATACGAGGACATCAAGTCTGTATTAAAAGTCCAACCCTTTAAAATGGACCATCCCAATTTAAACCAGGTATGGATTGGGACACTTATTATCCCATTCATGGTTCTTATGGGTCTGAAACAGTCTAAGCAGAAACAGGACATAAACAGTAAAATGTTTTGGTATCCTTCCTGACCTCTTAAAGCAGTAAATTTTTCACTTTCTTTACCTTGTGTTTAAGTCATCAGAGATTGCTGTCAGAATGAAACAAAAATTATGGATCCATTATAAACTGCAAACAGCGTCTACAGTGTTGAAAGACATAAATATAAGAGACTAAAGCCTATGAAGAAAACTTCAAGGAGACCAACAAAACTGTGCATGCACCTCTGATTAAAAGAGTTTCTGTCAAACCGTTACTACAAACGGGTTATTGGTGGAACTTTACACTCTGAAATATTGAAAGATTTAAAGGATGAGACAGCTCAGCACAGCATGTTATTAACTTCACACATGAAGTGGTTCAGTCCAGTCAGTCTTCAGTTTTGCAGTCACCGTCCACATCCTGCTTCTTCGACTGGTCGTCACAGTAACTCTGGACTTTCCTCCAACGAATCCTGAAGTCTGTCAGTCCTTCTGACAGCATGAGGCCTGACAGCTGGACAAAATGTGCAGATGATGAAAAACATGAAGCATAGTTTGAACTTGTGTCAAGTTTGTGTTTGTGACTGAACTGCTGACCTGCTGTGAAACCTGCTGCTGGATCTCTGTGCTGTGCATGTCTGCCTCTGACTGAAGCTTCATTTTCAGCACTGTTTGCTTTGTCACTGCTAAAAATGAACCACATATAAAAACACAAACATTAGTGTTTTACATGATCACAGGATCTTACAGTGTTTGTATTCTGGACCTCACCTGTGAAAAAAAAACCGGATTCTGTAGTTACAGCCACCATCATACCATTTTCCAGAGAATACATACATTGATACACAGTATTCATTGGGATTGAGGTTATTAGGCTCAGAAGACATCCAGTTAGTGAATGTGGAGGTTGTGTTGTCAGACCAGAAGGCCCAGGAATCCCTGTAGAGACCCATCCACACATACTGAACCCCTGATCCATTCAAAGTGAGTGTGATGTTGGATTTCTCCTCTTTGCTTCTTATACTGGTCAGGTCTGTGTGGTATGTCCTGCAGTACGACTGAGCCTCTGATCAGGAGCGACTCTCCATCACTAAGATGTAACTTGAACTGCTGGCTGTGAAATATTGTAAAGAGATTTTTTCTTTTAAATAGGTAAATTATGACTCACATAAAACTGTAATAACTATGGTAACAAATCGTTTTTCCTACCATCATAACACAGGAAAGGGTAAGAATCTCCACAGGGTCTATCATTCATCTGTGTTTGTCCCTGAAGAGCCACACAGTATTCCTTTGCATTTGCACAGTCTGGTTGGCCGTTAGCCCAGATCAAAAATTCATGTTTACTGCCAACTTCAAAAACGTTTTCCCTCCATGGACCACTTCCAGCTGTAAAGATCATTATAGAGCCCTGTCCAAGCCCAGTCAATATTTTGTGCCATTGTCACAAGCAGTTGGTTGATGTTGCTGTTGTAGATGGTGACCAAGTCAGTGAAGTGTTCTCTGCAGTAACTCTGAGCTTCAGTCCAGGTCTTCAGCTGGTTCACAAAGTGGTATTCTCTGGAGTGGGGAGGAAGAGAGGAAAGTCCTGAGAAAAATGACACATGGTCTTTTTATTTGTGAAACTGGCTTGTAGATGAATCAATAACAAATGCAAACCTACAAAAATAAAAATTAAAACAATCTGAGTAGTCATACTGTATAAATTCAAAGAGTGGTGGGAACTGAACTCACATATTATACTTCCGGCATTTTGAGTGAACTTTGGTGAGAGAGTGACAAAACCTGCAGCTTCAGAATCTGTAAGATGTCGGCTTTCATCACCCAACGGCGTATCCACGCGTACGTGCCCTTATGGTTGATAAGGGCACGTACGCAAATGCTCTTTGTTTTCATCTTTTTGCCTAATTCATTTACCTGCTCTCATTTGCTGTTTTACCTGTTTGGCGGTTGTTGAAATAATTTTGTAAGCTTTAACCTGAGATTCTGATGTTTCTGGCAAATTAGATTTATATTTAAAAATCAATTCAGAATTTAATTAATCGATATCGCCTTATTCAAACTCAAATCGATTTGAATCAGGAAATCATTTTTTTTTTAATCCACCCCTAAAATACACCATCATTATGAGATTTGTTAAGAATAAACTTAAAAATGGTAGTGGTGGGAGGATCGATCCAAATATAGATTGTAATGATACCTGGTCCGCATCGGTATCGGATTGATACCAGCCCGGTGAGATTGATTCTTTACTTTAAGTTCCGCTTTTGTTTGCAATGCTTTGGTTTTGGCAAAGACAAAAGGTTGTTCACATATTATTTATACTATTTACTATTATTTACTAGTAAATAATAAAAAAGGAAACATCACAAAAAACATTTGAAAATTCATTGAGATTTAGCAATTCAAGGAAACATCCACCTCATTTATTGAAAAAATATCTAGCTTCTAGCTTCCCAGTTCTTAGTCTGCTACTTTAGGTTTTGGTTTTTTTTGGTTTTTTTCTATCCACTGTTTGATTTTTGTACAGCAATAAAGTTCCCTCTTTTCCTTATCGCTGTCTGCCACACAGCTCAACCTTGACAGAATGACACGACCACAACACGGACCCAACAGACTCAGCTCATGATGAGAGGGAGAGAGATCTTTACTGCATCCTATGGCTGGTGAGTTGCATCACCCAAGGCCGAGACTTAAGGACATTTCCAGTTGGGCTGATCGCAACTAAAGCGATTTTCAGTAAAAATTCTCTCCTACCCCTCAAATCCCTGTGACACACAAACTCCTGTTTGTATGTTTCTATTACCATGCAGTAATATCATTTTATTAATATAGCATAATGTCAAGTTAGCTTTGCACAAAAATAAATGTCCAAAACATTCGCCAAAAAATGATTACTTTCTTACTCTGAGTACATTTTAGAGCCTGTACTTTACTGTATTTTTTGGACCATAAGGCACACTGGATTCCAAGGCGAAACAGGCAGATTAGTCTTCATTCAACTCATTCACCTTAACACTCAACATTGTTCAGTTGTAACACATAAAATACAGTTCAATACAGTCACTTTTTCAGTTCCTTCCTCTTCCACAAATCCATCTAACTCTTCATCTACGCAGCTGCTCTATTCCCATGTTCTACTGCGTGACGTATAGCCTTAAGTCTGGAGTTTACATCTGTGGGCCAGGCAATAGAAAGGAGGCTAGAGAACAGAACAACGTTGGCTGTGATGGAGAGCACTGGAAGCAGGGCTCCCTTTCCAAGAGAGACCAAGGTGTGTTGGCTATCACAGCAGAAGGATCAAGGTGAAGTGTGATGGATAAAAAGTCCAATGTTAGTGGATGTAATGAGTCCAGTAACCAGGGGAGACTGGAGACCAGGCATTGACGTCTGTGAATGACTGCTCTCCAGTATTGCTGACTGGGCCTTTTCAAGCACTGTTTGCTCCACTGTGAAAATCAAATCCTTCATATCCTTCCATTGTGTGGTTGTGTGGTTCTGTCATGTAGCGTTGCTGTGGCAGATGCGAAGAGGACCCAGCGCAGGACTCAAAAGAAACTCAAGAAGGCAGCTTTAATGAACTGTAGCAAATAACTGAGTACAATAAAACAAAAACAAAACCTGGAATATAGAAACAAAGAACTAAGGAACTGAAAAGCCAGAAACTAAGAAACTAGGAATAGACTCTGAAATAACCTGGAGAATGAGGAGCATGGAGAAACATACACAGCAACTAGGGCTACGTTCACACCGCAGGCGAAAGCGCATCAAATCCGACTTTTTTGACCCTATGCGACCCATATCCGATCATGGTATGACAGTGTGAACGGCACAAATCCAATATTTTCAAATCCGATCTGGTTCGCTTTCGTATGTGGTACTGAATCCGATACATATCTGATGTTTTAGAAAGCGACTGCTGTTTGAACGGTCATGTCACATTAAATCCGTCTTTTACGTCACTGACACAAGACAGACACCAATTATCAGCGACCGAAAAGCGCCCGAGAAGACATCGCGAACGCTTCCTGGCCATCCAGTGTAGATGTCAGTGTAACTGTTAGGAAGACAACGTTGGAGAAACGTGAACATTTTATTTGTACTGTATAATCTGCAGATTCTGACAGAAATCTGCAACTATCTTTTGAAGAAACGCTCCTCTAAAACAGCAATAAGGATAATTATTAGGTTATTTCTCTCTCCATGAATCGCTACCTTATCATGGTGGAGGGGTTTGTGTGTCCCAGGGATCCCAGGGTCTATGTTGTCTGGGGGCTTTTGCCCCCTGGTAGGGTCTCCCATAGCAAATTGGTCCTGGTGAGGGACCGGACAAAGAGCGATTCAGAACACCCTTATGAAGAAAACATCGAGGGAACAGTTTACCCTGCCCGGGATAGGGTTACCGGGGCGCCACCCTGGAGCCAGGCCAGGGGAGGGTGCCCGAGGGCAAGCGTCTGGTGGCCGGGCCTTAGTCCATGGGGCCCGGCCACCAGACCTGCTGGAAGGTGCTCTGTTGTCCTGCTGAGAGACTTCAATGCTCACGTGGGTAACGACTGTGGTCAAGACTCTTCACCTACTGGTGATGGCCAGAGGAGCTGATGGTGCGATATGGCAGCCTCGCCTCTGTCATTCTGTCCCAGGGCATGCAATCCATTATTATTTAAACCAACTGTTAACTGTTTATTTCTGTACATTTACGTATTATGATTCATATTGCCACATTCATTGACCTTGTTTACAGGTAATTTCATTGTTTGATCACGTTAAAATGTTCCTAATTTAATGTCTAAAAGTACTTGGAAAAAGGCAGAATCCCATGTAAAATTAGCGCAAGAAACTCTATTTTCATTACTGGAAATAACCGTATTTTTATGAGGAAGTTATTTTCTGTTATTTTATGGTAGTATTTTGGCGCTCCAGCTGCCGGAATATTACCGTTTTTTAAGATGTTTTTTGTAACAGTGCAACGTGGAGACAGACATAAAGAGACACAGTACACACAATCACACTCCCCAAGCGTACTCTAAGAACCGGGTCTAGGTACCCTTGCCCCTGGAGGGGGAAACTGCACCCAAACCCAGGTGGTGTTACCCCTTTCCCTGCGGTGGGGAGAAGCAGACCGTCCTGACTCCGCAGCAGCAGGGAGGCCCCACATTCCAGACCCCAGTCGGACAGCCAACTCCTCCTCCTAGCCCCCCCGCTCCAGCAGGCCGCAGAGAACGGGGGTGTGAGAAGACTCCAAACCTCCCTCCGCCCGCTCATATGTAGTGTTGATGCATATGTGTTCTAAGGTGCATTTAAAACCCAGGAGGGCATGGAGCTACCTGCCAGAGAGCAGCAGGTAAGCACATAGCCCCTCCTGATAGCCCTCAATGTCTACATGTATGTCTACGTGTATTTAAAATTGAGAGGTGGGCAACGACGCCAGGGGTGAGGTGTACACCCTGATGGTAATTTGGAGTCCGTGTAGTGCGCCCACCCCAAAGATCCTATATGTATGTGTTATGAGAGTGTGAGTAATGTGAATGTCTAAGTTGTGAGATAAAATTGAGTGCAGCAGCGCCGCCCGGCCCCACAGAGTCCGGGACAGCCCACCCGAACCCACCACAGAGAAAACTGCACCCACCCCATCATCCACTCATCTTCCAGACTACACAAGACAATAGACGCCCAGGCTGAGATCTTCCTCCACCTCTCCTGTATCTCCCCCTCCTGCAGAGTGAGTTCCTGAAGAGAGGAAAGCTCCTGCAAGATGTGACAACCTCCCCGACCAATTGAAGAGCCCCCCAGGTGGCTCGATGCACTGGCGGCTCCCTGCGCTGGGGCTGGGCCCCCATACACCACCCCACCCACAGCCCCGGCAACACACCAACCAGGACCCAAGCCCCCGAGGCCCGGCCAGGGCCCGAGCCCAGAGACGGAGCTCCCCGGGAACCTCACGCCCGTCCCGGACCCACCCAGGGGCAGTCAGGCTACCAGGTCAGTAACCCACGTCTGTCAGCACAGACCCTCCCCTAGCCCCACTGCATGCAGCCACGAGGAAACCGTCACCTAAAAGCCAACAGGGCCCTTAATAGGCAATGACCACTACCCCGCGTTGAGCCCCCTAAGGAAGATGCTCCTGGGGAACCTCCCGACACCCTAAGCCTGTCCCTACCCCCACACCAATCACAGCAGTGAAGGTGGGACCAAACTATGACCCCCCACCCCCACTAGGTGAGGGAGCTGATCAAAGGAGCCCAGAGCAATTGATCTGATGTGGTGGCAGAGGCTGTATCAAGACTAATGTAATCTAATAGATAATTTCTATATTGGTTAGAATTAACATTATTTTTATTTTTCCAGTTCATGAGGACTGTTTTCTTGGCTATGCATAGGGCAGTGAAAACCATATGGGCTATATTCTTTCAGAATCAGAATCAGAATCAGAATACTTTATTAACCCCGAAGGAAATTAGGGTTACAGCAGGCAGCACGCTAATGGCGCATGCGCACTTACAAAGGAACCTTCTGACCAACTTTACACAAACATCACATTGGGGAGACATGTCAGAAAGGTAGGCTGATAGGAAAAAAACAACGAAAATACATAACATGAAGTAAGAGGAGGAGAAAAAAAACTCCACTCAGACTGAGCTCCTAGTGGGAGAACAGTTTGATAACAGAAAAAACACCTCAGCAGAAAAAGCACATGACTATCAATACACCATAGAAACACAAGACAAGCAACAGCATGGAATGGGGGGAACAGTCTAAACACAGTCGTTATCAGGTTGTTTTGTTCAGCTCCAGCCTTGAGGCCGCAGCTGGCGCCGAAGGGGTCTCCGCATGAAGTGATGATAGTTTTTACTTTAGTGCGAACAACTCATATGAATTTCAAAGCTGTTCTAACAGTCCAACACTGGTCTCTCAATCTCCCGTTGGAGAGCCGTGAGCTTTCTATGCTTTTATCCAAACTTACGTTCCGTGATGTTGTCATTCTTTTTGCTCAAAGAGCAGGTTCTGAGAACTCACGACCGCAGTGCACTTCCCCAAGATGTGATCGAATTTGCGCTCAAAGGTGTTTTTCGAGCTTGACCCTCCAGATGTAATCCAGTTTTTCACTCAGAGGTCTTGTTCTGAGTATTCACGGCAGCCGTGCGTTCTCCAAGATCTTCTCCGTGCTGCACTCAATGAGCCCATTTTTAGAAACTCACGCCTCGTCCCATCATTTCAATCCCAGCGGGCAGCATTGTGGGGGTTTGAACAGCCAGTTCCGCTTCCTTAATTCTTTGATAAGTCAGGGCCAAGCCAGCTCCAATCAGCAAGAACCCTGTTATCATGGTTCCGAATAGGTAGATATCTTCAGCAGTCAGGCTCACCCGAGCCCAGACTTGTGGTTGAGAAGGGGTGTCAATTGCATTCAGAGACCAGTTGATCAAATCCAAATCCATAATTCCTGTAGTGACATTATCTAAGCTGCCCAACAAACACACTAAAGGGGAAGTTGGAATGTTACATTTTAGACACTTCGATAAGTCTTCACATACCTCGCGCCAAAACTTCTGAACTGGTGGACAGAACCAAAGAGCGTGGATATAATTGTCCGGTGAATTGGTTTGGCAGTGTGAGCAGTTGTTGGTAGACATAAAGCCCATCTTGAACATCCGATGACCTGTATAGTGCACTCTATGTAGTATTTTGTATTGAATTAATTGAAGACTGGGATTTCTAATTAGATGAAAGGTTTTTAAGCAAATCTGAGACCAGAAGTTTTGGTCTAAGTTAACTGATAAATCCGCTTCCCATTTTGCAATAGGAAGTGATATTGATTCATCTGTTTTAGAAAGCATTCTGTATATTTTGGAAAGTAATTTGGGGGTTTTAAGAGTAAGAAATTGAACCACACTTGGTGGTGTTTGTAGTTCAACTTGACCCGGTTTTAATTTCTTTTTTACTATGGATTTAATTTGTTGATATTCTAAAGATCTTTTCTTGTTGATCCCATATTGTGTAACTAGTCTGTCAAATGAAATAAATTCTGTTCCTTCTAGTATATGTTCTAAATATTGGATTCCTTTACCACTCCAATCTGAAAAGTTTATCATATTATTGTTTTGTGATATGTGAAGGTTGTTCCAGATAGGTGTACGTTTGCATGGGATTAATGAAGACTTTGTCAATTTCAGAAACTCCCACCATGCTGTCAGAGAAGAGCTGATGTAGACGCTTTTGAAGCATTCATGTCGTTGGATGTTTGAACTGATAAATGGTACATCTGAAATCTCTAGATTATTGCAAAGTGCTTGTTCTACATCTAGCCAAGGTTCATCTAAGAGGGTATGTTTTAGCCATCCTGAGATAAACTGAAGCCTGTTGGCTAAGAAGTAGTGCTGAAAGTTAGGTAGTTCTAATCCTCCTTTATCCTTGGTCTTTTGTAGTGTTTTTAAGCTTATACGTGGAGGTTTATTTTTCCAAAGGAATTTGGACATACATGAATCTAAGATCTAAACCAATCTTGTGGCAGTTTAGTTGGGATCATTGAGAATAAATAATTTGTTTTTGGTAAGACCATCACTTTTATAGCAGCAACCCTTCCCATGAGTGATATGGGTAGACATTTCCACCTAGCCAGATCTCCTTCTACTTTCTTTAAAAGTGGGATATGGTTTAATTTAGTTAGATCTGCAAGCTTGGGAGAAACATTAATACCTAAATATTTTATATTTCCCGATTGCAGTGGAGTAGAAGAGGAATTATGGAAGGAGCAGTTAATGGGAAGGACTGTAGATTTTGACCAGTTAATTGAGTAATCTGATATTCTTGCAAAAGAGTTTATCAATTCAATCACCCCAGATATATTGGTTTGTGAATTTTGGAGAAAGAGTAACACATCATCCGCATAAAGGCTGATTTTATGTTCCACGTTCTTGCATTTTATTCCCTTAATAACTGAATTCTGTCTAATTGCTGCTGCTAGTGGTTCAATAAAAATTGCAAACAGTGAAGGGGAGAGTGGGCATCCCTGCCTGGTGCCCCTCAGGACACAGAAGCTGGAGGATGTCTGGTCATTTGTTCTGACAGAAGCTGTTGGGGAATTATATAATATTTTTAACCAGTTAATGAAAGAGGTTCCAAAACCAAATTTGTGTAAAGTTGCAAATAGAAATTTCCAGTTAACTCTGTCAAACGCTTTTTCTGCATCTAAAGAAAATATTGTAGTTTCAAGGTTTTTACTGTATGAGTAGTCTATCAAATTAAGTAATCTGCGTGTATTTGTTGATGAGTGCCTACCTTTTATGAAACCAGTTTGGTCAGGATGAATTAAGAGGGGGGTTATTTTCTCTAGTCTCTTTGAGAGAGCTTTGCAGATTATTTTAATGTCTACATTTATAAGGGATATTGGACAATAGCTTGAGGGATATACAGGGTCTTTGCCTGGTTTTAGCAGGAGATTAATGTTTGCAGAATTCATATTTGATGGAAGTTTTCCCTTTTCTTTGATTTCCAACAATGTTCTGTGAAAAACTGGTGCTAGAATCGTCCAGAATTCTTTGTAGAATTCTGCAGGAAAGCCATCTGGACCTGGAGCCTTATTATTGGGCATACTTATCAGGGCTTCCTGGAGTTCACCTGGTGTCAGTGGCAAATCCAGTGCCATTGCTTGAGTGTCTAATAATTTTGGAAGAGTTATGTTGTCCAAAAACTGATCAATTTCCTTTTTAGATGGGTTTATTTGTGGTGAATACAATCTTTTATAGAAATCCCTGAAAATGTTTTTTATTTGTTTCGGTTCATATACTGTGTTTCCAGATGAATCTTGAGCAGCACATATAGTTGTTTTTTCGTTATTTATTTTTAGCTGGTTTGCTAGAAATTGACCAGATTTATTACTATGTTCATAATTTTGTAAGCGTAGTCTTTGTACTAAGAATTTTGTTTTTTTTATCAATTATCTCATTTAATTCTAGTTTTGTTTTGCGTATTTTGTTCAATGTTTCTTGATCTTGGTGGGACGCGTAGGCTTCTTCTAGGGATTTGATGTTTTTTCTAATTCCTGAATATTTTTGTTTTCTTTTTTCTTTTTATGTGATGAGAAAGAAATTATTTTACCTCTCATCACAGCTTTCCCTGCTTCCCATAGAACAGAAGCTGATGTTCCGGGAGTGTCATTAAAGTCTAAATATGAAGTCCACTCTTTTTTAAAATATTTAATAAAGTCTTCATCTTTAAGTAGTGATGTATTAAATCTCCAGTTTTTACTTGGCGTAGTATTATTCTTGTGTATCAGTGTTAAAGATACAGAAGCATGATCGCTGACAGCTATAGGGTGAATCTCAGTGTCTGAAATGTCACTCAGCAGTGAGCTGCTGACCAAAAAATAATCCAGACCAGAGTAGGAGTGATGGACATGTGAGAAAAAGTATATTCCTTACTGGTGGGGTGAAGGGAGCGCCATGCATCGCAAAGACCAAAGTCGCTCATATACTGTTTGATTATATTTGTGGATTGCCAATTACGCTGAGTTCCTGCTGTATTGGGCCTATCCATTTCTTCATTTAGTGTGCCATCTAAGTGTTCAGAGAGTGCACTGAAAAAAATGTGAAAGAATGAGGGATCATCAACATTTGGACCATTTACACTTACAATACATAGCTTTTTATCACGTATAGATAGTTTAATGATTAAGAATCAGCCCTCTGGATCTATAACTGTAACGAGAACTGTGAAATTAATATTTTTATGTATTAAACTTGCTACCCCTTTGTCTAGAATTATAACAAGCTGAGAACACATTAGGAAACTCAGGTGTTTTAAGTTCTTTTAAACCTCTAAGAGGTTTAAAAGAACGTCTGTGTATAACTAGGGGTGTACGCTGTGTGTGTCGCTTAGACAGGTGGAGAGAATACATCACTTGTTCGTAAATAAACAGAAGGAGAGAGAGAAAGAATGTGTGGCGAGATGCTCCCTGAGTTTGACTATGTGTGTCCATATTTACTAATATGAGTACGCTTGACTTAAGTGTGTGTATCCTATACGACTTTGTGCGCTCTCTGACTGATGTAAATGTGCTGCCGTTGAGCGAATGACTGTGCGTGATCGTGCTGTGCGTATGTGTCGAAATAAAGGATGTTGTTTGTGGATGAGTGTGGAAGAACGTGATCGAAGCAGTGAAAGAAAATAAGAAGAAAGAAAGAAACCAAGGATAAGGGTGAGCAGCATAAAAACAAGAGGGGGAAAAAGAGAGAAAAAGAAACGAGAAGGAAAAAACCCGGAAACATTCCAATTAAACCATTGACGGAGAGTGACGTTGTTAATTCTGCTATGAAATCACACTTAAATGGTAAATGGCCTGTATTTATATAGCGCTTTACTAGTCCCTAAGGACCCCAAAGCGCTTTACATATCCAGTCATCCACCCATTCACGCACACATTCACACACTGGTGATGGTAAGCTACAATGTAACCACAGCCACCCTGGGGCGCACTGACAGATGTGAGGCTGCCGGACACTGGCGCCACCGGGCCCTCTGACCAGAAGCAGATGGTGATAAAAGAACATGAAACGAGTATTCGACTGGAAATGTTCATTGTACAGTTTGACCTTTGCAATTTGATACCAGTAAGTTAAACAGATGTTAATGCAAGTTAGTGTGAGTGGATAGGGAAAGGGTGTAGCAGATTCTTATCTGGTGTGAAGTTAATACAGCCACGGAGTGATGTCGGGGTCGCGGTGGAGCTGTCTGTCCACGTACAGCTGGTCCACAGCGATAACAGCGCGGAAGCCCTTCTGGATGAAGCCGCGTCGGATTGGGAAGAGGACCCTGCGTCGTTCCAGGATCTCTTTGGGGAACTGGTCATTCACGCTGAAGTCCGTTCCTTTTAATTCCCTGCCACGGCTTTTCACATGTTCCTTTTGTTTGAAGTGGCCAAATTTGGCCACAATAGGACGTGGTCTCCCGGCCGCATCCTGCATGGGGCCGAGGCGATGTACCCTATCGAAGACGATGTTCTTCACCGTGTCCTCCGGCAGCTTCAGGTGGGTTTTGATGAAGCTTTTTACCGTGGTCTCCGCGTTCTCTCCAGCGGCTTCTGGAATACCAGAAAATACTGTATTATCACGCATGCTACAAGCTTGTAGATCAATAACTGTTTCTTTTATTTTTTTATTTTCTCTATTTAGCTGAGTAACATTGTCTGTGAGACATTTCACCGACTCTGTTAGCGTGGCATTTTCAGCAGCGAGCGTTTCCACCTGCTGCTGGCTGAACTCCAGGGATTCTCACAAGGATTTAAATTTCTAGTGAAGAATCTCCACCAAGGACAGCCTTGCATCGAAACTGGACAATCGTTGGTCGATTGACTCCAGTATGTCGACAATATCTTTGCCGGCTGGTGATGTTGTGCCGGGGGAATCTGCCGGGTGTTGTCTTTTTGACGACGGCGTCTCAGATTTGGCCGGGGAAGCTGCACTCTGGGCCTTCTTCATCACGAGATTCTGGAAGCACTGATCAATGTAATCTTGGAGAGCCTCTAAACTCTCCCTGTTGTTCTCCAGTGTGTTGGAGATGATTTAGACAAATGTTGTTAGTTATAAGAATATTGATAAGTGTATTTGGTAATACTGAAGCTTAAAGGAATTTGTTCAAATCTAAACTACCATTCGCTTTAATTTTCCACCAAAATCTCCGGCGTCTGACGTCAGTTACAACATGAGTCGCTTACCTTGTCCGTCACTTACCGCCTCACTTCCGTCACTTACCTCTGTGTATGGTTTTGGGGACCAGGGTGGGGTCAATCTTTTCAACTCTTATGTTACGTTCCTGTACCCCTAGACTGGGGCGTAACAATGATTAATGAGTTTTAGAACAGTGTTATAAATTAGCTTATTCATCATGAATGAAGTGTTTAAAGCAGTGCTTGTAAACTATTACCTGATCATGAGAAATACTTTGTAGATGCTGTAGAGATAATTAAGTAACCATTAACTAATGCTTATACAAACAAAGGCTGAAACGGGAAGTTCCGGTTCAGAGGAAGGTCGCGCGCTGGACGGATCAATCGGTGGCCGCGTTACAGGACGCACTCGACGACGCAGACTGGGACATGTTCAGAAACAGCTCCGACGATGATGTCAACGTGTTTACGGAAGCGGTTGTGGGATTCATCGGGAAACTAGCGGATGATACCGTGGAGACAAAGACTATCACAACGTTTCCCAACCAGAAGCCGTGGGTGGATAAAACCATCCGCGACGCTCTGAGATCCCGCACCGCTGCCTACAACACGGGACTCACGACGGGGGACATGGACCTGTACAAAGCCGCGTCATATAACGTGCGGAAGGCGGTGAAAGAGGCGAAGCAGCGCTACGGGAGGAAACTAGAGTCACAACTCCAACAGAGTGACTCTAGGAGCCTGTGGCGGGGACTAAGGACAATAACGGATTATAAAGCACCAACAACCGGTATGACGAACACGGCCGTGACTCTGGCAGATGAGCTGAACACTTTCTATGCTCGCTTCGAGGCTGCAGCTAAGGACTCCAACGATGCTAGTGCTAGCGGCGCTAACGGCTGCAGACAGGAAGATACTGCCAGCACCGGAAATGTGCTCGTCATCTCCGAGCATGAAGTAAGGAGAGCCTTCAAGAGAGTGAACACCAGGAAAGCAGCAGGACCAGACGGCATCCCAGGTCGTATCCTCAGAGACTGCGCATACCAGCTAGCACCTGTGTTCACTGAGATATTCAACATCTCTTTATCTCAGTCGGTGATCCCCACATGCTTCAAAGAGTCCATCATTGTTCCTGTCCCAAAGAAACCCCACCCTGCTTCTCTCAATGACTATCGCCCTGTAGCCCTCACCTCAGTAGTGATGAAGTGCTTTGAACGCCTGGTCAGAGACTTCATAATTTCTTCACTACCAGACACACTGGACCCACTACAGTTCGCTTACCGTCCAAATCGTTCCACAGACGATGCCATCTCTCATCTCCTCCACACATCACTTACTCACTTGGACACTAGAAGGGGGAACTATGTTAAAATGCTCTTCATAGACTACAGCTCTGCATTTAATACCATAATTCCCTCCACACTCACCACCAAGCTGGAGCATCTGGGACTCAGCTCATCTATGTGTCAGTGGATCTCCAACTTCCTAACTGGCAGACCACAGGCAGTAAGGATGGGCGGACATGTCTCAGCCTCCACCACTCTCAGCACTGGAGCCCCCCAGGGGTGTGTTCTGAGCCCCCTGCTGTACTCCCTGTACACATATGACTGTGTGGCCACTACCAGCTCCACCACCATCATCAAGTTTGCTGACGACACCGTCGTGGTGGGCCTGATCTCTGACAACAACGAGACGCCCTACCTGAAGGAGATTAGGAATCTGGAGAACTGGTGCCAGAGGAACAACCTCCTTCTAAACGTCAGTAAGACAAAGGAGTTGATAGTGGACTTCAGCACTAAGCAGGAGAGGAACTACCAGACCCCCGTCATCAACGAGTGCCCAGTGGAGAGAGTGGACAGCTTCAAATACCTCGGAGTTCACATCACGCAGGACCTGTCATGGTCCTGTCACATCAACACCGTGGTGAAAAAGGCCTGTCAGCGTCTCTACCACCTCAGACGCTTGAGAGACTTCCGACTGCCCCCCAAGGTGCTCAGGAACTTTTACTCCTGCACCATAGAGAGCATCCTGACGGGAAACATCTTAACCTGGTTCGGGAACAGCACCATGCAGGACAGACGAGCTCTACAGAGGGTTGTGCGTTCAGCTGAGCGCACCATCCGCTCAGAGCTCCCTGACCTGCACTCAATCTACAGCAGACGGTGCTGGACCAAGGCCAGGAAGATCGTGAAGGACCTCAGCCACCCCAACAACGGACTGTTCTCTCTGTTGAGGTCAGGAAAGCGATTCTGCTCCCTGAAGACCAACACAGAGAGACTGAGGAGGAGCTTCTTCCCGCAGGCGATACGGTCTCTCAATCACACCACCACACAGGACTGACCCACACATATAGTTCTTACACACACTGGACACTCTGGACATTGTTTTCACTTCATCACTTTAAGCATATTTGCACAACACTGGACATTATATTCCTCATTTCCAGTTAATATTTGTACAGCTGCTGTTATTGTGTGTATATATATTTATATTTCTCATACATTCTATATATGTTTATATATGTCTATACTGTGTATTTTGTTGTACAGTTATCTTATTTTCAACTTTAATTTATATATTTTATCTTATTCTTTCCCAGTTAAATTACCCTTCATTCTAATTTGTGTTGTACAGTTATCTCATTCTTAACTTAATTTTTTATATTTTATTTTATTTTATTCCTTCCTGGTTAAATTTACCCCTTTTTTATTTTCATATTTATTTATTTATTTCCTATCTTATTCATAGCCTTTTTTTTTTTTAAGGTCACGAGCAGTTGTCCAAGCATTTCACTGCATATCGTACTGTGTATGACTGTGTATGTGACAAATAAAATTTGATTTGATTTGATTTGATTTGATTTGATAATAGTGTGCACTTATTATAAGGTGTTACCAAATTGTTTAAGTCAAAATAAATATAATCTAAATAAAATAATTTAACTCAAATGAAAGAACATTTTTTTATTAACTTAAGCTCTGTAAGGTAGTAGGACCTGTTTTTTAATTAAGTTTTTCCTTTTGGTAGTAAGTAAAAGGAAAAAAACAGCGGATGACAGCGCTGTAAACAACGGTAGACTTGTGCGTAAGAAGCAAGCGAATAATACAGAAAAAAAAGATTTTTAGACAGGAAACTGTTCTTGGAGTACACAGAGAGAGCAAGAGAGAGAGAGGCAGAGATGTGTATGAAGTGTGATTTTTATCGTGGTAGAAGCAAAACAGCAAAAAGTAAGAGGGAATCCATGACGATGTTTATGTGAAGCGTATCTTCTTTTACAGTGAGCTGTCGGCTTTCAGCCTCACTGATTCTGATCTGTAGGCGGGTCCCCGCTTTGTGTTTATGTCTTTGTGCAGAATCCACGTACATGGTCTCATTTACTGTTTTAGCTGCTTGGTGATGGTCGAAATTTTGTGCGGTTTAACCTGAGATTCTGGCATAAATTTATATTTAAAAAATGATTCAGGATTTTAATGAATTGATATCACGTTATCCAAGCCAGAATCGATTCTAATCGATTAAATTGATTATCAAAACCAACCCCTGAGTCTGTCTCATTGTGTTTATAAACTATATTTCAAATATTTAAGATTTGGTCACGTGACCATACAAATGCTTTTTAAAAACCAAAATATCTGTAAATGACGTGTGTTGGTGCTCAAAGAAACATATTCAAGGTTACACAAAGGGGATTCTACTTTAGTATGCAAATCATCTGGAAATCAAGTTCCTAAAACAGGAAACAAATGCAAAAAAGCGGTGCATAGTTCTGGGAACAGACAACATGGTGAAAAATAAAATAAGCAAATAAGCTCAAGCGTGGTTCTAGGGACAGACAACATTGGTATTTGTAGCAACAAGTGGGGAAGGATAATAGGGTTTGTGCTTCTCATTTGTCTTTATGAATCAGGGTGCTGTACAGATCATGAGGAGGTAATTATTTGTATTCAACTTGTTTTTATTCCCTGATACAAAAATATAAATTAAAATTTTTGGGTGAAATGGATCTGAGGTGAGAAGTGTTAGGGGTTAGGTGAGGAGATTATAAGCACATTATGGAGACTCCAAAAGTTGAAAAATATCACGAGTTAGGGAGAATTTTGACACAATAATGCCCAATAAAAAATAAGCCTTAAATCAGTCTTAGAGAGCACCGTCGGTTAGGTGTGTGTGTGTGAATGTTTGTGTATTAGGGCACGCACACATTACTTTTGCAGTCGAGTAATCTCTCAATTATTCCATTGATTAATTATGCAATCGGATAAGAAATACTTTTGTCTTATTAATGAGCAATAATAAATAATCCAAAGAGAAAAACACAGATCTTTCAGAATAACATTTTTACAATCAAATAATTTAAAGCACTAAATGAATTGCTGCAGCCCTAGTAGGTATTTGGTAATTGATAAATCATAATGTGGGTACTTACCAGTGGTTATGTAACCACTGGTATGTGTTAAAGGCCTTCGATGGGGTTTTAACAGAAAAGCAGAGACAGGAGACACCAGTTGTATTCTGTCTGCAGGCTCTTCCTCATCTTTTATTAATAGAGTTAAACAGCGTTCTTTTCTTTTCATTTAGACACACACATTTCTTTTTTAACAACAAAAACACATTCAATCAGGTCCATAGCTCAAACCCTTTTGGTTATCTTGCTTTCTCGCAAGAATAAACTTACAAAATAGTTATTGTATTTCAGTATCCTTATTTACAATAAACCTGTAACCAACTTCTACTTTTACAAATGGCGCAAATCAGCTCTGAAGAATATGACACAGTTTCCTGAGTGTTCACTGAAGTGTTTAGCTCTCTGCATAAGCCAGACAGAGACATTCAGCTGAGGTCCAAAGATCTGTGTACTAATTTAATTTATTAAATGTCTTACTCTTGCTCTGTTTGATTCTGATCTGTTGCTGAGTCACTGATGGAAATGCAGGTTACACAGAATAAACATCACACTTTTCAGCCAATTATGTTCAATCCACTTTAAACTGTGACAAACTGAAGCATTCATGTTTTTGGATTTTACAATAGTGTTGCGTTAGACTGCTATATTTTTATGTTCTTTATACTGTAGATTTTTCAGTCTCTGAAATAGTTGCCAATCATAAGGATCATTTTCTGTAGAAGAGCAGGATGATAACCTGCTGTGTGTGAACGTCTATCATGTTAGGGTCAGTGAATCGAGCTAATGGAAAGATATCCTGGATATGCTGAACTTACTCCGTGGTATACAGGACAATGCAACTGGACTGCCCTTTTACCCTCATGATTAATATTCAAAAGAAAAATATTAGTTTAACATCCAGTCTGTACAATCTGTTTCATCGTTTCAAAAAAGCGTTATCGCTTTAACAAAGATTATGCGTGTATACACAAGCCATGCTGATTATTGAAAAGAAAACCACAAACATCAGATGTTAATACGATTTCATTTTTATTCTACTAATAATCACAAATATCACACAAAGACTTCAAAACTTATAACAGCCAGCTGGTTTTCAGAATACAGCTGGATAAATATTTTAGAAGAGATAATTGAATCTTTTCCGAAGCAGGTTTGACACCAGACTTTCGAATCTATGAACAGACAACATGCTGTGATCAAAATGTTCTCTTTCCTCCTTAAACAAGTTTTCCATGTTGGTTTATTTCAAAATTCATGTTTGAAACGAGTATAACACGAATGAACATCAGGGAATAATGATCTGATAGAAATAACCTATAATTGAGTCTGGTGTTTGACATACAGCGCGGGTTGTGCAATCTATATAACTTGAAGAAATGTGAAAGACCCAAAAACAAAAATACACAAAAATGATAGCATAGCTGGGAGAAAAATTACAAAACTAAGATTACAACAGTAACTATGGCAACATCAGTGCAAGCTTTCCTCTCTTATTTATAAGTTGGCTTCTTGTGTCTTTGTTTGCTCCTCCACCATTAATCAAGTTTAAGTGTCAGATATGAGGACATCCAGCATGCACTGCAAATACAGTCCCTTGAAAGGGATCATCCATATTAAAATCAAGTAAGGCTTGGCACTTCTGTGGTGCCATTTAAAGCTGCCATTGAAATGGTTGTCAAACATTTAAAGCAGAACCAGGACATAAACAGTGCAATGTTTTGTTGTCCACACTTTAAGCCAGCCGAGGTCACTCTCCGAATGAAACAGATCTATGGTTCCCATTAAACATCCTGCACAAATCGCCTGTGCGTTTAGGACAGTGTCTAAAATGATGAATCCAAACTTTTCATGAAAATGTCAAGATTAACCACAAAACTATTGGCCAGATCTAATAATTTCTGCCAAACTACAACCTAAACTAACTAAATTGGTTTTAGTAGAACTTTACACTCTATATACAAAACAGCTCAGCACAGCATGTTGTTAACTTCACACAGAAGGACAGTGTCTAAAGTGTTGAAAGAGATGCCGCAAAACAAAACAAGAGACTAGAGCCTATCAGGAAAACTAGTGAGTGGACCTCTGATTAAAGAATTTCTACCAAACCACAACTGCAGCTGAACAAATGAGCTGTTGGTGGAACTTTACACTCTGAAATATTGAAAGATTTAAAGGATGAGACAGCTCAGCACAGCATGTTATTAACTTCACACATGAAGTGGTTCAGTCCAGTCAGTCTTCAGTTTTGCAGTCACCGTCCACATCCTGCTTCTGTGACTGGTCGTCACGGTAACTCTGGACTTTCCTCCAACGAATCCTGAAGTCTGTCAGTCCTTTTGACAGCATGAGGCCTGACAGCTGGACAAAATGTGCAGATGATGAAAAACATGAAGCATAGTTTGAACTTGTGTCAAGTTTGTGTTTGTGACTGAACTTCTGACCTGCTGTGAAACCTGCTGTTGGATCTCTGTGCTGTGCATGTCTGCCTCTGTCTGAAGCTTCATTTTCACCACTGTTTGCTTTGTCACTGCTAAAAATGAACCACATATAAAAACACAAACATTAGTGTTTTACATGATGAAACGATCTTACAGTGTTTGCATTCTGAGCCTCACCTTTGAAACAGAAAAAATAGCTTTTGTAGTTACAGGAGCCATCAGCCCATTTTCCTGTCATTAAATTCATTGTTCCACAGTACTGATTCGAATTGAGGTTATCAGGCTCAGAAGACATCCAGTTAGTGAATGTGGAGGTTGTGTTGTCAGACCAGAAGGCCCAGGGATCCCTGTAGAGGCCAATCCACACATACTGAGCCCCTGATCCATTCAAAGTGAGCGTGATGTTGGATTTCTCCTCTTTGCTTCTTATACTGGTCAGGTCTGTGTGGTATGACCTGCAGTACGACTGAGCCGCTGCCCAGGTTTGGTTCTCCATCACTAAGATGTAACTTGTATTTTTGGCTGTGAACGAATAAAAAGGATGAATTTTGAAACACACATTATGAATCTCATAAAATTGTAGGGATATCAAGGGCAACAAATGTTTTTTCCTACCATTGTAACACAGGAAAGGGTAAGAATCTCCACAGGGTCTATCATTCATCTGTGTTTGTCCCTGAAGAGCCACACAGTATTCCTTTGCATTTACACAGTCTGGTTGGCCGTTAGCCCAGATCAAAAATTCATGTGTACTGCCAACATAATAAAGTTTTCCCTCCATGGACCACTTCCAGCTGTAACGATCATCATAGAGCCCTATCCAAGCCCAATCATTAATTTTGTTTGCCATTGAGAGAAAGAGTTGGTTGATGTTGCTGTTGTAGATGGTGGCCAAGTCAGTGAAATTTGCTCTGCAATAATTTTGAGCTACAGTCCATGTCACTGTCTGGTTCACAAAGTGGTATTCTCTGGAGAGGGGGGTAAGAGTGGAAAGTCCTCCTGAGAAAAATAAGTTTTTATTGGTGAAACTGGGTTTCTAAACAAATCACAGAAAAAGGCAAATTCACAAACATAAAAATTTTAATTATATAAACCAATTACCATGCTTCTGTACAATAACAAGATATCTGTACTTTTACTCCTTACATTTTCAACATAGGGCTCATTACTTTTGGTTTAACACATTTGAGGGAAGTTTGTATTTTCACATTACTCTGAGGCTTCAAATATCAAACTTACTATGGTGTATCCATCAGTGGCGCTTATCACATTCAAAGACATAAAAGAGGCAAGAACTTATAATTCATGGTTACATTTTGAACACATTTTTAAAGAAAGAAAAAAATACAACCATATTATTAATTCTATTTCCTTTACTCTGCTAATATTTCACTTAACATTGTTCAAGCTGAGTACATAAATTATTATTAAAGTTTAGAGTGAAATTGTTTGTAGCCTCAGTGGAGGTGCTGAACATAATCATATAAAACTGAATCTCTTTTAAAGAATTGTTTCATTTGTTTTAATCTTTTAACTTTATACCCATTGGTTCTAGCAAAAATTTTATTATATGCAACAGTCTTTGACTTGAAGAAATTTGTTGAACATTTAAATTTAAATTTTCTGCACATTCCAGCATATAAAATAATTTTTTTCTGTTTACACTCACTCTTTCAAATAGATGCAAGTAAAACACAGCAGAAAAAAAAATAAAATCAAAGACTCAGTGGCACTGAGCCCTGTCTCTCTTAAACCTATTTTCACCCGTTTAGCTGAAGTGGGGCAGTTGGAGGTTTGCCCGGTGCCACAGCTGTCATGTCAGTGTCTGGGATTCCGGGGTTTCTCTGTGAATTTCCCATTCCCATGGCAGAGTACTCGGTGCTTGCTCGGAAGTTTAGGGGTTTTTTTCGCTGTAAAAAGAAGTTTTCTTCCCACGCAGTGAACAGCAGACGCTAATGTTTTTGTAACTTTTTACGGAATCAAACTCAAAGTAAGGTCAGTACTTCCATGCTTTAAATGCTGCACGCTCATACTCTCTCCTGCACTCAATATTATCCATTGTTGAGCTGCATGTCTGTTACCATTAACGTTGCATGTGCTTATGTTATTGCCATGAGACACTCTCACAAACAAAATCACGGTTTGGTAACTTGGTAACGCAGCATGCTTACAGGAAAGTAACAGTAATCTAATTACTTTTTACAATAGTAATCCCTTACTTTACTCATTACTTGAAAAAAGTAATTGGATTACAGTAACGCATTACTGTCCATCACTGACAGTAAGTAGTAGTGAGAGCTAGGCCTCCTTGTTAATAAATTGTTTTCTTCTTCTATGAAGCTATAAACTTATGTCTCCTGGTTTCTTTTATCACAGAATCAATTTTTGTGTGCATGTCTAGACTGGGAAGAAATCTGCCTGACCAATTCTCACCCACTTGTAAGCTCTACCCTGGATCCTAAACAGTGCTACCAGTGCAATATCTAGCTTATAATTAAAATTGTGAAAAAAACAAACAAACAAAACCAAAACCTACAGCCAGTTGCTTAACAAAAACATTTCTGCTCTAGGCAGGAAGAAAAAACCCTGAGTAGAAGCTCACATCAAGACAATAGCTCATCAGTTTACAGTAGGATTGCTCTGCTAACATGCCAACTTTTGGGCCCTTTCTCAATTCTCGGATAGTCCGGAAGTAAACGGCAGTGAAATTGGATGGTCTAGCCTTCATATTTGCGTCACCGCTGTCTTGGTGGAATTTACTAAACTCGGCCGTCTGCTCCTTGCTATCTAAAATATAACAGGACACTGATGTAAATTCTCGACCATCTCACACTTCTGTTTAATCAGTTTTCTGTTTGACGTTTATTCAGCTGTGTGAAAACCACCCAGGGGATTAATAAAGTTTTATTTTTATCTAATCTAATCTAATAACTTAATCTCAGCCAAACCGATTTACTCACGAAAAAATAAACACTGAAAAAAGCCAAACAATAACATTTTTAGGTTGTCTAAGTGACTTATATATTACGTTTAACCCGAGTAGCGAAAAATCGCGGTGATCTGAAAATGATGTGCCTTTCTCTGCAGCTTTAATCACCCTCGAGCTCTTGGCTAGCTATCGAGCTGGTGGATAATAAACATCTCCGAAAACGCCGGAGCACTTTTACAAATATGTGATATCTAAATAAACCGAGTAGATATTTGAAGTTTACACAGCTACACTCTCGCCTGAAAATATGTTAAAAGTTTATTTTTTGACCCAGAAAGATTAATAAGAGTAATATTAAAAACTTAGTAGCGGCCGCCATTGTTGAAAACTGGAATTGCCTGAGCCGCGCTATGAATTCTAGGATATGGTGGGCCACAAAGGACACTCCCAACCCCTCCTGCCTGGCTCACAGCTTATTCATCTTCTTCTTCTTGGTTGACAACCAACATTAAGGTGCATTAGCGCCCCCTGGCTCACAGCACAGTGGACGCTCGCGCTGCATACAATATTACATTCAATCTACACATTGTTTTTTTTTGCAAAGATTAGAAGTAGACAAAAGGAAAAATATATGAACTCAGTTCCAACACTATTAAAAGAAACAATTTCATTGATATTCTACAGAAAGAAAAATAAATGTTCCCTTTACAAATCTTAATTGTCTTGCTCTTTTTTGCTCTATATAATAGTTTTCTTTTTCAATCAATCATCTTAGCAGTAGCATTTACATGAAAAGAGAAACAAATGAAGCTTGAGTGAAAATGTACAGTTTTTGCACTCTCTGGGCAACTGATTCAGTGACTCAGATGATTCAAAAAAACAGATTTATTTTGGTGAGTGACTCATTAAAACTGGATTTAGTAAAAGGAATCAAATCTACCATCACTACAGCACACACTGAATGGTACAGAAAGCTCTTATGAGCCAAGCTGCTTTGTTTGGGGAACATGATTAAGCTTAATGAGCCCTTTGAAAGCAAAATTAATTCCTCTTCTCACATCCAAATTTGGTATTAAAATTTCCGTCTTATCTACAATTTGATCTGACAAAGACTTGATGCCAGGTGCCAATCCTGACACAACTCTCCCATCCGGGCTAACCGACACTAGGAATGTATTCTGATTAATGACAGTAAAAATGAAAATGAGGAGAAAAAGAAGTAGAAGGAGAAAAAAGAATTATAACTGTGCTATAGCATTCAAAACATGAACAACTATTTAGTTTGATATATGATCATAGAAACTATGACACGTTTTTCGCTTCATCAAAATATAAATATTGTACAAAAAAACCCTTGCATTTAAAATAAATGTAGTTATTGTGATATGAAATATATGCCTGTTCATGTAACCTGATGATCCACATTTCTCTTTCAGTATATTTATAGGCTACGGTTTCAATTTCAAGATATTACAATTACTGACCTGAGAGCAGCAGGATGATCAATAAACAGGCTTTTTCCATTCTTGGCTTCTCTGTAACGGATAGAGTCATCATGATTATTACTGTATCATTATTATAATCCATAGTATAATAAGTTGTTTAGTTTATAATTCGGTGCACATCTCTAAAAAAATTATGTGCAATATTTATTCAACTCTATCATGTCTTTAACAAATCAGAAACCAAAAACATGATCGTGTTCATATTTTAAAATGTTTAACTCTCATTAATTGAAAGATAAATGATGAGTAACTTACCTGACAGCCTCTCTTGTCATGTGGTGAGTGAAACTGACTTTTAAAGAAGTCTTTGTTTGATCCCTTCATATATTTCACTATCAAATGAGGACACCTGAAGGAAGTGAATTTCAATAGAAAGCATGGTAACATACAGTGAAGATGAGTTAGTGTGTGAAGGGAAGTAAAAATAATTTAGTGAAAGAGTACTTTATTTGTCTAAGTTTTAAGCTTGTGTGGAATACTGTATATGTCAGCTTTGATATCCTGTGTAAGTGAGCCAGTATTTAACTTTCTATGATATACTGACCTACAGGCAAAGGATACTGAAGGACCCGTCCCATCCTGGCAACAAACTGTTCTGGGAAGGACAGAGAGACTCAAGAGGAGCTTCTATCCCCAAGCCATTCAGGCCCTGAACCAACCCCCCCCCCCCCCCCCCCCCCTTTATTTAGATAAAACTTGATGATTTAAGACTTTTCCTGACATATAAACCAACATGTAATTTTGGAAGTGTGGTCAGGGCCAAAACCAAATATCATGGTATTTTTGGTTATGTGACCATACAAAAAAAATGGCCTGCATTTGTATAGCGCTTTACCTATGGAAACATACATTTTGTAAATGAAATGCCTCAGACAAGGTTACCAAAATCCACACCTCTAAACCCAACCAAGAGCCAAAACCCTTACTTTCCACTTTCTCCATGTAAAGTTTGTCTATGATGGCTGACACTAGGGAGCCTATGGCACATCAATGTTTTTGTCTGTAGAATCTCTCCACAGAAGCAAAGCTTCTTGGATGAGAGCCGAAAATTTCTTCAAGAAGCTCAAAGAAGTCCAGAAACTTTTCTTTCCAAGCTCCTTAGAGATATCTAAGAGATATAGCGAATAAAGAAATATAACAGATGATTTTCAAAATTACAATTTCTATATATGACATGTTGACAAGTATTTTTAATTATTTCACGTTTCTGAGATATTGACCAACAAATGTATGCATTTCATTGACTTAAAAATTAAAAATAAACCGACATCTACTTCTGGCTGTGGTGCGACTGCCACAACTGAATATGGTGGTATATTTGTTCAAGTGACCTGTTTCTATAAAACATAAATCCTGTAAATAATGTCCTTAAAGGCTTAAATAACAATAAGCCAGGTTACACAAAGGTGATTTTACTTCACCTACATGCAAATCAAATGAAAATCTAAGCTCAGACCTGTTTCTGAGGAAGAGACAACAGAGGTGAAAATATTCATAAGCAAATAAGCTCAAATGTGGTTCTTGGAACACACAACATGAGAAAAACAAAGAAAACAAAGCATGCAAATGACTAGTTTTGAAAATGTGTTCACACAGGTATTATTACTGACATGTGGGTCCCAGGTCGCTGCTCATGTGGTCGACCGGCCAGTCAGCAGAGCAGTTTTGTGTTCTTTTACTAACTTTAATGCTCTTTTTGTTGTTGTATTTCGCCATTTATTCGGGAAACTTGTATTCTTTTCCTTTTCCTCATTTTTCTGATTTTGTTGTTTCCGACACTTCGACATGACCCCAAGGCTCACCTACACCAGGGACTCCCTCATCCAGCTGCAGCCACAGCTGCAGCCCGGCCTCCGGCTTTTCTGCTCCGCTTCCACGGAACTTGGTTCAGGAAGAGTGAAACTCCATTCCAGGCAAACACATGGATCTGATTGCATATTAAAACATTAATAATGTTGTTTTTATTTCTTTGTGAAAATTTCTCTCAGATTAATGGAAAGGCGTGAAGGTTTCAGAGAAGCTAACAATTTTGCTTTGGGACTCGATGTTTCTGATAAACTTACACTTGTAATGTTTCCTCAGTGACAGTGCTGTATATTGTTCCTAAACATCAGCACACTCACACTTTGATGTGTGGGTCAAGGTGTGGTGTGGGAGAAAGTAAGAGGAAGAAAATGTAACCAAGCAAACATGTAAGAAAGCCACTCATAAACATCAAGCAAACAGAAGTTCACAAGAAATCAGTGGACCATATGTTTTATCATGCAATTAGTTTGTTAATCCATGTTTGTGACAGTTTTTGCCTAATGATCGTTTAATCGATCACTTGATCATTTCTTCTTGCGAAAGCCTGGAACGTGTTCAGATCAGACAGGCGGTTCCTTAAGATCCTTGATAGAAAGAAAGTAAAATAAATAAATATAAGTAACAAATGTATAATTGTTCCAAATCCATAATGAAAAAAAATAACAATCAAAGCTTCTCTGGAAATGAGCAGAACATAAACTGAAGCTATAACTGAATCCAAATGAGAATAGCTCCCGGCCCTGATGTTAACATAATTATAGATCACAAACAGCTGCATGAGAGTCGTTACTGTTTCAGCATCTCATCAGTTATTCAGGGTCAAAGCAGAACGTCCTCCTTGCAACCCTCGGATCATCAGGGTATCATTTATCTGAAGATCTGAATAAGTGATTGTTGTAAAATGCTCCACAGTTTGCTTTTATTACTATTTGAGTGGGAATGTAAGCACGCTATTTGCTGTATTTCTGTTTTTTTTAATGTTCATGAGTTTATTGTAATAAGCTGAGATGATTTTGTCTGAATGCTTTTACTCATTTACTGTGAGATGAATTGTGATTCAAAAGTGTTTACCGGGGAATCTTATTTACAGATCAGAGTCTATAGAACCATGAAATCAGTGTCTTGTAGTGACTTTTACAGAAACATGTGACTCCCTTGCCTGGGGCCAAAGACACCTATAAATCTGTGTTGCAGTAAACACAGTAGTCTTTCCTCTGTATGTTTGACTTCATAATTTGATTTATTGTAAGCAACACCAATGCTAACAGAGGGGGAAGTTTGCTGAAGCACACTGATCACTACAATTACATCTTCCTGGCTTTAGCAGTCTGATTATTTTTATTTCCTTGTTTGAGGATTTCTATAAAACCTGTGATGATCACAGTTATTGACAGTCTTGTATAATAAATAGATTTGTTCTGAATTTTGCAGGTTTGTCTGTGTCACTGTTTCACAAAACAGCATCATCAAGATGTGGTGATGCCAAATTGTCCAGCAGGCGTCACTGTGGAGATGGTTTCAGGTTGTTTCAACCTCAATACGATTCTGGCACAAATGCTTCGAATTTTTCAGCGTTTCACGAAAGCTTGCTTTGCCCATCACTAGAAACAGGTGATTGTCCACTCTTGCAGCGAGGACATAGTGGAAGCAGAGGAAGAGAAACGTTATAGCATAAAAGGTAACACAAGGAAACTTGGCTTAGCCTACTTATCGCACTATGTTGGCAGATAATCTTGCAAAGACTGTTGTTGGTGAGGCTGATGAGTTACAGGTGGTCTGACTGTGAGCGGGAAATACAGAGCACCACCCCAAAATGATGGAGTCTGCCTGGACGACCCAACCTGGACTTGGAGAGTTAGTCCATAACCTGATATTGTTGCCATACTCTTAAGGTTCTGTTGGGAGACACAGTTAAAAGTTGTTAAAAGTAACTAATTAAGGAAATTCCTTATTTATGCAAATTTTTATATTTTTCATGATTAAAATTACATGTATGTGTAAATTTACACATCTAAAACACATATTACATTGGATGTCATCAAATGCCTTGCAAATGATGTTATTTATTTAAATATAATTGGAATGTGCAAGATTTAATGAAATTCAAATTAAAGAATAAAACACACATAGCACCACTTTTCTGACATTTTATGTCTGATTATAATGTCATTTGCATTAACCACACTGACGATGTAAACAGTAAATATTTTCCCTTCTACAGATAGGGAAAATCTCTGGGCTGATGTGGATCTGGTCCAAACAGGTGTAAAAACACGTGGTTGTTATGGGATACAGTGTGTGTCACACAGTGGAAAATTGTGTTTTTATATTTTGTTTTGGATCAGATTGTGTGTTGGTACATAGTGGTACATTATTGATATTCCTATTGCATGATTTTATCCCCATATTTATAGTGTGTGTTTAGTGTTGATTGTACAATATTCTTTTTATTCCACTGTGGATTAAGCGGACAATTGTAGGCACCTGTGAGGTGGGGGCGTTCCCCGAGGTGGCCTATCAGCCGCCAAACTGACTTAAGGGAGATAGTGAGCGCAAAGACTGGGGGAGAGTCACACGAAAAGTGAAGAGCTGGAAACAAAACGTGTGCAAGCCAGCATATGAAAAGAAGGACCTCCGGCCTGCCTGTGGGGCGCCACGAGACATTCGGCGATCGGCCAGCATAACCCGGCGATCCAGTCCCGACGGACAGAATAGCGACCGTGGGAGGCGACGCGTGAAATCCACAGCAGGGCAGGGGTACGCCTCTGCCTGCATCTGTGAGTATCGCTTTCCCACTGTTGGGTGCTAGGCGTAGCTTTGCCAGGGGAGGGTAACAGCGGCTGCGCCGACAACGTTGCTGGCCCATGTCTGTTGTTTCAGGCCGGAGCTACGAGGGAGGCCGTGTGCGGGTGTGGAGAGTGGCTGGACTGCACGGTCGCGCACCGTCAGGCGTGTATTTAATCTAATTTAATCCAATTTAGTTAGATCTGCAAGCTTGGGAGAAACATTAATACATAAATATTTTATATTTTCCGATTACAGTGGTGTAGAAGAGGAATTATGGAAGGAACAATTAATCGGAAGGACTGTAGATTTTGACCAGTTAGTTGAATAATCTGATATTCTTGCAAAAGAGTTTATTAATGCAATTACTCCAGAGATATTGGTTTGTGAATTTTGGAGAAAGAGTAACACATCATCCGCATAAAGGCTGATTTTATGTTCCACGTTCTTTCATTTTATGCCCTTAATTACTGAATTCTGTCTAATTGCTGCTGCTAGTGGTTCAATAAAAATTGCAAACAGTGAAGGGGAGAGTGGGCATCCCTGCCTGGTGCCCCTCAGGAGACAGAATTTTTGGTCATTTGTTTTGACACAAGCTGTTGGGGAATTATATAATATTTTTAACCAGTTAATGAAAGAGGTTCAAAATCCAAATTTGTGTAAAGTTGCAAATAGAAATTTCCAGTTAAATCTGTCAAACGCTTTTAACCCTTTAAAACCAGTCGGAGCGGGCACACTCTGTTTTGCATAACTATTTTTAAATCCCGGTAGCTCTGCAACCACGTAAGCTAGTGCAATAATTTTTATTGCATATGAAACCGGAGGAGTTGTACTTACATCTTATGCCATCATGTTGTCTTCGGTCACAGTTTCCTTCCACATATAGCTTTGCAAAAACTGCATAAAAAGCATTTGCAGCAACAAAAACATAATATTCCAGAAACACGCTTTGCCGATCCGATCAGCTGTTCATAACACTTCCTATGTCCATCAGCGCGAACTATCGCATGTCCGCCATGACCTGCCTGAAACCGAAAGTGATGTCATTTTCGCTGAAATGTAGTTTTTTACCATATAGCCTCATGAGCCTATACTGGTGTTTTTAAAAGTTATGTTTGACTTTATGACTTTCTGTGTCGTTTCTGGGATGCTTAGGATTCATATTGCACTGCTGGAAATAGTTTATTTTGATGCATATGCTGCTTTTTTGCAAATTTGCATTATAATATTTATTTTTGTTTTTCCTGCAGTATATAAAAATTGGTGTATTTCAAAAATAAAACTATGAAGACACTCAAAATAAATTTCCTGTGGTGGGAAACTATTTTGTGCAAATTTTTTGTATTTACAGTTTTGAGGGATAAGCCTCTTAAATTTCTCTAACTAGACATATATGTTAAAAAACAAAAACGATTTTCAATTTTTTTGTAGTTTATTGCACTTTTTTGCAATTTATATAATTACTATGCACTTAATGCATGCATATTATTAAAATTTAGGCTTTAATGGTTGTATTGATGTATAGCAACTTGAAATGCTCCCAAAAATGGCTCCACAGCATGTAACAATATAATATAAGCTCTAGCGGACTTGGTTCTATGGTAGGTCTTAAAGGGTTAAGATAAGATAAGATAAGATAACTCTTTATTGTCATTGCACAGTTATACATAGTACAGTACTACAATGAAATTGGAAAACTGTCCTACGTTGGCACTACATATAACACAACACGACACGATATGACACATCACAACGCAACACAAACAACACAACACAGTATATTAACTTAGTAATAAAAAAGAAGAAGAAGTGTATGTGTATTGCACACTGTTATTATTGCACATTAATTATTATTGCACCTTGTTATAAATATAAATATTATTATTGTTATTGTTTTAAACATTGTTACCTCCCCCCTAAAAAGGTCCAGGGAGGTAGCCAGTCAGGTCAGCTATTTGCATTGATCAGGGCTATTGCCCTGTTGTAAAAGCTGTCCTTGAGTCTGTTTGTTCGGGACCTAAGCAGCCTGAACCTCCTGCCAGACGGCAGCAGCTTAAACACTCTGCATCTAAAGAAAATATTGTAGTTTCAAGGTTTTTAAGTAATCTACGTGTATTTGTTGATGAGTGCCTACCTTTTATGAAACCAGTTTGGTCAGGATGAATTAAGAGGGGGGTTATTTTCTCCAGTCTCTTTGAGAGAGCTTTGCAGATTATTTTAAGGTCTACATTTATAAGGGATATTGGACGATAGCTTGAGGGATATACAGGGTTTTTGTCTGGTTTTAGCAGGAGATTAATGTTTGCAGAATTCATATTTGATGGAAGTCTGCCCTTTTCTTTGATTTCCAACAACGTTCTGTAAAAAACTGGTGCTAGAATCGTCCAGAATTCTTTGTAGAATTCTGCAGGAAAGCTGTCTGGACCTGGAGCCTTATTATTGGGCATACTTATCAGGGCTTCCTGGAGTTCACCTGGTGTCAGTGGCAAATCCAGTGCCATTGCTTGAGTGTCTAATAATTTTGGAAGAGTTATGTTGTCCAGAAACTGATCAATTTCCTTTTTAGATGGGTTTATTTGTGGTGAATACAATCTTTTATAGAAATCCCTGAAAATGTTTTTTATTTGTTTCGGTTCATATACTGTGTTTCCAGATGAATCTTGAGCAGCACATATAGTTGTTTTTTCTTTATTTATTTTTAGCTGGTTTGCTAGAAATTGACCAGATTTATTACTATGTTCATCATTTTGTAAGCGTAGTCTTTGTACTAAGAATTTTATTTTTTTTATCAATTATCTCATTTAATTCTAGTTTTGTTTTGCGTATTTTGTTCAATGTTTCTTGATCTTGGTGGGACTCGTAGGCTTCTTCTAGGGATTTGATGTTTTTTTCTAATTCCTGAATATTTTTGTTTTCTTTTTTCTTTTTATGTGATGAGAAATAAATTATTTTACCTCTCGTCACAGCTTTCCCTGCTTCCCATAGAACAGAAGCTGATGTTCCGGGAGTGTCATTAAAGTCTTAATATGAAGTCCACTCTTTTTAAAAATATTTAATAAAGTCTTCATCTTTAAGTAGTGATGTATTAAATCTCCAGTTTTTACTTGGCGTAGTATTATTCTTGTGTATCAGTGTTAAAGATACAGAAGCATGATCGCTGACAGCTATAGGGTGAATCTCAGTGTCTGAAATGTCACTCAGCAGTGAGGTGCTGACCAAAAAATAATCCAGACCAGAGTAGGAGTGATGAACATGTGAGAAAAAAGTATATTCCTACTGGTGGGGTGAAGGGAGCACCATGCATCGCAAAGACCAAAGTCGCTCATATACTGTTTGATTATATTTGTGGACTGCCAGTTGCGCTGAGTTCCTGCTGTATTGAGCCTGTTACGTCCCTCTGCAGCCTCTAATCTGCTCAGTGTGTTCAGCTGGTGCTAATTGGCCACATCTAGTCAGGTGTGGATAAAAGCATACCTGAGGCAAGCTTCCCGGGAGCTCACTTGTCTTTGCCTTGGTGGCACCAGCCATTTTAGCCGACCTGATATTCCATTTTAAGACAAAACCTCTGTTCACCTACACTCTGGTATTCGTCTCTTTTTTTATGTTGCGGCTTTGAGCCGGGTCGTAACATAAGTGGGGGCTCGTCCAGGATCTTTGGACATTTTAGTGGAGATCGAATACCAGTTTTTTGTATTGCTTTTAAGTGCGTGAGTGAAGGTGTTCACTGTGATTGAGCAACGTCCCTTTAGTCAGTGTGTTTCAGCTGGGTGGCTGTGCTGCCCTTCCAGCGAAGCACTTGTTTGTTGTTTTGCTTTGTTGTTTTAATTTGTTGTGTTTGGTGGCTATCCTGGGTGGAGGTACGCTTCAGAGTTTGGTAGGAGACTAAAGCTCTGGTCTGCTGCCTGCTCTCGAGTTCGCGTTTAAAGGTGCCTCGAGCCTGGTACACCACTGAAGACTAGACAGGTAAAGTTTTATTGTGTTTTAGTGTTTTAGGCTGGGAGTTGCACATAGTAAATCAGTGGCACCAAACTTGGTAGGAGGTTTGAGACCATTCATGATTATGGTCTGTAGCTGAGGCAGGTAGGCTGTTTTTAAGTTGGCATTGTGTGTACACAATGTGTGCATATGTCAGTGTTGATGGATGCTTATGAGATCCTTGTGAGGTGAGTGTTTTGTGCTGTGACCTTTAGTGTTGTGGGGAATATGGTTTTTTGTTGGATCACTTGTGAGTGTTGTTGGCCAGGTGATGGCAATAACACTGTGGGGTGCTGAACCACCCTTGATGTGATCATTGTGTGGCCATAGCTCTCCATTTTGTGGTTGGTCACTAGCATGCTTGCTTTACTGAACTTTGTGGATTAAGTAACTTGTTGTGGTATAGGGCCACTCATATGTGACCGTTTGTGTGGTGGAGACCACAGATCCCTTGTGTGTGTGATTATTCATGGCTGCTTCCATTTTGTGTTGTAACAGGCTGAATAATCATTTTGGGTTTGACTGTTGTACTCATTTGTTGGTCACATGTTACTTTTTGTGTGTTCAGTGTGGCAACTTCAGATCCACATGTAGGGGCATCCATGCTTAAAGATGCCAACTTATTTTTGAGGGATCAAGGCTTCAGAGGGACTTTTAATAAATTTAGGGGTCCTAGAGGAACCCTTTTAAGGGAGGAGGTGTTACGTCCCTCTGCAGCCTCTAATCTGCTCAGTGTGTTCAGCTGGTGATAATTGGCCACACCTAGTCAGGTGTGGATAAAAGCATACCTGAGGCAAGCTTCCCGGGAGCTCACTTGTCACGTGTCCCTGGTGGCACCAGCCATTTTAGCCGACCTGATATTCCATTTTAAGACAAAAACCTCTGTTCACCTACACTCTGGTATTCGTCTCCTTTTTTATGTTGCGGCTTTGAGCCGAGTCGTAACAGAGCCTATCCATTTCTTCATTTAGTCCAAGGTTGAGGTCGCCTCCAAGAACAAGTGTGCCATCTAAGTGTTCAGAGAGTGCACTGAAAAAAACGTGAAAGCATGAGGGATCATCAACATTTGGACCATATACACTTACAATACATAGCTTTTTATCAAGTATAGATAGTTTTATGATTAAGAATCTGTCCTCTGGATCTATAACTGTATCGAGTAGTGTGAAATTAATATTTTTATGTATTAAACTTGCTACCCCTTTGTCTAGAATTATAACACGCTGAGAACACATTAGGATACTCAGGTGTTTTAAGTTCTTTTAAACCTCTAAGAGGTTTAAAAAAACATCTGTGTATAACTAGGGGTGTACGCTGTGTGTGTCGCTTAGACAGGTGGAGAGAATACATCACTTGTTCATAAATAAAGAGAAGGAGAGAGAGAGAGAATGTGTGGCGAGATGCTCCCTGAGTTTGACTATGTGTGTGCATATTTACTAATATGAGTACGCTTGACTTAAGTGTGTGTATCCTATATGTCTGTGTGAGCTGTTTGACTGATGTAAATGTGCTGCCGTTGAGCGCATGATTGTGCGTGATCGTGCGGTGCGTATGTGTTGGAATAAAGGATGTTGTTTGTGGATGAGTGTGGAAGCAGGTGATCGAAGCAGTGAAAGAAAATAAGAAGAAAGAAAGAATCCAAGGACAAGGGTGAGCAGCAGAAAAACAAGAGGGGGAAAAAGAGAGAAAAAAACAAGAAGGAAAAAAACCCCACAAAAAAACAAAAATGGAAACATTCCAATTAAATCACTGACGGAGAGTGACTGTATTAATTCTGCTATGAAATCACACTTAAGATGCGACTTGATACCGGTAAGTTAAACAGATGTTAATGCAAGTTAGTGTGAGTGGATAGGGAAAGCGTATAGCGGATTCTTATCTGGTGTGAAGTTAATACAGCCACGGAGTGATGTTGGGGTCGCGGTGGAGTTGTCCGTCCACGTACAGCCGGTCTACAGCGATGACAGCGTGGGAGCCCTTCTGGATGAAGCCGCGTCGCTGAAGTCCGTTCCTTTTAATTCCCTGCCGCGGCTTTTCACATGTTCCTTTTGTTTGAAGTGGCCGAATTTGGCCACAATAGGACGTGGTCTCCCGGCCGCAGCCCGCATGGGGCCGAGGCGATGTACCCTATTGAAGACGATGTTCTTCACCGTGTCCTCCGGCAGCTTCAGGTGGGTTTTGATGAAGCTTTTTACCGTGGTCTCCGCGTCCTCTCCAGCGGCTTCTGGAATACCAGAAAATACCAGATTATCACGCATGCTACGAGCTTGTAGATCAATAACTGTCTCTTTTATTTTTTTTATTTTCTCTATTTAGCTGAGTAACATTGTCTGTGAGACATTTCACCGACTCCCTTAGCGTGGCATTTTCAGCAGTGAGCGTTTCCACCTGCTGCTGGCTGAACTCCAGGGATTCTCGCAAGGATTTAAATTCCCGGTGAAGAATCTCCACCAGCCTTGCATTGAAACTGGACAATCGTTTGTCGATTGACTCCAGTATGTCGACAATATCTTTGCCGGCTAGTGATGTTGTGCCGGGGGAATCTGCCGGGAGAAGTCTTTTCGATGACGGCGTCTGAGATTTTGCCAGGGAAGCTGCACTCTGGGCCTTCTTTATCACGAGATCCTGGAAGCACTGATCAATGTAATCTTGGAGAGCCTCTAAACTCTCCCTGTTGTTCTCCAGGGTGTTGGAGATGATTTAGACAAATGTTGTTAGTTATAAGACAATTGGTAAGCGTATTTGGTAATACTGAAACTTAAAGAAATTTGTTCAAATCTAAACTACCATTCGCTTTAATTTTCCGCCAAAATCTCTGGCGTCTGACGTCAGTTACAACATGAGTCGCTTACCTCCTCACTTCCGTCACTTACCTCTGTGTATGGTTTTGGGGACCAGGGTGGGGTCAATCTTTTCAACTCTTATGTTACGTTCCTGTACCCCTAGACTGGGGCGTAACAATGATTAATGAATGAGTTTTAGAACAGTGTTATAAATTATCTTATTCATCATGAATGAAGTGTTTAAAGCAGTGCTTGTAAACTATTACCTGATCATGAGAAATACTTTGTAGATGCTGTAGAGATAATTAAATAACCATTAAATAATGCTTAATAGTGTGCACTTATTATAAAGTGTTACCAAATTCTTTAAGTCAAAATAAATTTAATCTAAATAAAATAAGTTAACCCAAATTAAAGAACATTTTTTATTAACTTAAGCTCTGTAAGGTAGTAGGACCTGTTTTTTAATTAAGTTTTTCCTTTTGGTAGTAAGTAAAAGGAAAAAAACAGCAGATGACAGCGCTGTAAACAACGGTAGACTTGTGCGTAACAAGCAAGCGAATAATACAGAAAAAAGACAGGAAACTGTTCTTGGAGTACACAGAGAAAGCAAGAGAGAGAGAGGCAGAGATTTGTATGAAGTGTGATTTTTATCATGGTAGAAGCAAAACAGCAAAAGTAAGAGGGAATCCATGACGATGTTTATGTGAAGCGTAGTTTGGATCTTCTTTTACAGTGAGTTATCGGCTTTCAGCCTCACTGATTCTGATCTGTAGGCGGGTCCGCGCTTTGTGTTTATGTCTTTGAGCAGAATCCGCGTACCTGGTCTCATTTACTGTTTTAGCTGTTTGGTGATGGTCGAAATTTTGTGGGGTTTAACCTGAGATTCTAAGCTTTTCATAATTCCCTCTAAGCTTTTCACCAAGTTGGCGGATGTAGGACTCAGCTCATCACTGTGTCAGTGGATCCTCAACTTCCTCACAGACAGACCCCAATCAGTGAGGGTGGGAAAACAAGTCTCTTCCTCCATCTCACTCAGCAGGACAGACAAGATCTGCAAAGAGTGGTGCGCTCAGCCGAACGCATCATTCAATCAGAGCTCCCTGACCTTCTGTCCATCTACACCAAGCGGTGCAAGACCAAAGCTAGGAAGATTATGATGGACCTCTCCCATCCCAACAATGGACTCTTCTCACTGTTGAGGTCTGGGAAGCGCTTCCGCTCCCTTAAGGCCAAAACAGAGAGAATGAGGAGGATCTTCCTCCCCCAGGCTATTCGGGCCCTGAACCAGGTGTAGGACTGGACTCTTTCACACACATCATATCACCACACGCACTCTGGTTTTTCTTCATGCACACTTCCTATAATTTATAATCTCTTTCTGCTATTTGCACATTTTTTTACTGTAAATTTCTAAGTTAAATCTGTAAATTTTGTATAACCTGAAAATTGTAAATACTGTAAAACCACTGTCATTTAATGGTCGGGCATTGCATTGCAGAGCTACAAGCATTTCACCTCATGTCATACTGTGTATGTTTGTGTGTGTGACAAATAAAATTTGAATTTGAATTTGAATTTGAATATGAATTTGAGATTCTGGCATAAATTTATATTAAAAAAATAATTCAGGATTTTAATGAATCGATATCACGTTATCCAAGCCAGAATCAATTCTAAGCGATACATTTATTATCAAAACCAACCCCTGAGCCTTTCTCATTGTGTTTATAAACTATATTTCAAATATTTAAGATTTGGTCATGTGACCATACAAATGCTTTTTAAAAACTAAAATATCTGTAAATGACGTGTGTTGGTGCTCAAAGAAACATATTCAAGGTTACACAAAGGGGATTCTACTTTAGTATGCAAATCATTTGGAAATCAAGTTCCTAAAACAGGAAACAAATGCAAAAAAGCGGTGCATAGTTCTAGGAACAGACAACATGGTGAAAAATAAAATAAGCAAATAAGCTCAAGCGTGGTTCTAGGGACAGACAACATTGGTATTTGTAGCAACAAGTGGGGAAGGATAATAGGGTTTGTGCTTCTCATTTGTCTTTATGAATCAGGGTGCTGTGCAGATCATAGGGGGTAATTATTTGTAATCAACTTGTTTTTATTCCCTGATACAAAAATATGAATTTAAATTTTTTGGTGAAATGGATCTGAGTCAGACGTGTTAGGGGTTAGGTGAGGAGATTATAAGCACATTATGGAGACTCCAAAAGGCGAACAATATCACGAGATAGGGAGAATTTTGACACAATAATGCCCAATAACAAATAAGCCTTAAATCAATCTTAGAGAGCACCGTCAGTTAGGTGTGTGTGTGAATGTGTGTGCATTAGGGCATGCACACATTACTTTTGCAGTCGAGTAATCTCTCAATTATTCCATTGATTAATTATGCAATCGGATAAGAAATACTTTTGTCTTATTAATGAGCAATAATAAATAATCCAAAGAGAAAAACACAGATCTTTCAGAATAACATTTTTACAATCAAATAATTTAAAGCACTAAATGAATTGCTGCAGCCCTAGTAGGTATTTGGTAATTGATAAATCATAATTTGGGTACTTACCAGTGGTTATGTAACCACTGGTATGTGTTAAAGGCCTTCGATGGGGTTTTAACAGAAAAGCAGAGACAGGAGACACCAGTTGTATTCGGTCTGCAGGCTCTTCCTCATCTTTTATTAACAGAGTTAAACAGCGTTCTTTTCTTTTCATTTAGACACACACATTTCTCTTTTAACAACAAAAACACATTCAATCAGGTCCATAGCTCAAACCCTTTTGGTTATCTTGCTTTCTCGCAAGAATACACTTACAAAATAGTTATTGTATTTCAGTATCCTTATTTACAATAAACCTGTAACCAACTTCTACTTTTACAAATGGCGCAAATCAGCTCTGAAGAATACGATACAGTTTCCTGAGTGTTCACTGAAGTGTTTAGCTCTCTGCATAAGCCAGACAGAGACATTCAGCTGAGGTCAAAAGATCTGAGTCACTGATGGAAATGCAGATAACACAGAATAAACATCACACTTTTCAGCCAATTATGTTCAATCCACTTTAAACTGTGACAAACTGAAGCATTCATGTCTTTTAATTTTACAATAGTGTTGCGTTAGACTGCTATATTTTTACGTTCTCTATACTGTAGATTTTTCAGTCTCTGAAATAGTTGCCAATAATAAGGATCATTTTCTGTAGAAGAGCAGGATGATAACCTGCTGTGTGTGAACGTCTATCATGTTAGGGTCAGTGAATTGAGGTAATGGAAAGATATCCTGGATATGCTGAACTTACTCCGTGGTATACAGGACAATGCAGCTGGACTGCCCTTTTACCCTCATGATTAATATTCAAAACAAAAATATTAGTTTAACATCCAGTCTGTCCAATCTATTTTATCGTTTCAAAAAAGCGTTATCGCTTTAACAAAGATTATGCGTATATACACAAGCCATGCTGATTATTGAAAAGAAAACCACAAACATCAGATTTTAATACGATTTCATTTTTATTCTACTAATAATCCCAAATATCACACAAAGACTTCAAAACTTATGACAGCCAGCTGGTGTTTAGAATACAGCTGGATAAATATTTTAAAAGAGATAATTGAATCTTTTCCGAAGCAGGTTTGACACCAGACTTTCGAATCTATGAAAAGACAACATGCTGTGATCAAAATTTTCTCTTTCCTCCTTAAACAAGTTTTCCATGTTTGTTTATTTCAAAATTCATGTTTGAAACGGGTATAACACGAATGAACATCAGGGAATAAAGATCTGATAGAAATAACCTATAATTGAGTCTGGTGTTTGACATAAAGCACGGGTTTTGCAATCTATATAACTTGAAGAAATGTGAAAGACCCAAAAACAAAAGTATACAAAAATGATAGTGTATCTGGGAGAAAAATTACAAAACTAAGATTACAACAGTAACTATGGCAACATCAGTGCAAGCTTTGCTCTCTTATTTATAAGTTGGCTTCTTGTGTCTTTGTTTGCTCCTCCAACATTAATCAAGTTTAAGTGTCAGATATGAGGACATCCAGCATGCACTGCAACTACAGTCCCTTGAAAGGGATCATCCATATTAAAATCAAGTAAGGCTTGGCACCTCTGTGGTGCCATTTACGGCTGCCATTGAAATGGTTGTCAAACATTTAAAGCAGAACCAGGACATAAACAGTGCAATGTTTTGTTGTCCACACCTTAAGCCAGCCGAGGTCACTCTCCAAATGAAACAGATCTATCGTTCCCATTAAACATCCTGCACAAATCGCATGTGCGGTTTCTTAAATAGGACAGTGTCTAAAATGATGAATCCAAACTTGTCATGAAAATGTCAAGATTAACCACAAAACTATTGGCCAGATCTAATAATTTCTGCCAAACTACAACCTAAACTAACTAAATTGGTTTTAGTAGAACTTTACACTCTATATACAAAACAGCTCAGCACAGCATGTTGTTAACTTCACACAGAAGGACAGTGTCTAAAGTGTTGAAAGAGATAAGATAAGATAGAACTTTATTAATCCCTCGGGTAGGTTCCTCTGGGAAATTTGTTAATTTGTTAATTTGTTAATTTGTTAATTTGATGCCGCAAAACAAAACAAGAGACTAGAGCCTATCAGCAAAAGTAGTGAGTGGACCTCTGATTAAAGAATTTCTACCAAACTACAACTGCAGCTGAACAAATGAGCTGTTGGTGGAACTTTACACTCTGAAATATTGAAAGATTTAAAAGATGAGACAGCTCAGCACAGCATGTTATTAACTTCACACATGAAGTGGTTCAGTCCAGTCAGACTTCAGTTTTGCAGTCACCGTCCACATCCTGCTTCTTTGACTGGTCGTCACGGTAACTCTGGACTTTCCTCCAACGAATCCTGAAGTCTGTCAGTCCTTTTGACAGCATGAGGCCTGACAGCTGGACAAAATGTGCAGATGATGAAAAACATGAAGCATAGTTTGAACTTGTGTCAAGTTTGTGTTTGTGACTGAACTGCTGACCTGCTGTGAAACCTGCTGCTGGATCTCTGTGCTGTGCATGTCTGCCTCTGACTGAAGCTTCATTTTCAGCACTGTTTGCTTTCTCCCTGCTAAAAATGAACCACATATAAAAACACAAACATTAGTGCTTTACATGATGACAGGATCTTACAGCGTTTGCATTCTGGACCTCACCTGTGAAACAGAAAAAAGAGAGTCTCACACCACAGAAGCCATCAACCCATTCCCCTGAGATTAAATTAAATGCTCCACAGTACTCAATTGAATTGAGGTTTGCAGGCTCAGAAGGCGCCCAGTTAGTGAATGTGGAGGTTGTGTTATCAGACCAGAAGGCCCAGGGATCCCTGTAGAGGCCAATCCACACATACTGAACCCCTGATCCATTCAAAGTGAGCGTGATGTTGGATTTCTCCTCTTTGCTTCTTATACTGGTCAGGTCTGTGTGGTATGTCCTGCAGTACGACTGAGCCGCTGACCAGGAGCGGCTCTCCTTCACTAAGATGTAACTTGTATTTTTGGCTGTGAACGAATAAAAAGGATGAATTTTCAAACACACACATTATGAATCTCATAAAATTGTAGGGATAAGTAGGGCAAGAAATCTTTTTTCCTACCATTGTAACACAGGAAAGGGTAAGAATCTCCACAGGGTCTATCATCCATCTGTGTTTGTCCCTGAAGAGCCACACAGTATTGTTTTGCATTTGCACAGTCTGGTTGGCCGTTAGCCCAGATCAAAAATTCGTGTGTACTGCCAACATAATAAAGTTTTCCCCCCATGGACCACTTCCAGTTGTAACGATCATCATAGAGCCCTAACCAAGCAAAAGTATCAATCCTTGGTGACATTGAGAAAAGTAGTTGGTTGATGTTTCTGTGTTAGATGGTGACCAAGTCAGTGAAGTGTTCTCTGCAGTAACTCTGAGCTTCAGTCCAGGACATTTTGTGGTTCACAAAGTGGTATTCTCTGGAGTGGGGAGGAAGAGTGGAAAGTCCTCCTGAGAAAAATAAAATGTAAAATGTGGAAACTGAATCACTGAAAAAGACTGAAAACTTACAACCATTGAAATAGTCACATAGTATTTTGTTTAGTATTCAACCTTATTGTCATTACACAGCGAAATACAGTTTGCAACTAATCAGAAGTGTAAGTGCAATAAGAGAAGATCATATACAGATAAGAAGAGAGGAAATATACAGATGTACTTAGGGTAAATGTATAGATATACTTATATATACAGATAAGGTTAGAATAATATTATAGTTATGAACAGATTATGTACAGAGAGACGAATTATACAGATGAACTACAGAGTAATGTACAGATGTGCTGCTGTATACAAATGTACAGATATACATATATTTGTATAGCATAGAGATGTTCTATATTGCTATACAGATGGGCACATATACAGATGTTCTATGAACAAATATACACATGTGCTGCATATATACAGATGTACTATGTGTGTGTTAAACAGATCTACAGAGTCCTATGAATAAATCTGCAGAAGTTGAAGTGAAACGCTCTGAACAGTGTACGCACTATAACAGACACTATGCTATGTCGGTATTCCTAAAACTATAGAAATAACCAATGTGAGCATGAATGTTGAGAATGAATGGCAGTCATTATCACAGTCATTGGGAGGGATAAGGGGGAAGATGAGTGTAGAAGTGCTAATGATCGTGGATGGTAAAGGCGGGAGACTCGGGGGAGACAGTTGGGTGACAGCTGTGGGGAAGACGCTGTTCCTAAATCTGCTGGCTTTAGTCAGTGGGATCCTGTAGCGTCTTCCGGAGGAAAGGAGCTGGAAGACTTTATTGTCAGGATGGGAGAAGTCCCTGCGAATGATGCATGCTCAGTGTAGATGTCTCTTCTTGTGGACATCCTCAATAGCAGGAAGTGGAGTCCCTGTGATGTGTTGGGTGGTTTTCACCACCCACTGCAGTGTCTTTCAATCAGCAACAGAGAAATTCCCATACTTGTAACACAGTTGGTCAGGATGCTCTCTGCACACAGCGGTAGAAGTTACCAGAATGTCAGTATATAGGTGGTTCTTCTTCAGTGTCCTCAAGAAAAAGAGGCGCTGATGAGCCTGATGAGCCTTGACCAGGATAGGCTCTCAGATATGTGGATCCCCAAGAAGTTGAAGGTGGAGACCCATTCAACAGCTGTGCCATTTACGTAGATGGAGACATGGGTGTCTCTCTTCTCTCTCCTGAAGTCCACAATGTGCTCTTTGGTTTTTCTGGTATTCAGGAGCAGGTTATTGTCAGCGCACCACATAGCTAGTTGCTTTACCTCTTCCCTGTAGCCAGACTCATCATTGTCACTGATGATACCAATCACTGTCATGTGATCTGCACAATTGATGATGGAGTTAGATCCATCCCTAGGTCTGCAGTCATGGGTGAAAAGGTGATAGAGGAATGAGCTCAGCACACAGCTCTGTGGAGTGCCAGTGTGATGGTGGTAGAGCAGTTATGGGCTGACCTAACATGCACATGACTTAACATGTCCTGTTGTCAGTGATCCACGGTTGTAACTCATCCATTTTATTCACCAGGGGCTGCATGTTAGCAAGCAAAATGCTGGGTAGAGAAATGCGGCATGGTGTTAGCCTTAGCTTAGCTGTTAGCTGTCCGCATTTCCCCTGCCTTTGTTTATGATCCCTGTGCTGTCTTCGAGCACTTCCAGTCGACGGAGCAGCCTGCGAAGCATCTGGTGTTCTTCATATTTCAGGGATAAGCCAAAGGTTACTGATAAAACAGTTCAAGTTTTGTAGTCCTAAATCCAAAAGCTCTTGTCAGGTGTAATATGTAAAAGTTCTGAATGAGCAGACACGAAATGAGCGGGAAAAACACAGCAAATTGGTACAATCTGAAGAGACGCTGTTGATGTACATGTGGCCATCTTGGTCTAAGGCTAACCAGAGGCAGGAAGTAAAAGTAAGTAAAAAAAGTAACTAAGTATAAGTAATTTGTTATTGTACTTAAGTAGAATTCAGGTATTTTACTTTTACTCCTGTTCTAGATAGATTTCTGCCCTTTTGTTTTTTATAGCCTTTGATCTATCACAATTCTTGGTTCAACATATTTGGGGGAAGTTTGTATTTCACATCACGGCGCGCCTTCAGACATCAAGCTTCTTTGAGTCTAAATGGAGGGAAAATAACATAAAAAAGTCTCCTGGTGAATGACCTATACTTTTAATTGTATTTTAGTTCTATTTCTGTCACGGTCTGCCGGGGCAAGCCGTGTGGTAACTATTTATTGAAGTATTTATTTACAAAAGAAAATACAACAAAAATGGCGCGGGTGAAGCTGTAACAGAAAACCTAAACTGGGCAAACTAACAAAACAAACCAGAACAAAGATGCAGGGAGGTCTGGGGAAATACACACAGAGAGATGGATCGAGAAACGCAGGGAGACCGAGGGGAAACAACACAGACGAACCAGCCACGACTAAGACAGAAGACACGACTTAAAAACACTCAGAGAACACAGGGAGATTACACACAGGTGGGGGACACAGCTGGGAGTGATTAACGTGACGAGACTAGGGAGGCAAACTGAAAACACTCACATAAGACGCAGACCTTCACAATAAAACAGGAAACACACACACGCAAAGACACAGACTAGGAAACGCGGACTTAACACAGGAATAGATGGGCAGAACAGAATACACTAAACAGGAGGAACAACAGAACCAAAATCACTAATAGAAAACACAAAACGCTCGGTCAAAAGGACCCAGGATCATGACAATTTCTTTTTCTCTTCTCTGTAGTTAAACTGCAACAACTATGTGTAGTGCAACCATGTACAGCTACTATAATACAAATAATAATACAAGTATTACAGCATTTTTGGAACATAACTTAAAAGGATTGAGTCACTTTTTCTGTTTAGCAAAACTCAATATTTCTTTTTCACTTTTGTAATCTTTTTTAATTACACAAAAATCAAAGATCTGGACATGAAAAATTCAAGAAACATGTCAGAGAAAAGGTCAAAATTTTAAGGCAATCAATTGCTTAACTACCCCACCAACCAATCTGTTCTGTTCAAAATTTTTTTGATTGACCAATCAGCTGAAAGGAGGAAAAATTGGGTCAAAATTCGTACTGGTAAGCTTATTTACAAGTACAAAATATTTATGACCACACTTTGAGCCCATAAGGCTGGTCTGGCCAGCAACCCGACCTAAGGCTTCGCAGATGTCATGGCTGGATAGCCGGTGTGTTTAAGGTACAGACCCAAAAAGCAGACACAGGACAACTGAACTGACGTTAAACAAAAAGCGAGCCTTAATTCTGGCTGTTAAAATGAACATCAAAACTCAAACAAAAGTAAACAAGCGGAGAGCTTCTTTTTTTTTTTTTTTTACAATGTTTATGTAATATTTCAAAAAAGAAAACCAACAAAACCAAAAAATAGAAGGCACTGTCTCAAATGAAAGAAAATGCTAGATGAACTTGAATATAATTACAACATTTTAATTAATTAAAACAATTGTATTCAGCAGCATTGTTTTTTAAATTAAGTTTACATCGTTAATTTATTTAATGGCAGTACCAATGTTTGTACCTTTATTGTCTGCAACACACCAGCCAGTTCTTTCCATTTACAGTCATAGTCACTATATTTAAAATGTCGACTCTCAACCATCATACTGCCTTTCCTTTACACACATTCACCTATCCTCCTCCTGTGCCAGCACCAAGCTCATCAACAGCACTGGTGTTAGCAAGTGTTAACTCGGGGTGCTAACAATCCAGTATGGAAATGTAATTATTTTATCTGGGCTTAGGACTGGCACGAGGGATAAACTGGCTGTTGTTCATGAGAGTAATTCACAGTAACTATTTGGTTCAATAGCTATCATAGAAATAGCTATAAAAAAGTAAATAAATAAATGAAATACATCCAAATAAATAAATCAATAAATCCAATATTTATTTTTTATGTGTAACATAATTTAAAATAAATATAAGAATTATGGTATGGTGAGGCAAAGACTTTCTCTCTGTTCTTGTGGTTGATGTGTTAATGAATAGACTTTTTTTTTTTTTAACTGTACATGTAATCTGATTACCCAAATCACATCAGTGTTCCTTAGTGTGTATAAAAGCTATATTTCAAATGTTTAAGATATTAATATTACTGACCTGAGAGCAGCAGGATGAGCAGTGAACACCTTCCATCCATTCTTGGAATCTGTATAACAGATATAGTCATAATTATTATTGTACCAACATTTTTATCACACATTTTTAACATTAAGGTTTCTTATCTTACCAGTCTAATAAGTTTTTTAGTGTACAGTTAAGCTCACAGTAAAGCAGCTCATCTGATCATCTGCTGACTGGGGCTGACTTTTAACAAGGTCTTTATTTGATCTCTAAATATATTTTACTGTCAAATGAGGACATCAGGAGGGAGTGAACTTTATGAGGTGCCGTAAGGGACATTATTACTGAAACGCTCTCACACACACTACTGAAATTTTACCTCTCACACACAGTTTTCAGTTTACAGTTTTATTTGTCATATGCAAGTTAGCGGAGGGTCAACATTGCAATGAAATGTGTTTGATGAGCAGCAGTCACTCAGCAGCATGATACAGTAGGAGAAAATATAATAAAATATAATAAAATAAAATAAAATAAAATAAATAGAAAAATAGTAAGGAGCAAAATATTAGAGAGACATGAGAAAAGAGAAAATCAATCAATCAATCAATCAAAATTTATTTATATAGAACATTTAAGAACAACAGTTTTGATCAAAGTGCTTCACAAATAAAAAAAAAAGAATAAATAAATAAAAAAATAAAATAAAATAAGACAAATACAACGCAAGACGAGACAAACATAGAAACCAACCAAATGATAATCAAACTATGTTACATCAAAGCCAGAGTAAAAAGATGGGTCTTTAAACAAGATTTAAAAGACTGAACAGTTTCAGAAGAGCGAATGGCAATAGGGAGGTTGTTCCACAATCTAGGAGCTGCAATAGCAAAGGCACGGTCGCCTCTGGTTTTCAACCTAGACTTAGGTTGCATTAAGAGCATCTGGTTAGAAGATCCTAGTGGTTTTACAGGGTTATACAAATGAAGAAGATCTGTTAAATAGCTAGGGGCAGTGTTATTTAAGATTTTATAAGTGAATAAAAGAATTTTAAAATCAATGCGAAATTTCACAGGGAGCCAGTGTAATGTTGAAATCTCCCAGTTCTTTGAATCTTTGGGCTGAAGGAAGGACAATACTCGGTGTATAAATGCTCAATCAACAATCCTTTATTTCCATACAATTTTCACACAATGAGCATAAACCATCCGGATGGGGAGAGATGCATGAGAGGGTCACAGCAAGTCTCAAAATGGTGGTGTGTTACACAGCTTTTTATACTTTCCACTGGCCCCCACCTGGTCGTAAACCTAAACATTCACAGTCCCTTATCTGTCATGGCGCCTAAGTTATGACCTCGAGCTCCCTGTCTTTCTACCTCCTACAAGGGTGGGGGCACAGAATGTGGTCTGTTTCTTCTTATTATCGGCACAAGGTCCTTTGCACACAACATTCTCAGAAATGATTTAAGCAGTCTGACATGACAAGAAAACAGTGTAAAACATTCACAGCAGATAAATGGTGGCGCCCACCTGTCTAACAGAACCCAAAGGATGGTCACATTCTTTTTAATCCCCAAAGATATACTTGAACTTTTGTCTATCATACTACGAGAATATACTGCGAAGATGGTCATGTTCTTTAACCTAAAAATATAAGGAAAACTGAGCTATATATTTTGCACACAACCTAGACTAAGGAATATATTTATGTTCTACAGCTGTTTAACATAATTCGTCTACCTTGACTATGGGTAAAAGATAATCTAATTTAAAATACTGATCTCACAGTAACTTGGTTAAAACTGGAGTCATATGGTCATGCATTCTGGCACCCGATAAAAGACGTGCAGCAGCGTTCTGTACTAATTGCAACCGGTGAAGAGAGGAGTGGGGGAGGCCTAAATAGAGGGAGTTACAATAGTCCAGTCTAGAGGTAATGAATGCATGAATAAGCTTTTCAAGGTCCTTGGGGGAGAGGAAAGGCTTAACGTTAGAAATTTGACGTAGCTGATAGAAACCGGATTTAACCACAGTAGATACTTGTTTCTCTAATTTGAAAGAGCTATCCAGGAGTACCCCAAGGTCTCTTACAACATTGGAGAGGTAGCTAGCAAGTGGGCTAATGGTAACAGTTAGTTGGTTCAATGGAATATGGCTGTCAAAGACAATAACCTCAGTTTTACTGTCATTCAATATTAGAGAGTTTTGAGATAGCCAGGCTCTCACATCATGAAGACAATTAAACAATGTATGCAATGGATCTGTGACATTCAAACTCAAAGGGAAATAAATTTGAATGTCATCGGCATAACAATGGAAAGAAATATTATATCTTTGGAAAATCGATCCCAAGGGCAACATGTACAGAGAGAATAGCATAGGGCCCAAAACAGACCCCTGGGGCACACCACTGAGAAAAGGAGCCGAGGAGGAGGAATATTGCCCCATAGTGATAGAGAGTGACCTCTCTGAAAGATAAGATTTAAACCATGATAAGGCTGTGCCCTTAAGGCCAACTACTTGCTCTAACCTTGATAATAAAATGTTATGATCTACTGTGTCAAACGCAGAAGTCAGATCCAGTAAGACTAGAACCACAGAGCAACCTGAGTTGGTGGTTAAAAGGAGATCATTAAAAACTCTTAGCAAAGCTGTCTCAGTACTATGTCGAGGCTTGATGCCCGACTGGAATTTTTCAGAAATACCATTGGAATCTAGGAAGGTCTGAAGTTGTTTACAGACCACTTTTTCCAGGATCTTTGACATAAAGGGAAGCTTAGAAAGTGGTTTATAATTTGAAAGAACACTGGGGTCGAGATTAGTCTTCTTAATAACGGGTTGAACAACAGCATGCTTGAAGGCAGACGGTACACAGCCCGAAGACAATGATGCATTCAAATATTAATAAAATACAAGACCCAATAGTATTCAACGCTTCCTTAAAAATACGGGCAGGGAGAATATCATGTGGGGAATTGAAGATTGTTAAGTGGTCAATTATTTCCTTTACATCAGAAAGAGTCACAGGCTCAAACTGCTGAAAGACAGCAGAGCATTTAGAAACTGAAACTTGATGTGGAACTACCGATAAAAACGGGGCTCTTAAAATAGTGATTTTTTTCAATAAAATACCTTAAAAAACTTTCACAAAGAGCTGGAGAAACTTCCTTGTGTGCTGTAGCACGAGGATTAATCACAGAGTTAAAAATCTTAAAAAGAGCGTGGGGCTTGTGACAATTGGTCGAAATAAGACCTGATAAGTAGGCAGATTTAGCAGCTTTGACGGTCTTCTGATATTTTGACAGACAATTATGGAAGATTTCCGCTGACACTACGAGCTTATCCTTTTTATACTTCCTCTCAGCACGACGGCATTCGCGCCTGAGAGCACGGATAGTTTCATTCAGCCAGGGTTGGCATGACGACTTAGTACGCTTAGTCTTATGTGGAGCCACAGTGTCCAGAATAGAAGAACATGTGGAATTAAAAAGGTTGGTAAGCTCGTCAGTCGATAAATCCACAAGACAGACGGAGTCGGGGAGCGCAGAGTTGGCGAAAAGAGTAGAGAAGTTGGTAATGGTTTCAGAATTAATCGAGCGCATCTGGCGTAATGGACCCTGGCAGTTAAGCTCCATATGTCGTAGCATAACATTAAACATAACCACAGAATGATCAGAGATCCCAGAGTCCTTGATATCCGTTATACAAATATCCAGACCGTAGGACAAAACTAGGTCGAGCGAATGACCTTTTAGATGCGTTGGTTCACTTACCCATTGCGTAAGATTAAAAGTGTCAACAAGGGCAAGGAAATCCTTTGTTAGTGTGCTTGCCTCACAACAGACATGTATATTAAAATCACCAACAATTAAAACACGATCGTAGCGTAAAAACAGGCTCCCTAGTAGTTAAGAAAACTGAAAAATAAAATCCTTAACAGATTTCGGGGGTCGATACACCACAGCACAGAGAATTGGGGGAGCACTGTTCAGTTCTAGTAGCTGCACCTCGAAGCTGGTGAAAGAGACGGGTGGTAGTTCCCGGCATCGAAATTTGTGTTTAAAAATCGAAGCCAATCCTCCACCCCTGCCAGAGATCCTAGGAGAGCTAGCAAAGGCACAATCTGGGGGAAGAAGTTCTGAAAAAGCAGAAGATTCCTCAGGACGAAGCCAGGTTTCCGTCAGATAAAGAAAATCCAGCCCAGTTGAGACGAAAAGGTCGTTTAAAATAAAAGTCTTGTTTGCCAGTGATCTAACATTTAGCAAAGCCATCCGAAGTGTAGTCGGGTTGTTGTTAGTTGGAACAGATCTCAGCAGGCGAAGATTGCTCTAGTTCACACCACCTCTGGAAAGCCGCACCCAGCTCCGAACCTTTGGGCACTCGGTCGGGGAGTCTAGGTGAGCATAGTGTTCAACAGGACTTATCCAGCGATGGCAGGGCAATCTATAGCAGAAGCGGCCCCAGAGAGCATGAGAAGAAAATAGAGTGTTTACAAATACGTGGTAGCTGGTCGCATCAAGTGAGTTTAAGTAAGCCTTGAGGCGAACACGAATACCGCTCCGTTTACCCCGTCGCCTATGACGTTTCCTAGGTGGAAGGGTAGCTGGGAAGCGGCGTAAATGATCAGAGATATCCGTCGAAGTTGAGAAAAAGTTCCCTGATTGCCACTTGAAACCAGGCGTTTGGTGAGTCAATGGCTGGAGATTCAGAAGAGTTTGACGATCATAGGTAAGAAGCGCAAAGGCGTCAGGATAACACAGAGAAAATAGGATAGCAGACAGTAGACAAAACTCGAGGAGACGGCTTGCCGCAAACACTGGCGCCATCTTTGGCGCCAGTGTTTACGTCAAAGAGAAAAGATTACTAAATATATATGTATCTATAAATATAAATATATGTACACTAGTGATTAAATAAGAAAATCTTGAAAAGAAATATGATGGGAGGGCAGATGGGATATTGCACAGGAATGAGCAGCAGAAAATTATAGTATTGCACATTTAAATATAAATATCAATAACAATAAAGTGAAGTGACCAGTGCAGATTAAACAGAGTACTTGTGAAGCTGCAGGGTAGCTTCTGAGTGCTGTGTTGTGTGTGTTTAAGTGTTGTGGTTGAGGTGTCGTACGGCTTGGTGGTAAAAACTGTTTTTAAGTCTTGTAGTCCAAGCAGACAGACTCCTGTAACGTCTGCCAAATGGTAACAAGGAGAACAGCTGATGTGCTGGGTGGCTGTGGTTCTTGATGATGCTGTGTGCTTTACGGAGGCATCGCTGGAGGTAAATGTCCTGAATGGCAGGAAGCCTCGTGCCAGTGATGTGCTCTGCTGCCTTCACCACCCTCTGTAGTGATTTACGGCTGCTGGCAGAGCAGCTTCCATACCAAACTGTGATGCAGCTCGTCAGCAAGCTCTTAATTGCACACCTGTAAAAATTTGAGGTAATGTTGGCGTTCATGCCAAACTTCCTCAGCCTCCTCAGGAAGTAAAGCCACTGGCGAGCTTTCCTGATAGCAGTGTCTGTGTGAAGGTTCCAGGAGAAGTCCTCAGTGATGTCGACTCCAAGGAACTTGAAGCTGCTGACCCTTTCGACCTTGACACCGTTGATGTGGATGGGCTGGTGTTCTTTGACTGGTCGTTTCCGGTAGTCCACTATCATTTCTCTAGTTTTGCTGATGTTGAGAGACAGGTTATTTTCCAGGCACCACTCGTACAGTGCCATCACCTCCTCTCTATAGGCCGTCTCATCATTGCCTGTGATGAGGCCTATGATTGTGTCATCCGCAAACTTGATGATGATGTTGGACTCGTGTTTAGCAACACAGTCGTGTGTGAACAGGGAATATAGGAGGGGCTAAGCACACAACCCTGTGGTGTACCTGTGTTTAAGATGAGTGATGAGGAGGTGTGCTTACCAACTCTCACCACCTGGGGCCTGTTTGTGAGGAAGTTTAGAATCCATCTGCAGATTGGTGTTCCCAGCCCAAGGTCGACGAGCTTCGTGGCAAGTTTCGAGGGGATGATGGTGTTAAATGCCGAGCTGTAGTCGATGAAGAGCATCTTTGCATATGTATTCCCTTTCTCCAGGTGAGTGAGGGTGGTGTGCGTTGCCAGGGCGATGGCCTCCTCTGTGGCTCTGTTTGTCCGATAGGCAAACTGAAGAGGGTCCAGTGTGTCAGGAAGGGAGGAGCAGATGTGACCTTTGACCAGCCGCTCCAGGCACTTCATGATGACGGATGTCAGTGAAACAGGACGGTAGTCATTCAGACAGGAGACCACTGATTTTTTGGGAACGGGAATGATGGTGGATGCTTTGAGGGACGTGGGGACCACTGACTGCCTCAGGGAGAGGTTGATGATGTTGGTGAACACCTCTGCCAGCTCGTCTGCACACACTCTGAGTAGCCGGCCTGGGATGCCGTCTGGTCCTGGAGCTTTGTGAGGATTTACCCTTTTAAAGGTCCATCTCACAGCTTCTGTTTTCAGAGTTAAAGTTGCAGCCTCACTGTCCTCCTGAGGGTAGAGGATCTGCTCTCTGTTGTTTGCATCAAAACGAGCATAGAAGTTGTTGAGCTCGTCTGCGAGAGATGCCGTGGGTTGAACACTGAGTGTGTTGACCTTCTTGTAGTCAGTGATGCAGCGCAGTCCATTCCACAGTCGCCTGGTGTCAAAGCTGTGGTAGCTGGACTCCATTTTGTCCCTGTAGTCCTTTCTGGCCTTTTTTATGGACTTTCGGAGGTCATACCTGGCTGCTTTATAAGCATCAGCATCCCCGGAGTTAAAGGCAGAGGTCCACACTTTTAGCTTGGCGCAAACGTCTTTATTTACCCAGGGTTTCTGATTTGGATATATGCGGACAGTGGTTTTTGTGATGATATCATCCATGCACTTTCCAATATATCCAATGACAGAGTCTGTGAGTTCATTGATGTTTCCATCAGCTGCATCCTCAAATATCTGCCAGTCAGTTGTCTCAGAGCAGGACCTCCTCAGCCTCACTGTCCCATTTGTAAATAACCCTGGAAGCTGGTTTTTCCTGTTTCAGTCTTTGTCTGTATGCAGGCAGCAGCAGTATGGAACAATGGTCTGCCTTACCAAAAGCTGGGTGGGGGAGGGGTTTGTAGCACTCTTTGAATGGAGTGTAACAGTGGTCCAATGTTTGATCACCTCTTGTGGGGAAGGAGATGTGCTGATAGTATTTGGGGAGAACCTTCTTCATGTTGGCTCTGTTGAAGTCTCCCAGCACAATAAAGGCAGCTTCTGGATTATTGTTCTCAAGTCCAGTAATGATGTCATACAGTTCGTCCATAGCTTTAGCTTTATCAGATGTGGAGGAATGTAAACAGCTGAGAGGAGAACTGAGCTGAACTCCCTCGGGAGGTAAAAAGGCCTGACTTTAATGGTCAGCAGCTCGAGGCTCTGAGAGCAGTAAGTTTTTAAGATACACACATCTCTAGCCCACAAGGAGTTAACCATAAAGCACACCCCTCCTCCCCTTTTCTTGCCTGAGTCCTTCGTTCGGTCTCCCCGGTAAACAGTGAATCCATCCGGCGTGATGGCGCAGTCGGGGACGCTGGGCTCCAGCCATGTCTCTGTGAAGGCCAGAACGCAGCAGTTCCTGATGTCTTGTTGGTGTTTAATCCGTGCACGCAGCTCGTCAAGTTTGTTGTCCAGAGACTGGAGATTCGCGAGCAGGATGCTGGGGAGAGGTGGCTTGCTGTTTCTCTGTCGCGTTCGGCACAAAACTCCGGCGCGTTACCCCCTCTTTGTTTTCCCTCGACGTCGCGCGAGTAAACAAAGGATCCCAGGCAGCAGAGCGTCCACGGAGTCGAAACCCGCTGTAAAGTCCGAACTGGCTGACAAACGTGGCTCCAAAAGCGTTTGTCTGTCATACCGAGTGTATGATCGCGCTGTGCACACAGAAATTGAAAGCAGAACAAAATAAATAATAACATTTTTGCTAAGATGACTGGGAGCTCTCGTCAGTTCAGCTATCTTACGGCGCAACCGGAAGTAAGATGACACTACTCAAACGCTCTCACACACACTACTGAAACGCTCTCACACACACTACTGAAATGCTCTCACACACACTACTGAAACGCACCTCATAGAACTTTCTGTAGAAAGTGAAGACGTGTGGAGTTATGGAAATGGTATGGTAATAAAATGTTTTAATAAATGTTAATTAATAATATTATTGTATTTGTGTAGATAAGCAAATGCTATAAACACTTTTATCTAAACTATTACAGTATTATGTTTAGTGCATTTTCTGAACTTTGATCAAAGGCAAAAGCAGTTTATTGATTATCACCTTAGCTTTTCTAATTCTGGCCTATCTGTAATTTTTAAAAAGGTGGACTTGCAGATGTTCTATAAAGCCAACAGGTTTTTTATGTCATTAAATGTTTTTGCAGTGGCACCAAAGTAAACTTCAAGCTTGACCAATAAATCCTTCTATAATGCTCATGTTTGAAAGAGTTTTATTGACAATAAAACAACTACATGTATTTCTGTGAGTTGTGCTGCTCTGAAAACTAAATATAGTGGTATTTTTGCCCATGTGTCCATACCTGTGCTTCTCCAAAAGAAAACATATCTGGAAATGACGCACCTCTGGGCTTAAAGAAACACAAGCAAGGTTATCAAAGGTGAATCTACTTCACCAACATGCAAATCATGGAAATCAAGCTGTTAAAGCAGGTAAAAACCTAAAAGCAAATAAGGTTTCTAGGAACAGACAACATGGGTGTGAGTACCAAGTGGGGAAGGATTATGGAGTCTGTGCTTTTCATTTGTCTTTATGATTCAGGGCACCGTACAGTTTATTAAAGGGAATTCATTGTTTTCATCTTTATGTCTTGTTTTCAGCAGCAGTCGATGACTGTGTGTGTCAGTGAGGGTACGAATTAATTACAAAGGCAGATTGCAATGTAAACACAGTGTCCAGGTGGACAAATGGTGGAGTGATACACCTCCTGTTGTCAGGCCTGCAGGGTGATGTTCTCCTCTGTGTTGTGGGGACATTTTTTTTTACTGGCATAAATAATTTGTGGGGCAAGTTATTGTGACACCTAATTGTTCTCTCATTTTGGTTATTATAATGGTTGTGGGTGTTACCCAGTGTTTTGTGTTTAATTCATATTTGTTCATTATTTGTTATTTGTATTTTTATGATGTCATATTTGTTGTTCTTGCTTCTGGTTTAAGTCCCTGTGTCTTCTCTGTGTTCCAAGTGGCATATATATTCAGCATGTCTTTCACTGTCACATCAGCATCTTAGTGAATTGTCTCATGTTTCTTGTTGTATTTTGTTAGTCCCAGTCCTGTGTGCGGTCTGTCTAGTTTTGCTTCTCCTCTCGATTACACCATTAGCTTTAAAGGTCCAAAGATTCAGCTCCTTAGCCTTGTTCTTCTGCAACACCAGGAAATAAAGATCTTTTAAACACCACAGCTGTTACTTCTCCACCTTCTACTCAGACTGCTAATTTATTAATGTTTTTACTGGACAGGTTCTTTTCTATCTCAGCACTCACAGCACTTTATATAACATGAATCATTCACTTTTCTTCTTTGCTTAAGTGCTCTCTGTCTAACATTCACACTTCTGTTCAGTAGATATCTTGCTCACGGATGTTTATCAAGCAGGCTGGAGCAGACAGAGATTCAACCGCGAACCTTTGGATTAGAAGATGACCTGCTCTACCTTCTGATCTCCAAGTGATGTGTTTATAGTTTATAAACAAACACGTTTCTTGTCGTTGATTTGATATTTAAGAAGTTAAATATCAGTTTAATATTCAAAGCACCTGAACATGACTGCTCTTGTAAACTGCACATTCACTGCAGCGTTACAGCACTAATGCTCATCAGTGTGATAATGACGCTCTATATGTGAACACAGAAATTATCAAACTGATAGACACACTGACGTCACCAGAGAGATACTGACTGATGACACCTTACTGCCATCAGGTGGTCACAGTGAGGATCATTATTATAATAAACGAGACAGGTTACGTCCTTAATGAAGAGCATTTCCAACCAATATATATAGTCCAACAAAGAGCAATATGGATCATTAATAACAGAGGCAATCAAGCGTCTGACTCACTCTTCATCAAGTTAAAAAAAAAAACTTCAGTTTAATAAGCTGCTTGAGCTTCAAACAGTCCAAATTATTTAGAAAGCAAGACGACAATCATGAGGCCAAATATTCAGAATTAGTTTCAAGTCCAATAAAAACATGACTGAGAGGAAACTCCATGTTCAATAAAGCGGCTACAAGAACCAATAGTAAATATCACAGCATTACACTACTGCTTGTGTGTGGACTTCTCTCAGGTCCTCTCCATGCTGTCTCCTTCCAGTCCATCCCTGAACCTGCACGACCCACTCAGGGGAACCTTTGGATGATGGAGGCAGGTCACATGACCGAGAACCAGGTGTTGTAGAAGTAAATCTGGTATAACTCTGGAGAAAAAGGTTGGAGAGAGGATGCTGCTTGATTTCTTAGCCTGAGATCAAACATGTCATTTTTTTAACTTGATGCAAATTTAAAAAAAAAAAAGAAAAAAAAAATTATATATATATATATATATATATATATATATATATATATATACAGTGGGGCAAAAAAGTATTTAGTCAGCCACCGATTGTGCAAGTTCCCCCACTTAAAATGATGACAGAGGTCAGTAATTTGCACCAGAGGTACACTTCAACTGTGAGAGACAGAATGTGAAAAAAAAATCCATGAATTCACATGGTAGGATTTGTAAAGAATTTATTCGTAAATCAGGGTGGAAAATAAGTATTTGGTCACCTCAAACAAGGAAAATCCCTGGCTCTCACAGACCTCTAACGTCTTCTGTAAGAAGCTTTTCTGTCCCCCACTCGTTACCTGTATGAATGGCACCTGTTTGACCTCATCATCTGTATAAAAGACACCTGTCCACAGCCTCAACCAGTCAGACTCCAAACTCCGCCATGGCCAAGACCAAAGAGCTTTCGAAGGACACCAGGAAAAGAATTGTAGACCTGCACCAGACTGAGAAGAGTGAATCTACAATAGGCAAGCAGCTTGGTGTGAAAAAATCAACTGTGGGAGCAATCATCAGAAAATGGAAGACATACAAGACCACTGATAATCTCCCTCAATCTGGGGCTCCACGCAAGATCTCATCCCGTGGGGTCAAAATGATCATGAGAATGGTGAGCAAAGATCCCAGAACCACACGGGGGGACCTGGTGAATGACCTGCAGAGAGCTGGGACCAAAGTAACAAAGGTCACCATCAGTAACACACTACAACGGCAGGGAATCAAATCCCGCAGTGCCAGACGTGTTCCGCTGCTGAAGCCAGTGCATGTCCAGGCCCGTCTGAAGTTTGCCAGAGAGCACATGGATGATACAGCAGAGGATTGGGAGAATGTCATGTGGTCAGATGAAACCAAAGTAGAACTTTGTGGTATAAACTCAACTCGTCGTGTTTGGAGGAAGAAGAATACTGAGTTGCATCCCAAGAACACCATACCTACTGTGAAGCATGGGGGTGGAAACATCATGCTATGGGGCTGTTTTTCTGCCAAGGGGACAGGACGACTGATCCGTGTTAAGGACAGAATGAATGGGGCCAAGTATCGTGAGATTTTGAGCCAAAACCTCCTTCCATCAGTGAGAACTTTGAAGATGAAACGAGGCTGGGTCTTCCAACATGACAATGATCCAAAACACACCGCCCGGGCAACAAAGGAGTGGCTCCGTAAGAAGCATTTGAAAGTCCTGGAGTGGCCTAGCCAGTCTCCAGACCTCAACCCCATAGAAAATCTGTGGCGGGAGTTGAAAGTCCGTGTTGCTCGGCGACAGCCCCAAAACATCACTGCTCTTGAGAAGATCTGCATGGAGGAATGGGCCAAAATACCAGCTACTGTGTGTGCAAACCTGGTAAAGACCTATAGTAAACGTTTGACCTCTGTTATTGCCAACAAAGGTTATGTTACAAAGTATTGAGTTGTATTTTTGTTATTGACCAAATACTTATTTTCCACCCTGATTTACGAATAAATTCTTTACAAATCCTACCATGTGAATTCATGGATTTTTTTTTTCACATTCTGTCTCTCACAGTTGAAGTGTACCTCTGGTGCAAATTACTGCCTTCTGTCATCATTTTAAGTGGGGGAACTTGCACAATCGGTGGCTGACTAAATACTTTTTTGCCCCACTGTATATAAGGCAATACTTGGGTTGCTACCCTCTTATATATGTTCCCTTCTTGTAATGAAAAATGCTGGTCAGTATTCTCTTCGTCTGCATGGTTACTTTTTGTTTTCTGTTCCATTTGCCTGAACTGAATTTGGTAAAAGAGCTTTTGTTCATTTAGCACACTTTGCTTGGAACAAACTGCATGAATGGAAAAAGACTGAATTCAATTCATGAAGTGCTTTTTTTTGTTTTTTGGTTTTTTTGCCTGTCCCGTTTGGTTCTTTTGCCATCAGAATTATTGTCTAAAGGCGAAGAAAGATGCAAAACAGATTTACTTTACCAAATTGACCATCCCAGACTTACCGTAATGGTCTATTTGATTCACCTTTTATTGTTTATTTTATTTTTATTTTTTTCACTTGCTAGATACAGGACAGACTTGAATGAGGAAAAGAAAAGGGAGAAAGGAAGAGGGAGAAAAAACAGCGGAGAAGAGGGACGGGGATAAAGGGCAAAAAAAAAACCAAAAACCAACTAAATAAGCAGAAAAAAAAATACATATATCGATCACCTGGATCACCTGTTGAGAAAGAAAAGAAAATAAGCAGAAGAAAACGACAGCAATACAATAAACAACATCATGATGATATATGGGAATATGACAGTAAATACTATATATTAAACATTATTGTGCAGCACGTAAGATCGACAGCACACAGTGTGCTTTGAGGTAGGAGCCAAAAAGGGTGTCATTTGTGTGTGTGAGCACCCGTGTGTACACCTGTGAGCATGGATGCGCTTGTTTTTAAAAGGTTCCTTCATGTAATGATCTGCTAGAGGGTGTCGGGGGCCACAGCCCCGTCCACCAGGGCATGAAGCAGGTATGGAAGAGATCAAGACTCCAGAAATCAAGAGGTCACCAGAACACAAGAGACCAAGGAAGACCAACAGAGGGGCAGCTGTGCCACTCTCCCAGAAAGAGCTGAGGAGAGTCCGAGATGAGGGGTCACTCAGCAGCGCCAGAGTGACCGAGCCCTAGGTCGAGAGGCCGAGGGCACCCCACCCCCGAAGTGGCCCAAGCGAGCCCCAGGCTCCAGGCCCCGATAAGCAGCCACCAAGGAGTGAGCCGGAGTGTACCTGGGCGCCCATCCCCGGACACAAAGAACCACCAACGCACCGATGTCTGAGGGCGTCTGCCACTGGCAGGGGAAGTGGTGGGGGGAGATAGGCCTCCATACCTTAGAGGGCCTGAGATGTCCCCAGAGAGGTGGCGTCTGATACCCAACCTGACATATAGACACAGACATACAGGCACACACAGATACAAACATACATTCCCACCCTCATGCTCTCATATGCAATTACTCAACACTCAACCAACGTGGAGACAGACATAAAGAGAAACTGTACACACAATCACACTTCCCAAGCGTACTCTAAGCCCCAGGTCTAGGTACCCTTGCCCCTGGAGGGGGAAACTGCACCCAGACCCAAGTGGTGTTACCCTTTTTCCCTGCGGTGGGGAGAAGCAGACCGCCCCGACTCCGCAGCAGCAGGGAGGCCCCACATTCCAGACCCCAGTCGGATGGCCAACACCTCCTCCCGGCTCCCCGTTCCAGCAGGTCGCAGAGAACGGGGGTGTGAGAAGACTCCAAAACCTCCCTCCGCCCGCTCATATGTAGTGTTGATGCATGTGTGTTCTAAGGTGCATTTAAAACCCAGGAGGGCATGAAGCTACATGCCAGAGAGCAGCAGGTAAGCGCATAGCCCCTCCTGATAGCCCTCAGTGTCTACGTGTATTTGAAATTGAGAGGTGGGCAACGACGCCAGGGGTGAGGTGTACACCCTGATGGTCTTTTTGGAGTCCGTGTAGCGTGCCCACCCCCAAGATCCTATATGTATGTGTTATGAGAGTGTGTAATGTGAATGTCTAAGTGGTGAGATAAAATTGAGGCACAAGAAGACAGAAGGGGACAAGGGGGGATGCCTCCCCTGCACCCTGGTGACACACCTTTTCCCCAAGGCCCTGCATGTATTGGTGATTGTGGTGGAGCGGGAAGAGGGAGGCAGCTGGAGATGGGGAGGGAAGGAAGGGAGGGGCAAGTGACCCCTCCCTGGGGCCAGCTCCCCCGCTGACCCCAGTAGGCACCCCCATACTCCGCAACCCGCCAGGGAAAGGGGGCCCAGGCCCATCCAGACCGGGGCCCAGAACATCAGCGCCGCCCAGCCCCACAGAGCCCGGGACAGCCCACCTGACCCCACCACAGAGAAAACTGCACCCACCCCGTCATCCACTCATCTTTTAAGTCATTAAGTGCTTTTAAATCTAAACTATGAATCCTTGAGGCCAAGTGCATAACATGCAACTGTTTCAATTAGATTGATTGTCATTTTAACTGCTTTGTAATTTTTATTTGAATTTTACTGAATTTTATTGAATTGTATTTTTATTTTATTTATTTATTTATTTATTTCATTTATTTTTTGCATGTGTGTTGTTGCAGCCTGTGTTTAATTGAGTAATTTCAAGTCCAAGGTGTAAGGAGGTAGGAAGGAGGTGGCTCCTCTCTATGAAAGCATGGCGAGGGCGTTCCTGTCCTGCAACGTCTGCTTCTCTTTAAGGTGGAGAAACTTCACAGATCTGGTTCTGGATCTCAGAGCAGAGCCTCACACATTATGCCTGCCCACTCTACAGAGTAGAGTTCACAATTCTGTCTGATACCCGGTCACCTTGGTGTTGCTTTGAACATGTATTTTTTTGGGTGAAAAAATTATTTCTATTTGTTAAATAAATACATTTGATGAATAAACATTCCTTATTTAAACACGTGCCATTGTGTAGTCTTTCTTTGCTTCTGACTTCTTGATATTGGTAAATACAATAGATGAAAATACATTATGGAGAATGCTTCTGAACAGAAAGCTTTATGTTCTTGCTGACCAAAATCAACTCAAAATACTCCCACATGTAAGAGCCTCCTCTCTTGCTTGCTGGCTCATTTGAAAAAGTTCTTTTTGAATTTTGATGTCAGTGATATGTTTAAAATATTTTGCTCAAGGCAAACAAAAAGCTGCATCCTCATTGGCCGACCTGCCCAGGAAACCTTAATGTAACACAACCATATCCATGTTTGGATATTGACATCATTTCATTCACACAACAACATCTTCAATAACAGAGTCTGAATGAAGTTCAGATGTCAATGCTGCTCATTGATTGGACAGTTGGTTTCAGCTCTGCTCTCAGTCTTTACTCAACAGGTGAAGGTAGAAAGTGTGACTGGATCTATAGACTGGAAACTGAGAAAATCACTGTGAATATTTGCAGTATAAAGATTTATGTTCCAAATAAAGTGAATAGTGTGGTTGTGTCAGAGCTGTGATCAGTGTGTTCAGCTACAACAGAGATTGATGTTTTCACACATCAGCTTGTGAACTTTACTCTGACTTAGACTCAGTCTGAGCAGTCAGACAACATATTTGTGAATCAGCACATGAAGGTGTGGCCCTCTCACATTCTTCAGGTTTAGTCCCGGCTCCTTCCAGGAAGCAGGTCACCTGTGCGTCTGTGTTTAGTGTCCAAGTGTGGAGTGGAGCTTGTTGTTCGTGCATCTGTTTGAAGAAACTGTAAGTTTTCTTTGTTTCATCCTTTAACAGTTTGTCTTTAGTAACTTTGCTGTTTGTTTCTGCTCTGTAATATTTGGACCAGATGTTCAGCTCTTATTTCAGGAAAAACTTTGGATCACTCTTGTGTTTGAAGATAAATCCACATGATTATAGATTATTGATTGAGTGGAATCCACACTGGTTAACTCTGCACTGAAACATTTGTTACTGTGATAAACAGTTTAAATGAATCTGTTTGATACTGATCATCACTGATGGGACTTTTCCTTCTTTAACTGGAAACCATCAGATATAATCATTCTGTTCTTAGAAGTCGACTTTCAGGTTTTACTGAAGTGACATTGAAAAACAGAAACTGAATTGTCTCCAGCTCAGATCAGTTTAGTGCAAACAAAGTTAATGAAAATGAAATCTAGAAGTTTACAAACAACATAAACAATTACTGCATTTTTTTAAATGAACTTTATAATATCTGCATGTGCAGGCTGGGATATTGTGCAGGAAAGTATTTGGATTTGTTTTTGCGTTGTGTCGCTGTTATGTTTACTTTGTGTTTTGTTTTTTAATCAGTGGATTTGAGTTTTCTTCTTCTAGTGTTTGAAGTTTTAAGTCATTAATCGTTAGTCAGAGTGTGGTCTCTTGTGTTTTCCTGTTTGTTGCCCTCTTTTATAGTCCTTGGATTTTTTAATTAACACTTTGAATTTTAAATTTTGTTCCTTGTGAACAGTTTTAAGTCTGAATGAATGTGTGCTGTAAGTTATTTGAGCCAGTTGTCCTGGATTTGGCTTCAAACCTCTGCCAGCTAATGAAAATAGTCTTTTGTTACATTTATAGAGTCACTCAGTGGTCCATTTTCATGAAATAAATAATTGAACAGATACATTTTAAAATTATGTCGGTTGTATTAAAATAAACACAAATAACTGTTGATAGATGATTTTTGGTGGTTTTTTGTCCCTTTGTGAATTTCATTTCTTAGATAAGACCAGAGGCCCACTGACTCTTTGCATCTCCAGTCTGGTCTCAGTAGTCAGTTCATTATTCTGTAAAAGGCTGTTGTTGTTTTAGAGCAGGTAGTCATGTAAAGGTTAACATCGTCACACAGGATGCAATCAGAAGCTCAAGTAATGAAAAATAAGCATCACTCAGTACTGATTATCTGATATCAGAGTCCTTATACATCAGACACTTGGTGAACTCGGTAACATAACACAAAACATTTTAATTCCTCATGGATATGATGGAAGCCAGTGAGGGAGCTAATGCTGACTTAAATGAACAGCTCAGTATCCACTTCTACTCTTCTGTTCTATTGTAAACAATATTATAGGGATTGTATGTAAATATTGTAAGGATCTTTCTAATGTTTTATACCTTAAAGGTTTTTGAAACATCTCTTTATGCCTGTGTCTGTGAAAGAACTGATGTCTGCACATGGATTATTTTTCTATCAGTAAAGACTATTAACCTTCCTCTCGTGTTAGGGTCGGCACCGACCCATTTTATATTTCAAATGCATAAAACAAATCACAAACATTTGTTTATTGTATCAAGGCTTTTTGACTTTGTCAGGAACCTCTATTTCTACAAAATAAAACAAAAAAAAAATATTTTCACTAAATTATAAAATGCCCTAGTTGAAATTATGACATTTGTGTTGTTAGGGTCGGTTTCGACCCAGGTATAATATTATGAGTATAAAGCAATAATTAAAGCCAAAACTGAAATCATAAGTGCACTGTCAGCTAAAACATTGACAGCAAGCTCCTCTCCTAATCATATGAGCTTCAGGGGATTCTTATTTTGCATGTTTTTTGCAGTATACCTGCACAAAAACAAAACAAAATAAAGACGGGACATGTCAAGACATGTGAGGTGAATTCACTCATTTGAGTGGCCATTTGACTTCCAGAGTGCACATTTACAATTTGCAGCATACAAAAATGAGAAGAAGATTCACAGTGAGCCAAGTTCTGCATCATATTTTTGGTGAAAATGAAAGAGAGGACACAGAGCAGCATAGCGATTCAGATGGGCAGGTTTCTAGGAGGAAGACAATGTGGACTATCATCCAGAAGACACAGACACATCTGATCATTTTCTGGGCAATGATGTCACTTCACACATTTGATATCATTTTGATTCAGGAGTCCTCAGATATGACAACAGAGAGACCAGACCGAGGTCTGACAAGCTTGCTCCCATCAGGGATGTCTGGGAGAGATGGGTGCAGCTTCTTCCCCTGATGTTCATCCCAGGGCCAGAGGTGACAGTGGATGAACGTCTTGTCCACTTTTCGAGGAAAATTCCCCTACCGGCAATACATACCCAGTAAGCCAGGGAAATACGGCAGAAAAAACTGGGAAGCCTGTGATGCAAAAACCAACTATGGCTAGAATGTACAGATTTTCACAGTCAAAGCTGTGAGTGGCACCCCTGAGAAGAAACAATGAAAATGTGTGGTCTTCGATATGACCACTGGACTGCAGGATCACAATATCAGCTGCAATATTTTATTTTATTTTTTACCAGATATGACCTCGGACAAGAACTTCACAAAGGAAACTTCACAAAGGTGTAGCTGTATCATTGGGAAGTGATAAAAAGCCCACAATTACCCACGACTATAACCAAAAGAAAGGAGGAGTGGACTTTTTCTTTTTTCAGTTTATATTAAAGGTCTACTGCTAAAAAACAACAATTTTTTTTTTTGATGTAAATATCTATGGGTCGAAATTGACCCGTAACACCATAGATGTCATTTTAGTAATTAATCTTAAAATGAAAAAAATCAATAAAACAGATTTATTTAAGAGATGTGTCCTATACCCCTCAGTAATAGTCAGGTAACACAAAAACCTTTTATTTATTAATATGATTCTCTTGAGGTTAATTTTACAATTTTTTTTAATCAAAATCGAGGGGTATAGTGAAAAAAAAAGACCCACAGGCCCAAACCAAAAGTATTAAAACCAACATTTTCATGGATAAGGAAGCCTAACAGGATAACCAAGAGATGAGAAGCAAATTGGATGATCACTTATTGTTTTTAGTGTATTTTATAACTGATTTAATTCACGGGTCAAAACCGACCCGTTAACATAAGAGATGATAACAGAAAGCTAACACAAGAGGAGGGTTAATTCTGATGATATTATAGCTACTCTTCGTCGGTCTGTCTGTCAGCTTTATATTTAGCTACCTCCACCCCCAACCAGTTAATGTTGCTAAAGGCAATATTTCCAATCAAGGATGGTGCAATAGAACACAGCCAAAACTCGGTCTCCTCCTCTCTGATGTGTTCAAAGATGCTCGTCAGTCATCTGTAATTCTTCTGTGCCTTTTAAAATAGAAATAAAAAAACAAACAAAAAAAACAACAACAACATAGATTTAACAATAGAGAAAAACTTTTTTTCATTTGACTGAATATCCGTCGAAGTGGGTTGACGAGATGGCGTCTTCAAGCACCAGATTCTATTTTAAACCAACAATCAGAAGAACGTTGGATTAGAGACAGGGAGGGGAACTGAACTGGCTTCCAGACAGAGGATGAACTGGATTAGAATAAAGACAGAAAATAAATTATTATTTTGAACTTATAATCACATACATTTATTCTAATCACTAAATTCACAAAAAGTATACACTAAAATATAAACCCCAGTTACAAAAGAAAAATCAAACAATAACAGAAGTCCGTATTTTCACAAAAAAAGCAAAGCTTTTTTGCTCAGCTGGAGCAAGTGAGAACAGGAAAAAAAGATATTGCAATATTATGCAGCTCTTACATAAAAGGCTAAATATTATGAGCCACCAACAGAAACATCTCTTCTTTTAAGCCCAAATATGTACTTTCTCCAGTGAGTAACTAAGTAATGTTCTGCATTACTTTTAAGAAAAGGAACCAGTAATGTGTAATATTTTATTTTCGTTTTGAGTGACCACCCTAACAAAGCATGTGAACTTTACTCTGACTTAGACTAAGTCTGAGTAGTCAGACAGCATTTTTCTGGAGTGAACACACACACACGCGCACACACACACACACACACACACACACACACACACGCACGCGCGCACACACACACACACACACACACTTTATTCTGGGCTGATGGACTATGAGGTCTTTTATTTATTATTCATTGCTGTTGAACAGCAGATGGTGACTTGTAGGGGCGACTGTAGCTCAGGGGGTTGGGAAGTGCATCTGTAACCGGAAGGTCGCCGGTTTGATCCCCGGGCTCTCTGTCCTGGTCGTTTTGTCCTTGGGCAAGACACTTTACCCAACCGCCTACTGGTGTTGGCCAGAGGGGCCGATGGCTCGATATGGCAGCCTCGCTTCTGTCAGTCTGCCCCAGGGCAGCTGTGGCTACAACCGTAGCTGCCTCCACCAGTGTGTGAATGTGAGAGAGAATGAATAGTGGCATTGTAAAGCACTTTGGGTGCCTTGAAAAGCGCTATATAAATCCAATCCATTATTATTATTACTTGTGCCATTGGCTTGAAATTGAGCTCTACTGTTGTTCACCACATTCACATTGAGTTCCTGATGAACAGTTTTCTGAATTCTCATCCTGATCACCAGCTTCATGCAGTCCTGTCTGGTGTTCATGGGCTTACAACAACATAATAAATCGATTATTTTTCAGGGTTAGTAATTATCAGTTTATTGAAAGATACGAACTCATTATGTTATTTTAATAATAACCAAAACTGCTCGGTGAATAATTGAATTAAATGATACAAGTTGAATTCTACTTTAAATCTGACCACATAAAGGTATATTTTCAGTAACTCTTCTGAAAATCTGAAAATCTGCCTCCTCCAAACTGTCCTACTTCAGGTAGAGTCCCTCCTCCTTCCATGAAACAGCTCACCCGTGTGTCTGTGCCTGAGCTTGTTCTTCGTGTGTCTGTGAAAAACCTGTAAGTTTTCTTTTTTTCCTATTTTAACAGTTTGTCTTTAGTAACTTAAGCTTGAGATCTGTGGACTCTGTAGAAAACAACTCAAACTCTATTGTATTTGGTTAACTTTTTTCTGATTGCCAAACTCCTGATATCTCTTTGCCTTTCTACAGCTCTTTTAATAACCTTTTGTTGCTGTTAATGCTTCAAAAAGATTGTGCGTGCTGCAAACTGAAACTGTGCTGCATGCAGTTTCTAGTTTTTCTAGTTTAAACATGTGTGGAATGTTTCCCTAGCTGCAAACATCGATAATCAGCTTTAATGTCTGCATGTGATTCCTACTCTTTAAACTCGAGTTTGTGAACTCTGCAGATTGGGACAGTTTTGCTTTTCTCTGTTAAAATCCCAGAACCAGAAATGTGTGAGGCTCTGCTCTGAGATCACATCTGGGTAGATTTTGGCATAGAAAAAGTGTTCATGTGAATTTGTGAGTGCCCCTGATGTATTCATTTCTAATTTACTCACTTGGCCTCTCTCAGTGAAAATCTTAGTACACTGAGCTGTCACTACTAAATGTTTCCTTCAGTCTAAATTAAAGCTACACAGTCAGAAAACACCAGTACTGGCATGAACTGAATTCAAGACCAGTTCTCTTACTGTGAAGCTCTGGCTCCTCCTTTCTCTGACTGGCTGTTCACATTAACCCTGAACTGACAGAGTGTTACTGGATAGAAGAAGATTCGTATTACCAGTGAATCAGTGTGTGTACAGCTCTCTGCAAACTCAGCAGGAATAGTTAGTGTGAAGCTTTTAGAAAATTTGGCGTGAGATATGTGAAGACTTATCAAAGTGTCTAAAATGTAACATTCCAGCCTCCCCATTAGTATGCTTGCTGGGCAACTTGGATGAGGTCACTGCAGAAATAAACACAGCCCACGTTGTTTTTACGGCCCTATGCATTGCCAAGAAAATGGTCCTCATTAACTGGAAAAATAAAAATAATCTTAATTCTAACCAATATAAAAAAAACAATCTAGTAGATCACATTAGTCTTGAAACAGCCTCTGCCATCACATTTGATCAATCCCTTTGGGCTCCTTTGATCAGCTTCATCACCTAGTGGGGGGTCATAGTTTGGTCTTGCCTTCGCTATTGTGGTGGATATGGGGGTAGGGACGGCCTTAGGGCGTCTGGGGAGTCCCTAGGGACGTTTTCCCTGGAGGGCCTAACCCGGGGGATCTGGCCATGACCTGGTTAGGGGCTCTGGTGGCTCTTAGATGGTGTTTTCCTTGTGGCTGCGTACAGCGAAGATGGGGGAGGGTCTGTGCTGGCGGACGTTGGTTACTGGCCTGGTAGCCTGGCTGCCCCTGGGTGGATCCAGGACGGGCGTGGAGGCTTGGGCGTCTGGGGGAGCTGGCTGTTGTGTTGCCGGAGCTGTGGGCGGGTGGGTGCAGGGGGGCTCAGCCCCAGTGCATCGGCCTAACTAGGGGGCTCTCTAACTGGTGGGGAGGTTGTTATATCTTTGCAGGTGGTCTCCTCTCTACAGGAGCTCACTCTGCAGGTGGAGGAGAGATATAGGAGAGGTAGAGAATGAACTCAACCTGGGTGTCTATTGTCTTGTGTAGTTTGGGAGATGATTGGATAATGGGGTGGGTGCAGTTTTCTCTGGGGTGGAGTAGGGTGGGCTGCCCCGGACTCTGTGGGGCTGGGCGGTGCTGCTGCTGCGGGCCCCGGTCCGGATGGGCCTGGGCCCCCTTGCCCTGGTGGGTTCCAGAGTGTGGGGGTGCCTACTGGGGTCAGCGGGGGAGCAGGCCTCAGGGAAGGGCCGCTTGCCCCTCCCTTTCTTCCCTCCCCATCCTCAGCTGCCTCCCTATTCCCGCTCTACCACACCCACCCACATGCAGGACTTGGGGTGCAGGTATGTCACCAGGGTGCAGGGGAGGCACTCCCCCTCTGTCCCCTTCTGGCCGACTGTGCCTCAATTTTATTCTGCAACCTAGACATCCACATTACTCACACTCTCACATAACACATACATATAGGGCCTTGGGGGTGGGCACGTTTTACAGCATCCAGAGGATGGACGGTTCTGTTAGCCGTCAGGGCTGGGGGGCTGGGGGGCTGGGAGGAGGTTCTGACCGTCAGATTGGGGTCTGGGTCCTCCCTGCTGCTGCAGATAAGGAGGTGGTCCGCTTGCCTCCACCCCAGAGAGAAGGGTTACCCCTCTGGGGGCGGGGGTACCTGGACCTGGGATACAGACTATGCTTGGGGAGTGTGACTGTCTGTGCAGTGTCTATTCGTGTCTCTCTACACATTGGGTGAGTGCCGAGTATTTGGTTGTGTATATGGGGGTGGAAATGCACATTTGTGTCCGCGTGCACCTGTTCGTCTGTGTCTATATGTCAGGTTGGGTCTTAGACTCAACCTCTCTGGGAACATCTCAGGCTCTCCGAGGTATGGAGGCCTGTCTCCCTTCACCACACTCCCTGAGGTGTGTGATGCCCTCAGACGTTGGTGTGTTGGTGGTTCTTGTCAACTGGGGCTGGGCGCTCATGTATGTACCAGCTCAGTCCTGGTGGCCGATTGGCGGGGCCTGGCGCCTGTGGCCCGGCTGGGCCCCTTCCGGGGGGTGGGGTGCCCTCAGGCCTCTGGGCCTGAAGCTCGGTCCTCTCTGGCACAGCTGGCTGCCGGCAGAGCCCGCGGGCACGCCACTGCAACCCCCTCTGGCCTCTGCTCCGTAGCTGCTGGGTGACCTCTCGTTTGGAGCTCTACTCAGCTCTTCCCAGGAGGGTGGCACGGTTCCCCCCCTTTTGGTGGTCCTCCTCAGGTCCTCGTACTCTGGGGCCTCTGGATGTCTGGGGCCTGGATCTCCTCCATACCTGCTTCATGCCCTGGGGGATGGGGCTATGACTCCCCACACTCCCTAGCAAATCATTACATGGAGAAACCTTTGGAATACAAGCATGCTGATCCACACAGGTATGCACACAGGTGTACACACGGGTGTTCACAGACGCGGACTACACCTTTCTTGGCTGCTGTCTCAAAGCACATTGTGCGCTGTCTATCTTGCGTGCTGCACAATATCGTTTAATATTCAGTATCTACTGTTATCTACTGCTAGCTAGTTTATTGTGATGGTGCTGTTTTTATTATGTTGCTCTTTTTTCGTTTGCTTTCTCTTCTGTTTTTTTTTCTCCATACAGGTGATCCAGGTGTTTGGTTTGTTTTTCTTTCTTTCTTCCCCCCTTTCTCACCATCTCTTCTGCCCTCTGGTTTTCTTTCTCTCCCTCTCTTTCTTTCATTCTTTCTCCCTGTCCTATCCCCCAGTCATGTCTGTCCCGTTTGTAGCAACCGAAAATAAAATAAATACATAATTATTATGAAGGTCAATCAAATGGACCAATATGGCAAGGCCATGATGATCCACTTGGTAAAATAAATCCTCTTGGCATCTTTCTTGGCCTTAAGACAACAATTCTGATGGCTAAAGATCCAAACGGGACACAACAAAAAAAAAAGTGTGAAGCTTTTAGCTCTAATGATCCTAAAGGTTTTTTATCATGGATCGGCAGAAATGTTTGAAAATGTTGTTCACAATGTTGTTATGTGCACATGAATGATTTGTGTTTCCTCTGCAGGTGAAGGTAGAAACTGTGTGTGAGCTGATGTGAATTCAGCAACATGGATCAGTGTGAGGACAGAGAGGAGGGAGCCCCTCCCTCTAAAACCACTCTGTGTGGGGAACATGAGACTCAGACCAAAGCTCAGAGGTGAGATGACCATCTCTAACTGTCCATGACTCTTCTCCATGTCACAGCTCAGCACTCACATCACTGCTCCATCATTATTCACAGGAACCAACCTGGACCTCCACCCAGCTGTGTGTCCTTACAGAGTGACCACTCAAAACGTGACCCCATTGAATTTAAACACCAGCAGGTGTCTGCTGCAGAGAGGTGAGCAGTTATTAACATGAACTATTTGAATGTCAGCCAGGTGTCTGATTTAAATGGTGATGCTTGTTGTATTTTACTTTATTTTTTTATTATTTCATGGTTTCATAAATGCATCTCTGTAGGAGACCACTGGCTAAAAGGACATACACAAAAAAACGAGGAACTAAATGTAAACATGAGCCTGAACCCAGCTGTATGTCCTTAAGGAGTAAACAGTCAAAACATGACCCCATTGAATTTCAACAGCCGCCTGCTGCAGAGAGGTGAGCTGTTAGTAACACTCTTTCATGTCAGTACAGTGTCTGATTTAAATGATGATGCTTATTTTATTTTTTATTTTTATTAATCCTTCATGGTTTCAAAAATGTATCTCTGTAGAAGACAATTGACTCAAACAACATGCAGGAGAAAACGAGGAACTAAACGTATAAATGAACCTGGACCCACCTGTATGTCCTTAAGGAGTAAACAGTCAAAACATGACCCCATTGAATTTAAACATCATGGGTCTGCTGCATACAGGTGAGCTGCTAGTAACATGAAGTCTTTGAGAAGTATCCTGATGCATACTCAGTCATCCATTTAAGTTAATCCCAAAAAGTTGATTCTGTTCATCTGGACGTTGTGTTTTCAGTGGTAGAAACATGTTGTCACTCATACAAGTGACTCTTTTTGGATTTACTTTCTTGGATTATTGACCATGCATCAAGAAATTTTAACCCACTGGCTTACTAGTACTGGCTTAAGCTAATATGACTATGAGCAAACAGCACATAAGATGGTTGATTACCTGAACCACCTGTTGTTCAGCCTCAGATGCAGACAAAACAGGATTACGCCTAGAAGTCTGCAGATGAGCTCTTCAGTTAGTTCAGTTCAGCCTTGGAGCAACAAGAAATCTTTAGGTAGACGCAGAACTAGCTCCTCAATGAATGTTTCAAAGAAACAAATTTTATCATTAATGTGCTAAAATCTGAAGAGGAGTGGATGCCACAGAGACTTACAATGCTTCTAGATGAGAATACTCCTCAAAGGGTGTTTGAATTCAGTAAGAAGATTCAACTAGCACAGCATGAAAAGTCCAAGACCAACAAAGGAAGTTTTACTTAATTGTTGTTTACCAGAAACCACAACAAATTGAGTATTGAGAGACTTCCTGATGAATGGTTCTTGGTCAGTGGTCATGACATTTTGCATATAAATGATCAAGTAACTGACCTCACAGCCCATTGTTCATTCTGTGGACATTTCAGTCATTGTACAAAGGTATTGTTTATAAGGCTTAGGAAACCTGCAGTCAGCTGAGACTGAAGTATGAGTGACGAAATGTTTCTCCCATTGAAAATGCAACATCCAGATGAACAAAATCAACTTTTTGGGATCTTTGAGAGGTAAATAACTACCTGATGTTGTTGAAAAGAAGACTGTAACTGGGTGTAAATTTACACAAATGTGAGAGTTCTAAAAAAAAAAAAAAAAGTGATACATTTAACTCTCTCTTAAGCTGGATGTAAACAAAAAAATAAATGTTCAAAGTTTAAAACATGTTTAGTGCCATCTTTGAACATTTGAGCCTGCTGCTAATAGACTTACATTACATTATTTCTTGACTAGTTACAGAATCAACAACAATAAAACTAAATATCAAGTTCAATGCTGAGTTGCTGAAACAATGAGTTTATGTTCATAATAAAGATATATTCTCCACTTTCACTTGTTTTTTACTGAGATATCAGTTTTGTCAGTAGTTAGCTAACATTATGTTTTGTAAATCTATTGGCAGCAACCTACATGGTGACATCTTCTGTAACAGCAAAAGATGGCACTAAATACTTCTAAATCTAGTGTTTCAAACAGTATTTAAATCTAGGACAGTATTTAGAGCAGGGCTCTGACAAAAAAAAGTAGAGACATGAAGCCCTGAGGAATTAAACATGAAAGAAATGAACTCCACAGAAAAATATGCTTAATCATGGGCAAAAAAAACTCAACAGGCACACAGGAATCACACAGGAGCTTATATTCTAAATATCAGCTGGATACACTACAAGCTCTAATTTGCTTTGCTCTTGGAATATAAGCCAGCAGATTGGCTACTTTTTTCCTGGACTGGATGAACAGCTAAATATTGTTTAAGAGTTAAATTATATTGAGTGAATTATATTCACTAGAAGCATCTGTGTCTTTTCCTTTCCCTGTCTTTCTGGAGACAGATTTCATGTGGACTAACTCTTCATGATTCCTCCACAGAGTGGATCAGGAGAGCTCAGAGGTTCCGAGGGGTCAGTCTGCCCAGCAGCATCAAACACAGCTGGACTCCATATTTATGGTCTGTACATGTACAACACTTACTTTTGTCTGTGAAGGTTCTCAGTCATCCAGGTCATCGTAGTCAAAGGAGCTTGCAAAGAAAAGCGTCTGTAATTCTTTAAGTTGAAGACGTTTCACCTCTCATCCGAGAAGCTTCTTCAGTTCTAAGGTCAAATGGTGGGGAGTCCCAGATTTAAACCTAGTAGGAGTATCCCCCCAAAGAGGGACAAAAGGACCCCTGATGATCCTCTGATCGCCTGAGCCAAGGTGTGAAACTGGGTGTGGGTCCCAATTAGCCAGGGTTTTGGGTGAGCTCATTGTGAAGCCTGGCCCCACCTTACCATGCGAATTCCTGAGGTCAGATGGCCAAGGATGTGAGTGGGTGTTAAGGCGTCTGGGGAGGGAACTCAAAACTGGATTATAGATGGCAGACAGTTGGTGTCGTAAACCACCGCCTCTGTTCAAAGATGGTTGCTCACAGTGGACATAGATGGCTTCTTTCACTCCTCTTTCAAACCATCTGTCCTCTCTGTCCAAAATGTGAACATTGGCATCCTCGAAAGAGTGTCCTTTGACCTTAAGATGCAGATGGACTGCTGAGTCTTGTCCTGTGGAGGTGGCTCTTCTATGTTGTGCCATGTGCTTGTGAAGTGGCTGTTTGGTCTCTCCAATGTAGAGGTCTGGGCATTCCTCGCTGCACTGTACAGCATACACCACATTGTTAAGTCTGTGTTAAGAGATATATTCTAAAACACTTCTTCAGCAGAGAATCAGAGAGGAGAAACACACAGATTGACTTGCTAGCAAGGGCATCTCTCAGAACTCACACCCCAAGAGTGAGTCTCAGAGAGTGGCCCTGATGACTGCCCTGATCTTTTATTTATACACCTCAGTGAGCATTTGCTCCATACATTGAAATGTGGAGGTGTACGTGTGTGTGTGTGTGTGTGTGTGTGTGTGTGTGTGTGTGTGTGTGTGTGTGTGTGTGTGTGTCAGAGTGTGGGGTCAGAGTGTGACCCCATAAATGACTTCCCTACACCTGCTGGTCTCGAAGTCCAGAAGTTCATCAAACCAAAAGCACTTAGCCTAAAACAGATATAGCTACGTTTATCCTACCATAAAACAATAAGACAAGGTACGACTTCTCCCATGCTCCTAGGATGTGGGGGTGAAATGCCAGAACAATGTTACAGACCTCCTAGGATGAGACATTCTTTTCAAATATGCCACCAACTATATGCTTTTAAACACAAATGATTACATGCAGTATTATACCATATTCAAACTTATATCATTAAAGATTATACTGACTACTAAGTACGATTTTCCATTGACAGTCTGTGTTTTGGAGTTTTGTCTTTCGGGTGAACCAGTTTTTCTCTGATCGTGTTGCTGGTTCTGAAATGCACCGGGATGTCATGCTTGGAGAAAACTCTCCTGAGTTTTTCTGATACACCGGCTACAGAGGGGATGACAATGTTGTTGCATCTGTCTTTCTTATCCTCCCTCGCTGGTGTCTCATCTTCTTTTCTGTGACTCTTTGCTGACTTTATAAATGCCCAATTAATAATAATCAGTATTTGGCTCCATGATTTCAGTATAATTGGGTCATTCATGAAGTATTCTGTTCCAGCTGCTGGAGGACAACATCATCAGCTTTGTGAAGAAAGAGCTGAAGAAGATCCAGACGGTTCTCAGTCCAGGCTACCCAGAATGCTTAGAGAGTCAGAGGGAGGAGGAGGAGGAAGAGCAGAGGAGGAGCAGCAGAGAGGCATTTGTGAAAATCACCCTGGACTTCATGAGAACAATGAAGCTTGATGAGCTGGCTGACCGTTTGCAGAGCAGTAAGAAGATTTCACTAAAGATTTAAGTTGCTGGTGTTCAGTAGATAATTTTGCTAATTTCAAAATACATAGATCAACACATAACAATGATGATATATGGAATTTAAATTGTCTATACATTTTTTTTAAAGTACCTTATGTTGTAGATTTTTTTTGTTTTTTCTCTGAAAACTTCTAGATGCCATTTGTCCTCACAAACTTAAATCTACACTAAAGGAGAGGTTCCAGTGTGTGTTTGAGGGGATCGCTAAAGCAGGAAACCCAACCCTTCTGAATCAGATCTACACAGAACTCTACATCACAGAGGGAGGGAATGCAGAGGTCAATGATGAACATGAGGTCAGACAGATTGAAAAGGTATGCAGGAAACGAGACAGACCCGAAACATCAATCAGACAAGAAGACATCTTTAAAGCCTCACCTGGACGACATGAACCAATCAGAACAGTGCTGACAAAGGGAGTGACTGGTATTGGAAAAACACTCTTAACTCAGAAATACATTCTCGACTGGGCTGAAGACAAAGCCAACCAGGATATCCAGTTCATATTTCCATTCACTTTCAGAGAGCTGAATGTGCTTAAAGAGAAAACATTCAGCTTGGTGGAACTTGTTCATCACTTCTTTACTGAAACCAAAGAAGCAGGGATCTGCAGCTTTGAAGACTTCCAGGTTGTTTTCATCTTTGATGGTCTGGATGAGTGTCGACTTCCTCTGGACTTCCACAAAGCTACAATTCTAACTGACCCCAGAGAGTCCACCTCAGTGGATGTGCTGCTGGTAAACCTCATCAGGGGCAAACTGCTCCCCTCTGCTCACCTCTGGATAACCACACGACCTGCAGCAACCAATCAGATCCCTCCACAGTGTGTTGACATGGTGACAGAGGTCAGAGGGTTCACTGACCCACAGAAAGAAGAGTATTTCAGGAAGAGATTCAGAGATGGGGAGCAGGCCAGCAGGATCCTTTCTCACGTCAAGACATCACGAAGCCTCCACATCATGTGTCACATCCCAGTCTTCTGCTGGATGACAGCTACAGTTTTAGAGAATGTGCTGAAAACCAGAGAGGGACGTCTGCCGAAGAACCTGACTGAGATGTACATCCACTTCCTGGTGGTTCAGGCCAAAGTGAAGAAGGTCAAATTTGATGAAGGAGCCCAAACAGATTCACACTGGAGTCCAGAGAGCAGGATGATGATTGAGTCTCTGGGAAAACTGGCTTTTGATCATCTGCAGAAAGGAAACCTGATCTTCTATGAATCAGACCTGACAGAGTGTGGCATCGATATCAGAGCAGCCACAGTGTTTGCAGGAGTGTTCACACAGATCTTTAAAGAGGAGAGAGGACTGTACCAGGACAAGGTGTTCTGCTTCATCCATCTGAGTGTTCAGGAGTTTCTGGCTGCTCTTCATGTCCATCTGACCTTCATCAACTCTGGAGTCAATCTGCTGGAAGAACAACAAGCAACATCCCAGAATTTTGAAACAAAAGAATTTGCAGAGACTAACTTCTACCAGAGTGCTGTGGACAAGGCCTTACAGACTCCAAACGGACACCTGGATCTGTTTCTCCGCTTCCTTCTGGGTTTTTCACTGCAGACAAGTCAGAATCTCCTACAAGGTCTGCAGACACAGACAGGAAATACTTCACAGACCAATCAGGAAACCGTCCAGTACATCAAGAAGACGCTCAGGGAGAATCAGTGTGGAGAGAAAAGCATCAATCTGTTCCACTGTCTGAATGAACTGAATGATCGTTCTCTAGTGGAGGAGATCCAACAGTACATGCGCTCAGGAAGTTTCTCCATACGTAATCATTCCCGTGCTCAGTGGTCAGCTCTGGTCTTAATCTTAGTGTCATCAAAAACATATGCAGACCCAAAGATTTCTTCAGATGACGCTCTTCTGGAGCTGCTGCCAGAGGTCAATGCCTCTAATAAATCTCTGTAAGTAAATATGTGCTGATGCCTTTATTTGGTAAATGTTTATTTTAGTTAACATAAAGCAGTTTGAAAACAGCTGTAATGGTTCAGGGTTTTTTAAAAATATATAAAACATTTACATTATCATCAGTACTCAATCCAAATGTTAATGCATATGTAGCGGCAACGATTGTCAGCATTTCTGACAAAGAAAGTAGGTGCAGTTGTTATTAAAGTAATGTCCAGACCCACCCTGTACTGAATACATAAGTGCTAAACATCAACTCTTCAAAAATATTTTATTCATACCAAAACCACATGGAAAAAAACAGTGTCCTGTTACTGCATTGTTCTCTCTTCAGTTCTACCTCATTTCCAAAATACTGCTCTGCTCCAGTCGGCTTTGCTTGTACAGTCACCCAAATTTCACCAGCTGCTGGTGAACTGAATCATTTTCCTCATGTTGCTTGTGGTTCTTGTTGCCAGTTCTAAGAATAAAATCTCACTGTCTTTATTTTCTACAACTTTGTCTCATTTCCCTCGCCCTTGATTCCTCTACGCTGATTAGTCCTGTCCTCCCTTTCAGTCGTTGTTGTGGTTTTTTTATTCAGTTTGATATTTAATTTCTTACTGACTTCTATCAGTCAGTGAATTGCTTGCTCTTTTAGTCCATATGTCCTCTGCACCCTGCACTTTGGGTCAGTCCTGTTCCACAAACTTTGCGATTCTTGACAGATTGTGACAGAATGCCATGACCAATATGAACTTGTGAAAAGGTACCATTAACACTGTGGAAAATAAGGGACTAGACTGCTGAATTTATGTGTCAAAAACTGTGGCAGAGCACTACAAAGGATGCATTATTGTAAGGCTAAAAAAAACCCGATTGACAAAAAATACATTTTCCTTGCTGCTTTACTTTTGATTTTACCTGAGAATAATAATTTTCCTCTTAAGTTGATATTTTGACTAATTTTCTTTATGTAAACCTTTTAATTGGGACACTGTTTATATAAATTGGTTTTCATTACTTTTTCAGACTGAGTCTCTGTAACCTGTCAGAGACAAACTGTGAAGCTCTGTCTTCAGTCCTCAGCTCCCAGACCTCCAATCTCAGAGAGCTGGGCCTGAGTAACAGCAACCTGGAGGATTCAGGAGTGGAGCCTCTTTCTGATGGACTGAAGAGTCCACAGTGTAAAACTCTCAGGTCAGCTTAAGTGAAATATATATATATTTCATGAATTGTCAAAATAACTTAAAGATCAAAGAAAAAAAATAAATTAATATTGCCAAATGTCATAGTTCTTTAGTCCTGATTACTCTTTAGCAGTTTTGTTTGTTTGTTTTTCAGAGTGATGGGCTGTAACCTCTCAGAGAGCAGTTGTGAAGCTTTGTCCTTGGTTCTTAAATCTCAGTCCTCTAGTTTAGGAGAGCTGGACCTGAGTAACTCCAACCTGCTGGATTCAGGAATGAAGTTTCTTTGTGATGGACTGAAGAGTCCGAACTGTAAACTGAATACTCTTAGGTCAGACCGAGCTATATATTTTTTTCAGCTGACGACAGAATTAATAAGTTAAATGTTTTGGCTAAAGGAATTACAGGGTCCAGAGAAAAAAACAGTATTAGATATTGCTAAAATAATAATTCAAAATTTCACTTTAAAAACAAATTGATTTTTTCATGGTTATTAATCTGTTATTTTTCAGACTGAGTCACTGTAGCCTCTCAGAGAGAGATTGTGAAGCTCTGTCCTCAGTTCTCAGCTCCCAGTCCTGCAGTCTGAAAGAGCTGGACCTGAGTAACTCTGACCTGCAGGATTCAGGAGTGAAGCTTTTGTCTGTTGGAGTAAAGAGTGGAAACTTTAAACTGGAAACTCTCAGGTCAGGTTTCAAACTTTTCCACTTATTATCATTTAAAATCTATATTCAATTGTTGTATAAAAGTGAACATGTAAAGAATTTTATTAGACTTTAAATTATTGTTTGAGATTTTTCATAATCACATTTCTTTTGTGATGTATTCAAAGAAAATTACATAGCACTAGTAAAGTCAGAGATTTAGGGCAATTTGTCTATAATATATTCTATTAAATTCTGCTCTTTGCATACTTTTGGCGGCAAAGAAAAACTCATGGCTCAAAGTGGTCTAACTCAAAAAATGACCTTTATTTCCATTCCCGAGAATGGGAAGCTGTTAGGCGCTCTCATGCACCCACAGCTCTGAAAAAATCACAAATGTATGTGTCTAGTTCGGCACACACACACCCTCAGTTTACTCAGTTCCTCTTTCTTTGTGTCAGATTTCTGGTGCAGCTCTGCGCTAAACTTCCTCTTTTCTTCACTTCTTCTTTCTAAAGTTAGTTCTTAAACTGCAGGAATGTCTTAAAGACATAAAGACTTGGATGGCCACTAACTTTCTGCTTCTTAACTCAGATAAAACTGAGGTCATTGTACTCGGCGCTGAAAAGCTTAGAAATATGGTATCTAACCAGATTCTCACTCTGGATGGCATTACCTTGGCCTCCAGTAACACTGTGAGGAACCTTGGAGTCATTTTTGACCAGGATATGTCCTTCAACGCACATATTAAACAAATATGTAAGACTGCGTTCTTCCATTTGCGCAACATCTCTAAAATTAGAAATATCCTGTCTCAGAGTGACGCTGAAAAACTAGTTCATGCATTTATTACTTCCTGAAAAGACTTCAGTTAATCCAAAATGCTGCAGCAAGAGTACTGACAGGGACTAGAAAGAGAGAGCATATTTCTCCTGTTTTGGCTTCCCTTCATTGGCTTCCTGTTAAATCCAGAATTGAATTCAAAATCCTGCTCCTCACATACAAGGTCTTAAATAATCAGGCCCCATCTTATCTTAATGACCTTGTAGTACCATATCACCCTATTAGAGCACTTCGCTCTCGCTCTGCAGGCCTACTTGTTGTTCCTAGAGTATTTAAAAGTAGAATGGGAGGGAGAGCCTTCAGTTTTCAGGCCCCTCTTCTGTGGAACCAGCTTCCAGTTTGGATTCGGGAGACAGACACTATCTCTACTTTTAAGATTAGGCTTAAAACTTTCCTTTTTGCTAAAGCATATAGTTAGGGCTGGACCAGGTGACCCTGAATCCTCCCTTAGTTATGCTGCAATAGATGTAGGCTGCCGGGGGATTCCCATGATGCATTGAGTTTTTCCTTTCCAGTCACCTTTCTCACTCACTATATGTTAACAGACCTCTCTGTATTGAATCGTATCTGTTATTAATCTCTGTCTCTCTTCCACAGCATGTCTTTTATCCTGTCTTCCTTCTCTCACCCCAACCGGTCGCAGCAGATGGCCGCCCCTCCCTGAGCCTGGTTCTGCCGGAGGTTTCTTCCTGTTAAAAGGGAGTTTTTCCTTCCCACTGTCGCCAAAGTGCTTGCTCATAGGGGGTCATATGATTGTTGGGCTTTTCTCTGTATCTATGAAGCGCCTTGAGGCGACATTCGTTGTGATTTGGCGCTATATAAATAAAATTGAATTGAATTGAATTGAATTAAAGTCTATTGCCAGGGCAACTTGTCACCCTTTGACCTAGTTCTTTGTCACCTCTGGGCCTGGTTTATAAAGGCCTATACATAAAACAATATAATCAGAAAATAAGCATTAAGAATATATATTTAAATCCCAACAGACCCCCTTTTTAACTAATTTTCTTAGTTAACCTAATTAACTGACTCCCTCAATAACTACTGTGAACTAAAAACAGATATAATTAACTTTTTCTCGTAAAGAAAAAGTCCTACATTACTTTTGTCACTCTTTGGTAACAGCCTCTATAGAGTTAACCCATTTCCTCTTTAAAAATTTACTCCTGGTTTTTCACTCCCTTTAACGGGTAGCACATATCCGGCCTTAACACTATTTTTGAGCAAGTTACATAACATAGAATTCTTACCAACTACTACTAAGATCCTTAGTTTGTATTTTGTTTATTTATTTTTTTCATCTCTCTGAGATCATCCCTTCTTCTTGCCCTCACTCTGCCACCACTAATGGTAGATGGTCCTTTTGAAGACTGTTTTCATTGGAAATATCTTTGTGTATAAATAAATACAAATTAAATACTACACAAAGATATTGAATAATGTTATTGTATCTGAAATACAGAAAATCATTGTTCACAGGATGGATTGTTGTTTTGTGTGTCTGCAGTCTGTCAGGCTGTCTGATTACAGAGGAAGGCTTTACTTCTCTGGCCTCAGCTCTGAGCTCCAACCCCTCCCATCTGAGAGAGCTGGACCTGAGCTACAATCATCCAGGAGACTCAGGAATGAAGCTGCTGTCGGCTGGGTTAAAGGATCCAGGCTGGACACTGGACACTCTGAGGTATGGAGGGCAATGTCTGATAGAGGAGGAAGACCTGGAAACATTTACTGTGTCCTTCACTCACTTCCTGTTTGTTTCATACACATGTCACATGAAACGATCCATAAAGGATATGTAGGCGGTCTTTAGGGAGACCTTCACCAGGAACATAACATAACATATCATATTTTACATATCTCCATATATTTAACAGTTCAGATTAAGGAAATATTTATCCCAGAACACTACAACTACTGGAACCAGGGGGAACTGTTGGCCTAGCTTTATCAAAAGAATAAAATCATTATTCTATTTTTAGAGCTGTGGTAGAAACAGAGAACTAAAGGGAGATGTTCTCTGTAGACTTAAAGAAAAGCAGCACTGCAGTAAGGGATGTATGTATTTCTAATGCTTTTCGTAGAGGTCATAAACGTCACAATGGGATTTTAAAAGCCAATACACAATATACAATAATGGAACTGGAAACAGTCCGATGTCTTGACACATAGTGAATCATCCAGGTAAGTAAATCCCCAAAATTTGATTCCACTGATCAATGGCCATGAATAGCATGCACAGAGAGTTGGGGAATGGCTGCAATCACAGCATTGTAAGATGGTGACAGATTAGCCCCCTCCTTGATTCAGAGATGGTCTTTACCTTTTCACTTAAATGGCCTCCTTGACTCTGTGCTCAAACCAGCGTTCCTGCCTGTCCAGGATGTGTACATCCTCATGAAAATAACCCAGTAGAAAAAAATAACTTGGAGAAGAGCCCTGTGAAAAATATAGAGGCAGGAAGGAAGTGAAAAAAGTGAAGCATAGTGGGATCAAGAATGTAACACAGCAGAGAGAGGAATGGCTCCAGCAAAACAGAAGAGGAATATAAAGATGATGAAGGTCAGAGTTTGAATCAGTCATATTTCTTTCAACACAGTGGCGTACTGACAGATCCAGGATCAGTCAATCATCATCAGTTTGATCAACGTATGGATTGAAGTGAATTTGTAAAAATGTTGGACTGTTCCTTTATTAGTGTCTAACAGTATGTGTGTGAGACGCATATAATGTCCATGTGTGCATGCTGACTGTGCTGGTTTGACCCTCGTCCTCCTTTCAGAGTGGAGCCTGCTGGAGTCCGATGGTTGAGACCAGGTCTGAGGAAGTGTAAGTTTGTTTTTAATGGGATTCATGAAAACAAAGCAGCACACATTCAACCATCATCAAACTGTCACATCACTCATTCACATCTCTGATATCAGGAGTCGTCATCAAAGTGTCAATCAATGAACAGATGATGGATCAATAACTGCAGCTGGATTGTGTTTGTTCTCTCCATCAGATTCCTTTCAACTCACAATCGACACAAACACAGTAAACAGAGACCTGAAACTGTCTGACAACAACAGGAAGATGACACATGTGGAGGAGGTTCAGTCATATCCTGATCATCCAGACAGATTTGATTTTTATTATCAGCTGATGTGTAGTAATGGTCTGACTGGTCGCTGTTACTGGGAGGTCGAGTGGAAAGAAACGGTTGAGATAGCAGTGAGTTACAGAAGAATCAGAAGAAAAGGAGACAGTTATGACTGCGTGTTTGGATGGAACGATCATTCCTGGAGTCTGATCTGCTCTGAAGATGGTCCTCATTATGTCATGTACAATAACAGAGTGACATCCATCTCCTCCTCCTCCTCTGTCTCTAACAGAGTAGCAGTGTATGTGGACTGTCCTGCTGGCTCTCTGTCCTTCTACAGAGTCTCCTCTGACACTCTGATCCACCTCCACACCTTCAACACCACATTCACTGAAACTCTTTATCCTGGGTTTGGGTTCAATCCTGGTTGCTCACTGTCCCTCTGCTGAGTTGAGTGTAAAGAGTGTCCTCCTGTTAGAGAAACACTCTGACTGTTGAACAGTTCAGTCTGTACATGTCTGTCTGTTTCACTCAGAAACACGTTTTCAGATTCATGAATTCAATCAGTTGATGTTTTAAATTGTTCTAAATGATTCCTTGTCAACTTTTTCCTCTTCAGTTCTTTACCAAACAAATGTTAACATGTAGATATTGGACTAAGATGAATCATTTCATCTGAATGCAGTGAATGTGAACTTTGATTTTTAGGAAATTAACATAATTCCTTTCGTAATTTTATAATATTAGAATATTTCAAATCAATCAAATGTATTTGAAATGTCAGATATAAAATCAAGCACTTCGCTCTCGCACTGCAGGCCTACTTGTCGTTCCTAGAGTATTTAAAAGTAGAATGGGAGGCAGAGCCTTCAGTTTTCAGGCCCCTCTTCTGTGGAACCAGCTTCCAGTTTGGATTCAGGAGACAGACACTATCTCTACTTTTAAGATTAGGCTTAAAACTTTCCTTTTTGCTAAAGCATATAGTTAGGGGTGGACCAGGTGACTCTGAATCCTCCCTTAGTTATGCTGCAATAGGTGTAGACTGCTGGGCACTGAGTGTTTCTTCTTCATTTACCATGTTTGTATATACAACTATCTGCCTGCAGGTATTGTATTATTGTCTTTACCTTACAATATAAGATGTAAATATAAAGCACCTTTAGCTGACTGCTGTGCTATAAGAATAAAAATAAACTGAAGGTAACACTGTAATATGTGTGTCTGTGTTTGTCTGTGTGTGTCCTGGAACTACGTGCTGTACTGTAAGAGAAATCTGAAAGCTACTGGACCAGTTCTAGGTTGGCAGGAGTGGTGGAGCAAAGCACCGTGAAAAGACCACAACTGGAAACCTTTAAATGAAAAGCCGGCATCTTTAATAAAACACAAACAGAAAAACAAAACCAAATCAGTGACACTTGAGTTGGTCATACTTAACCGTCCATAGATCAAGATCATTTTAGTTAGCTCAGCTTTGTTCTAAATGATACACCGAGGTTATTCTTTAAGCTTTAGTTCTTGATTTACGAATAAGATTGAAACTAAAACCTTCAGTTTCACAGTTTCACAACTTATTTAAGACAAACTGAGAGTCTGAGAGTCTAAAACTGGTCTTTTCTGCAGGGCAAATAAAGCCAACTTAGTGCTATGAGCTCATTGAATTTATGCCCTCTACTGATCACGGTGAGCAGTTTCTGTCTTTGCTTGCATGAATTCTAAATATTTCTCAAACCCAATTTGGTGCTTAAACACAGAGTTCCTATAGAAAAATCTAATTTGGCTCAAAACAAGAAAATAATAATAATAATCATTAGCATATAACATGAGTCAATAGTTCAAATAATCACACTTTCAGTTCAGTTCTATGTCAGTGTGATCAGATCAAAGCACCCCTCCAATCCGGTCATTAAGTCTGACGTCACTAGCCATGTCTGGGCCTAAACTCCGCTGCAGGTCCATATATCAAACGATCACTATGGCATTACTGAGTTGAAAAACTGTGTAAAGTCTTTCATCTTTAATAAAATGATCAGCGTTCTGCTCTGCCAGGTGTAACAATTGAGTTTAACATCCAGGCATCCATGAAAATGGAATTTATGACATTTAACGGAGTTAGAAGTTAGCAGGAAGTTAGCTCGCTAGCTTCTATGTAAATACAATATAGCATGTCCTGACTGCGGGGTTCTGGAAACAAATTAAAACGTACAGCTCTGTTATCACTTCCAAAATAACTGAAGACAGAAAACTAAACAGCAGTGACGTTTGTAGGGTTACTGAAGTTTGGCTAGCTGGTATATAATGATGTGCTACATAACCGCTGTTGTGTCTTCACTGCTTATGAAGAAATCGCCTCGGAGTCGTCATACAGATTCTTTTATTCCGTAAATATAGAACAGCCCATCCACGCAACTGTAAACTGCTAAGCTAGCACATGAACACACAGCCGGCGTACCTATCTACATCCGGTGATTTCAAAATAAGAGTTTGAACATTACATCTCCCTTTAACAAACAAAAACGCTTCTCTGGTAGTGAGACTATAATAAGATGTAACAATATACTTCTAAGTTTCAATATGCTATGCTGCTGTATGTGTATTCTTAACATTTTTTATTTATTTTTCAAACATTTCTACACTTCTTAAGTTTCCAAACATTTCAACACTCTTTTTAGTTTCTGCTGCATAAGTGTGTCTCTTACTTTTACTTTTTTTTTCTTTTTTTTTTGGGGGGGGGGGGGGGGGGGTTACAAATCAAGGACCTGCCTTGGCTTGATGGCACGGCCGAATCTGGTGCGAGGGCAGGGTTCAGTCATTGTAGTTGGAGTGTGGTGGGGAGACCTGGTCTCTGGAACAATGTCTTGAGTGGTTTGCGTGTCATCACAAACGGTAGTTTGTGTGGGAGTGCGTGGCGAGGTGTCCTGGGCGCTGATGAGGTGTCGGCGATTGCGTCTCAGGAGTTGACCATCACCTGTTTTAATGTGATAGCTGCGTGGGGTCTCTGCTGGTTTGACAATGGTGGCTGGCTGCCATGTCCCATCTTCTTGTTGGTAGCGTATTAGTGCGCCAGCCCGCGGTGTCGGCAGGGGTCGGGCGGATGTGTCATAATGTCTTTTCTGACGGTGTTGACATTCCTCCTGTCTTTCTTACACAAGGCTTTGTGGCTTTTGGGGTGACCTGAGGGCGGAGCTGTGTAGTTGTTGAGGGCAAAATGGAGCGCAATCTACGGCTCATGAGGATTTGGGCTGGGGATTTAAGGCCATCAACAGGTGTGTTCCTGTACTCCAGCAAGCTCAAGTAGGGATCCATCTTGTCCTGTTTTGCTTTTGTCAGTATACGTTTTGCAGTTTGGACAGTCTTTTCAGCTAAGCCGTTGCTCTGGGGGTAACGTGGGCTTGATGTAATATGCTGGAATCCCCAGTACTCCGCAAAACGTCTGAACTCTTGTGAGCTGTAACATGGTCCGTTGTCGCTTATGACTTTCTTCGGAATGCCATGTTTGGAGAATGTGGCTTTCATCTTGTGAATCACAGCTGCTGTGGTGATGTTTGGCAGGCGCTCGAGCTCAATGTATCTGCTTAAGTAGTCACAAATGACAATGTAGTTTTCAGAGTTCCATGAGAACAAATCGGTCCCCACAGTTTGCCATGGGTTCTCTGAGATTTCTTGAGACAGCATGGGTTCTTTTTGGTTCGAGCTGCGATGCGTTTGGCAGATGTCACATTTCATAACTGTCTGTTCAATCTGTTTGCTCATGCCTGGCCAGAACGTTATGTCTCGTGCCCTGTGTTTGCTCTTTTCGACTCCAAAATGTCCCGTGTGTATTTGTTGCAGCATGTCTTTTCTCAGTGAGTGCAGAATTATTATTCTTTCACCTTTCAGGAGAAGTCCATCTGCCTCAGTGATTTCATCACGATGGTTCCAGTACTCACTGACAAGTTCTGGGCACTTTTTGCGTGTCTCTGACCAGCCTGACCGGATGATGCGTTTGAGGGTAGAAAGTTGTTCATCTTGGGCCGTGGCAGTTTTGATGGATTCCAGTTTCTCTGTGCTCACTGGTGCTGTCCGGATGATTGTGTGCACTTGTGTTTCTATTTCCTCACTTAGTGAGCTGTCACTGTCGTCTATTGACTTTCTTGATAGGGTGTCTGCTACTGGGATCTCTTTTCCAGGCCTGTGGACAAGTGTTATGCTGTACTTCTGAAGAGCAAGCAGCATATGTTGTAGTCGAGGCGGTGCCAAGGCTAGCGGTTTGCGTAGTATACTTTCCAGTGGCTTGTGATCCGACTCAACTGTAATATGACGTCCGTAGATGTAGTCATGAAATCTTTTACAGCCATAGATGACGGCGTAGAGTTCTTTCTATATTTGGGCGTAGTTTTGCTCTGTTTTGTTAAGCAGTTTTGAAGCGTATGTGACCGGCCTTCCTTCTTGCATGACTGTTGCACCCAGTCCATTTTTAGATGCGTCTACTTGTAGAGTTACTTCCTTTTGAGGGTTGAAATATGCAAGCACTGGCCCTGGTTCGGCAGTAAGGGTGTCTTTGATTTGCTGGAAAGCACGCGCGTGTTCTTCTTCCCATTTGAATGGCACGTCTTGGTGCACCAGCAGTCTGAGTGGTGCGCTCATTTTGGCTCATGCCAAGTTTGGGGCGAATCTGGCGAGATAATTCACCATGCCAAGGATTGTTTCCAGCCATGCAGCATTTTCTGGAGGTTTCATGTTTTTGATAGCTTTTACCTTGAGTGGGTCTGGTTTCAGCCCGTTGGTTGTGAGCTTATGTCCGAAAAAACTCAACTCTGTAAGACAGATGCGGCACTTTTCAGGATTGAGTTTTAAATCTCTCTCCCTTGTGCGGTTGAGCATGGCTTTGAGGTTCTTGTCGTGTTCCTCTTTTGTTTTTCCGAACACAATGATGTCGTCAACGATGCCTGCCACTCCTTCCAGGCCTTCATATGTCTCGTCAATCCTCCTCTGGAACTCATCTTGAGCAGACACAATGCCAAAGGGGAGTCTGAGGAAACGGTATCTACCGAAGATTGTGTTGAAAGTAGTCAAAAAGGATGACTCTTCACTTAGCTTGATGGCCCAATAGCCGGAACGTGCGTCGAGGATGCTGAAAAAGTTTGCACCTGTAAGCTTGTGTGTCACATCCTCAAGAGTCGGGAGTGGATAGTGTGGTCTCATTATGGCTTTATTTAGAGGTCTTGGGTCCAGGCACAGTCGGAGTTTGGGTCTTTTCGGGTTCTCGCAGATTACAAGAGCATTGACCCATTTGGTGGGCTCTGTGACTTTTTGGATAATCTTGTCTCTTTCCATATTGTCCAGCTCTGATTTGACCCAATCTCTGAGGGCAAACGGCACTATTCTTGGTGGGCACACGACTGGTGCTACAGTCGGGTCCACTGTGAAACTGCACTCACCTTGGAATTCCCCAATGCCTTTGAAAACATCAGAATATTCGCTCATGATGCCTGGTTCTTTGGTGGGCTGCCCTGCTTCCATGCTCTCCATTACTGCGTACACAACCTTAATGAGTCCGAGGGCTTTGCATGCTCTGAAGCCTAATATTGGTGGGCCGGTGCAGTAAACAACATGAAACGTCTGTTCTGATTTTCGGTCTTTGTATCTGCTAATCAACTCACAGTGTCCGTTGACTTTGAGTGGGTAGCCCCCATAGCCAAACAGTTTGTCCTTGTCCTCCCTGAGGGGAGTTTGTAGCATTTGGAAAGTGTTGGCTGGTATGATGTTCGCTTGTGCTCCAGTGTCCAACTTGAAGGTGAGTTTTATCTTATTTGGTCCCAGTAGTATGTCTGCAAACAGACTGTCTCCATTATCCTCTGCAGCTATGGTGTCTATGAACAGCTCTGGCTCTGAATCGTTAGCCTCTAGTACAGTGTGCACCTCTCTGTGTCCTGTTTTTCTTTCCACGTTGCTCTTAGATCTGCATACTTTTGCAAAGTGGTTGAATTTATTGCATTTCAGGCACTGCTTTCTTTTGGCTGGTCAATTAGTTCGTTTGTCGTAATTCCTCCCACATGCCATGCAGGCTTTGTTTTGGTGTCTGAAACTTTCACTTGCTTTGCTGGTTCGCGGTAAGTTTTGTGGTTTTGCGCCTTTGCGACGTACGGCATGCACTTCATGGTTGTCGTTAGTCATAGCTTTTAGCTGTGACTGTGCTAGCTCATAGGAATGGGCTATGTCTATAGCTTTCTCTAGCATAAGAGTCCGTCCTTGGCTGAGTAGCTTCTCTCTGACGTGAGGAGAGTTGGTTCTAACAACTATTCTGTCTCTGACCATTTCTTCACTTTCTTCATAATCACAGTCTTTAACAAGGAGTTTTAGCTCTGTGACGAAGTGCTCAAAGGACTCACCGCTGTCTTGTGTTTTTTTGTGGAATTTGTATCTGGCGAATATAGGGTTAGCTTTCGGCGTGAGGTACGTTGTGAAGCCGTTGTAATACGTTTGTAGCACCTTAGCTTCGTCTTCTGTTAGGTTCCATGTATTACTTATATCTCGTCCTTTGTCTCCGATCCACAAAAGTAGGAAGCTGCACTTTTGTTCCTCTGACTTGTCTTTGAGTGGTCCAGAAAACATTAGCTCCACATGCTGTTTGAAGCGGCGCCAGGCGTCGGGTAGGTTGGACGAGTCCCAGTCCATTCTCGGGGCTGGTACACCGTAGGCCTCCATTTTCTTCCTTCATTCCTTTTTTTTTAATTTATTTATTTTTTCGAGTGGGTCCGCAGAGGAGTTACTCACTCTGACACCATGTTGTGTCTTCACTGCTTATGAAGAAATCGCCTTGGAGTCGTCATACAGATTCTTTTATTCCGTAAATATAGAACAGTGCATCCACGCAACTGTAAACTGCTAAGCTAGCACATGAACACACAGCCGGCGTACCTATCTACATCCGGTGATTTCAAAATAAGAGTTTGAACATTACAACCGCTAGCAACAAAGCTATGTTAGCATAATATAAACAAGCTAACTTTTTTTCCACTCGATAAAAGTTAACGTGAGTGTTCTCGGTGGTCAGGAACAAATGTAATCGCATGGCAGGATGCTGTAAAAGGACCAAACTTCAGCCAGGAGAACAACTGAGATAATCCATCCACAATACGAGGTTAGTCATTCATATACTGCTGCATTGGCTGGGCTGTAGTTACATCGTAAGGTTTTAAAACTGAGTTTAAATAAATGATTAGCGGTAATAAAAGCAGAGGGAGGTCAACAGTGATCACTGACTGTTTTAGGAGCTTTTTGAGATGAAATAGAAGAAAATACAAAACATTAAACATGTTAACAACACAAAAGCCATATTAAACGCAGACTACTTTAGGCCCGGAAGTAGGATTCGTCACGTCATCACTTAACGACCGGATGGCCAAACACATCTGTTTTCTGATTGGATAGTTAAATTTGTGATTGACAAGACATTGGCCAATCAGATGAAAGGAAGAGAAAAAGGGTCAAAATTCATACTTGTAACCTGAAACTTGAGTGCAGAATTTGATATGTATTTTTTGGCTAAGTCCACACACAAATTCTTTTTACATATACAAATCCTGATGTACAAGTACAAAATATTTATGACCACAATTTGAGTCGGAAGATGGCAGGACTGGTTGCTTGTTTCCCAGAAAAGAGTCATAGTAGTATTTGTTTTTGTTGTGGTATTATACTGTATTGCCCACTTACAGGGTCATCCTGTTTGTGAAGCAGACCACTGATTCACATTGAGGTCCAGCTGGAACTTCTAATTTCAACTGCTGAAATGAATTAAATCTTTTAAAAGGTAGTCATTCTCCTGTACTTCCCAAAAGAAAGAAAAAAAACAAAGAACACTAACAGAGGTCAGGTTGCCCAGGTGTTTGGCCTGGTCTATCAGAGGTCCTGAGGGCAGCTGTGGATCATCCAGCAGGGGGCAGCCTTGTAGCTATCGGAATATGAATGTGAGTGGATGTTAGATAACCAGCATTTATACAGAAATAAAAGCTTAGAAAAAGTGTGTGTGTGTGTGAATAATGCAAGTGGTGTAACTTGCCACCCACCCTGAGTAATGAGAAAAACACTATATAAGAACCAGTCTGTTTGTTATTTACACAAATATCAAAGCTGAATCTCTCTCTATTACACTTTTCTCAACACCTGCCATGATGTTGAGAGAAGAGTAAGGGTGCTAGCATAGCTGAAGATTGAGGTGACGTTTGCAGTCACTTTTTAAGCTAATGTTAATTGGTAGGCCCATGAACCCGCTATACAGGAAGTCTGGTTCAGCTCCTTGTAGAAGAAGTTCTAATGCCTGATACTATGAGTCGATGTGGGTGGGAGGACTCACACAGCCTGACTGCCTTGACATCCACGTGTCTTCCCTGCTCACCCTGATATGAAGAAACCTGATCAGTCTCGCGGGTCAAATCGTATCAGTCACACCTACTATGGCAGCTCCCCTGTTGATCATGGCACTTTGTTTTTTATCTGACTTGGTTTCAGAGCCTGGACAGCAGGCCCCAAAGATAGATATTACTTGGAAAGGCTAGAGCAACCTATTTGGACTAATATAGATTAATAGTCATATTAATATATATATTGTTTCATTAAAGGTTAAAAAAGGAATGTTCATTATTTAGAATTTTTTTCTAGAAGATTGTATTAAAGCAACTTAGAGCAAAGCAAAAGCAAAAATGATTTTAGAAAAGGATGATAGAATCACATCAATTCTTCTTATTTATTTAATCCACTCTAAGCTAATGTTGATTTTGTTGTGTGGGGGGAGAGAGATTGGTGGTGATATGGAAGAAAATGTTTTCCACCTCAGTGCTCTGTGGAAATAATCTGGAAGGCAGGATTCCTTGATAGATCCCACATCTTCTCAAACTTATACTTTTGCTTTTCCACAGGGAAAACCTTCTAAATATCCCCTCTGGATTGTGACAAATTAATGTTCAGATTTTCATTTTGACAAATGAAATTTATTTTAATTGCAGCAATTTTTTTAAAGCAATGTAGCAGACAAAAGCAAAAGAAGAATGAAATGATAATAAAAATCAAATAATAATCAAATCACATCAATTACAATTGTCTAACTAATCTACTCTGAGCTAATGCTGACTCTGTTCTTATCTTTAAGAGGTGAGAGGTTGGAGAGGAGACGACCACATCAGCCCTGAAGATCTGTTATCTCAGTGTTCTAATGACAATAATCAATTAAGAAAACAATAAATCCCTCCCATCACAGCCACTTTCATAAGCAGAGAAAAATCTAATTCAATTAAAGTGTCTGTCAAGATGACGTCCAGCCTGCATTAAAACTGCACATAGTTGAAAGTGACCATCCAAAATAAATCGGGTAAGGTCTGATACTCTTATGGTTACATTTTTGTGGTTATCAAATGGTAATCAAACAGTTTGAGCAAAAACAGGAAATAAACAGTACAACGTTTTGTTCAGGGGAGGTTGTTTTTTTTTTGCTTTGCATCTCCTCACTTTCTTGTTTACCATTTTTTTAAGTCAGCAGAGGTTACTGTCACAATCAAACAGAAATATGGATCCTAACAAATTGCTTGCACATAAAGCTAGAACAGTGTCTATAGTGCTGAAAGAGATGAATTCAAGAAACTACAGCCTATAAAACTTCTTGATGAACAACAAAATTAGTGCATGGACCTCTAATTACAAGATTTTCTGAAAAACTACAACGGTAGCTGAACAAACAAGTTATTGTTGGCACTTCTGCAATCAATATACTCTAAAATAAAAGATTTAAAGGATGAGACAGCTCAGCACAGCATGTTGTTAACTTCACACATGAAGTGGTTCAGTCCAGTCTTCAGTTTTGCAGTCACCGTCCACATCCTGCTTCTTCGACTGGTCATCACGGTAACTCTGGACTTTCCTCCAACGAATCCTGAAGTCTGTCAGTCCTTCTGACAGCATGAGGCCTGACAGCTGGACAAAATGTGCAGATGATGAAAAAGATGAAGCATAGTTTGAACTTGTGTCAAGTTTGTGTTAGTGACTGAACTGCTGACCTGCTGTGAAACCTGCTGCTGGATCTCTGTGCTGTGCATGTCTGCCTCTGACTGAAGCGTCATTTTCACCACTGTTTGCTTTGTCACTGCTAAAAATGAACCACATATAAAAACACAAAGATCAGTATTTTACATGATGACAGGATCTTACAGTGTTTGCATTCTGGACCTCACCTGTGAAACAGAAAAAATAGTTACTGCTGCTGCAGTGGTCATCAGCCCATTTCCCTGACATTAAATTCAGTGCTCCACAGTACTGTGAGTTGTAGTTATTAGGTTGAGAAGACGCCTGGACCTCACCTGTGAAACAGAAAAAAGACAGTCTGACCCCACAGTTGAGATCTCCCCATTCCCCTGTTGTTAATATAAATACTCCACAGTATTCAACTGAATTTCCATTATTAGGCTCAGAAGACATCCAGTTAGTGAATGTGGAGGTTGTGTTGTCAGACCAGAAGGCCCAGGGATCCCTGTAGAGGCCAATCCACACATACTGAACCCCTGATCCATTCAAAGTAAGCGTGATGTTGGATTTCTCCTCTTTGCTTCTTATACTGGTCAGGTCTGTGTGGTATGTCCTGCAGTATGACTGAGCCGCTGACCAGGAGCGACTCTCCATCACTAAGATGTAACTTGTACTGCTGGCTGTGAACGAATAAAAAGGATGAATTTTCAAACACACATTCTAAATCTCATAAAATCGTAGGAAAACTAGGGCAACAAATCGTTTTTCCTACCATCATAACACAGGAAAGGGTAAGAATCTCCACAGGGTCTATCATTCATCTGTGTTTGTCCCTGAAGAGCCACACAGTATTCCTTTGCATTTGCACAGTGTGGTTGGCCGTTAGCCCAGATCAAAAATTCATGTGTACTACCAACATAAAAAAGTTTTCCCTCCATGGACCACTTCCAGCTGTAACGATCATCATAGAGGCCTGTCCAAACCCAAGCATTGATCCTTGGTGAAATTGAGAGAAGCAGTTGGTTGATGTTGCTGTTGTAGATGGTGACCAAGTCAGTGAAGTGTTCTCTGCAGTAACTCTGAGCTTCAGTCCAGGTCATCAGCTGGTTCACAAAGTGGTATTCTCTGGAGTGGGGAGGAAGAGAGGAAAGTCCTCCTGAGAAATAATGAAAAGTTCTTATTGTTGAGTTTTTATCGTTAGACGAATAACTGAAAATACTGAAAAAAGTATTGAAATAGTCACACTATATGGAAGCTATCCAGAGGTTAGAAGTAACAAAGTCTAAATATTTTTTTTTATAATACTCAAGTAAATTTTTCTGGTATTTTAATTCTACATGTTACATTTTTACAAAGATTTCTCTCCTTTTAGTTTGTATAACATTTGGTTCAACACATCTGTGGGAGTTTCACATCACTATGTGGCTTCCAACATCAAAGTTCTTTGAGTCTAAATGGAGGAATGATAACACATAAAAGAAAGTCCTGCTGGTGAATGAGTTATATTTTAAAATTTATTTTTCTCTTCTCTGTAGTAAAACTGCAACAAGGATGTATTACACAATTTTTGGAACACCAATCGTGTGCCGTTGCCAACAGGCCAGGCGATGTGTTTGAAACTGCTACTGCTGGCTTCTCCCAAGCTTTAATTAAAAGTGATTATGTTCTTAACTGGGCAGACGCTCCTGCTATGACTGATCCCACTTCAGATAGAATACGCTATGGCCTTCAGGACCTGATCATGTCGGCAGCGATATTGCCTGTTAAGTCTAATTGTTGAATGTTGTCATTGTGTTTCTTAAATTTGTAAGGTCTTAGTTCAATCTATAGGATCAAGACATTCCTTTGATCCTGACCACCTCTCCAGCCACTCTGTGCTGGGGGAGGTTTTATTGTAGATACATCCTATCTGGAAGGTCTGTTTCTTGTGTTGTAAGCTTCCTGCTTTTATGATCCTTTTGGTGAGCAGGAGGTCACACAAATGCACCCCCAGGACACACACACACACACACACACACACACGTTCTTGCACATGCATACACATACACACACACATAGTGCCTTGTCTTTGTAACCAAGAGGGGTCTTACGAGGGGAGGTGCTTTTGCTGTGACGAGTATTGTAACAGTTTGTCAATAAATATCTGCGAGGGAAACTGCTCTTTGAAGAATTTGAGTTTGGAGTCAGTCGAGGCGCGTGAGCTCCGAGAGCTGGTTCTGATCCAAAACTTCCCTCGTTAGCGAGTTGGTTGATCTGTTATGTCTTGTGTTCTTCATGAGGAATAAGTCTCTAAACTAGCGGGGTATGTGGAAACACCAACCCAACTTTTTAAAAACACGATTTACAACCTGAATAGGTGATAAAGCGATAGATCTTTCAGCCCAATTCTACTTTTTCTGCATAATTCATCATACAAAATGTAATCAAATGGAAAAGTCCCTTTTTAAAACTTGTTTATTAGTTTTAATCTTGTAACTTTATGCATCAAGCAAAAATTTAATTATATGCAACATTCTCTGACTGGAAGAAATTTGTTTAATATTTAAACCTATTTTCTGCACATTCCAGCACATAATATATATATATATATATATATATATATATATATATATATATATATATATATATGTGTGTGTGTGTGTGTGTGTGTGTGTGTGTAGATGTATATGTATATGTATATGTATATATATATTTGTGTTTACACTCACTCTTTCAAATAGATGCAAATAAAACACAGCAGAAAATAAGTAAAGTCAAAGACTAGCGGTGCTGTTGCTCTATTTTCACCTGTAAAGCAGGAGTAGGTAGGCGAAGGTTTACCCTGGTGCAGGTGTGCCGCAGCGGTCAGTGGAAGAATCCGCGAGTTTCTCTGTGAGTTTCCCATTACGTCGTAGCTACTCGGTGCTTGCTTGGAAGTTTAGGGTTTTTTTTTTCGCTGTACAAAGAAGTTTTCTTCCCAAGCAGTGAACAGCGGACACTAATGTTTTTGTCACTTTTTATGGAATCAAACTCAAAATAAGGTCAGTACTTCCACGCTTCAAACGCTGCACGCTCATACTCTCTCCGCACTCGATATATGATCCATTGTTGATCTGCACACAGCTGTTGTCACAAACGTCGCACTTGCTTAGGTCACTGTCATGAGACACTCTCGCAAAAAATCACGGTTTTAGTAACGCAGTAATGCAGCGTTCCTACGGGGAAGTAACGGTAATCTAATTACCGTTTTTGCAATAGTAATCCCTTCCTTTACTCTTTACTTGAAAAAAGTAATCGGATTACAGTAACGCGTTACAAGTAACGCATTACTGCCCATCTCTGGTCCCAACCACCTGTGCAGAAACCTGCTGATCCTCATCTCAAAGCATTCCACTGTTCAGATAGGGAGTTCATAGACTAAAAGAAAGGGGCCACAGAATCCAAGGGAGGATTCTGTGTTAAAGACAGGCCTTAAACTCACCGGGAAAGCCAGATTTGTCCACCACAGCAAACCAGGTCTCCAGGTCTTCGTTAGTTGCTTGTATGGAGGCTACATCTTTCAGGCTATAGTTAAAAACCTTACTTAAGCTTTTCACGGGTGCATCAGTAAGTGATGGTATCTTGATGGTGCCCTGTGAGAAGCAATACTTATCAGTAACCTTCCCTTTCTTCAGCACACGGGACCTCAATTTAGTGGGTTTGAAGCTCATGCGTGCCCAAGAAATCATCTCCTCAAGACCCTTTAGGATCCACCTGCAACCTGGGACAGATTTAGTTGTCACTGTTGGAGGAAGTCGGTGTAGTAATCCAGGATGAGGTCTCTGAACTTTTTCGGGATGTAGATGTCATCCGGGGAAGGACACATTTTGTTTTGAAGTTGTTTTGCTTTGCATGTTTGCTGTGTTTTGTTGTGTTTCTATGTGGAGTGTTTTATTTATTTCTTTGCATTGCATGTTTTGGTTACATCTGTTAAATTGTCCCAGGGAGACTCCGCCCTTCCTGTTTACTAATTTGACACACCTGAGAGGTGACAGCCGGTGGTGATTTAAGGAGTGTGCGTGGAGACGCAGAAGGGCGGCGTTGGTGCAAGTTGGTGTGCAGTACGTGGCAAGGGAATGCGACGGCCAGTGCGTGGAGAGGCAGAGGGAGCTGTGCTGCTGTTGGAATAGCTGGATGCCAGAGGACGCTACGGTGGGGGATTAGCTGGCAGCGGGACAGCGCCCTAGCTCCCACGGCGAGACCATAGTGCTGGTGTGACACAGAAAAGCGGCGGGTAGAGTTAGAAGCTCTGCCCATTCGGGGTAAACTTTAAAACCGTTTCTGTATAATAAATTATATTTTAGTGATACAGTTTTATTATCGTTCTATTCCCTTGGCTGCTCCACTGCTCCGTCCATTTTTTGGAGGATTTGCCTCCTGGTGAACCACCTTACATAACGCCGATTCAGTGCTTGTTCTACCAGCTTGTGGGGTATAGATCAATAGGGATTTTTCAGGTCGAGCCAAAGTACTGCCAGGTCCCCTTTATTCTCCCTGGCTTCCCTAATATGCTGTGTGAGTCTGTATGCTCCAGACACCCTGATACTGCCAAGATCCCTCCTTTCTGGACTGAATTATTGATATAGGAGTTCTTCAGAAGGTAGTCTGTCAGCAGCCTAGCGACGATGCTAAAGAAGATCTTCCCTTCAACACTCAACAGCAGGATGGTTCAGAATTGTTCAATGTTTTGGGATCCTTTGGAATCCTCACACACTCTGCTTGTCTCCACTGGTTTGCTACCTTGCCCACAGAATTTTTCAGATTCTGGTAAGTAGCCTTGGACAGTTCTTATAAACTTGTACTCCATATACTACACCACTGTTTTGATTTTGTTATTTTTCAATACCTGCTTGGTTAACATTTATATTCAAACCAATAACTACCATACTAACTATCTTGCAGTACAGTCATTACAACAAAAAAGGAAATGAAATAGAAAAAAAATTAAACAGGACACTATGCTCTGATACACTGATCCAGACCCAGTCTCTAAGCTGGTGAACAGGATACATTTCACTGTAGGCTAAATGAATACAGTAGTGATATGTCATGAGCAGCCGATGCTTTATAGTGAATCAGAAGAGTCGACTCCCATCGAGTGAGACCCGGCTCCTCACTTTTATTTAACAAGGTTTGTTGTGTTGCCACAGTATTTACCTGTTTAATCAAATTGGATATTGATATTTTCATCTGGGAATTGATACTGCTGGTAATGGCAGTATCAATATTTCAGGATCGCTCTGCACATCACTACCCCTCAGTCTATGAGTGAGACGTTAGACAGTGGTGAGGAAGAGTATCGCAAAAACACATAAATATGACTGACACCCGTAAATGAAGCAGCATCTGGCTGCAATTTAAAGAAGAAGCAGATACTCACTAAAAGGATAAACCGAATTGGCCTATCCAAGCGGAGGCATTTGATTTTCATCAATGTCAACCTCCCGATCTCGGCTTCTCTTGGCACTCCCCTTCATATTAGCTCCAGTTATTTATCTCTAGCCTAAATTTTGTTTTCATTTTCAAAGTTGTCTTGTTTTTCTCGTAAAAGAGAAATAAACTGTGTATATAGTAGTGATGGGTCGGTCGCGAACGAAATGCCTCTTAGAGCCGGATCTTTGACGTGAACTACGCGAGCCGGCTCCTTATCGCGAGCCGTGGTTTTTTTTTCTGTCTCTCACCCTCTCTCTCTTGAAAAAGTTGAAATGTGAATAGTTGGTTTTTGTATTTATATGATTTATTTATTACATTTTATGTGGAGTGAATAAATAAAAGTATATTTACGGTGGCCCCTACAGACAAAGCATGTACAAACCCCAAAGCACGTACAAACTCCGAAACACGTTAAAACTCCAAAACACGTAAAAACTCAGAAGCACATAAAAACTCAAAACACGTACAAAATACAACAGAACTGCTCCAGGATGCTAGGGGCAGTGTTGAGCTTTTGTTACCGAGTGGCTACACAAGCCAGCAAGTACCAACGACTGGATTTGGTGTGTGGTAGTAACATGTAAATGAACATTTTTTTTAAATTATTTGAAAATATATGAGTGCTTGTGTATCAATACACAAACAACACGCACTTGCTTTCAATTGTGTCATTTAAGTGATCTAGGTAGCTCTGTTTTGGAAGTTCAGTTAACGCTAGAAATGTGTTTTGGGTTTGTGTTTGCTTTGTCTCTATGGGCCACCGCATATATTTATATATAAACATATATAAATAAAACAACTTCTTTTTTTTACATTAGTAATTCCTTTTTTGCATAATTTTATATTATTGTTAATAATAAATTAATTAAAGCAACAAAACAACCTGAAGAGCCGGTTCTCTAAAAAGGAAAGCCGGAAATCCCATCACTAGTATAAAGAGAAATAAACTCTGTATATAGTTCACTGTCATTCGTGTTAAGTCTGCTTCTCAGTCCTGTATCTGTGAGAACATCGTTTCATGACACTCAGTGTATTTATAGGCTATGTTAATATATTAATATTACTGACCTGAGAGCAGCAGGATGAGCAGTAGACAGGTTTCTTCCATTCTTTGCTTCTGTATAAGAAATATAGTTAGTATTATTATTATTGTACTCTATTTATTATCGAAGGTGTTTATCATTTAAGGTTTCTTATCTCCAGTCTAATAAGTTGCTAAGTATATAGTTTATATGCATATCCAAAATAGCTATATTCAATACTTTTTAAATATTTAAGTAATAAGTACTATCACACATCTTTATCGTGTAATGTTTCTTATCTCCAGTCTAATAAGTTGCTTAGTATCCAAAATAATTATATCCTTTTTTTTACCCTACTTTTTAATATTTCAAATCTATTGTGTCTTTAAATAATGGGTTAAATCATAATTTTTAAGTTTTAGAATAATGTTTAGAATATAAACATATACAACAATATATGTTCAAAATTAATGATGGATAACTTACCTGACAGCTTATCCTTTTCTCTGTTGACTGAAGCTGACTTTTAACAAGGTCTTTGTTTGTTCTTTTCATATATTTTACTGTCAAATGAGGAAACCAGAAGGGAGTGACCTCTCTGTAGAAACACACTTTTATCTAAACTATTATTGTATGTTCTGAGGTCTGACCAGTGTATTGATTAACCTCCTTAGCTTCTCTAATTGGAGATCTTACAAAAATTGTTAAGCATGAAAATGTTTCAATTTAATGCTTCAAACTCAATACTGTATATGTAAATGTCTTCAAGTGGTCCTATTTGTAATTTCACAAAAAGGTAGCACGTGGACTTGCAGATATGTTCTACAGAACCTGTGAGGCAACAGATTTTTTCTATACAGTCATCAAACGTTTTTGCAGTGGCATCAAAGTGTTAAACTTTTATTTAACATGTTTCAAGGCATTTATAATGCTCATGTTTCAAAGACTTTTATTTACAAAAAAGAACTACATGCAGCTGGAAGTGCTGTCACTCCCACAACTAAATATTGTGGTATTTTTGGCCTTATGACCATACCTGTGCTTTTTAAAAACCAGGAATTCTGTAAATGGTGTGCCTCGATGCTTAAAGAAACACACGCAAGGTTATGCTAAAATGATTCTGCTTCACCAACATGCAAACCATTAGGAAAATCAAGCTGCTAATAAGTTTAAAAAAACAAAGCAAATTAGCTCTGGTGTGGTTCTAGGAACAGGCGCAGTTGTTAGTAGAATCAAGTGGGGAAGGATTGTAGAGTCTGTGCTCGTCATTTGTCTCCATGCTTCAGGACACTGTAGAGTTTGTCAGTAAATCTCAGGGATAGGAACGCTTAAGCTTCTAAGATAAGATAAGATAAGATAAGATAAGATAAGATAAGATAAGATAAGATAAGATAACCATTATTAGTCCTACACGTGGGAAATTTGTTTTGCCACAGCAGGAAGTGGACAGTGCAAAGGTTATATAGCAAAAAATAGAATACAATAAGAATAAAATACTGTACAAAACCGTACAGAATAGAATAAAATAAAATACTATATACAGTAGAATAAAATATACAATAGGATAAAAATAGAATACAAATTCTATATCTAAATGAGTAAAAATACAACTTTGTCAGAAAAAGAGTATTGCACTTAGTCTTATTGCACATGTGTGGATGTGTGTGTTTGATCAGTTGAAGTCTTTGTTGTGGAGTCTGACAGCAGTGGGGAGGAAAGACCTGTGAAATCTCTCCGTCCCACACCGTGGGTGTCACAGCCTGCCACTGAAGGAGCTGCTCAGTGCTGTCACAGTGTCCTGCATGGGGTGGGAGATGTTGTCCATCAGGGATGACAGCTTAGCCACCATTCTCCTGTCACTCACCACCTCCACTGGGTCCAGAGGGCATCCTAGAACAGAGCTGGCCCTTCTGATCAGCCTGTTCAGTCCCTTCCTGTCCCCAGCAGAGATGCTGCCACCCCAGCAGACAGACCATAAAAGATAGCTGAGGCCACCACAGAGTCATAGAAGGTCTTCAGGAGTGGGCCCTTCACTCCAAAAGATCTGAGTCTCCGCAGCAGGTACAGTCTGCTCTGGCCTTTCCTGTTAAGGGCATCTGAATTATGAGTCCAGTCCAGTTTGTTGTTCAGATGAACACCAAGGTACCTGTAGCTGTCCACAGCCTCAATGTCCATACCTTGGATGTTCAGTGGTTGCAGTGGAGGATGTTTGTGCCTGCGGAAATCTACCACCGGCTCCTTGGTTTTACTGGTGTTAATCTGGAGGTAGTTGTGCTGGCACCAGTCCACAAAGTCTTGAGTCAGTCCTCTGTACTCCTTGTCATCCCCATCAGTGATGAGGCCAACTATTGCAGAGTCATCAGAGATCTTCTGCAGGAAGCACTGGGTGGAGTTGTTGGAGAAGTCTGCAGAGTAGATGGTGAAGAGGAACGGAGCCAGAACCGTTCCCTGTGGGGTCCCCGTACTGCAGACGACCCTGATCTGATGCCATCTGGACCTGCAGCTTTCTCTAGCTTTAATCCTCCTTAGTTCCCTCCTAACCTGTGTGGTTGAGAGAGACAGGCCTTGTGTTGAGTTTGTATTGGATGCTGTTGTTGGGGGTGGGGAGGAGTGAACAGGGTGAGTAGGGGAGGTGTGAAGTAGCTGAGGTGTCTGAGCTGATGTTGGAGACTGCCTCATGGATCAATCAAATCTGTTGAAGAAATGATTCAGTTCATTTGCCCACCTCACATCCCTCCCAGGCAAAGAGTTTTGATGTTTGTGGCCTGAGATGGTTCTGAGGCCTCTCCAGACTTCGCCGACGTTGTTTTGCTGAAGCTGGTTCTCCATTCTAAATTCTAACCTGTTGCTGGCTTTAGACAGGTGTTGTACAACTGTTTTTAAGCATCTGTAACTCCTCTGTAAAAATTCCAAAGGTTCCTGAACTCAGCGACTCTGCACTTTTCAGTAAGATTAGGGTCATTTCGGAACTCCAAAGAACAGTGTAACAGCACAACCACATAACTGAAAGTTGGTTGAGAGCAGAGTGTGATGCAGCCCTACAGAAAGCTGGCATTTTATTGGACATTTGGGCTATTTTTAGTCAGGTTTTTGTTGTTTTGTTTTTTTCCTGTGTTGTTTTCTGTGATTTTTGCCTAGATTTGCATGTGGCACCCTCCCTGTGATTACCGTAATGGCCCTGATAATACTGAAGTCTTTACTTCCCAAGCAGAAACATCTGCCTGTGAACACAGTTCCCAAATCCCAACAGACAAGACAGGATAGGATAAATTTAAAAATCTTTTTTTTTAAGAAACCGTAACAAAGCTAAAAGCTAAAATGCTAAAGCTAAATATAAAATGAATAAAAGTAGAATGTTTAATGTTGAACAAACTAATGCAGAAAATGACTTTAATAGATATGTATACTGTTTCTACCACTGAAAAACAGCAAGGAACAACAGAGGTAGAGTTTGGTCAGATCTATTGTAGATTATCATTAATAATTTTCCTATAATACATGTAGAGTTATGTGTGTGCCCAAAAGACCACTATCTATACATCAGTTCATTTATCTTAACTGCATTCAGATGAAATATAAGCACTTCATTATTAAAATATGATCTATACCTGCAAAAACTAAATCAGTCATTACATTAAACTCATCTTGTTTTCATAGAGCATGTGATCAGGCTTTATCTTTTGAGACCATGTTCTCTGGATCATCACCAGGTGATGGTTGGTTGGTGAGGTTGGTGGTTCGATCCCTGGCTGCTCTGTCTCTGATGGATCCTTCTGTGTCAGTTTATGAAAGAAGAAATGTTGTAGTTGTGAAATGATTGTGCAGATGTGTGGAATGAGGCATGTTGAGTGCTCAGGGAGAGTAGGAAAGATGCTGCATATGAACAACCCCATTATTTTGGAACGTTACAGTGTTGTTTATTAGAGATTTACATAATTAATTTATTACTGAGACTAAGTGGGATTTAAACTGCTTCCACAAAAAGCCAGGGCAGTGTCTATCGTTTTTAAAGAGATGCATTCAAGAAACTACAATGTATGAAAAAAAAACTTCAAGACGAACACTTCAGGGACCTCTAATTAAAAGAATTCCTGAAAAGCTACAACCGCAGCTGAACAAAAGAGTAATTGGTGGAACTTTTGCAATCACTATATTCTGAAATACAGGATGAGACAGCTCAGCACAGCATGTTATTAACTTCACACATGAAGTGGTTCAGTCCAGTCAGTTTTCAGTTTTGCAGCCACCGTCCACATCCTGCTTCTTCGACTGGTCGTCACGGAAACTCTGGACTTTCCTCCAACGAATCCTGAAGTCTGTCAGTCCTTTTGACAGCATGAGGCCTGACAGCTGGACAAAATGTGCAGATGATGAAAAACATGAAGCATAGTTTGAACATGTGTCAAGTCTGTGTGACTGAAACGCTGACCTGCTGTGAAACCTGCTGCTGGATCTCTGTGCTGTGCATGTCGGCCTCTGACTGAAGCGTCATTTTCAGCACTGTTTGCTTTGTCACTGCTAAAAATGAACCACATATAAAAACACAAACATTAGTGTTTTACATGATGACAGGATCTTACAGTGTTTGCATTATGGACCTCACCTGTGAAACAGAAAAAATTGTGTATGGTGTGACACTCGGAATCACCCCATTCCCCTGTCATTAAATACATTGTTACACAGTACTGAATTGAACCATGATTATTAGGCTGAGAAGGCTCCCAGTTAGTGAATGTGGAGGTTGTGTTGTCAGACCAGAAGGCCCAGGGATCCCTGTAGAGGCCAATCCACACATACTGAACCCCTGATCCATTCAAAGTGAGCGTGATGTTGGATTTCTCCTCTTTGCTTGTTATACTGGTCAGGTCTGTGTGGTATGTCCTGCAGTACGAATGAGCCGTTGACCAGGAGCGGCTCTCCATCACTAAGATGTAACTTGTACTGCTGGCTGTGAACGAATAAAAAGGATGAATTTTGAAACACACATTATGAATCTCATAAAATTGTAGGACAACTAGGGCAACAAATCTTTTTCCTACCATTGTAACACAGGAAAGGGTAAGAATCTCCACAGGGTCTATCATTCATCTGTGTTTGTCCCTGAAGAGCCACACAGTATTCCTTTGCATCTACACAGTCTGGTTGGCCGTTAGCCCAGATCAAAAATTCATGTGTACTGCCAACATAATAAAGTTTTTCCTCCATGGACCACTTCCAGCTGTAACGATCATCATAGAGACCTATCCAAGCCCAATCACGGATCCTTGGTGACATTGAGAGAAGCAGTTGGTTGATGTCGCTGTTGTAGATGGTGACCAAGTCAGTGAAGTGTTCTCTGCAGTAACTCTGAGCTTCAGTCCAGGTCATTTTGTGGTTCACAAAGTGGTATTCTCTGGAGTGGGGAGGAGGAGTGGAAAGTCCTCCTGAGAAAAATATAAATATAAAAATATAAAGGGCCTGTCTCAATATGCGTACTTGTGCGTACTTGCGTTCTCGTGATACGTCATCAGTTGGCAGTGTTGGGGAGTAACGGAATACATGTACCGCCGTTACGTATTTAAAATACAAAATATGAGTAACTGTATTCCGTTACAGTTACCGTTTAAAAAGGTGGTATTTAGAATACAGTTACTTTGTTGAAATAAATGGATTACACGGCGGTACTTCCCTGTTTCATATTGTGGCGGGTCAGGACTGTTTGGGTTTTGTTTGAAAGCTACATTCTGTTGTTCCAGGCAGCAGCGTTACGGTTGCCATGGTTACAGGGCGACGCTCTCTCGCTGCGTGTTTCCTGGGTGAGAGAGGCCTTTTTGTTGTTGTTGTTGTTGTTGTGCTAAGCTACTAGGCAGAATGCTACAGGTATAGCTCTAAAGAATGTAGCATTATAGGCAGTGTAGTCCGTGCTGCAGGGAGAATGGACTGCCATACCCGTTATGTGTCTGTGAGCGAGGGAGGGAGAAAAAGGAAAAGTACGAGCTGTCATCGAGCAAAAACGGGAGCTGGAAGCATGTAAATATAATAATAACCACGGCAGCCAAGAAGAGTGCCTGACGAGCCCAGTTGTAAGTAAGCTATAAAGACTTGACTGTATGCTTTGTTCGTGTTTTCCTCCGAAACAATAAGTCCCGTTGGAGCAGCCTTTCAACGCCTCTCTGTCTCTCGCTAGCAAAGTTGACCCAGACAACAAAGTAAAGCTATTTTTCGGCTACAACCCCTCCTTATTAGCCAGAGGTCCCTTTACTACGGTTCGGAGCCGCCGACCTTCAGTAACAATAATAAATTACAGCAATAGTACATTCATGTAGTTGTAAACAGCATGATAATATATTAAGTAATCCAAAGTATTCAGAATACGTTACTCTCATCGAATAACATAACGGAATACGTTACAGAATACATTTTGGGGCATGTATTCTGTAATCTGTAATGGAATACATTTTAAAAGTAACCTTCCCAACACTGTCAGTCGGAGACCAAGTACTGTTCCAATTCGAAGTAGGCATTAAGCCGAATACGCGAAAAAGTCCTGGATGTGTTCTATTCCGTCTGTTTTACCGAGCATGCATCGGTCGTGGTAAATATCCCAGAATGCATTTCATCCAAAATTCAAATGCGGCAATGGCGGACGAGCGGGGCTAAAAACTTTTAAATATTACTCTTTCTGGGTCACAAAATAAACTTTTAAGTTATTTTCAAGTGAGAATGTAGCTGTGTAAACTTCAAATATCTGCTCGATTTATCAAGATATCATATATTTCCAAACGCACTCCGACGTTTTCGGAGACGTCTGTGACCCGCCAGCTCCATAGCAGACAGCGAGGTCAAGAATCACTAGAGCTGGCAAGAACAGCGGACTCCCGGCACATCGTTTTCAACCCCCCGCGGGGATAAACAAACCCTACAAACGCTACTCAGGATAAACAAGCCCCAAACCCCAGTAGCTCTCTAAAGTATTAAATGTCCAAAAAAATAAAAATAAAAGCGTTCTAACATCTCACCTGCTTGTTTTTATTAAAGTATGTACACGTATGTACATGTACACTATTTTTATCAAGAGAGATTTCACTACTGAGGTTAAACATGATATATAAGTCAATTAGATCACTTCTAAATGTTAATGTTTGGTTTATTTCAGTGTTTTATTTGTTCCTGAGTAAACCGGTTTGGCTGTGATTAAAGTTAAGCTTCATAACATATTACTCACAGTTAAATTACAAGGGGACGGCAGTAAAGACTCCGGACCTGTGACATCATCAAGTACGCTGGTGTTCTCGGCGAGTATGTACTCGCGTATTTGAGAATTGAGAAAGGGCCAAAGTTTTAATTGGTGAAACGGGACTGTTAGACGAATCACTAAAAAGGTTTTAAAAATTAAGCCAATTTAAACCAATTTAAACATCGGAGCACTTTTGCAAACATGTGATATTTGAAGTTTGAGGCTAACCAAACATCACAAACAATAAAGTAGAATGAGTAGAAATAGAATTTCCGGGTGTTTTACTTTTACTCCTTACATATTTACAGATACAGATTTCTGTTTGTTTTCTTTTTTTCTTTTTTCTTTTTTTACATTTGTGTTATTTGTGTTTGTGTCATTTGTGTTTTAACACATTTTGGAAAGTCTGTATTTCACATCACTGTGTCTTGTCAAACACAAACGTATTTAATCTAAATGAATGGAACAAAAACAGAAAAGAATGTCCAGCTAGAGATTCCACCACCTGGACTTTTAACCATGCAAAGAGATGCAAGAGGCAAAAACATACAGTTTTTTTGTTTAAACATATGTTGCATATGTTTAAGACAACAGAAAATAGAACTATAGTTTTTATGCTACTTATTTTTCTCTTCTCTGTTGTTAAACTGCAACAACTACATGTAATGCAACAATGTACAACTAGTTTTCAACCCTCTGAAGCCAGGCCAAGTGATGGTTCCTGTTGGTTCCTTCGGGTGGCACTGTCACTTGGTGTTCACTCTCGCTGTGGTAGAGTATCACTTGCTGTTCCCGTTCCAACCCACAAGGTTCAAATCCGTAGGTTGCATCCTCCTGAGGACCCGGTCTTTGCGGTCTACGTGGGCCGGGTCCTCAGAAGGTTGGGTAAGCCGGAAGTAAACAGCTGTGAAACTGGACGGTCTAGCTTTCACCACCGTCTCGGTGGAGTTTAATAAACTCAGCCATCTGCTCGTAGCTATATAAAATATAAAAGGACACTGGTGTAAATTCTCAACCATCTCACACTTCTATTTTAAATCAGTTTTCTGTTTGACGTTTATTCAGCGGTGTGAAAACCAAGGAGGAACCCACCCAAAGGATTGATAAAATGTTATGGTCCTGGGTTGGTGACCCAGTGTTTTTGGTTTTTGTACTTTTACTTTTGATTTCATCATGGTTTGTGACTGTTTGTGTTTTGGGTTTCTGTCCTAGTGTTTCTAGCTCCCTAGTTTCGTAGTACTTCCTGAGTCCTGATTCTTAGGTTTTAATAATTCTGTGCTCCCTCTGTTCTGTGTCATCCCTACCTTTGTATCCCCTCTAGTGTAGTCAGGTCTCTGTGTAAAGCCCGCATCTCTGAGTCTGTGTCTTCGCGTTTGTTTTGAGTTTCCTGTTTTATTGTGAAGGTCTGTGTCTTATGCCAGTGTGTTCAGTTTGCGTTTCCCCTGTCTCCTCTTGTCGATCACAATCAGCTGTGCCTCCCTCCTGTGTGTAGTTTCCTCGTTCCCTTCTGTGTATTTATAGTGTGTGTTCACTCATCTTAGTTGCTAGTCCGTCTGTGTTTCTTCCCTGTGTTTTCTCCCGGAGTCGTCCATTCAGGTTCATATTTCTGTTTGTGCCACCTGTGTTAATAAAAGCTTGCTCACTTCCAAGCCGGTGCCTGCATCTGGATCCTGTCTCACACTCACCACACGTCTGCCCCCGCAGCCGTGACATAAAATTTAATTTTATCTAATCTAATAACTTTAATCTATTGCTGTTCAGCTTATTAATCAACAAAAGACCAAGACAGACTTTTAATTCATTTGAAAGCCTGATGCTTAGCCTCGTCGACCCCAGCTGTGAAACTCAGAAACCAGTCTTACTTGTTATCATCTATCGTCCACCTGGGCCTTACACAGAGTTTCTCTCTGATTTCTCAGACTTTTTATCTGATTTAGTTCTCAGCTCAGATAAAATAATTAATGTGGGTGATTTTAACATCCATGTAGATGCTAAAAATGACAGCCTCAACATGGCATTTAATCTGTTATTAGACACAATTGGTTTCTCTCAAAATGTAAAAGAACCCACCCAACACTTTAATCACACTCTAGATCTTGTGATTATGTTATATATAATATAGTTTCTATGCCATATTATATACATATGGCATAGAAACTGAACATTTAACAGTGTTTCCTGAAAACCCTCTCCTGTCTGATCATTTCCTGACATTTACATTTACAATAATTGATTACACAGCAGTGGAGAGTAGACTTTATCACAGTAGATGTCTTTCTGAAAGCGCTGTAACTAAGTTTAAGAATATAATCCACCCACTGTTATCATCTTCAATGCCCTGTATCAACACAGAGCAGAGCAGCTATCTGATCGCTACTCCAACAGAGGTTGATTATCTTGTTAATAATTTTACCTCCTCACTACGTACGACTCTGGATACTGTAGCTCCGGTGAAAACTAAGGTCTCTAATCAGAAGTACCTGACTCCGTGGTATAATTCTCAAACACGTAGCCTAAAGCAGATGACTCGTAAGGTGGAGAAGAAATGGCGTGTCACTAATTTAGAGGATCATCATTTAGCCTGGAGAAAAAGTTTGTTGCTTTATAAGAAAGCCCTCCGCAAAGCCAGAACATCTTACTATTCGTCACTGATTGAAGAAAACAAGAACAACCCCAGGTTTCTCTTCAGCACTGTAGCCAGGCTGACAAAAAGTCAGAGCTCTTTTGAGCCAACCATCCCTTTAACATTAATTAGTAATGACTTCATGAACTTCTTCACAAATTTTTATCATTAGAGAAAAAATTACCAATAATCATCCCACACATGTAATATCGTCTACAGCTACTCTTAGTACCATTGATGTTAAGTTAGACTCTTTTTCTCCAATTGATCTTTCTTAGTTAACTTCAATAATTACTTCCTCCAAACCATCAACGTGTCTTTTAGACCCCATTCCTACAAAACTGCTCAAAGAAGTCCTGCCATTAATTAATTCTTCGATCTTAAATATGATCAACCTATCTCTAATAATCGGCTTTGTACCACAGGCCTTCAAGGTGGCTGTAGTTAAACCTTTACTCAAAAAGCCATCTCTAGACCCAGCAGTCTTAGCTAACTATAGGCCAATCTCCAACCTTCCTTTCATATCAAAAATCCTTGAAAGAGTAGTTGTCAAACAGCTAACAGATCATCTGAAGAGGAATGGTTTATTTGAAGAGTTTCAGTCAGGTTTCAGAGCTCATCACAGCACAGAAACAGCTTTAGTGAAGGTTACAAGTGATCTTCTTATGGCCTCTGACAGTGGACTCATCTCTGTGCTTCTCCTGCTAGACCTTAGTGCAGTGTTCGATACTGTCGACCTTAATATACTATTAGAACGATTAGAACATGCTGTAGGTATTACAGGTACTGTGCTGCAGTGGTTTGTATCATATCTATCTAATAGACTCCAATTTGTACATGTAAATGGAGAGTCCTCTTCACACACTAAGGTTAATTATGGAGTTCCACAGGGTTCAGTGCTAGGACCAATTCTGTTTACATTATACATGTTTCCCTTAGGCAATATCATTAGAAGACATAGCATAGATTTTCACTGCTATGCAGATGACACCCAGCTCTATCTGTCCATGAAGCCAGATAACACACACCAATGAGTTAAACTGCAGGAATTTCTTAAAGACGCGTGTCATTAAAATCATCGTTTGACTCCACCTGGCCGGACCAGTGTTGTTATTATGGAAGTAGATTACCTCCTCTATCTCTCCTCAATATTGAACCCAACATTTTGGGAGGCTCGTCCGGTTATTGAGGAGGGAGAGTGAGTTGGAGGTGTAGACAGAGAAATCCAGGGTCCGAGGTGGTCAGACGGGCAGGCACGAATATCAGTGGTCAAAGTGAGTGGGCATAAGCTGGCTTATCCAAAGGTAAGGCACTACCTGTTGAATGATTTCCAAAATGTGCCAAATTGGACATGAAAGAATTTAAGTCTACTCACTGAAATTACTGGTGAATGTCTGTTTTGATTTTGGTGAAAATCTCATGAGAATTGTGGTTGAAGTAATGATGATGAAGTTTATAAGTAAAAGTATTGGGTTCAAGTCCCAAGGAAAAGGAAAACAGTGAAAGTGAGTTCGAGTCTCACGTAGGATTTAGGGAATTTTGTCATTTTATGGGTTCAAGTCCCAAGGAAAAGGAAAACAGTGAAAGTGAGTTCGAGTCTCACGTAGGATTTAGGGAATTTGGTCATTTTATGGGTTCAAGTCCCAAATTGGTCAGACAGGTTGGACCTGCTTCAGTCTTACACTTTTTTGGGTGTGGACTGTTGTTTAAAGTATTATAAATTACTTGAGAACGGTGGTTCGAGTCCACTAGGAGGCGCAGTGCTCAGAGGTAACGCTTGCCAAGGCCAGGGACGCCTAGGCCTTGTCCTCTTAGAGGGATAGTCAGTTGGTCACTGTGGAGCTTGGGGCACTCCAGAATAACTAGTGGTTGCACCACTTTACCGTTTGGAACGGTATCTGCGCTTTTTTGGCCAGCAGAAGTTGGACTTCGGGCTTGTAACTTTAACTTAAAACTTCGGGGTAAGCCTTGGCTGTGAAATGCCAAAAATAGAGCTTCAGGCAAAGTTTGGGTTGGTTGACGCTTTTAAATTGAGTTAGGGATTTTAGAGATTAGGCCAGAAACAGTTCGAGTCTGAGACTGGTGAATTGATCGCAAAAAACTGATAGAGTTTATCCGCTGGGCGGTTAGGTTAAATTTCCCAAAATTGTGTAGGTGCTAAAAGGCCTAAAAAGAGTATAAATAGAGTTTGAATGGATTGCTGTGAATGTTTGATCTGTGACTGAGTTTTGATATAAATATATTGAGTCCATTGTATATGCTTAAGACTAACATATTACTTTCAGTAATAACCTTTCTTCAGCAATAAATGCTGGTGTGTTTTATTTTTTAATGTGTGTGCTGTGAGAATTAATAGAGGTTTCAATTTTTTTTGACTTGCTCTTTCTGATTATGAAAGGCATGTCTAAAAGAGTCTTAGGAAAGTGTATTTTGAGTTATATTCCTCAACTTCTGTCACAGTTTAAGGGTGTGAATGCTGTGAGAAGCAGGTTTTGAGTGATTGGGTGTGATTTGTACAAAATACAAAAAAGAGAAAAGACGGTGTGTGAGAGACGATTCCTGATGTCTGAAAAGAGCTCTGTTGAGCACGCTGAAGACTGATGTGAATGCTGACAAATGCAAAGAATTTAGTATAGTTAAAAGTGTGTGCGTCTTCAAGAATTAGAAGAACTAAAGAGTTTGATTAGGCTGTAAAATGGGAAAGAGGAACAGAAAATATGGCTGCATGTGTGACAGGAAATGGTGTGTGTGACAGGAACTGCATGCCCATAGAAGGAACTGACTGTGACAAGTGAGCACCCAGAGAGAGAAACAGACAAGTTAAACTTGAGGCAGATGAAGCAAATGGAGGTTTTAAGAAAAGAAATGAAAAGATATTAATTGTATGCTTTAGCGCGTCAAAGAGGTGGACTTCTCTCAACCTGGAATCTTGAGTACAGCGGCAAAACCATAGATTAACAGAATTCGGAGGAAAACAGGCCAGGTTTTGGCTTTAAATTTTATAGCTTGACCTCTCACTTTGTCCCCGTCCTGAGAAGAAGCTCAAAGGACTGTTAATCTCCTGATGAAGACCGACAGAACATTGTGGACTTGAAGAATTAACAGCAGGCAAAAGACAGTGCGACTGAAACCACACTGACGACACCAGCAGCAGCATGTAAGAAAGCAAGTGATGCAACATGTACTCTGAATTACAGGCTGGGCAGTTGAACAGTGGGATAGAGAACTGTGGGAAAGCACTGGACACTGATTTTCAGATTTGCCATGCTTGGAGCAATCTTGAAAGAGACGACTGGAAGTATCATCAGAGAAGCAGAAACCACATGATGAAAACATGCACGGTGAACTGCAGGCTGGTAAGAGCAGTGTGACATCACTGTCTGAAGGCACTAAATGTGATATTTTGCCAGGCTGGGACTTGATCTAAAAGGAAAACACTGAAAAGATCAACGGAGAAGAAACAGAGAAGAAGCAAGCAGTTGACTTGGGAATAAAGTTGCTGGAGATTTCAAGACAACACTGGACACTGTGAAGAGAAGGACGGAGACCAGTGAGAGGTGAAGCCCAGACGAGTTCGACTGCGAGAATACAGGGTATAATTGGGTTGAAATTGAAGCCTGAACTCATGATGGTTTAAAGATGTCCCCCAGATCACAACAAAGAGGTAAACAGAAAATAGAAAACACACATACACAAATTGTTACATGTGAAATTATTTTGGAAAGAATCAGAAGTGAGATAGTTTGAATGCAGAACTCAGTGAAAAGATGAATGAATTAAACCTGATTATAACATGAAATGCAATGAAGAAACAGCTTACACTCACTGAACATTAACATGAATACAAATGCAATGAAGAACATGCTTACATACATGACATAACTTGGTATTTCTGACCAGAGAGAGAAAAACGGGTAGTTTAAGCACTCATAATAATAATGAAAATGTCTCAGTTGTGTTATTTTCAGGGACAAAGCAGACCTGGATCAATTTTCCACATGCAGCGGTCGGAAGAAAGTTCTAGGTTAACATCACTGGACATGTTAAGGCAAGTTTCTGGTTGAATTGTTCACAGAGCCATGTGTCCCTGAACCTCACAAGCAAGCTCTGACCTATGGCTGAGGACCAGGAATGCTGTTATTTCAGGTGGGAAATCAAAATTTGGGTTAGCAAATTGGGGAAGAGAAAACTGACTGCTTAAGTGGAGAATTGTGAAGGAGTCGGAAACACTGCAAAAAGCAACATATGCAAAATCACATACACAAGCAGAAAATGCATTAACTTTACAAGGACAAGCTCATGAAGATTAATGCATAGACATTGATTAAACCTGGCTAAGAACACAAACATACGCAATGAAAATCAGCTTGCTGCTTGTATGAGTGTTAAAATGGTGTGAATGTTTGATAAAATACACTTAGAGCTTGAGGATGAGGAATAACTCAAAGAAGCTATATGACAGAGGGAGTGAGTTATGGAAAAAAGAAAAGAAAAGGGATTAAAGTAGTTTTTATAAGAGTGACTTGGGAGTACTCTTGTATTGATTGATCAAAGCAAGTGATTAGTATAGAAAGAAAATGAAAGTGATTCAAATAAGGTGGTAATGTTTAAACATGTATTTCTCTTGTTACGGCAACTTCTTGAGATGTGACTCAGTATGCAAATTAGCTGGAGTGAGTGGTGACGAAGAAGCTTCCTGTGTGTGTGACTGAAGCTTTCAATTGAGGAAACGGAGCAGTGATTGAAGAAGATTACTTGGTGAAATATAATGGTAAAGTAACAGGTTTTGTTGTAATGGGTTTCGTTGTATTGGGTTTATATCTTATGCTGAATCTAAGTATGTTAAAGTGCATAAAGGGGGCAATTATTGTGTGCAAATTGTGTGGTTCTAACAAGATTTTCGGTGTATTGAGGAGGTGAAATTATGTCAGTTGACCTGGGAGTGTCAGGACTCTGGTGGCAAAACTTTTGTGTGTTTGAGATTGAGGTTGTTGTAGTGATGGGTTGATTCTGTCAGTTAGGTTTGGGTTGTTTTTGTTTTATATTTTTATTTTTAATAGAGGGAGTTTTATTAAACATGGACATGTCTAGAATTGGCCCCATTATTTTTGTAACAGTGCACTTAGAGAAAACATGTCAGGTGATTTTTTTTTTGTTTTGTGTTTTGATGAGCTAATAATCAGCTCTCTTTTTCTCATTTTCGTTCTAAGCAGGCCTGCAACAGTGAATAACAGCGCTGACAAATTCTCGGGAGAGCAAATATAAGGTGGGCTTTCCAGATTACAACTGGCTGAGGAGAAGGCTACCTGTGGGGACCTAATCAGGTCGTAAGTCCCTGTCTAAAAGGATTGTAGCGATTCAATCCAGTCCAAAAACATAAGGAACTATTTTCCTAAAACAAAATAAGACAAATTAATGAGCTCATTTTGCTGAGATTGGAGAATAAGATTACTTGCGAGGGAGTCTCCACTATTAGCAAAAACCTGGTGTGAATGCGTGTGAGTGAATTTGTGTGACTGGACCAAAGTTGGGATGACTAACTTTTTTAATTTTCTAAGCTTGGGTGAAGCATTTTTAGTTTGACACATTATATGTGTCAAAAAAGGGGGAATTTAAGGTATAAAATAGGATTTAGGATCATGTTATGACTTTTGGAGTTTTTTGATAATCTAGATATGCTAAAACTGAAGCAGAAATTGTTATTTTTATGTTAAGGTTAAAGGATTAAAGTGAACTGAATCCTGTTTAGAAGATAAAATGCCGGTGTTTATAAGAAGCTGTGTACAAAACTTAAAGGGAAACTGTGGGAATAAAAGATATGGGGAAACTAGGGAAGATTGTAGGAGTAGAAAATGTTTGATTTCTTTTTTGATTTCTAGAAGAAGTGGTTATAATGTAGGCTTACACATACAGATATTACATAGATTTATTTTTAGGATAAAGGAGAGAGTTTATACGTAGAAATGATTTTTACACATTGCATTTTGTGCTAATTAAAGAGTTGTGGCTCAGTCTATTGAAGGTTAGAAGCTTCACTGAGCGTGACGTCTCAGTTGATATATTGGGGGAGACTTGGAGCATAAAAGGGCGCATGCTTACAAACACATAGAATCCATAAACCTGAAATTCATTTAGCTTATAACTGAATCTGGCTGAAAGAGGAGAAACTTGTTGATATAATTCGGGCCATTAACAAAAGGGGGCCACTGTAGAAGTTAACTTTAGTTTACAGAGGAGCAAAATGAAATAAAGATGCTATATCAACAACAGGTTATTACAAGGGAAATGTGAGTTTAAAATGAAGTTAGTGTTAACACACAGGAGTTGTTTTTAGGCAGCGTTTAGCTATGATGAAATTTATGCATGAGTAATTGCTTATATGTTTAAACTTAATTGATTAAAATGGTTGTTTTCTTTTTGATCTTTTAGTAGAATAGGCGCTTATAATGATTTTCTTGTGACCTATTGGGAAAGGTGACTTTTAGGTCTGAGTGGAGGTACTTGCAGCAGCGACAGTTTTGTGTACAGGATGTTGATGATCAAATAGGGGAAAATAGAGCGAGCAACAGTAAACATATGCAGGGTCGTGAAAGCAGCGCTTTAAGAGTGTTAAAATGATGAGTACTGAGATAAGTAACGTTGAAGAATAGGTATAAATAATAGTTAGTAAGTCAAAAGATAATTAGGTTCATGCTTTTGATTAAAGAGTCCCAGACATAATAGGTTGAACCAAGTTTGAATAAAGAGAACAATTGATGAACATGATAAGTTAGGGAGGCGTAGGAAAAGGTGTTTTGTTCCCTTTGCAGGACATCTCGGCGACCATAGGGGTGACCATAGGGGTGAGGCCCGAGACCTGACGGACCACAAGAGAGGGACCCAGAAAAACCTAATCTCATGCATGGAGTGTTCTTAAGGGGGAGCTGACGTTTATTACTGGACCACTTAGATGACATGAGGCTGTTATATGATTTGCTGAGCCAGAGGACGGCTAGAGAGGGTCAGAGCAATGACACACATAGAGAGGGAATGTGAGCAATTAGAAATATATTTTACTGCTATTGTTAATAATTATCATCATTACCATTGCATTAATAATACAATCTACAGTACTGATATTGTATTCAGATGTTTAAACATATTGGTACCCAATTAGCCTTTATTACAGGTGCAGTTATAACCACTCTAAACTGTTGAGTTGAATCTATAATCTTAAATGCTTTTGAATGCTTGTTATAATCTTAAATGTGTATGTGCTGGCCTTCTGTCTGGTGGAATAGGTTACAAGTTGAAACTGAGTGCAGTTCATGATGACACACAAACACACAGTAGACTTTATCTCATTTATAGGTGAGAGGTTAATCATGTTTGCTTGTAACTCTAAAATTGTCTCTGCAAAAAGAGGAACAGTTTGGTTTTCCAGACGGGAAGAGAAAGTAAGAATGTTGACAGGAAGCATCTGCTGTGGAGATGGAGACAATGTTATTTTTAAACTGTCTTAAGTCATTGTGGTTTTGAAACCTATGTATGAACTGTATCTGAGTGACGTTTAGGGGTGTAGTAAATTTAAGCCCTGAAAGGTATAAAACACCTGCTTATGCTCTGTAAGTCAGGGATCGGCGCTGTCTGCGTACAGCAGGAGGTCTTCCCACGCGTGTCATTAAAATCATCGTTTGACTCCACCTGGCCGGACCAGCGTTGTTATTATGGAAGTAGATTACCTGCTCTATCCCTCCTCAATATTGAACCCAACAACACAAAGACCTGGATGGCCGCTAACTTTCTGCTTCTTAATTCCGATCAAACTGAGGTTATTGTACTCGGCCCTGAAAATCTTAAAAATATGGTATCTAAGCAGATTCTTACTCTGGATGGCATTACCTTGGCCTCCAGTAACGCTGTGAGGAACCTTGGAGTCATTTTTGACCAGGATATGTCCTTCAATGCAAATATTAAACAAATATGTAAGACTGCTTTCTTCCATTTGCAAAACATCTCTAAAGTTAGAAATATCTTGTCTCAGAGTGACGCTGAAAAACTAGTTCATGCATTTATTATTTCCAGGCTGGACTACTGCAATTCATTATTATCAGTTAATCCAAAATGCTGCAGCAAGAGTTCTGACAGGGACTAGAAAGAGAGAGCATATTTCTCCTGTTTTGGCTTCCCTTCATTGGCTTCCTGTTAAATCCAGAATTGAATTCAAAATCCTGCTCCTCACATACAAGGTCTTAAATAATCAGGCTTTCCAGTCACCTTTCTCACTCACTATGTGTTGATAGACCTCTCTGCATTGAATTGTACTTGTTATTAATCTCTGTCTCTCTTCCACAGCATGTCTTTATCCTGTCTTCCTTCTCTCACCCTAACCAGTCGCAGCAGATGGCCCCGCCCCTCCCTGAGCCTGGTTCTGCTGGAGGTTTCTTCCTGTTAAAAGGGAGTTTTTCCTTCCCACTGTCACCAAAGTGCTTGCTCATAGGGGGTCATATGATTGTTGGGTTTTTCTCTGTATGTATTATTGTAGGGTCTACCTTACAATATAAAGTGCCTTGATGTTACTGTTGTAGTAATTTATATAATTTATATAAATTGAATTGAATACAGCAGTCCTACTCAAACGGAGGTACGCGCACCATTAGTGGTATTTTGGCTCTCTCTGGTGGTATGCATGAAATCTCTCAATTTTTTTAAAAGATTAAAACATATACCATTGTGGAGGTATGCAAAGACAACACAAGAGTTCCTGAGGCTCTTTTGGCAGCCAGAGTCGACCAGAAAACCAACCGCTATAAAGAGTAGCCTTTCCTTATCGCCAGTGGTAACAGCCGTTACCGAGCACTGGCGGGTTTTATTTCCCTGCAAAGGCAGCACGGCGCTGTCACCTTGATGGTAAAAACACAGCTCTTTCTGTGATGCCGCGGTGCCGCAATCCCAGCCACCATCGATGAGTTGGATACCCCAGGACAGGGGTCGGAAACCTGCGGCTCTTTAGTCCTTTTAGTGCGGCTCCGCGTGGTTTGGGAAAATAAATTATTTTTTCTAAGCAATTAGCTGAATTGTATTTTATTAATGTTAGTTCTTTTTTAAATTGTAGTTCTAACTTGGAAGATTATTTTGATATTGAAATATAACAATAAAATTATATTCTATTATTTTTTGATCGCTCAAAATAAGCATCACACTTGCAGAAGCCGATATACCCACCGAAACGCCGTGCCTTTATCGAGACTTTCAACCCCAGGTATGCCAATTATGGATATTCGGATCCACATTATGTCAGCAGCTATTCTCCACAGTGAACTATGTTAAAAAGGTCAAGGCTCCAAAAGCCCAAAGGGCTTTAATACTTTTTAATGCTCCAATAAATTATTTAAAATAAATTCAACATTTTTTTTGTCATAAATTCCTTTTAGAATGTTTATATAATGTTTCAAACAAGTGAATGCAGTTATTTTGGTACAAGGAGAAAAAGGTTTTGTCTTTGTACTTGTGGCTGATGTTTTAATAAATTACATTTTAAAACCCTTACATGTAATCAAATTACCCAAATGGTTTCAGTCTGTCACTGTGTGTTCATATGCTATCATTTGAATGCTTAAGATAATTATTACTGACCTGAGAGCAGTAGGATGAGCAGTAAACAGGTTTCTTCCATTCTTTGCGTCTGTATAATAGATACAGTCATTACGACTACTGTGCCATATTTATTCATGATATAAGATTTTTATCATTTAAAATCTTTTATCTCCATTCTACAGCTGCTTTGTATATATTCAATATGTATATTTGCAAAATAATCATATGCAATAGTTTTTCAATGTTTACATATATCTATATCTATCATGTCTTAAAAAATGTTTATATAATCATTTATAAGTTTTATCATTAATAAAGTAATGATGTATAACTTACCTGGTATTTTATTTTTTCATCTGTTGACTGTTCTTTCAGAGAAGAAGACAAATATGTTTTAAATTATACTTTTTTATAATTTATTATCAAACATTTAGAATTTTAAATTCGTTTTGAGTGGTACCATGGACCTGCGTCTCTCTGGCTCTGACACAGAGTGCTGCCGCACCCAGACAGTAAACACTCTTATTACATGTCATAAAAACAGAATGTTAACGTGATTGGTCAAAAAGCTCAAGAGCTCATGTTTCATCTCCTGCATCTTTCAGACATCTCCCTATAAGGAGACATTGCTTCTAACATCACCATGGCAACCATCTCTTGTCAGGCCTGTAAAGCGAGCGGTGGCCATTCCCTAATAACTGATTGGTTGCTCTTTTTTCTCTCTCAGAGAGTCAGCCATACTTCTGGTGCCATATCTAGTCTAGTCTCTGTCTACTTATGTCCTATAAAAGAATAAATTCTAACATGCCTGAAGCTTTAAACAAGGTTTTTATTTAATCTTCTAACAGATTTTACTGTCAAATGAGGACACCAAAACAGAGTGAATATCCTCTAGAAAATTGAAACATGTGAATTTAATGATAGTTCAGATTAGAGATTGTAGTTAAGGAAACGCTGTAAGCTTTTATCTAGTATTACAAGTATTATGCTTGTATTGTATGTTCTGAGCTTTGATCAAAGGCAAAATCAGTTTAATGATTATTCACCTTACCTTCTGTAATTTAAGATTAAGATCTCTTATTCGAGATCTCCCAAAATTAAATGTAGCGGCATATTTCTCTCATGTAACCTCACCTATGCTACTTTAAACCCATAAATTCTGTAAGTCACATGTCTTGATGCTTAAAGAAGCATAAGCAAGGTTACATAAAGGTGAATCTACTTCACCAGCATTCAAATCATTAGGGATATCAGGCTGTTAAAGTAGGTTTTAAAAGAAAGGCAAATAAGGTTAGATGTGTTTCTAGGAACAGACAACATGGTTAGTAGGAAGAAGTCGGAAAGGATTATAGAATGTGTGCTTATAAATTGTCTTCATGTTTCAGGGAATTGAAGTTTTTATTAGCAAGCAATTTGTTTTTACATACTACTTTCTGTTGTCTGGTAAAGAAATATCATTATTAACGCAGAGGGACTGATTGAATGGAATTAGATATTGTACAAGTATTGTCTAAATTTTAGGAATACTACTGTGTCAACATTGTGGAAAAAACACAATGTACAAAGCACAACAGAGATTGACAGATGTAGGAATGTTTAGGCAAGGCAAGGCAAGGCAAGTTTATTTGTATAGCACAATTCAACAAAAAGGTGATTCAAAGTGCTTTACAGAGACATTAGAAACAAAAACAAATAAAAAGCATGATTTAAAATTGATTAAAACAAGCAAACAAACTAACTAATTAACAAACAAACAAACAAAACAGTATATAAAATCAAAACAGATAAAATCAGAACAGTAGATAAAATCAGTAGTTAAAATGTAAGTTTTGAAATTTAAGCTTAAGTGCGGATTTGGTGCTTTATTCAAATGCAGCTGAGAACAGGTGAGTCTTCAACCTGGATTTAAATAAACTGAGTGTTTCAGCTGATCGGAGGCTTTCTGGGAGTTTGCTCCAGATATAAGGAGCATAAAAGCTGAATGCAGCTTCTCCGTGTCTGGTTCTGGCTCTGGGAACTGATAAAAGACCGGATCCAGATGACCTAAGGGATCTGGAAGGTTCATACTGGGTCAGGAGGTCACTGATGTATTTTGGTCCTAAACCATTCAGAGCTTTATAGACCAGCATCAGAACTTTAAAGTCTATCCTCTGACGGACAGGCAGCCAGTGTAAAGACCTCAGAGCTGGACTGATGTGGTCCACTTTTTTGGTCTTAGTGAGGACTCGAGCAGCAGAGTTCTGAATGAGCTGTAGTTGTCTGACTGATTTTTTAGGTAGACCTGTAAAGATGCTGTTACAGTAATCAAGCCTACTAAAGATGAATGCATGGACTAGTTTTTCCAGGTCCTGGTGAGACATCAGATCTTTTATCCTTGATATATTCTTGAGGTGATAGTAAGCTGATTTTGTTATTGTCTTGATGTGTTTTTCTAAGTTTAGGTCTGCATCCATCACTACACCCAAATTTCTCGCCTGGTTTGTGGTTTTTAGGTGTATAGACTGAAGTTCTCTGGTGACCTGTAATCATTTTTCTTTGGCGCCAAAGACTATTACCTCAGTTTTGTTTTTGTTTAACTGGAGAAAATTGTGGCACAACCAGTCATTAATTTCCTCAATGCATTTACCAAGAGCCTGTACAGGGCCTCGGTCTCCTGGTGACATTGTGATATATATTTATGTGTCATCTGCATAGCTATGGTAGTTTATTTTGTTGTTCTTTATAATCTGTGCCAGTGGGAGCATGTAAATGTTAAACAGAAGGGGTCCCAGGATGGAACCTTGGGGAACTCCACATGTGATACTTGTCTGCTCAGATGTGAAGTTACCTATTGATACAAAGTATTTCCTGTTTTCTAAGTATGTTTTGAACCAGTTTAGTACAGTTCCTGAAAGACCTGTCCAGTTCTCCAGTCGTTTGAGTAATATGTTGTGGTCAACTGTATCAAATGCTGCACTGAGATCCAGTAAAACTAAGACGGACATTTTTCCACTGTCTGTATTCAGACATATGTCATTAAACACTTTGGTCAGAGCGGTTTCAGTGCTGTGGTTCTGTCTAAAACCTGACTGGAAGGCATCATAGCAGTTATTCTGTTTTAAGAAGTAATTGAGCTGTTGAGAAAGTGCTTTTTCAATGATCTTACTTAAAAATGGAAGATTTGAGATCGGCCTGTAGTTGTTCATTTGTGTCTTGTCAAGATTGTCCTTTTTTAGTACAGGTTTTATTACAGCAGTTTTTAGTGGTTCTGGAAACACACCTGACATTAAAGAAAAGTTGACGATCTGTAACAGGTCTGACTCTAAAGTCTTTGAGACCTTTTTGAAAAAACTTGTTGGCAGGACATCTAAACAGCAAGAGGAGGAGTTCAGTTGACCTAAGATGTCCTCCAGGTCTTTGCTGTTAATCGGGTGAAACTGTTTCATGGTGTTTAAACAGTTTTTTGGTGGACACAGTACATATTCTGGATCTGCTGTTGATGTACCAATTGCTTGTCTAATCTTTTGGATTTTTTCTGTGAAGAATTTGGCAAAGTCATTGCAGGCCATGGTCGAATGAAGTTCAGCTGCCACTGACACAGGAGGGTTTGTTAGCCTGTCAACTGTAGAAAATAAGACCCGAGCATTATGACTGTTTTTGGTGATGATGTCAGAGAAGTAGGACCTCCTTGCACTCCTCAGTTGTAAATTATAATTGTGAAGTTTTTCTTTATAGATGTCATAATGAACCTGGAGGTTTGTTTTTCTCCATCTGCGCTCAGCTTTCCTACACTCTCTTTTTTCATTTTTCACTAGTGTGGAGTTTCTCCATGGAGACTTTTTCCTTCCAGAGATAACCTTCACCTTAATGGGAGCAATTGTATCCATTACATTTAACATTTTAGCATTGAAGCTATTGACGAGCTCATTGACTGAACCTCTGGACAGGTCAGGTGTTAATGGGAAGACCTGGTTAAATATCTCACTACTGTATTCAGTTATACACCGTTTTGTGATCACTGCTGTTGATATATTTGTGTGGGCTGAGATTTTACTTTCAAAGAAAACACAGTAATGATCAGACAGGCCCACATCAGACACAGTAACCTTTGAAATGCTCAGGCCCTTGGAGATCAGTAGGTCAAGAGTGTGTCCTCTATTATGTGTGGGGTCTGTTACATGCTGAGTCAGCCCAAAGTTGCCCAGAGTGTTACTCAGGTCTTTAGTCCCTTTGTCCTGAGGGTTGTCCACATGGATGTTAAAATCCCCAACAATAATTACACAGTCGAAATCAACACAGATCACAGACAGCAGTTCACTGAGATCATTAAAAAAAGTCTGTGCAGTATTTGGGAGGCCTGTAAACATTAAGAAACACAACTTTGGATGGGGCCTTCAGCTCTAAAGCCACATATTCAAAAGACTGAAAACTTCCAGGAGATAGCTGCTTACATTGAAATGATTCATTAAATAAGACAGCAACCCCTCCTCCTCTCCTGCTCATCCTGGCCTCATTGATAAAACTGTTGTTAGGAGGGGTCGTCTCGATGAGAACAGCTCCACTGTTACTTTGGTCCAACCAAGTTTCAGTTAAAAACATAAAATCAAGGCTGTGCTCAGTGATTAAATCATTAATTAAAAATGTTTTCCCAGCTAAAGATCTAACATTTAATAAAGCCAACTTAAGTGTTTTAGAGGCATTACTTGTCCCCTCGTGTTTGGGAGCAGTCTGTGGCACACAAGGTATGTTTACTATATTTAAAGATCTTTTAGGGTGCAGCTCTCTGTGTTTTGACCAGGCCACATGTCTCCTTCTGTCTCCTAAAAGTACGGAATTTTTAAAACCTTCTAGTAAACAGGGTCCCAGCTTCTCCTGGGAAAAGTCACCACTGCCATAATTCTCGCAGCCCGGACCCTCCACACATCACACATCAGACTGCGGAGACAGAGCATGAAGGTGGTAAGGAGGAACTAAGGGGGGCGAGGCTGGGCAATGTGACTTCGATTGCTCTGTTGAGTGTGGGGCTCGATGGCAAACCTTTGGCTGCTCTGGTGGGGGGTTTATGGGGGACAAAAAGGGATTGGGCCGGTGGGTAGATCTGAGCCCAGCATTGACCCGCTCCATCATCTCCTCAGTGAATTTCAGGTGTGGGGAGGAGGGAGAAAGGGAGGGGGAGGAGGGTGATGGCCTGTCAGGGGTTTGGGGGACTGGGGAAGATCGTGGTCCCTGGTCCTGGTCGTTGGTGTTGTTGAGAGAGTTGGAGGCAAATAGGGACCCCTCTTCTTGCCTCAGATGTCTCTCCTTTCTGAGGCTCTTCCCGGGAGGGGGCAGATGGAGCTCCTCCTCAAGGTTTCTGCTGGGCTTTGTCTGTTCTTGGAGTACTGTTTGTTCCTCTTTATGAGATAACTCCTCGTTTATCTCGGCCTTGGCACCAAGCACAGATGGATGACGTATGGAATAAAACAAGTTGGAGGTGAACAGTTTCACCCCCGACTTGTTAAAATTAAATCCATTTGCTTTAAACAGATGCCTGCGTTCCCAAAAAATATTAAAGTTGTTGATAAAATGCACTGAGTGCTCGGTACATGCTGATATGAGCCATTTATTCAGTGTAAACAACCTGCTGAATCTCTCGTCTCCTCTTCTGACGGGTGGTACAGGTCCACTGATGAATACAGCTGCATTCAGAGAGTTTACAGTATTTAATAATCCAGTAAAGTCCCGCTTCAGAACCTCCGACTGTTGTTTGGACACATCGTTTTACCCTGTATGCATAACAATGTTTGTCACAGTTGGATATTCATCTGCAATTTGAAGAATTCTCTCCTTCAGGTTGTTGACCATATCCTTAGGGAAGCAGAGGACTTTAGTGTTCTTACCGCACATCCTTTGTAGATCCTTTACGGCAGAGTCACCCACAATCAGAGTTTCAGGCCTAGCCTTTAGCTTTCCCTGTGGCCTTTTACTTTTCAATAGATTTTCAGACCTTACTTCGCTACTTTTAGATGGATGGTTGTCCGATATAGATCCAGGGTCCTTTGATAGTGGAGCCAATCTGTTCTGCAGTTTCACATTCAGTTGTTTTGGAGGTTTGTTGTTAACCTTCCTATTCACGGTTGTCCAGTCCTGTTTCCTCTCGTATACAGGGGTAGAAGAGCTTCTCTGTCTCGTAGGAAGTGAAGGCCAGTCGGTTTCAGAGATTTCAGCTCGCTGTGCTCTGCCTGTGATACGTCCTCCCCCTTCCAGGAGACATGATTTATGTCTTGGTATTGCACCAAGACAGTCCAGGGGGGGATTATCGCTTGAGGATTTATAATAGTGCACAAAGTCTACTTTCTTGGTCATGTTATCTGTGCTCCTTAGTTGTGTACTAGCTTGCTCATCGCCATTGTTTTGAATCAAAGGCAAGGTTGTTTCATTTCCACACAGTCCATTTACCTCCACGTTTACTTCTAAGCGATGAATTTTTGTCTCCAGTACTGCAATCTTCTGCAGGAGGCTGTGGTAGTCATCTGTGGAGAGGGAAGGCATCTTGTTGCTAGTTAGCCTAGCAGTTAGCACCTTTCCAGGCTATTGAGGCTGTTCGGTGCCCAGACGCTGTAATCAGGCTTCAGCTGTGTCTAGGCCACAGACACACGGAGTACTGAGGATACGGTAACTGTAAAAATGTTGCTGTTTCTGTTAAGAACACTTTAGTCCTAATGATCTATAAGTGTCCAGAAGCTATCGCAGGTAAGCTCATACGGAAAAAAGGGAAAAATCAGCATAAAAATCAATAAAAATCAATAAAAGAAGCAAAGCATTTAAAGAGCAAAGAGATGAAGCGTCCACACTCAAAAAAGGGGGAGGAGCAGCTGATTTAGAGTTTAGAAATGTGTTAACATAGAATCTAGTATTAATGTAGAGACACTGACACTGCCCTCAATGTAATAAAGGCCTGATTGTGTCTTGAACTTAGGAGTAGATTTTAGGAGACCCTCCCCAGTTTGACTGTGAAACTAAGATAAAGAGGAGTTGATGCTGAGTGGAAATTCCCCAGAGGATACCTGGGTGGGGGTCTCAACATTTGTAACTGAATAACTGTGGTCTGGAATGGAGATTGGTTTTTATGACCTCTAGGGAGTCAACTACACCCACAGTGTTTTAACTGTCACACACACACATCCACACGCACACTCACTCACGTGCACTCACACATACACACAGGTACGTGCATACACTCACTCACGAGCACTCACATAAACACGCTTGAACGTGCACATGTAGGCACTCATGTGCTCGTGCACAAACAAGTAAAAGTATGTAAACATAGCACTTAGTTTTATGGCACCTCGTAGAGGGTTTAGAAGGGGGGTCACTTATACAAAACTGCATGTAACAGACAAAGGAGTTGAGATCTGCAGAGAAAGTCCGGGGTCCTGTACATCTCCCCTCTAGAAGGTGTAATCAATTAGTATGTATTAATAAAAGTGTTTTTAATTGACTACTGAGTCCCGGTGTTCTTTCTGGAGTCCTGACGAATATACGAACTGGGGTGAAACTGCTTTTGCAACAGTTTCGGTGCCGTGAAACCCGGGCTTCGCTCGAGGCCCAGAGAGGAATTGGCAGAGCTGAGATCGTGAAACGAGGCAAACAGAGAGCTAGCTCACATGATCAAAGGTAAGCACGACCTGTTTATTTTCGAACCGTGCATATTGTTTAAAGCCTAAATTATCTGTTCGCTAAGTTGAACGTATCGCAGTTTAAATTCACTCAGTAGAAAAAAAGGCGGCTAGGGTCCGTCCCAGCGCGTTAAAGCAAGAGACTTTTATAAGAACTCCAAGTTGATGTTTAGCGCCCCGTAAGAAAATCTCAGTGCGTTAAAGCAGGAGACGTTTGTTATGGATTAGTAGAATCGATGTTTCATCCGTCTTAGTTATTAGGAAAAAAGTGGCGGTGTTGTGATCCGTCCTCGTGCGATAAAGCAGGAAACTTGTGTTACTATTAGTTAGAAAGCGGGGTTTAAGGCCTCGTCGCCGGCTGAGAGCTGCGTGTGTCACGGGTTTGGTTACCCCACGTCCCTTTGGAGTAACTAGTTACTAATTACGTAACTAGTTACTGATTACTTCCCAAAAAAGTAATCCAGTTATTTTACTGATTACTTATTTTCATCCATCCATCCATCCATTCGCTTCCGCTTCTCCTTTTCAGGGTCGCGGGGGGTGTTGGAGCCTATCCCAGCTGTCATAGGGCGAGAGGCGGGGTACACCCTGGACAGGTCGCCAGTCTGTCGCAGGGCCAACACACAGGGACAGACAACCATTCGCACTCACATTCACTCGCACATTCACACCTAGTGGCAATTTGGATTATCCAATTAACCTATCCCCACAAGCTACATGTCTTTGGACGGTGGGAGGAAGCCGGAGTACCCGGAGAGAACCCACGCAAACACGGGGAGAACATGCAAACTCCACACAGAAAGACCCCGGCCTGATGTTGGAATTGAACTCAGGACCTTCTTGCTGTGCGGCAAAAGTGCTAACCACCGTGCCACCGTGCTGCCCTACTTATTTTCAAAAGTAATTAATTACTTAGTTACTTAGTTACTTTTTAAAAACACGATTTACAACCTGAATAGGTGATAAAGCGATATATCTTTCAGCCCAATTCTACTTTTTCCATCATACAAAATGTAATCAAATGGAAAAGTCTCTTTTTTTAAAACTTGTTTTATCAGTTTTAATCTTTTGACTTTATGCATCAAGCAAACATTAAATTATATGCAACATTCTCTGACTTGAAGAAATTAGTTTAACATTTAAACTTATTTTCTGCACATCCCAGCACATAAAATAAAATATTTTTTGTGTTTACACTCAGTCTTTCAAATAGTTGCAAGTAAAACACAGCAGAAAATAAATAAAATTAAAGACTAGCAGTCCTGTTGCTCTATTTTCACCTGTAAAGCAGGAGTGGGGTAGGCGGAGGAGTGCTCTGGTGCAGGTGTGCCGCAGCGGTCAGTTGAAGAATCCGCGAGTTTCTCTGGGAATTTCCCATTACGTTGTTGCGCACTCTGTGCTTGTTCAGGGGTGTTTATTCGCTGTAAAAAGAAGTTTTCTTCCCACGCACAGTGGACTCTAATGTTTTTGTCACTTTTTATGGAATCAAACTCAAAGTAAGGTCAGTACTTCCACGCTTTAAACACTGCATGCTCATACTCTCTCCTGCACTCAATATATTATCCATTGTTAATCTGCGCACAGCTGTTGTCACGAACGTCATTGTCATGAGACATTCTTGCAAAAAAATCACTAAATACTAAAATCAATTTTAGTAACGCAGTACCGCAGTAACGCAGTAACGCAACGTTACTACGGGAAAGTAACGGTAATCTAATTACCATTTTTGCAATAGTAATCCCTTAGTTTACTTGTTGCTTGGAAAAAGTAATCAGATTACAGTAACGCGCTACTTGTAACACGTTACTGCCCATCTCTGGTTAGAAGGCACTGAAAAGCATAGAAAACAGTGCTTGTGTGAATGGGTGTGGATAGGTGAATGTGGCATGTTGTATAAAGCGCTTTGAGTGCTATGGTAAAGTAGAAAAGCGCTATATAAGAATTAGTCCATTTGTCTTAAAAGACTAAATGACCTACTTATCTTTGCTTGTCTTAGTTTCCTGAGAATGCATACTGATAAAGCTTTCATCACAGACAGCAGAAAGACTTTTATTGTGTGATTGTTTCTTTGACATGTCCTCTCATTTTAAAGGTCCACAGCACAAATATAGGCACTGATAAAGGCCCAAGTTATGATACTCTTTTAATTCAGCTTTTTCCTGCCTCCATCAGCTGGACTGTGACTGAAACTTTGTTCTAAGTGTAAATATTTGCCATCATGAAACACATAATGGACCATCTATCTTATAATACTTAATACTCAATCGTATATTAAGTACTTGTAATTTATTAAAAGTGAATTAGTTTAACTTTGTAAACTTTAGAACATTCAAACTAAATGTTCCTGTGATGCAGGTAATTCTGTAAGTAGTTCATAATATTCTGTATCAACAAAAAATATGAAATGAACCCAACTAATCATCCAAGCCGTTAATTACCCGGCAGGCTTCGCGTACCTCTACGTGCAATCTGACTGGCTGATTGCATGTGATTACAGTGTACGTAAGGCGGGTATTTGTGATGTGGTCAATGGCAGGAAAAGTGTAGAAAATTACTCAATCTAGTAAAACAGATTTTACTCTGGCTTACAAGTGCAATGCACTGATTATCTTTGTAAATTATGAAAGAGAGGGCACAGGTTTGCCTGTGAGTTCTTAGCATCTAAGCAAATCAGTCAGTCTAAATCACAATTTACCAGAGTGTACAGATTAGCGTTGCTGTTTCAGGACAAACTGCCACGGCTCCTGTCCCCTCTACCAACTCGTCATGTAGATGAGTCAGTGAAACAACTGATCATCCATCCTCTTCATTTCAGGAGGCTGTAACTAGGGATGGGTACCGGTATCTGGTGCCATTATGGCACCGGTTCTGACATAAACGTGATTAACCAGATCGAAAAGCAGCGCACATTTTGGTGCTTTATTTCGGTGCTTTTCTTATCCTGAGATGTGATACACTTCAGATTCTAGCCAATCATTTTACGTTTCCAAGGATAGTAGGCGGGCCCAGATACCTCCGTTCTTTTAGAGCAGAGCTACAGATTAAAAATGCCGAAGGCGAAGTGGTCAAAGTCTGGCTGTACTTCACAGCAAAAGATGCAAACTCAGCAGCCTGCAACAAGTGCTTTAAGGTGATACTGTGCAAAGGAGGTAACACCTCGAATCCGATAAAACACCTAGCAACGCATAGCATTTTGTTAAAAGCCGAGAAATGCTTTTGATAGCTTGCTGCGAGACCTCACACCGTGCTCATCTACTGCGGGTGTGGTGCCGCACAGTTATCAACATCCCCCAAGAACCGGAAGAAGAGAGTCCTGGCCCCTAGCCCTGCCAGTGTAGCAGAAATGATGACGGATCATGATGGCAGCAGCAACCTTTCTTCTCTGGGCGAATAGCTTAATGTTGTTCGTGTGTAATTTACATTGAGTAGGCTAACCACATTATTAAATTAATGCACGTAAGGTGAACTAGCAAACACCGTCGTAGTTACACGTGGCTGTCTTCTTGTTTGACTGTACCCCCTTCACCCTGGCCAAGAAGGCTAAAATGACCAAAGAAAAAGTGGAAAACAGCTAAACATGAGAGGTTTTTGGGAAAGGTTTGTGATTTTTCCATTGTTTAAGCACTGCTTCCAGCCGAGAGTGATACCATTTTACCACCGTTTTAAAAGTATCGGTTTGGTACTGGTATGGGATAAAACCTAAACAATACCCATCCCTAGCTGTAACCATGTAACCAGCTGTAACAGTGTGTTTTTACACAGCAGTGGTCGCTCAGCCTCAGAACAATCAAAAGTCTGAAATTAGATCATATAAAATTAGCATCACCTCCATTCCTGTCCAACGCATCGTCTCCTGTCAACTAGCAACTGTGACAGCAGCATGTAATAGGCTAGACCGTCCACTGCAAGTCGCTCACTTACAGCCTTCTTTGGCCATGAAATGATGGACAATTGGCTGAAGAGTCCACGAAGTAGCCGCTGCCTCAAACATACATAATTTTTTTTATGAAAGAATAAAGTTACGTTGAAACCAAGCACACCATTGTTTTTCTTGTGACATTACCAGTAAGTTTGATGTGTCACATGGCCCTCTTCCTATTGAAAAAACAAAAGTTGTATCCAAGATGGCCGACTTCTAAATGGCCACCATGGTCACCACCCATCTTGAGGAGTTTGCCCCCTCACATATACTAATGTGCCACAAACAGGACTTTAATATTAATAAGACTTTAATAAGCCTACAGCAACATCCAAAAAGGCTACACAGCAACCCCTCTACCACATCTAGGTTTGTCAGACCACACGTCCATGCTGCTGTTCCCTGCATACACTCCCATTAGGAGAAGAGCCCCCTCGGTCACAAAAACTGTGAAAACCTGGTCAGAAGGTGCATCACATCAGTTGCAGGACTGTTTTGAAAGCACGGACTTTAGCGTGTTCGAACCTCAGGACCTTGAAGAGCACACAACATCAGTGTTCTCATATATTTACTTCTGTGTCAACGGTGTCACTGTGGACAAACGTCTCCATAAACCCTGGATGACTAAAGAGGTCCAGGTCCTGCTGAAGCAACGTGACCGGTGATGGTATGCAGTACAGTGCAGCCAGATCTGAGTTGAAAAGAGGCATCAGAGAGGCCAAGGCAGCGTACAAGAGAAGGATCGAAGACCATTTCAGCACCAACAACTCACGACAGGTATGGCAGGGAGTTCAGCACTTAACCAACTACAAACCTTGCAATACCACGTTGACTGAGGGTAACGCGGAGCTTGCGGAGAAGCTGAACCACTTCTTCGCACGCTTTGAGGTGAAGGGACCAGAGGCAGCAGCAGCAAAAACATCAGACAGCAGCAGCAGCCCAAGCCTCATAGTAGAGGAATATGAGGTGAGGCGCACACTGAGGGCAGTGAACCCCGGGAAGGCCGCCGGAACAGATGGGGTAACCGCAAAGGTCCTAAAAGATTGTGCAGACCAGCTGGCTGGAGTCTTCACTAAGATCTTCAACACTTCACTGTCCCAGTCCTGCATCCCGCCGTGCCTAAAGTCAGCCCCAATTGTCCCACTGCCAAAACGTACTAACATTAGCAGCCTCAACGACTACCGACCAGTTGCTCTAACACCTGTTATAATGAAGTGCTTTGAGAAACTGGTCCGATGTCACATCATGTCCTGCTTGCCACCCACACTCGACCTGCTCCAGTTCGCATACAGAGCTAACAGATCCGCTGAAGATGCCACTGCTACAATGCTCCACACCACCATCTCTCACCTGGAAGTGCAGGGCCGTTACGCCAGGCTGCTCTTTGTTGACTTTAGCTCTGCTTTCAACATGACACTCCCGGACAGACTAATAGTTAAACTGCTGGAAATCGGACTTCCTTCTACCACCTGCCGCTGGATCAGAGACTTCCTCTCAGACCGTGTACAGAGAGTTAGAGTGGGGCCTCATCTTTCCTCAGCCCTCAGCCTCAACACCGGATCTCCACAAGGCTGTGTACTGAGTCCCCTACTGTACACTCTGTACACACATGACTGTGTTAGTTCCCACCCAGACAACACAGTCATCAAGTTTGCAGATGATACCACCGTGGTGGGGCTCATCTCAGGGGGAGATGAGACGGCGTACAGAGCTGAAGTTCAGAGGCTGTCAGATTGGTGTGTAGATAACAACCTGGACCTCAATACCACCAAGACAAAAGAACTGGTAGTTGACTTCAGAAGGAGGAAGTCCGAGCTGCAGCCTGTCAGCATCAACGGGGAGTGCGTGGAAAGGGTCTCCAGTTTCAAGTTTCTGGGTGTGCACATAGACACAGACCTCCAATGGAGCTCTAACACCTCTGCGGTCTTAAAGAAGGCCCAACAGCGTCTCCACTTTCTGAGAATCCACAGAAAAATGGACCTGAAGAAGGAGCTGCTGACCGTCTTCTACCGCTGCTCCACTGAAAGTGTGCTGACATATTGCATCGGTGTGTGGTTCTCCAGCTGCACCACAGAACACAGAAAGGCACTCCAGAGGGTCATCAATATGGCCCAAAAATCATTGGACATCCTCTTCCCTCCCTGAAGGACCTGTACAGCACTCGCTGTCTCAAGAGGGCACGCAGCATTCTACGGGATGGTACACACCCAGGACACCGGGTGTTTAAGCTGCTGCCGTCCGGCAGGAGGTTCAGGCTGCTGAGGTCCCGAACAAATAGACTCAAGGACAGCTTTTACAACAGGGCAATAGCCCTGATCAATGCAAATAGCTGACCTGATTGGCTACCTCCCTGGACTTTTTTAGGGGGGAGGTAACAATGTTTAAAACAATAACAATAATAATATTTATATTTATAACAAGGTGCAATAATAATTAATGTGCAATAATAACAGTGTGCAATACACATACACTTATTCTTCTTTTTTATTACTAAGTTATTATACTGTGTTGTGTTGTTTGTGTTGCGTTGTGATGTGTCATATCGTGTCGTGTTGTGTTATATGTAGTGCCGACGTAGGACAGTTTTCCAATTTCATTGTACTACTGTACTATGTATGACTGTGCAATGACAATAAAGCGTTATCTTATATCACCAACCATTTCCATGTTATTACGGTGTATCCATATAAATGGCCCACCCTGTATAATAACATCCACCGTTTAAATGCAGATTTCTGTCACGTGAGCATTTGATGGGATTTTGGGATCAAGAGGCAACAAGCAGGTGAGGGTCACCAGCAATGTTCCCTCTAATTTTTCATGTGTCTGAGCAAACACACAAACTCCCTGGGCAGTCCCTTGGACCACAGTGAGCAACATTAGACGTGTGCACTGTGGTCACACCAGCATCGAATCCATCCAAGTTACATGGTTTATTAAAATAATCAAATTACAGCATTTACATTTTTGTTAGACTACTTTTAATTAAGCGCTTTAGCCCACTTACAATGAAAATTTAAAAAATAAATCTTGTTGATGACCTGCGTAGTATGTTAATGTTACAGGTACCAGATGACAGCTATATGTGTGTCCTGTTAACGGGAAAGAAATTATCAGAAAGGGAGACGTGGCTTGCCGTTCCTGAATATTTATTCAAATTAACAATTATGCACTCCTTTTATTACTTTTAAAGTATTACAATTGTGTATTTACTAATTCCTAAACATAGCTCACACATCCTCCATATGTCTTCTGTTACCAACTAGACAAAAGGGAATTAACACATTCCAATGTCATAAACATGACATTGTTTATGACATTGGAAGACTTGGTTCAAAATGAATTCCAACAAGACAAATCTATAAATCTCAAATAGTTGAAAGAATGATGCAATCAGCACCATCTTTACATGTGCATTGAATTCATGGAAACACTTTATGGCAGAAAACAAGGGACTAAAACAATACACAATAATGGAGGAGCTGATCGCTAACATCACAGAGCATCGGAGGTGTGTGACCCAAACTAACATGCTAACAATAGCATGCTGCTGAAGCCGTAAACAAATACTTACAAAAGTCTAATTTACCGTACTACACAACGTTTTGCACTTTTAGTTTCCAGCCGTAATGGTTAATGGATGTGATTGCTGTTATATTCTATTTTTGGCACGATAGAATATAACAGCAATGTTTCTTTTTTTTTTTTCTTTTTGTCTTTGCTTCTTGATAAAAAAAAAAAAGGAAAGAAGGAGAAATATACTTGCCTACATATGCTATTCTACATGCTTTTAAACCATTTAAAATTACAATTCATAGTTTTATATGTGAATTATATAATGTTAAATTACTATTAAACAAATGACTAAGTATTTTAGACTTTAGTATACATACAAAAATAAAAATAGCTTCAAATACAGTCATTACAATAAAAGAATATGACTTTAGGACTTAACAACATTACTTCAGTTATACTACACCAACATCTCTTATACAGTAGTACTAAGGGAACACTGAATGACCTGGTGATTTTTGTCCCTAAAACTACTCATCTAAGATTACCACAAAGTAACAGATCTCTCAGCAAAATTATGCAACATTTTAGGCACTATTGCCCCGATAACATCAGTGAGCTGGGATTTTTTATTCTAAAACTAAACTGCAGTTACAGCAACAGACATTAACACTACTGGTGTCCCACACTACAACCAATGTCCACTATGTGAAGCAGCCAAACACATGCCTTCTTCTCTCGTTATCTGAGATGAACTGCTGGAATATTTGTTTTACATCTACACTGTCCAGTCTCTCCTGGTGGACATGGCAACACATTATTCATGGTTACATATAATTTTAGACTGATGTGGACAAAAGCCTGAAATGATGTGCCGGGAGTTTGCTGTTCTCGTCGGCTCAGATATTTGAAGTTTACTCAGCTACATTCTCGCCTGAAAATATGTTAAATGTTTATTTTGCAACCCAGAAAGAGAAATAAGAGTAATACTAAAACTAAGTAGCTGCAGTAGTAGTAGCCATTGTTGGAAATTGGAATTGGCTGGGCCAATCTGGGATATGGTTTTTCAATTTTGTTTTCCGGGTGGAAAAATGGGAGAAATTGGGGAGAATTATGGCTCCAGGAGATTTTCGGGAGGGGCACTGTAATTCGGGATTCTCCCAGAAAAATCGGGAGGGTTGGCATGTATGGCCTAGCATAGCCTGTAATGTTATTATGACAGACACATTTTATGAGTGAACTTGACTTTAAGTGACTTACAGATTTCTTTGAAAAATACTTTCTTATATCCAGGTTCTTCCTTTTTTGCTGCCATCCTCTCCTCCTTGCAAGTCCTCACAGCGCAGGCTTGCCGCTGCTAAAACTAAACAGAGCTCCCTGAAAGGCACAGCCAATCACATTGGCCATATTTGTCACATGAGGTAGGACTCCAGCAGAGGACGTAATTTATGCCTCTGCAGCTCTGCACTAAACTTCCTGTTTTTCAGTCTGGCTGAGCACTTGGTTTATGAGTCAAAACTGTTCTTACTTTACAAGCCTTTATTATTGAAATACATAAAACAATACAATGCAAAAATAAGAACTAAGAATATATATTTATCTTGTAACATGTGTTTCTACTACTCTGGGGACCAGATTCAGATCCACCTTGGAATTTTCCATCATCTCAGTAAGGTATTGTGTTTTTTAAACTGTCTTTAAAGTGGATGAAAATTTGCTGGACTCTGAAACTTTGCAAATGAACTCCCATATATTGTGGAACAGTAATGAAACTGCTAATCAGAGTGAAAGTGCAATTGATTATTACACTGAAGCACGGTATTATTTGGCATACTGTTAACTTATAACCAGCTATTTTTTTGTTTAGCTGGCTCTTGTCAGCTGTCCAGAGACATCCACAAATCATCTTCTTCTAAGTCAACAGGTTGAAATGGGACCAGCTTTAATGTCTCACTCTGTGAGTAAGGAAATTACTGCAACAATAAGATGTTTTCAAATATTGCTAAAACCTCCCAATTCTTTGACCTTTGGGCTGAAGGAAGCACAATACTCGGTGTATAAATGCTCAATCAACAATCTTTTATTCCATACAATTCAACACTTTATGAGCATAAACCATCCGGATGGGGAGACATGCATGAAGAGGGTCACAGCAAATCTCCAACTGGTGGAGGGTTACTCAAACTCTTATAGCCTCTAGTGGCCCCCACCTAGTCGTAAAAACCTAAACATTCACATTCTTCTACTCCTAGCGAGCCTGACTTATGGCCTTGGCTCCCTATTTCGTCTGCCTTCAACAACGGTGGGAGTGAAGTCTCCCGTGGAATGTGCTCTGTCTCCTCTACTATCAGAAAAAGCAAAGTCCTGACTCTCTGAAAACAGTATTTCTTATAACTCAGCAGTATAATGCATCATAAACAATATCATTCATTCACACTGATCAGCAGTCTAATGTAATACAAATCAGTTTAATAACTGTAATAGTTATCACCTTCTTCTAATTCAGGAGAATACTGCAAACTAAAACTACATAATAATTTCACAATCATTAATCAGGGGTATAACATGGTATAAGAGAATATTATAATCCCACAATTCCCCCTTTGATCTCTTTCTTAAAGAGATCACTTACATCTTGCAAGCCAGTTTTACGAGGTTCATCTCTTCTTGCCCTTGAGGCCCTCTGTCCCCCTTTAACGAGTGGACCATATGTGGGATGACCCCTGTGTTTGGGCAGTTCAAATGCAAGGAAAACAATGATTACAACAACATCAGTAGTAGTAGACACTCCCATCGCTCTCCAGTTCTCCCACAGCTTTATTTTGGTACTCCAGTTTCCCACCCCCATCTTGGTGCCACCTTGTGCCCTCAAATGTACTCAGACTAGAACCTCTGTCTAAGGATCTTTTAATCTTTATTTTATTGCTGCAGCTATCAGTGTCTTTCAGTCGGGTGATTCTCTGCTCTTTTTTCTTCGACCTCAGGGGCTAGACCACCCTTCAGTCGTTGCACAGATCAGGGGATTATTCTGCCCCGATTTCAAACAAAGATCTGTGTATTCTGGGGTCACCGCCGTGGCCCCCTTTTTACCAAGAGCCTCTCAAACCTCGTTGGTCTGGTGTTCCTGGTTTTTCGCCAGCCACTTTATGGTTATTGCTGTGTTGATGGGATCCATCCTTTTGAGGTGACTAGCTGGAGCCCAAACTGACCCTTGACCCCAGTTGCTGTCTCGGGAGTCTCTGTGTCTATCTCTGCTGCGAAGGTTCCTCATATCTCCGTGACCTCGTCTGGTGTCTGTTCTTTTCTCTGTAAGGCAGAAAACCAAAACACTCTCTGTCTAGCATTAATAATATAATGTTATTATCCATTGTTCTTCAAGTGATGCAAATTTGGTTTAGAATATCATGTTCAAGACTCTCTGACCCAGGGACTTATTCTAATCATAATCTATGTGTGTGTAAGCGTGTTTGCATCCTCTGCACTCAAAGTCAATACCTACAATATATCAGTCCGGACATCACGCCGAACGAAGCTTATGACCTTCAAAAGACTGAGTGCCAACTCATTATGAGCACATTTGCAATGTGTGTATGAAAATAAAAATAACCACTTATTTTCTTAAAAGGAATCAAAAGCAAATTAACCATTTTTAATTCTAACACATTATAAGCTTAAGTTTTACCAAACCTAAATTATTAAACACACAAATAATGTCATAAAATGTTCATAAAACCATTGTTTGATGTTAAAACTCAACTTCCCCCTTTTTGACACACTCCCATGTGTAAATTCACCGGGGCTAGAAAATTAAACAGAAAAGGTTATTGACAGAAACTATCAGAAATTCTCCTCTCGAGTATTGTTGCTCCAGTCTTGTCATCCTGTGTTAGGGGATGAAATCAATTTAATTACCATGTTAGATCTGTTAAACTCCTGGCTGCGCCCAGAGCCTGCGTCCACAGAACTACCTAGAAACAAAACCTGTATTAATATGAATTTCACATATTATTATTATTTCCCCCTGTTTTTCCCTCACTGACAACAGCAGGGGAATCTATGTCTTGAAACAGCCATGAATCCAGCTCACCTTATTCATCACTGAGCCCAACCGTCACTGGCATCTGATAGTGTGGCACTGCATATTCTTCCCTTAATGTCGCTGTTTTCAATCTGTTATTTAGAGTGTGTGAACATGAAGTAGAGTGCGTCTACAACAAGTCAGTACAGCTGTGAACGTAGCCTATTATCAATCTATTACCAATTAATAACAAAATGATTAATTTATGCATGCTTTAGTAAACCACTTACCCAGAGGATCATCAATCCCAGAAAAATCCTTCTCCTCATTTAATAAAGTCTGTCATCCTTCTATGCCCTGGTAACTGGTCCCTCCAGAGCTGTATCATTTTGAAATAAATATACAACGAGCCAAACCACACCTTGGTCACACCAACCCTTTCCCACCCTGTGGATGTCCAACGCCATCCTAGTCTGGACTGTCAAAAGTGACTTTAACGCCAACTGTTCTGACAATCCTGTTCATTGCATTACCTGTTCAGATTAGCAAATCTCTGCACACTAGATTAAACATAATCAACATAGTCAACATTTTACTGTTTGCTATTCCACAATATTATAGATTCCAACGCTTCATCCTTATGTTGTTTGCTACATTATGTTTATCTAGAACTCCACTCTGTCTCTAAATGTTTCAGATTTACGTTTTATGTTTAGTTTCAAATCTCAAGAATTTGATCATAAATAAAATTTATGGTGTTATCACCCCTATCGGGGCTTACCTTTCCCACTTTTGATGATATTCCTCCCTCAAATATTGGCAATTACCCTCCTTTGGTGGTGAAAAACTCTTGGTGTGGTCAAGTAGGTGCTATAGGAAACAAAAGCTCAGGACAGAACAGTTATCAGTCATGTGCTTCATAAAATATTTTGCATATTTTATGATTTCATATTGATACTATGAGTGTAATGGTACATTCTAATTTGAATTGATCAAAACTAAACACAATAGCTTTTTCTTTCTTTACTTTGCTCTTGTTCTTTTGCAGTACCACATCCTATCACATGTCCCTGTCGGTTCTACTCTTCTTTTTATAATTTACTATTATAAGGGGAAAAAACCTCAGTCACGTGGACCAGTGTTTGTTATTACATATCTCTATTTTGAATGTATCAAGTCTACCGTTCCCCTGTTATTCATAAATATTGTTTAAGTTTTGGCTATTTTCCTCTATAAAAGTTAAGTGACTTTATACAGTGGCCTGCTATGGTTAATAGTAACACATTCCAGTCCTAAGTGAAATCCAACGTTTTCTCCACTGTAGCGTTTCGCATTCCCAACAATATAATGTGATACCTTAATCAAAACACAGCTAATAAAACACAATTTTCTTAATGTAAACATCAATAACTCAAAATTAGCAACCAAAGGGTTAAGTCTGCAGTTCCACACTGTCACGTGAAACTACAGTCTCCCCCTCTGATCTCTGTTATCCTCCTCCAAAAACAAAACAACACAAAGCATCCACCCGTCTGTAGCAGGTGGTTGAATTGTTGCTCAACATTCACTGCTCCTAAGGTCGGTGCAGTTTTTGTCTCAGCATCAAGTCAGTCAAAACTTTCAGTCTACATCGTCCGTCCATCCCCGTCCAGTCACATGCATTCATTCACACACATTCATACCAGATATTGCTGGTAATGGAGTTTCACGCACAACCTATTCGAGCATCCATCACCAGCAATATGACGTCATAATTTTAAAAGGAAAACAATTTCATGTTATTTTGCACTGAATTGATTCGCTGCAATCCTTTTAGACTCAGGACTATCTCCTGTGATCAGTGTCCCATATAAGTGAATTTCTCCAAAGCCCATTATAATAATGGAGAAACACACTTTGCGACTGTTTCCAGTAAGAATATTTCAATCTTTCAGGCCTGGTTTAAAGAGCTGATTCTTAAATCATGAACTCACAAATATCACCATCAGTGGATCACACCTCTCAGATTTCCTTATCTCCGTGCACTGTAACAAAAGCAAAAACAAACATAACCAATAAAATACTAATAAAATAACACATACTAGGGTCCGTTGTAGACATGTCCAAGCATAAAACCGTCTCTCTCTCTTCTAGAGAAAGAAAAAAATCCAAACCTCACTGATAAAATCAACCAGAAATTCACAGGAAAGTTTTTTGCTTCCTGCCGGGACAATATTGTGTGGGAACAAGAACCTCAGGTACCGTAGCACCTTTTGTTCCTCCTTGAATTAAATCTTAATCACAGAAAATGCGGCACTCTGACATAAAACTTACACTGTTAGTTCATCATTTTCACTCTGTACCACTGCTCCTCACCAGGCTGTGTGAAGCACAATAAACAATTCAGTCGAGGCCTTGAGCCATAAACAGACATCACGCACAGACATTGTTTTCATAACCAGACAATTTCAGACCTTGTTCCTTAAATCTACATAAATGCCCTCTGGGTGACATAAAACACATTTAACCAATAAGCAATCAATGGCTTCTTGTAACAGATAATATTATAATCCCACAATCTCTCATGTGAACTATGAGCTGAAAAAAATAAAGGTAAAAAAAGAAAAGAACAATTCACGTTCCTTATCTTATTTTATTGATTATCAATGATGTACAATCAAAACTATAGTTACTTTAGTGAAAGACTGCAACATACAGACCTCGGGCTCCTCCACTTTCACTGTGAGACTGCCTTAAGCTTTCATGTATGAGTGGGAAAATTGGGATCGGACCATTTACTGTCATTGATTATATTATGAAGTTATGGCTTTAAAAGCTGTTTTTATTCCCTGTTTTTCAATAGTAGAAATCACATTTAGTCCTTTTGAATTTGAATACATCTGATTTGAACATTGACCTCAAACTTGAACAGAGAGAATGAAGAAAAAAAACAAAACCCTGTATAAGACTACATGTACTTCCTCACTTAACCCTCTAAAACCGGTCAGATCGGGCACGCTCTGTTTTGCGTAACTTTTTTAAAATCCCGGTAGCACTGCAACCACGTGAGCTAGCGCAATAATTTTTTTGCATATGAAACCGGAGGAGTTGTACTTACATCTTATGCCATCAGCTTGTCCTAGGTCACGGTTTCCTTCCACATATAGCTTTGCAAAAACTGCATAAAAAGCACTTGCAGCAACAAAAACATAATATTCCAGAAACACGCTTTGCCAATCCGATCAGCTGTTCATAACACTTCCTACGTTGGAATAGACGTCAGCGCGAACTATCCATGTCCGCCATTTCCTGGCCGAAACCGGAAGTGACATCATTTTTGCGGAAATGTAGTTTTTTTGCTATCAGGGCCTCATGAGCCTATACTGGTGTTTTTAAAAGTTATCTTTGACTTTATGACTTTCTGTGTGGTTTCTGGGATGCTTAGGACTCATATTGCACTGCTGGAAATAATTTATTTTGATGCATATGCTGCTTTTTTGCCAATTTGCAGTATAATATTTATTTTCGTTTTTCCTGCAGTATATAAAGATTGGTGTATCTGAAAAATAAAACTATGAAGACACTCAAAATAAATTTCCTGTTTTTGTAAACTATTTTGTGCAATTTATTTGTATTTACAGTTTTGAGGGATAATCCTCTTAAATTTCTCTAACAAGAAATCTATGTTAAAAAAACAAAAACAATTTTCAATTTTTTTGTAGTTTATTGCACTTTTTTTTTTTTAGATTTTTTTAGATTGAAATTATTATGCACTTAATTCATACATATTAGAAAAAATTGGGCTATAATAGTTGTATTGATGTATAGCAACTTGAAATGCTCCCAAAAATGGCTCTACAGCATGTAAAAATATAATATAAGCTCTGGCAGACTTGGTTCTATGGTAGGTCTTAAAGGGTTATCTCATCAGCTGCACTATTTTCTACAACTTTGTCCGCTCCCCCAACGGGACAGTGAAGTTAAAGTGTCAGATACAAGGACATCAATGCATGCATCATCCAAATTTATATCAGGTAAGGTTTGGGACTTTTATGGTCTCACTTTTAGGTGTTGCAGTTATCAAACAGTAAAAGTAGAACAAGGACATAAACAGTACAATGTTTTGTTGTCCACTCTGACCTCCTCAAGCAGATCTCTGAGTCTCCTCACTTTCTTCTCTATCATTTGTGTAAGTCAGCAGAGGTTGCTGTCACAATGAAACAGAACTATGGATCCTAATAAACTGCACACGGACAAAGCCTGTGCAGTGACGTCCACACAAGGACAGTGTCTAAAGTGTTAAAAGATATGATGGAAAACAAAACAAGAAACTAGAGCCTATCAGGAAAACTAGTGAGTGGACCTCTGATTAAAGAATTTCTACCAAACTACAACTGCAGCTGAACAAATGAGCTGTTGGTGAAACTTTACACTCTGAAATATTGAAAGATTTAAAGGATGAGACAGCTCAGCACAGCATGTTATTAACTTCACACATGAAGTGGTTCAGTCCAGTCAGACTTCAGTTTTGCAGCCACCGTCCACATCTTGCTTCTTTGACTGGTCGTCACGGTAACTCTGGACTTTCCTCCAACGAATCCTGAAGTCTGTCAGTCCTTTTGACAGCATGAGGCCTGACAGCTGGACAAAATGTGCAGATGATGAAAAACATGAAGCATAGTTTGAACTTGTGTTAAGTTTGTGTTGGTGACTGAACTGCTGACCTGCTGTGAAACCTGCTGCTGGATCTCTGTGCTGTGCATGTCTGCCTCTGACTGAAGCATCATTTTCAGCACTGTTTGCTTTGTCACTGCTAAAAATGAACCACATATAAAAACACAAAGATCAGTATTTTATATGATGACAGGATCTTACAGTGTTTGCATTCTGGACCTCACCTTTGTAACAGAAAAGAAAGCGTCTGTGGTGACACTCGGAATCAGACCATATCCCTGCCATAAAATTTATTGTTACACAGTACTGATTTGAACCGTAGTTATTAGGCTCAAGAGGCTTCCAGTTAGTGAATGTGGAGGTTGTGTTGTCAGACCAGAAGGCCCAGGGATCCCTGTAGAGACCAATCCACACATACTCAGCCACTGATCCATTCAAAGTGAGCGTGATGTTGGATTTCTCCTCTTTGCTTCTTATACTGGTCAGGTCTGTGTGGTATGTCCTGCAGTACAACTGAGCCGCTGACCAGGAGCGTTTCTCCTTCACTAAGATGTAACTTGTATTGTTGGCTGTTAAGCATTAAAGATAAGAATTAATTTAAGAACATGCATGTTATGAAGCTCAAGCTCAAATTTTAGGATATCAAGGGCAACAAATCTTTTTCCTACCATTGTAACACAGGAAAGGGTAAGAATCTCCACAGGGTCTATCATTCATCTGTGTTTGTCCCTGAAGAGCCACACAGTATTCATTTGCATATGCACAGTCTGGTTGGCCGTTAGCCCAGATCAAAAATTCATGTGTACTGCCAACATAAAAAACTTTTCCCTCCATGGACCACTTCCAGCTGTAACGATCATCATAGAGCCCTATCCAAGCATAGTGATCATACTTTGGTGCCATTGAGAAAAGCAGTTGGTTGATGTCACTGTTGTAGATGGTGACCAAGTCAGTGAAGTGTTCTCTGCAGTAACTCTGAGCTTCAGTCCAGTTCATCAGCTTATCCACAAAGTGGTATTCTCTGGAGTGGGGAGGAGGAGTGGAAAGTCCTCCTGAAAAAAATATAAATATAAAAATATAAAGGGCCTGTCTTAATATGCGTACTTGTGCGTACTTGCGTTCTCGTGTACTCGTGATACGTCATCAGTCGGACACCAAGTACTGTTCCAATTCGAAGTAGGCATTAAGCCGAGAACGCGAAAAAGTCCCGGATGTGTTCTTGCTCCGCCCGTTTTATCGAGCATGCATCGGTGGTGGTAAATATCCCAGAATGCATTTCGTCCAAAATTCAAACGCGGCAATGGTGGACGAGCGGGGCTAAAAACTTTTAAATATTACTCTTTCTGGGTCACAAAATAAACTTTTAAGTTATTTTCAAGCGAGAATGTAGATGTGTAAACTTCAAATATCTGCTCGATTTATCAAGATATCATATATTTCCAAACGCGCTCCGACGTTTTCGGAGACGTCTGTGACCTGCCAGCTCCATAGCAGACAGCAAGGTCGAGGGATATTAGAGCCGGTGAGAACAGCGGACTCTCGGCACATCGTTTTAAACCCCCCTCCCCCGCGGTCTTTTCGCTACTAAGGTTAAACAAACCCCAAGACCCCAGCAGCTCTCTATAGTATTAAATGTCCACTAAAATAAAAGCATTCTAACATCTCACCTGCTTGTTTTTATTAAGGTATTTACACGTATGTACATGTACACTATTTTTATTAAGAGAGATTTCACTACTGAGGTTAAACATGATATATAAGTCAATTAGATCACTTCTAAATGTTAATGTTTGGTTTATTTCAGTGTTTTATTTGTTCCTGAGTAAACCGGTTTAGCTGTGATTAAAGTTAAGCTTCATAACATATTACTCACAGTTAAATTAAGAGGGGACGGCAGTAAACACTCCGGACCTGTGACATCATCAAGTACACTGGTGTTCTCGGCGAGTATGTACTCGCGTACTTGAGAATTGAGAAACGGCCAAAGTTTTTATTGGTGAAACTGGACTGTTAGACGAATCACTAAAAAGGTTTTAAAAATTAAGCCAATTTAAACCAATTTAAACATCGGAGCACTTTTGCAAACATGTGATATTTGAAGTTTGAGGCTAACCAAACATCACAAACAATAAAGTAGAATGAGTAGAAATAGAATTTCCGGGTGTTTTACTTTTACTCCTTACATATTTACAGATACAGATTTCTGTTTGTTTTCTTTTTTTCTTTTTTCTTTTTTTACATTTGTGTTATTTGTGTTTGTGTCATTTGTGTTTTAACACATTTTGGAAAGTCTGTATTTCACATCACTGTGTCTTGTCAAACACAAACGTATTTAATCTAAATGAATGGAACAAAAACAGAAAAGAATGTCCAGCTAGAGATTCCACCACCTGGACTTTTAACCATGCAAAGAGATGAAAGAGGCAAAAACATACAGTTTTTTTGTTTAAACATATGTTGCATATGTTTAAGACAACAGAAAATAGAACTATAGTTTTTAAGCTATTTATTTTTTTCTTCTCTGTTGTTAAACTGCAACAACTACATGTAATGCAACAATGTACAACTAGTTTTCAACCCTCTGAAGCCAGGCCAAGTGATGGTTCCTGTTGGTTCCTTCGGATGGCACTGTCACTTGGTGTTCACTCTCGCTGTGGTGTGTTTTCAGTTTGCGTTTCCCCTGTCTCCTCTTGTCGATCACAATCAGCTGTGCCTCCCTCCTGTGTGAAGTTTCCTCGTTCCCTTCTGTATATTTATAGTGTGTGTTCACTCATGTTAGTTGCTAGTCCGTCTGTGTTTCTTCCCTGCGTTTTCTCCCTGATTCGTCCATTCAGGTTCGTTTTGTTAGTCATTCCCAATTTAGGTTTTGCCTTGCTCGCCGTATTTCTGTTTTTGCCACCTGTGTTAATAAAAGCTTGCTCACTTCCAAGCCGGTGCCTGCATCTGGATCCTGTCTCACACTCACCACACGTCTGCCCCCGCAGCCGTGACATAAAATTTAATTTTATCTAATCTAATAACTTTAATCTATTGATGTTCAGCCTATTAATCAACAAAAGACCAAGACAGACTTTTAATTCATTTGAAAGCCTGATGCTTAGCCTCGTCCACCCCAGATGTGAAACTCAGAAACCAGTCTTACTTGTTATCCTGTATCGTCCACCTGGGCCTTACACAGAGTTTCTCTCTGATTTCTCAGACTTTATATCTAATTTAGTTCTGAGCTCAGATAAAATAATTATTGTGGGTGATTTTTAACATCCATGTAGATGCTAAAAATGACAGCCTCAACATGGCATTTAATCTGTTATCAGACACAATTGGCTTCTCTCAAAATGTAAAAGAACCCACCCACCACTTTAATCACACTCTAGATCTTGTTTTAACATATGGCATAGAAACTGAACATTTAACAGTGTTTCCTGAAAACCCTCTCCTCTCTGATCATTTCCTGATAACATTTACATTTACAATAATTGATTACGCAGCAGTGGAGAGTGGACTTTATCAAAGTAGATGTCTTTCTGAAAGCGCTGTAACTAAGTTTAAGAATATAATCCACCCACCGTTATCATCTTCAATGCCCTGTACCAACATAGAGCAGAGCAGCTATCTGAACGCTACCCCAACAGAGGTCGATTATCTTGTTAATAATTTTACCTCCTCACTACGTACAACTCTGGATACTGTAGCTCCGGTGAAAACTAAGGCCTCAAATCAGAAGTACCTGACCCCGTGGTATAATTCTCAAACACGTAGCCTAAAGCAGAAGACTCGTAAGCTGGAGAGGAAATGGCGTGTCACAAATTTACAGGATCATCATTTAGCCTGGAGAAATAGTTTGTTGCTTTATAAGAAAGCCCTCCGCAAAGCCAGAACATCTTACTATTCATCACTGATTGAAGAAAATAAGAACAATCCGAGGTTTGTCTTCAGCACTGTAGCCAGGCTGACAAAAAGTCAGAGCTCTTTTGAGCTTTAACGTTAACTAGTAATGACTTCATGAACTTCATGAACTTCTTCAAATAAAAATAAAATTCTTATCATTAGAGAAAAAAATATCAATAATCATCTCACAGATGTAATATTATCTACAGCTACTTTTAGTACCATTGATTTTTTTTTTTTTTTTTTTTTTTTTTGTCTCGTTTGGATCTTTAGCCATCAGAATTGTTGTCCTAAGGCCAAGAAAGATGCCAAGCAGATTTATTTTACCAAGTGGATCATCATGGCCTTGCCATATTGGTCCATTTGATTGAAAAGAATGAAAGAAAGAGAGGGAGAGAAAGAAAACCAGATGGGAGAAGAGACGGTGAGAAAGGTGGGAAGAAAGAAAGAAAAACAAACAAAACACCTGGATCACCTGTATGGAGAAAAAAACCCAGAAGAGAAAGCAAACAAAAAAAAAGAGCAACATACTAAATACAGCACCATCACAATAAACTAGCTAGCAGTAGATAAGAGTAGATACTAAATATTAAACAATATTGTGCAGCACGCAAGATAGACAGCGCACAATGTGCTTTGAGGCAGCAGCCAAGAAAAGTGTAGTCCGCGTCTGACCCAGGCACACAGGTGTGCACACAGGTGTGTACACCTGTGTGCACACCTGTGTGGATCAGCATGCTTGTATTCCAAAGGTTTCTCCATGTAACGATCTGCTAGGGAGTGTGGGGAGTCATAGCCCCGTCTCCCAGGGCATGAAGCAGGTATGGAGGAGATCCAGGCCCCAGATATCCAGAGGCCCCAGAGTACGAGGACCCGAGGAGGACCACCAAAAGGGGGGGAACCGTGCCACCCTCCTGGGAAGAGCTGAGTAGAGCCCCAAACCAGCAGCTACGGAGCAGAGGCATGCCCGCGGGCTCTGCCGGCAGCCAGCTGTGCCAGAGAGGACCGAGCTTCAGGCCCAGAGGCCAGAGGGCACCCCACCCCCCGGAAGGGGCCCAGCCGGGCCACAGGCACCAGGCCCCGCCAATTGGCCGCCAGGAGTGAGCCGGTACACACATGAGCGCCCAGCCCCAGTCGACAAGGAACACCGACACACCAACGTCTGAGGGCATCAGCCACCGGCAGGGAGTGTGGTGAGGGGAGAAAGGCCTCCATACCTCGGAGAGCCTGAGATGTTCCCAGAAAGGTTGAGTCCAACCTGACATATAGACACAGACGAACAGGCGCACGCGGACACAAACGTGCATTCCCACCCCCATATACACAACCAAATACTCGGCACTCACCCAACGTTATGGCCCTAGCAGGGCCTCCTCCTGATGGTGCCTGTGTGGGAGTGTCCTTCAATCGCTTCTGCCTGAGGTGCCACCTTTCCCTTTTACACAGCTGACTCTCGTCAGTAATTAAAAGTATTTAATCCCAGGGAAAGGTGAGCTCTTGGCCAGAGTGCCATGTGAGTGGTTACAGCTAGTGAGCTGTGTGTTTGTGGTGTTTGCAGCTAGTGAGCTGAGTGTTTGTGGTGTTTGCAGCTAGTGAGCTGTGTTATTGTGGTTTGCAGCTAGTGAGCTGCTCTCTTTCTTTTTGGCTTACGTTTTACTTTATTGACCAACGCCTGAGTTTTGTTTGTTTTCTTAAATGGTGATAGTGGCTTGTCCGTCTCTTTTAGTTGAGCTACTTTAATAAAACTCTTTAATTTAACCCTTATGCCTTCTTGTCTCCTTTTTCTGACCCGGACACTTTTTGTTACTTCCCCCTCACCGACTAGACCCCTCAGGGGAACAGTAGACAGACACAAATAGACACTGCACAGACAGTCACACTCCCCAAACATACTCTATACCCCAGGTCCAAGTACCCCCGCTCCTAAAGGGGCAAGCCGCACCTAGAACCAGGAGATGTAACCCTTCTCTCTGGAGTGGAGGCAAGCGGACCACCTCCTTATCTGCAGTAGCAGGGAGGCCTCGCATCCCAGACCCCAATCTGACGGCCAGCACCTCCTCCCAGCCCCCCAGCCCTGATGGCTAACAGAACCGGGGTGAGTGAAGACCCCAAACCTCCCTACACCCGCTCATATGTAGTGTTGCTGTGTGCTGTTCTAAAGTGCATTTAAAACACAGGAGAGCATGGTTCCTGCTTCCTCTCAGAGAGCAGAATGGCTCCTCCCGAAAACCCTTAGTGTCTATATGCATTTAAAATTGAGGGTAGGACACCAGTGCCAGAGGTGGGTTGGAATACACTGACCATCCTCTGGATGCTGTAAAATGTGCCCACCCCCAAGGCCCTATATGTATGTGTTATGTGAGAGTGTGAGTAATGTGGATGTCTAGGTTGCAGAATAAAATTGAGGCACAGGCGGCCAGAAGGGGACAGAGGGGGAGTGCCTCCCCTGCACCCTGGTGACATACCTGCACCCCAAGCCCTGCGTGTGTGGGTGGGTGTGGTAGAGCGGGAAAAGGGAGGCAGCTGAGGATGGGGAGGGAAGAATGAGACTTTCAACCCCAGATAGGCCAATTATGGATATTCGGATCCACATTATGTCAGCAGCTATTCTCCGCAGTGAACTATGTTAAAAACAAACACCGCTCACGCCTCACAGATGACAGCTTACAGTCCTGCGTAAAGATGAAAGTGACTTCGTACAGCCCCGATTTGCAGACGCTGTGCGCAGAGGTTCAGAAGCAGAAGTCCCATTATAAACATATCACGGCAGACCCGATGATGTTTGCATGAACATGCATTTCAGCATCTCTTTATTGACCACTTTTCACACACGGTTGCTGACGCATACAGGTGGTGTTAAAGCTCACAACCCGGCACACACCAACACAAGAGCAGAGAGAGCACAGACGTTAATGTGGCGAGGCGTGATTGCGGGTGCCGCTCAGGTGCGTCCGCCTCCCCTGCAGCGGCGCTGCAGACCACGCCCCGCCACACACATTAAACAGGTAAAATACATATTTAGGCAGAATTTTGCAAATATCTATTTTTCTTTTTTCAGCACCATAGTGCTTTTTTTCCAATTATTTTTTTAAAGTCAGGTCAAGGCTCCAAAAGCCCAAAAGGCTTTATTACTTTTTAATGCTCCAATAAATTCTTTAAAATAAATTCAACATTTTTTTGTCATAAATTCCTTTTAGAATGTTTATATAATGTTTCAAACAAGGGAATGCAGTTATTTTGGTATAAGGAGAAAAAGGTTTTGTCTTTTTATTTGTGGCTGATGTTTTAATAAATTACATTTTAAAACCCTTACATGAAATCAAATTACCCAAATGGTTTCAGTCTGTCACTGAGTGTTCATATGCTATCATTTGAATGCTTAAGATAATTATTACTGACCTGAGAGCAGTAGGATGAGCAGTAAACAGGTTTCTTCCATTCTTTGCGTCTGTATAATAGATACAGTCATTACGACGACTGTGCCATATTTATTTATGATATAAGATTTTTATCATTTAAAATTTCTTATCTCCATTCTAATAGCTGCTTGGTATATATTTAATATGTATATTTGCAAAATAATCATATGCAATAGTTTTTCAATGTTTACATGTATCTATATCTATCATGTTATAAAAAATGTTTAAATAATCATTTATAAGTTTTATCATTAATAAAGTAATGATGTATAACTTACCTGGCAGTTTATTTTTTCATCTGTTGACTGTTCTTTCAGAGAAGAAGACAAATATGTTTTAAATTATACTTTTTTATAATTCATTATCAAACATTTAGAATTTTAAATTCGTTTTGAGTGGTACCATGGACCTGCGTCTCTCTGGCTCTGACACAGAGTGCTGCCGCACCCAGACAGTAAACACTCTTATTACATGTCATAAAAACAGAATGTTAACGTGATTGGTCAAAAAGCTCAAAAGCTCATGTTTCATCTCCTGCACCTTTCAGACATCTCCCTATAAGGAGACATTGCTTCTAACATCACCATGGCAAACATCTCTTGTCAGGCCTGTAAAGTGAGTGGTGGCCATTCCCTAATAACTGATTGGTTGCTCTGTTTTTTTTCTCTCAGAGAGTCAGCCATACTTCTGGTGCCATCTCTAGTCTAGTCTCTGTCTACTTATGTCCTATAAAAGAATAAATTCTAACATGCCTGAAGCTTTAAACAAGGTTTTTATTTAATCTTCTAACAGATTTTACTGTCAAATGAGGACACCAAAACAGAGTGAATATCCTCTAGAAAATCGAGACATGTGAAGTTAATGATAGTTCAGATTAGAGATTTTAGTTAAGGAAACGCTGTAAGCTTTTATCTAGTATTACAAGTATTATACTTGTATTGTATGTTCTGAGCTTTGATCAAAGGCAAAATCAGTTTAATGATTATTCACCTTACCTTCTGTAATTTAAGATTAAGATCTGTTATTCGAGATCTCCCAAAATTAAATGTAGAGGCATTTTTCTCTCATGTAACCACACCTATGCTACTTTAAACCCATAAATTCTGTAAGTGACATGTCTTGATGCTTAAAGAAGCATAAGCAAGGTTACATGAAGGTGAATCTACTTCACCAGCATTCAAATCATTAGGGATATCAGGCTGTTAAAGTAGGTTTTAAAAGAAAGGCAAATAAGGTTAGATGTGGTTCTAGGAACAGACAACATGGTTAGTAGGAAGAAGTCAGAAAGGATTATAGAATGTGTGCTTATAAATAGTCTTCATGATTCAGGGAATTGAAGTTTTTATTAGCAAGCAATTTGTTTTTACATACTACTTTCTGTTGTCTGGTAAAGAAATATCATTATTAAAGCAGAGGGACTGATTGAATGGAATTAGATATTGTGCAAGTATTGTCTAAATTTTAGGAATACTACTGTGTCAACATTGTGGAAAAAACACAATGTACAAAGCACAACAGAGATTGACAGATGTAGGAATATTTAGCTGATTTAGAGTTTAGAAATGTGTTAACATAGAATCTAGTATTAATGTAGAGACACTGACACTGCCCTCAATGTAATAAAGGCCTGATTGTGTCATCAGCTTAGGAGTAGATTTTAGGAGACCCTCCCCAGTTGGACTGTGAAACTAAGATAAAGAGGAGTTAATGCTGAGTGGAAATTCCCCAGAGGATACCTGGGTGGGGGTCTCAACATTTGTAACTGGATAACTGTGGTCTGGAAGGGAGATGGACTTTTATGACCGGCAGGGAGTCACGTACATAGAGACACACACCCACAGTTCTTTAACTGTTACGCACCCACACCCACATGTGTACACAGTCACTCATGTGCACTCACACATACATACAGGTACGCACATACATTCACTCACGTGCGCTCACATAGGCATACGGGTACGCGCACACACAGGCACTCACGTGCTCGTGCATACACACAGACACAGAGTTTGGAGCACACCATGGGGGTTTTATGATGGGGTTGCCTCTATAAAGCTGGGTGTAACTAACAAAGGGGTGAAGATTTTGCAGAGGGCCATCAGCCTGGCAAGTCTTCCCTTCTAGAAGATACATGCTTAAATGAAGATAAATAAAGATGAGTAAAGATGAGTAAAGATGAATAAAGTTTTTGTGAAAATGACTACTGAGTCCGGTGCCGTCTCTGGATGCTCGAGGAATAAAAAGAACCGGGGTAAAACTGAATTCGCAACAATCAAAATAATAGTCAAAAAGGCATTCAATGAATCAAAATACAAATATCAAAATAGGAATTTAACCCTTTAAGACCTACCATAGAACCCAGTCTGCCAGAGCTTATATTATATTTTTACATGTTGTAGTGCCATTTTTGGGAGCATTTCAAGTTGCTATACATCAATACAACCATTACAGCCTAAGTTTTAATAACATGTCTGCATTAAGTGCATAGTAATTACTTATATTGCAAAAAAGTGCAATAAACTACAAAAAAATTGAAAATCGTTTTTGTTTTTTAACATATATTTTTTGTTAGAGAAATTTAAGAGGCTTATCCCTGAAAACTGTAAATACAAAAAAGTTGCACAAAATAGTTTCCCACTACAGGAAATTTATTTTGAGTGTCTTCATAGTTTTATTTTTGTAATACACCAATTTCTATACACTGCAGGAAAAACGAAAATAAATATTATAGTGCAAATTTGCAAAAAAGCAGCATATGCATCAAAATAAACTATTTCCAGCAGTGCAATATGAGTTCTAAGCATCCCAGAAACCACACAGAAAGTCATGAAGTCAAAGATAACTTTTAAAAACACCAGTATAGGCTCATGAGGCCCTGATGGTAAAAAACTACATTTTCGCGAAAATGATGTCACTTCCGGTTTCGGGCAGGTGATGACGGACATGGATAGTTCGTGCTGATGGACGTAGGAAGTAGCTGATCGGATCGGCAAAGCGTGTTTCTGGAATATTATGTTTTTGTTGCTGCAAGTGCTTTTTATGCAGTTTTTGCAAAGCTATATGTGGAAGGAAACTGTGACCGAGGACAAGCTGATGGCATAAGATGTAAGTACAACTCCTCCGGTTTCATATGCAAAAAATTTTATTGCGCTAGCTCACGTGGTTGCAGTGCTACCGGGATTTAAAAATAGTTACGCAAAACGGAGCGTGCCTGCTCTGACTGGTTTTAAAGGGTTAAAGTTGAAATGAATGCAAATATTGTGGTATAAGGAGAAAAAGATTTTCTAACTCTTCTTGTGGCTGTTGTTTTACAGTTTTTTCTGATGGCTTGAGCACATTTTTTGTAACTATTGGCTATTTTTGCAAAACTCTACACACAAATAAGAAAACTCGTCACCCAATCAGCAAAACATTGTAGTTTTCTTGTAAAAGCGAATAATCCTTACTTAACTCTCCACACCTTTGTAAAAATTGTATTTTGGTATCCAACAGCTAACACAAGCCATCATATTACAGTTTTTTCTGATGGCTTTAACCCTAACTGTGATTCTTATAGCACAATTCCTAAAACTATTAATACTTATAGCAAAACCACTCACTGAGTTTGCAAAACTAAAAGCACAAACACTGCTTTGCACTCAGTTTGCAATTTTGTAACACACACTTTGCCAAACTGAAGGCACAATTCACTGCACAACACTCTTTTTGCAGAACTTTAAACACAACTCACTGCTTACACTCAATTACCAAATTTCCAACACACTCCTAGCAAAATTATACACATGTATGGCTATCATTAACACTATTTTGCCAACTGTCTGGCACACTTTCACTTGTGAAAACTGTTTTAGATAATTAGTCCACTTTGCAATCAGCCTAAGCACTAAAAACAGGTCACAGGTAAGCTGTCTATGTGGAGTACAATGGAAGGAGCAGTAAGAGTGAGAAGAGTGAGAATCAGAGGAGGCCGAGGGAGAGGACGTGGAGGTGAAGAAGTTGGAGGAAGAGGACGTGGAGAAGCAAGAGGGTTAGAGGAAGAGGACAAGGAGGAGCAAGAAGAGGATGAGGAGGGGAAAGAGGAAGGGTAAGAAGAGTAAGAAACAGAATAACTGATGACATCAGAGCTACTATAGTGGACCATGTCATCAACCATGGGATGACCCTGAGGGAAGCTGGCCAACGGGTTCAGCCTAAACTGAGCCGCTACACTGTGGCAAGCATCATTAGGACATTTCGAAATGAGAATCGGTAAGTACTTTGTAGCACTGCCATACTCTAATGAGAAACACAACATACATGCAAAAATACTGAAATTGTTACTTTACAGAATTGCTAGACGTCCAGATGTTGGGGGCAGAGGCAGAATGTTCACTCCAGAGCAAGAGACCCATATAGTGAACATGGTGATTGCCAATAATGCAATAAGACTGCGCGAAATGCAGCAGCACATAATTGATAATGACACCATCTTTCAAAATATACACAGTGCAAGCATTTCTACACTAAGTCGTGTACTTGTGCGCCACAGAATAAGAATGAAGCAAATTTACAGAGTTCCTTTCGAGAGAAACACAGAACGTGTAAAGCAACTGCAATATGACTATGTGCAGGTAAGCTACTGTCATTGGTTCTGAATTTGGAAGTGCATACTGTAGTGCTGTGCATGGGCCTGATGTGTTGCATTTGTTTTGTCTTGTCCAGAGAGTGATGGAACTAGAAGCAGATGCAACGGGACATGAGCTACTTTTTGTAGATGAGGCCGGTTTTAACCTCAGTAAAACCAGGAGACGTGGCAGGAACATTATTGGACACCGTGCCATCATCAATGTCCCAGGACAACGTGGTGGTAACATAACCATGTGTGCAGCTATAAGCCAAAATGGTGTTGTTCACCATCATGCAACCATAGGCCCATACAACACTGCACACATTATTGCATTCATGGACACCTTGCATGACATGCTCACTGTTCAGAGACCAGAGCAGACCCGATATGTCATCATATGGGACAATGTTAGTTTCCATAGGGCTGCTTTGGTCCGCAGCTGGTTTACAGACCACCCATCCTTCATGGCACTCAACCTCCCTCCATACTCTCCATTCTTAAATCCCATCGAGGAGTTCTTCTCTGCCTGGCGCTGGAAAGTGTACGACCGTCATCCTCATCAACAGGTAGCCCTTTTACAGGCAATGGAGGAGGCATGTGGAGATATTGACCAGGCATCATGTCAGGCCTGGATACGGCATTCAAGGAGATATTTTCCCCGGTGCCTTGGACTGGAGGATATCGCATGCGATGTGGACTAAATTTTGTGGCCGGACCCAGAAAGACGACATGATGTAGGCTGATTGTCTTTTTTTTCCCTTTTTTTTGTGAAATTCCTATTTTGTGTTCTGACTTTGTCTTGGTTTTGATGAGTGTGAATAAACACCAATAATTGAAGTTTGGATCCTTGTATGTTTACATGACACTATGACAAAAGTGTGACCTCAAATTGACATCTGTACACAGAGAAAGCAAAAGCCAGATGTGTTTTGTATTCATACCATCAGTGTGCAGTTGGCGCATTGTGTGCTTAGTAGATGATGGCTTGTGTGTACTGTTTGATACGAAAACACCATTTTTACGAAGGTGTGAAGAGTTAATCTAGCTGTGTTCGCTTTTGCAAGAGAACTACAATGTTTTGATAATTGGGTGACAGGTTTTCTTATTTGTGTGTAGAGTTTTGCAAAAATAGCCAATAGTTACAAAAAATGTGCTTAAGCAATCAGAAAAAACTGTAATAAGCACACAATGAATCAACTACACACTGATGGTATGAATGAAAAACACATCTGGCTTTTGCTTTCTCTGTGCACAAGGTAGGCTATGTCAGATTGAGCTCATACTTTTGTCATAGGTCCATAAACATAGACGGATCCAAACGTACTGGTGTTTATTCACACACATCAAAACAAACACAAGTGTTTATTTCCAAGTCAAAACGAAATAGTAATTTCACTGAGGAAAAAAAGAAACCAGTCTACATCGTGTCGTCTCTCTGGATCTGGCCACAAAATTTCGTCTACATCACATGCAATGTCCTCTAGTCGAAGAACCGGGGAAAATATCTTCTGGAATTTTACATCTATGGTATTGTTGTGTTTCTCATTAGAATATGGCAGTGCTACAGATCTTAGTGCAAAGTGACTGTACTAACCGATTCTCATTTCAAAATGTCCTTATGATGCTTGCTACAGTGTAGCGGCTTGAGTTAGGCTGAACCCGTTGGCCAGCTTCCCTCAGGGTCATTTCATGGTTGATTACATGGTCCACTATTGTAGCTCTGATGTCATCAGCAATTCTATTTCTTACTCTTCTTACCCTTCCTCTGCCCCCTCCTCGTCCTCTCCCCCCTCCTCGTCCTCCTCTTGCTCCTCCTTGTCCTTGTCATCCTCTTCGTCCTACTTCTTCACCTCCACGTCCTCTTCCTCTGCCTCCTCTACTTCTCACTCTTCCTCCTCCCTCCATTGTACTCCACACACAGAGCTTACCTGTATTATAGAGCTTAGGCTGACTGCAAAGTGAACTAATTATCTAAAAAAGTTTTCACATGTGACAGTGTGCCAGACAGTTGGCAAAATAGTGTAAATAATGGCCATAAATGTGTATAGTTTTGCTAGGAGTGCGTTGATCATTTGGAAATTGAGTGTAAAGCAGTGAGTTGTGTTTACAGTTCTGCAAAAAGAGTGCTGTGCTGTGGATTGTAGCTACAGGTTTGCAAAGTGTGTGTTACAAAATGGCAAACTCAGTGCAAAGCAGTGTTTGTGCTTTTAGTTTTGCAAACTCAGTGAGTGGTTTTGCTATAAGTATTAATAGTGTTAGAAAATGTGCTGTAAGAATCACAGTTAGGGTTTAAGCATTCAGAAAAAACTGTAATAAATACATTGTTTTTAAAAACATTACATGTAAACTGATTACCCAAATGACATCAGTCTGTCTCAGTGTGTTTTTAGGCTATTTCATTTATTTATTTGTTATTTCAAATGTTTAAGATATTAATATTACTGACCTGACAGCAGCAAGGATGAGCAGTAAACAGGTTTCTTCCATTCTTGGCTTCTTTATAACAGATATTATTGTATCGGGTTTTTTATCACCCATCGTTATCATTTAAGGTTTCTTATCTCCAGTCTAATAAGTTGTCAGTATAATAAGTTACTTAGTATATAGTTTGGTGTGCATATCCAAAATAATTATATCCAATATATTCTGAATGAACAATTGCGTCTTTACAATAATGGTTTAAATCATCAAATATAAGTTTACAAGTTTTGTCATTAATAAATTAAAGTTGCATAACTTACCTGAGAAGTTGTGTTTTCATCTGCTGACTGACACTGACTTTTAAGGTCTTTGTTTGTTCTTTAATGTTAACGTAATCAGTAGTTACTGATTACATCCCAAAAAAGTAATCCAGTTACTTTGCTGATTACTTATTTTAAAAAGTAATTAATTACTTAGTTTCTTAGTACTTACTTTTTAAAAACATGATTTACAACCTTAATAGGCGATAAAGCGATAGATCTTTCAGCCCAATTCTACTTTTTTCATCATACAAAATGTAATCAAATGGAAAAGTCTCTTTTTTTAAAACTTGTTTTATCAGTTTTAATCTTTTAACTTTATGCATCAAGCAAACATTAAATTATATGCAACATTCTCTGACTTGAAGAAATTAGTTTAACATTTAAACTTATTTTCTGCACATCCCAGCACATAAAATAAAATATTTTGTTTGTTTACACTCAGTCTTTCAAATAGATGCAAGTAAAACACAGCAGAAAATAAATAAAATCAAAGACTAGCAGTCCTGTATTTTCATATTTTCACCTGTAAAGCAGGAGTGGGGTAGGCGGAGGTGTGCTCTGGTGCAGGTGTGCCACAGCGGTCAGTTGAAGAATCCGCGAGTTTCTCTGTGAATTTCCCATTACGTTGTTGTGCACTCGGTGCTTGTTCAGGGGGGGTTTTTTCGCTGTAAAAATAAGTTTTCTTCACACGCACAAAGGACGCTAATGTTTTTGTCACTTTTTATGGAATCAAACTCAAAGTAAGGTCAGTACTTCCACGCTTTAAACATTGCATGCTCATACTCTCTCCTGCACTCAATATATTATCCATTGTTAATCTGCGCACAGCTGTTGTCACGAACGTCGCACTGTCACGAACGTCATTGTCATGACAACAATTTTAGTAACGCAGTAATGCAGCGTTCCTACGGGAAAGTAACGGTAATCTAATTACTGTGTTTGCAATAGTAATCCCTTATTTTACTCATTGCTTGAAAAAAGTAATCAGATTACAGTAACGCGTTACTTGTAACATGTTACTGCCCATCTCTGGTTAGAAGGCACTGAAAAGCATAGAAAACAGTGCTTGTGTGAATGGGTGTGGATAGGTGAATGTGGCATGTTTTATAAAATATTTTATAAAAGTGAATTAGTTTAACTTTGTAAACTTTAGAACATTCAAACTAAATGTTCCTGTGATGCAGGTAATTCTATAAGTAGTTCATAATATTCTGTATCAACAAAAAATATGAAATGAACCCAACTAATCATCCAAGCCATTAATTACCCGGCAGGCTTCGCGTACCTCTACATGCAATCTGACTGGCTGATTGCATGTGATCACAGTGTAGGTAAGGTGGGTATTTGTGATGTGGTCAATGGCAGGAAAAGTGTAGAAAATTACTAAATCTAGTAAAACAGATTTTACTCTGGCTTACAAGTGCAATGCACTGATTATCTTTGTAAATTATGAAAGAGAGGGCACAGGTTTGCCTGTGAGTTCTTAGCATCTAAGCAAATCAGTCAGTCTAAATCACAATTTACCAGAGTGTACAGATTAGTGTTGCTGTTTCAGGACAAACTGCCACGGCTCCTGTCCCCTCTACCAACTCGTCATGTAGATGAGTCAGTGAAACAACTGATCATCCATCCTCTTCATTTCAGGAGGCTGTAACTAGGGATGGGTACCGATATCTGGTGCCATTATGGCACCGGTTCTGACATAAATGGGAGTAACCAGACCAAAAAGCAGCGCACATTTTGGTGCTCTTTATCCTGAGATGTGATACACTTCAGATTCTAGCCAATCATTTTATGTTTCCAAGGATAGTAGGCAGGCCCAGATACCTCCGTTCTTTTAGAGCAGAGCTACAGATTAAAAATGCCAAAGGCGAAGTGGTCAAAGTCTGGCTGTACTTCACAGCAAAAGATGCAAACTCAGCAGCCTGCAACAAGTGCTTTAAGGTGATACTGTGCAAAGGAGGTAACACCTCGAATCCGATGAAACACATAGCGACGCATATCATTTTGTTAAAAGGCGAGAAATGCACCGTATTTGATAGCTTGCTGCCAGACCTCACACCAAGCACATCTACTGTGGGTGTGGTGCCGCGCAGTTAGCAACATCCCCCAAGAACCGGAAGAGGAGAGTCCTGGCCCCTAGCCCTGCCAGTGTAGCAGAAATGATGACGGATGATGATGGCAGCAGCAACCTTTCTTCTCTGGGCGAGTAGCTTAATGTTGTTCGTGTGTAATTTACGTTGAGCAGGCTAACCACGTAATTAAATTAATGTACGTAAGGTGAACTAGCAAACACCGTCGTAGTTACATGCGGCTGTCTTCTTCTTTGATGGCAGATACTCCCTTCACCCTGGCCAAGAAGGTTATAATGACCAAAGAAAAAATGGAAAACAGCCAAATATGGGAGGTTTTTGGGCAAAGTTTGTGATTTTTCCATTGTTTAACCCTTTAAGACCTACTATAGAACCAAGTCCGCCAGAGCTTATATTATATTTTTACATGCTGTGGAGCCATCTTTGGGAGCATTTCAAGTTGCTATACATCAATACAACCATTACAGCCTAGATTTTAATAATATGTATGAATTAAGTGCATAGTCATTACATAAATTGCAAAAAAGTGCAATAAATTACAAAAAAATTGAAAATCGTTTTTGTTTTTTTAACATATATTTCTAGTTAGAGAAATTTAAGAGGCTTACCCCTCAAAACTGTAAATACAAAAAAGTTGCACAAAATAGTTTCCCACCACAGGAAATTTATTTTGAGTGCCTTCATAGTTTTATTTTTGAAATACACCAATTTTTATACACTGCAGGAAAAACGAAAATAAATTTTATAGTGGAAATTTGCAAAAAAGCAGCATATGCATCAAAATAAACTATTTCCAGCAGTGCAATATGAGTCCTAAGCATCCCAGAAAGGACACAGAAAGTCATAAAGTCAAAGATAACTTTTAAAAACACCAGTGTAGGCTCATTGAGGCCCGGACGGTAAAAAACTACATTTCCGCGAAAAATGATGTCACTTCCGGTTTCGGGCAGGTCATGGCGGACATGCGATAGTTCGCGCTGACGTCTAATCCAATGTAGGAAGTGTTATGAACAGCTGATCGGATCGGCAGAGCGTGTTTCTGGAATATTATGTTTTTGTTGCTGCAAGCGCTTTTTATGCAGTTTTTGCAAAGTTATATGTGGAAGGAAACTGTGACCGAGGACAAGCTGATGGCATAAGATGTAAGTACAACTCCTCAGGTTTTATATGCAAAAAAAATTATTGCGCTAGCTCACGTGGTTGCAGAGCTACCGGGATTTAAAAATAGTTACGCAAAACAGAGCGTGCCCGCTCCGACCGGCTTTAAAGGGTTAAGCACTGCTTCCAGCCAAGAGTGATACCATATATGTCCTATAGCTGCAGAAAAGTCTAACATTGTTATCTTTTTACAAAAAGCAGCTAAAAATAAGAGGTTTTTGGACAAAGTATGTGTTCTCCATTCTTTAAGCACCGATTCGATCACCGTTTAAGCACCGGCACCGTTTTAAAAGTACCAGTTTGGTACTGGTATTGGATAAAACATAAACGATTCCCACCCCTAGCTGTAACCATGATGGGTAAAAACTTTTGGGACATTGAAGTTTTTGCAGATTCTCAGAAAACTTGTTAATTAAACTAATCAAGCCCAACAGTGTGTTTTTACACAGCAGTGGTCGCTCAGCCTCAGAAAAATCAAAAGTCTGAAATTAGATCATATAAAATTAGCATCACCTCCATTCCTGTCCAACACATCTTCTCCTGTCACCTAGCAACTGTGACAGCAGCATGTAATAGGCTAGACCGTCCACTGCAAGTCTCTCACTTACAGCCTTCTTTGGCCTGAAATGATGGACAATTGGCTGAAGAGTCCACAAAGCAGCCGCTGCCTCAAACATACATAATGTTTTTTTATGAAAGAATAAAGTTACGTTGAAACCAAGCACACCATTGTTTTTCTTGTGACATTACAAATAAGTTTGATGTGTCACATGGCCCTCTTCCTATTGAAAAAACAAAAGTTGTATCCAAGATAGCCGACTTCTAAATGGCCACCATGGTCACCACCCATCTTGAGGAGTTTGCCCCCTCACATATACTAATGTGCCACAAACAGGACTTTAATATCACCAACCATTCTGATTTTATTACGGTGTATCCATATAAGTAGCCCACCCTGTATAATAACATCCACCGTTTAAATGCAGATTTCTGTCACGTGAGCATTTGATGGGCTTTTGGGATCAAGAGGCAACAAGCAGGTGAGGGTCACCAGCAATGTTCCCTCTAATTTTTCATGTGTCTGAGCGAACACACAAACTCCCTGGGCAGTCCCTTGGACCACTGTGAGCAACATTAGACGTGTGCACTGTGGTCACACCAGCATCGAATCCATCCAAGTTACATGGTTTATTAAAATAATCAAATTACAGCATTTACATTTATGTTAGACTACTTTTAATTAAGCGCTTTAGCCCACTTACAATGAAAATTTAAAAAATAAATCTTGTTGATGACCTGCGTAGTATGTTAATGTTACAGGTACCAGATGACAGCTATATGTGTGTCCTGTTAACAGGAAAGAAATTATCAGACAGGGAGACGTGGCTTGCCATTCCTGAATACTCCGCCATTATTTATTCAAATTCACAATTATGCACTCCTTTTATTACTTTTAACGTATTACAACTGTGTATTTACTTATTCCTAAACATAGCTCACACATTCTCCATATGTCTTCTGTTACCAACTAGACAAAAGGGAATTAACACATTCCAATGTCATAAACATGACATTGTTTATGACATTGGAAGACTTGGTTCAAAATGAATTCCAACAAGACAAATATATAAATCTCAAATAGTTGAAAGAACGATGCAATCAGCACCATCTTGACAATTGCATTGAATTCATGGAAACATTTTATGGCAGAAAACAAGGGACTAAAACAATACACAATAATGGAGGAGCTGATCACTAACATCACAGAGCATCAGAGGTGTGTGACCCAAACTAACATGCTAACCATAGCATGCTGCTGAAGCCGTAAACAAATACTTACAAAAGTCTAATTTACCGTACTACACAACGTTTTGCGCTTTTAGTTTCCAGCCGTAATGGTTAATGGATGTGATTGCTGTTATATTCTATTTCTGGCACGATACCAAGGGCGTAGATTTGGTTTTGGCATTGGTGGGGACGGATGATTCAACCACCAAACCCTGCCCTGTTTCTTTTTTTCCCTTTTTGTCTTTGCTTCTTGATAAAAAAAAAAGGAAAGAAGGAGAAATATACTTGCCTACATATGCTATTCTACATGCTTTTAAACCATTTAAAATTACAATTCATAGTTTTCTATGTGAATTATATAATGTTAAATTACTAATAAACAAATGACTAAGTATTTTAGACTTTAGTATACATACAAAAATAAAAATAGCTTCAAATACAGTCATTACAATAAAAGAATATGACTTTAGGACTTAACAACATTACTTCAGTTATAGTACACCAACATCTCTTATACATTAGTACTAAGGGAACACATCAATGACCTGGTGATTTTTGTCCCTAAAACTACTCATCTAAGATTACCACAAAGTAAACGATCTCTCAGCAAAATTATGCAACATTTTAGGCACTATTGTCCCGATCAAATCAGTGAGCTGGGATTTTTTATTCTAAAACTAAACTGCAGTTACAGCAACAGACATTAACACTACTGGTGTCCCACACTACAACCAATGTCCACTATGTGAAGTAGCCAAACACATGCCTTCTTCTCTCGTTATCTGAGATGAACTGCTGGAATATTTGTTTTACATCTACACTGTCCAGTCTCTCCTGGTGGACATGGCAACACATTATTCATGGTTACATATAATTTTAGACTGATGTGGACTGTGAAAAGATTTTACCTTATTACCTTTATGTTTAAGCTTATTTAAATTGCACAGTAATGCCTGTACATAGCGTATCAGCAAATTCTTTAGCTGCAACAAAGTGATCACATGAGGAAGTTGCTCAAGTTTAGACAACACCCACGTGTATTGTTCTAACCCACTACAAGATCGTTAATCAACTTGTCCATCTTCGTCTTGCAAGGTTGCATCCTGTGCAGCCTCGTATGCAAGCAGCAGATAAGAAGTTGTTTTTTCCTAACTTGTACTCCACCCATGAGTGTTACGTGAGAGGACAGTATATAATAAACTCTGAGTGAATGCCTGGCGCGCTTTGCCTACACTTTCTGTAGTCAACGAAAGGTGTCAGGTAAACGTCCATGTACATGAATTAACTCTGGGCCCGTGATTCTTTGCTTTTCTGAGGTTTTTCTCCTTACATGGACCAAAGCCTGAAATGATGTGCCGGGAGTTTGCTGTTCTCGTCGGCTCAGATATTTGAAGTTTACTCAGCTACATTCTCGCCTGAAAATATGTTAAATGTTTATTTTGCAACCCAGAAAGAGAAATAACTCAAGTCAAAACTGTTCTTGCTTTACAAGCCTTTATTATTAAAATACATAAAACAATACAATGCAAAAATAAGAACTAAGAATATATATTTATCTTGTAACATGTGTTTCTACTACTCTGGGGACCAGATTCAGATCCACCTTGGAATTTTCCATCATCTCAGTAAGATATTGTGTTTTTTAAACTGTCTTTAAAGTGGATGAAAATTTGCTGGACTCTGATACTTAGCGAATGAACTCCCATATATCGTGGAACAGTAATGAAACTGCTAATCAGAGTGAAAGTGCAATTGATTATTACACTGAAGCCCGATATTATTTGGCATACTGTTAACTTATAACCAGCTATTTTTTTGTTTAGCTGGCTCTTGTCAGCTGTCCAGAGACATCCACAAATCATCTTCTTCTAAGTCAACAGGTTGAAATGGGAACAGCTTAAATGTCTCACTCTGTGAGTAAGGAAATTACTGCAACAATAAGATGTTTTCAAATATTGCTAAAACCTCCCAATTCTTTCGACCTTTGGGCTGAAGGAAGGACAATACTCGGTGTATAAATGCTCAATCAACAATCTTTTATTCCATACAATTCAACACTTTATGAGCATAAACCATCCGGATGGGGAGACATGCATGAAGAGGGTCACAGCAAATCTCCAACTGGTGGAGGGTTACTCAAACTCTTATAGCCTCTAGTGGCCCCCACCTAGTCGTAAAAACCTAAACATTCACATTCTTTCTAACTCCTAGCGAGCCTGACTTATGGCCTTGGCTCCCTATTTCGTCTGCCTTCAACAACAGTGGGAGTGAAGTCTCCCGTGGAATGTGCTCTGTCTCCTCTACTATCAGAAAAAGCAAAGTCCTGACTCTCTGAAAACAGTATTTCTCATAACTCAGCAGTATAATGCATCATAAACAATATCATTCATTCACACTGAATCAGCAGTCTAATGTAATACAAATCAGTTTAATAACTGTAATAGTTATCACCTTCTTCTAATTCAGGAGAATACTGCAAACTAAAACTACATAATAATTTCACAATCATTAATCAGGGGTATAACGTGGTATGAGATAATATTATAATCCCACAATCCCCCCTTGTGATCTCTTTTTAAAGAGATCACTTACATCTTGCAAGCCAGTTTTACGAGGTTCTCTTCTTGCCCTTGAGGCCCTCTCTCCCCCTTTAATGGGTGGACCATATGTGGGATGACCCCTGTGTTTGGGCAGTTCAAATGCAAGGAAAACAATGATTACAACAACATCAGTAGTAGTAGACACTCCCATCGCTCTCCAGTTCTCCCACAGCTTTATTTTGGTACTCCAGTTTCCCACCCCCATCTTGGTGCTACCTTGTGCCCTCAAATGTACTCAGACTAGAACCTCTGTCTAAGGATCTTTTAATCTTTATTTTATTGCTGCAGCTATCAGTGTCTTTCAGTCGGGTGATTCTCTGCTCTTCTTTCTTCGACCTCAGGGGTTAGACCACCCTTCAGTCGTTGCACAGATCAGGGGATTATTCTGCCCCGATTTCAAACAAAGATCTGTGTATTCTGGGGTCACCGCCGTGGCCCCCTTTTTACCAAGAGCCTCTCAAACCTCGTTGGTCTGGTGTTCCTGGTTTTTCGCCAACCACTTTATGGTTATTGCTGTGTTTATGGGATCCATCCTTTTGAGATGACTAGCTGGAGCCCAAACTGCATGACCCTTGACCCCAGTTGCTGTCTTCGGAGTCTCTGTGTCTATCTCAACTGTGAAGGTTCCTCATATCTCCATGACCTCGTCTGGTGTCTGTTCTTTTTTCTGTAAGGCAGAAAACCAAAACACTCTCTGTCTAGCATTAATAATCTAATGTTGTTATCCATTGTTCTTCAAGTGATGCAAATTTGGTTTAGAATATCATGTTCAAGACTCTATGACCCAGGGACTTATTCTAATCATAATCTATGTGTGTGTAAGCGTGTTTGCATCCTCTGCACTCAAAGTCAATACCTACAATATATCAGTCCGGACATCACGCCGAACGAAGCTTATGACCTTCAAAAGACTGAGTGCCAACTCATTATGAGCACATTTGCAATGTGTGTATGAAAATAAAAATAACCACTTATTTTTGTAAAAGGAAATCAAAAGCAAATTAACCATTTTTAATTCTAACACATTATAAGCTTAAGTTTTACCAAACCTAAATTATTAAACACACAAATAATGTCATAAAATGTTCATAAAACCATTGTTTGATGTTAAAACTCAACTTCCCCCTTTTTGACACACTCCCATGTGTAAATTCACCGGGGCTAGAAAATTAAAAGAAAAGGTTATTGACAGAAACTATCAGAAATTCTCCTCTCGAGTATTGTTGTTGTTGCTCAGGGATCATAGTTTTGCAGCGCAGCTCTCTGTGGCTATATCCCAATTCAGGGTCTCTAGCCTTAAAGGCCGCATTTTAAGGCCGATTATGTCACTGACGATTTTATGCATTTTATGATGATCATGTTTCAAAGATTTTTATTGACAAAAAAACAACATGTTGTTCTGGAAGTAGTGCCACTAAATATAATGGTATTTTTTGTAATGGGACCATACCTATGTTTCTTTAAAACCACATTTTCTGTAAGTGACGTGCCTCAATGCTTAGAGAAACATAATCAAGGTTAAACAAAGGTGATTCTACTTTACCAACATGTAAATTATTAGGAAAATCAAGTTGTTAAAGTAGGTTTTAAAAAAGAAGCAAATAAGCTCAGGTGTGGTTCTAGGAACAGACAACAGGGGCATTAGTAGCAAGAATTGGTGAAGCATGATGGATTCTGTCCTTGTCATATGTCTTCATAATTCAGGGAACTGAACATTTTATTGGAGGACAGTTCCTTTTTACCAACTACTTTTTGTTCCATGATAAAGAAATATAATTTTTAAAGCCAATGGACTCATTGTATGGTATTAGATATGGTACAAGTATTGTGTAAATATGAAGAATACTGCTGTATCAGCACTGTGGAAAAAAGCACAATGTGCAAAAGTGCAGTTAGAAGTCTGAATAAAGGCTATAAAGCAGCAAAGTTGTCACCACCTCATTAGAAGAATACTATTTAAATTTTTTTGTGTTTTGCAATCTGCAACTTTTTAAGTATTATCTTAGTGCCTTGCAACACTGGGGGTAAATGGAGCTTCAGCTCCATAGAGATAAATATGCTGGACGACAAAAGTTATAATGAGCCACTATTCCTACAAATCATGTGAGACTGTAAGGGATATTTTCAGAAGCATATTTCCTGAGAGTGACATAGAAAAACAGTTTACTGGTGAAGAGAGAAAAGTGGCATACCTCACTGCATTTAGGATTGCTCCTCATTTCTCCTAACTAATGAAAGCTAAAGGCAAGAAAGACGTCTCTTTGATGAAAGTCTGGACAGGGAAATGAAGGAATGTCAGCTTGACATGCACATGAAATTATGGAATGATAACCAAGTAAAATCGCTGACATTACTGTACCTGACATTATTTTTCATGGGTCATGACACTGCAGTGCAAATGTATGAGAAGATTGAAAAAAGGTGTTCTGGTATAGGCTTCCAGAATCTGATTCATTTGTCAATGGATGGTCCAAATGTGAACTGGAAGACCTTCTCACTGGCCCAGCATAACATTGAAGAACACACAGACTGTTACGGCCCTAGCAGGGACTCCTCCTGGAGGTGCCTGTTTGGCCGTGACCTACAATTTCTTCTGCTACCTTTCTCTTTTATACAGCTGCCTCACATCAGCAAGAAAAGGTATTTAAGGGAAGAGAAAGGTGAGCTCTGGTGCCAGAGTGTCATGTGAGTGGTTGCAGCTAGTGAGCTGTATTTTGTAATTGCTTGCTCTTGCTCTGTGGAGAGGAGTGTATTTGGTCACTAATCTCTTTTTGACTTTTCAGTTTACTGACCAATGCTTGAGTTTTGCTTTGTTTCTTTAAATGGTGATAGCAGCTTATCCATCTCTTTTAGTTAGTACTTGATTGAAACTTTAATAAAACTCTTTAATTTAACTCTTTTGCCTCCTTATTTCCTTTTTCGTACCTGGACACTTTTTGTTACTTTCCCTCATCACCTTGACCCTTTAAGGGGAACATAACACAGGCAAAAACATGTTAAATGTTGGAAGTTGTGGTTTGCATAAACTACATAATGCCTTCAGAGCAGAGTGTGCAGCCACAGACTAGGAGCTGGGAAATGCTCTGTCAAGCCTTAAATGACTAATCAAGGATATTCCAGCACGTAGGGAAGATGACACAGAAGTCACTGGTTCGACGTCCTTTCTTCTTCAGTTCTATAATCATTGATGGCTTGAAAATGTGGAGGTGGCTGAGCACGCTCTTCAGATTTTGCCCTTTCTGAAAATGTATATCGGTGCTGCCAAAAAAACACTGTAACAGAGCCAACAACAAAGTCTTTCAAAATGGCTCAGATGATTCTGAAAGATGAACTTTTCCCAGCAAAGCTCAACTTCTTTATAATGTTAGCTAGGGAAATCACTAGCTTGTCAGACTGACAAACCGTTGCTGCCATTTTTGTGCCGTGATCTCATAAATATCCTGAGGAGTTTAACTGATAAGTTTATCAAGCCCAAAGTGAGAGTTTGATTTGTCACAGAGTGAGCACTAGAAAAACACATAAAGAACAACTTAGGAGCTGCGAAGCTGAGACTTGAGTTCAGGCAGAACTGTAATGTATTTTTGTTGAAGATGGTCACCAAAATCTTTGAAAGGGCACCACTTAAATATCCTGTGAGAAGGCTGTCAGTTTTGGATCCAAGGGTGTTCCTCAAAAGCAAAGAGTTAAGTGTCTGAAAACTTACCACTATTCTACGACTCCTTGTGGAAGATGGCTTTGTCAAAGAAAAATGCTGAGAAGAAATTCTCAAGGAGTTTGGCCATTTTTATGACCACATCATGGTTTCGGCATCAAATTCTTTCAGGAACATCAACCCACTATGTGGAAGGTTGGATGAATTTTACAATGGAAATTTATCCAACAAACCAGACTTTCACTACCCATAGAGATTGAAAACGTGATGTCATTTCCGGGATAAAACCGCAAAGGATTGTAGGTAGAAGTGGTAAGTGGTACTAGCACCGCTGGCTATTAAAATTAGAGGTGGGTTTTGATTATCAATTTATCGATTGAAATTTATTCTAGCTTGGATTACGTAATATCAATTCGATTCTTAAAACTAAATTTATTTTGCCCGAAATGCCAGAATCTCAGGTTAAACCTCACAAAATTTCAAAAGCCACCAAACAGCTAAAATAGTAAATGAGAGCAGAAACACGGATTCTGCACAAAGATGTAAACACAAAGCGTGGACCCGCCGACGGATCAGAATCAGCGAGATGTGGCCTTTCTCACCCGACGGCACGGATACGGTCGGGGCTGAAAGCCGGCAGCTCGCTGATTCTGATGATTCCTGATTTGATGCTTTGTGTTTACTCCCCTTTTTGCACTAGATTCTGAAGCTGCAGGTTTTATCTCTCTCCAAACAATATTGACTGAACCAGCAGCAAAAGACGATCCAAACTACGCTTCACATTTAATTTCACATAAACATCGTCATTAATTCGCTCTTACTTACAGTTTTCTTCCACCACGATAAAATCACACTTCATGCAGAGCTTGCTGTCTCTTTCTCTCTGTGTGTTTTTAAAGAACAATTTCCCAGCTAAAAATCTGTTTTCTGTAGTGATGTGAATTCTGACTCTTTTTAGTGAGCCGAGCCAAAAGAGCCGGGTCTCAAAAAAGAACCGGCTCTTTCGGCTCCCAACAGGCTCTTCATGTTGTTTTGTTGCTTTAATTATTATTTTGTTATCAACAACAATATAAAATTATGCACAAAAGAAATTACTAATGTAAAACAACATGTTTTTATTTATATGATTACATATAAATATATGCGGTGGCCCCCAGAGACAAAACACGTACAAACTCCAAAGAACATTTCTAGTGTTAACTGAACTTCCAAAACAGAGATACCTAGACCAGTTAAATTACACAACTGAAAGCATATGTGCATTGTTTCTGTATTAATACACAGGTACTCATATATATTGAAATAATTAAAAAAAAAAAAAAAAAAAAGGTTCATTTACCTTTTACTACCACACACAAATCAAGCCAAATCTTGCTTGGCTTGTGTCCACAAGGTAACAAAAGCTCAACACTGCCCCCTAGCATCCTGGAGCATTTCTGTTGTGTTTTGGAGTTTGTACGTGTTTTGTCTGTAGGGGCCACCATAAATATACTTTTATTTATTCACTCCGCACAAAATGTAATAAATAAATAATTTAACCTGTGGGACCAGGCCATGGCTCTTCAGACCCTTTAGCAGATCATTAAAACATTTTAAACACAAGCACGCTCATTTACACAGGTGTACAAATGGGTGTTCACAGACACAAACTACACCTTTCCTGGATGCTACCTCAAGGCACATTGTGTGCTGTCGATCTTGTGTGATGCACAATAACATTTAATATTTAGTATTTACTGTTATTTACACTTAGCTAGACTATTGTAATTATGTTGTTTATTATGTTGTTCTCTTTTTGCTTGTTTTCTCTTATTTTTTTTCTCTCTCAACAGATGATCCTGATGCTGTGTGTCAATATGGCAAGGCCATAATAATCTACTTGGTAAAGCAAATCCAGTGGGTGCCTTCAGACAGCAATTGTAATGGTTACAGAACCACACCGGACCAACAACAAAAGAAAGTCTTTCTGTTCATAATATATAAGTATTTTTTTTATTTAAAATTTTGTAAAATGAAATATATACAACAATTAAAAGAAAAAACACTTTTTATCTATATATCGTAATCCTTACATGTTTTTAAAAAGCGCAACAGAAGCCAACTGAATATTTACATTTACAAAACCAAAATGTCCCTTTTTCAGATGGTAAAACAAATTAATCTGAATAATTAACAAAAATGAATTATTCTTATTGGTTTTCTGTTCAGGCATGGAGGATTATTGGATAATATGTATACCTATATAACTATGTACACTACATATTTATCTGCATTGAACATATATACTGTAACTTACTCGCAGACTCTTCTTTACCATTTGTTTAGGTGGTACAGTAACAGGGCCGTTAATGCCACTGAAAGTTCTCCTGAATAACTCGCTCTCCATCCCTCCATACTCAGTCTCTTTCATGCACCACAACCAAAACAGTAACATTATAACAGAGATACTGAACACATCACGATAAAATCACCTTAAGGATAATTTTAATGCTATACAATCATACACAAAAACACTATAAACCCACACTAGGATATTTTATATATGAGGTTCACCATAATATATGTATAATAAAAGATTATGCTGACTGCCCGTTGTAAGATTTAATAGTTAGTATTTATGTGCAATGTCTGACCGTGTCTTGACCTATTATGATAAGCCAAAGCAAAGGGTTTCTGTCTGTCTCTGTGTTCCTTTGCTGCTTGTGCTAAAGGCTGTACACCCCAGGTGGTTTTGCTTTGTTCGCTTTCTGCTGTGTGTTTTGCTATACTCTGTATGTATGTTCTTGCTGTTCATATGATGCAGTGAATAAACTCTGTTCCAAGAATTCTAATCTTTTCCAGAGAATCTTTTTGAGTGCACAGATTTTAATTGGATCTTAAAAGCAATCCCGCTCCAAAGCTGTGCAGTCTTACAATTCATCGCGATTATATTATTACAATTTGTCAGTGAGAGTACAAATACAACTTAATAAGAGGAAACAACATTAGAAATATAATCATCCTCATTTCACCTGCTCCACTGACACTGACACCGTCAATGGCAACACCTTCACTTCTTCACGAGTGCGAATGTATGGAAACATCTTCTCAGTAAAAGTGTCTCTGAAGGTGTGAATGTGTTTGTTAGTATCAGGACCAGAGAACGACAATTTTCCGCTGTTCCAGTTCAGATTCACTCTGATCCTCTGGAGCTTCTTTTGTACTACGAAAGCAGTGAGAGGAGCTGATGGTGAGTGTGCATAGTATTTATCTTCACATAATTTTATCTTCCATAATCCAGCACATAACTCTTTCTTCTTCTCCACAGACTTTGCCAACACACCCAGTTCCCACCCTGTACTCTCTCCAACTTCGACATCCCAGCTGTGAGTCCCTGAGTTAAAGCCCTCAGAGCCCAGGACAGAGTAGAACAAATTAATCCTCTCTGGATTATCAGGAAGCTGCTGCCTCTCTCCTCCTCCTCTCACACTGGTCAGATCTTCAGACAAGATGAGGTTTGGATGAGCAGTGTTTGGGTCCAGAATGAGAGGAGTGTAGGAGACCATGTACTTCATGTTCTTCCAGATGTTGAAGGTTAGGTTGCCCAGGTGTTTGGCCTGGTCTATCAGAGCTCCTGGGTGCAGCTGTGGATCATCCAGCAGGGGGCAGCGCTGGACTCTTTCCACTGCAGCCTTGTAGTTGTGCAGGAATGAGACGTCTTCAGCTCTCAGCTCCTCCTCTGTGGCTCTGACTGTGTCTGAAAGAGCTGCTATCTCTCTGCTCAGAGCCTCCATCTTCTCCTTCATCATCCCACTCTTCTGCTCCTCTTCCTCCCTCAGTGCAGCCAGCCTGGCCTCCTCTTCCTCTGCTAGAAACTGGTGAAGCGTCTTAAACTGCTCCTTAATCTGCCTCTCTGTGTGTCGGGCCTGGACCTTAATGTGTTCTGCTGTTTGATCAAACTTCACTTGAACTTCTTCACAAACCTTTAACTTCTCCTTTAAGGGCTCCAGATTTTCCTGAAGTTCCTTCTTGTGTTGTTGTGCAGCTTCATCGATGGGTCTGAATCTGTGCTTGGAGTGTTGTGCTAAAACACAGCAAACGAGACACAGAGTCTGCTGATGGTCCAGACAGAAGATTTTGAGCTCCTCAGAGTGCAGACTGCAGAGAGCCTCTGAAGCTCTCTGATCTCTGTCCTGGAAGAATGAGGAACACACAGTAATGTAAGTTCTTAACTTTGTGCACATTTTTTGTAGAATTTATTTTAATTGTTTATTGAATTGTTATATTCAAACACATTGCAGTGTCTACCATATATTACAAGGTAGACCCTGCAATAAAACAACAGAGAAAAATCCAACAGTCATATTACCCCTTATGTGCAACACTGGGATGGGAAAACTCCCTTTTAATAGAAAAAAAACCATCAGCAAAACCAGGCTCAGGGAAGGGTTATTCAATTCATTCCAATTCAGTTTTATTCATATAGCACCAAATCACAACAGAAGCTGTCTCAGGGCACTTTATATTGTAATTTAAACCATATAATAAAAAAATTATATGAACCCTCATAAACAGGACAAAAGACATGCTGTGGAAGAGAGCCAGAGATAAATAATCATAATTCAGTGCAGAGAAATATATAAAGGAAGAAAGGTGTATTTACACAGTGTGAGGTGTTTATACACCTCAAAGATGAGAGACTCACAACATCATGAGAATGCCCCAGCAGCCTACACCTATTGCAGCACAATTGTCATGATACTGGGTCGTGTGACCCAGTGTTTGAGTTTTTATGTGTCTTTTGTATTCATTTGTGTTCTAGTTTAGCTCATCTAGTTAATTTCTAGGTTGCACTTTAGTCCTTTGTTTCTTAGTTGTTTCTGTCATCTCATCTGTCTGTGTTGTACTTGTTGTCAAGTTCGTGTCATGTCTATGTCTCCATGTTTCCTGTTTTATTTTGAAAGAGTCTGGTGTTCTTTGTTCATTGTATTTAGTTTTGCTGCCCTGCTATTGTGCTGTCTCCCCGCTGCCTCGCGAGCCAGAGGCAGTCAGAGTCGGAACGGTGAGGCTCACCACCGACACGCCATCGGCTCACGCTTCATCAACTTCCGGGTCTTCGCCACAGTCTAGCCACACAGCGCGGCACATGGAGATGACAGAAGCCATAGACTTCGGTGAGGAAGAGCGGCAGCAGGTGTTACGGGCTTATCAGGAGGAAAAGCTCCGTTGGAAGCCCTGGCTCATTTCCAAGGAGGAGCTCTCGCCTGTTGCCTCACCTCGGACCAGCAACTCGCCGTTTCCACCCTGCTCAGACTTTACTTCACCTGCCTCGTGTTTAGTGAGGATGTGGGCAGAAGACAAGGAGATTCCCGCCACATCACCCTCTGCTTCTGTGGCATCAGCATCCATTGCACCCACTTCCAGAAAGAACCGTCGCACAGCGCTAACCCCAGGGGTGAGTGACTGTGTTTTGGTGCCTTGCGATCCATCTATGGAGAACAGCGAGATGTGCATTGTTTCGCCGGGGCTGGAAACTATAACTGAATCATGTTCTGAGACTGAAAGTACAGTGTTTAGTTGTTTAGAAAGACCTAGTATGGAAATCATGGATTTGAACCTCTGTGAGCAGCAGAAAACAGCTTGCACCCACCTAGAGGAGGAGCTCCGGGGAAAGCTGTGGCTCACCCCCGATTGTCAGCACACTTTTCAGGGAACATGCCTGGCGCTCGGGGGCCCTCTGAGCTGCCAGGGTCTGCCACCTCTCACTTCCCTAAGAGCCAATGCTTCAGCCTCAGTGGTTTCTTTAAAGAAGACGCGGTGTCCATGTCACTGCAGCACCACACAGCAGCTGGAGGTTGGTGGAACTCTTGTTTCCTCTCAGACTCCGTTAATAATAGAGGTCAGTGACAGTCTTTCGCCTCAAAATCTTCCTAAGTTGCAGGAATGTGACTGTCATGAAAGGTCTGTAGATTCTCCAGAGATAAAGACAATTTCTAAATGTGCTGGAGAAGCAACAGCGACCCAGAGCTCCTCAACACCACCCATTCTCTTGATAAATGATGGAAATGTTGATCTGCCAAATATCAGGCTGAGCCCCATGATTCCTGTCAGTCAGAGCATAATGAGGCTTCAATCCCCTCTGACAATGTCACTCTTGATTTGTTTGTGACTAACGTGGTTACTGCTAAAGCTAATGGCTCTGTCAAACCAACCACAGAAGAGTTTATTCAGACTCTTGGCGTTAACCTAGTGCCAGCCTTCCCATCAGAGGTAAGTGTAACTGCTGTATGCGTAAGCACAGACTCTGATCAGGTTACTTTGTCTTCCTGTGACAGAGGGAATGAACTGTACTCAGAGTTTTTCCTTAACAGTTAATTCACTTTCTAGGAACGGTAAAACTTTTGCTAGAGATGATGCAGAGACTGTTACCAACTCTGGGAAATGTTATGGGGTAGATACTGCCTATGTGCCCAAGAGTCATCAAGGTAATTCAGGTGAGTGTGAGACAGCCAATCAGAATTTGTTTTTCTGCTTCTGAGTTAAAAGAACAAAGGACTGAGAATAAAGACTCTGAATTTATGTTTGTGAAAGAAAATAAAAATATGAATTTGGGCTATGACTAGGGATGGGTACCGGTATCGCACCAGTTCTGACAGAAACGGTAGTGACCAGACCAAAAAGCAGCACACATTTCGGTGCTATGTCATTATCGCAAATTTTCAAATGTATATCGTGATAAATATTTTTGGTCATATCGCCCTGCTCTAATATCTGTTATTAATCTCGCCCCAGTCCGTGAGATCTTCAATGCACATCTCCGGTAGAGCTTCAACCGAGGGAGACTGGGGACATTGAGTCCTAATGGACCATGTTCAGCATCTCCATTGCTGCTGCATTGAGCTGCGGCCGCAAGGTGGTTGGTGCCTGTCGGGTGTCTGGCCCATTGCTACGGGCCATTTGATCTCTATACAACCACTGCAAGAACTTGACTTATTCCCACCCCCCGGTGGGTGATGGGCTCTGCTATGGCTGCCCTTTGCCACCGATTCTGCTCATAATTTTTATGGACAAGATTTCTAGGCGCAGCGATGTGTTGGAGGGCTTTCACTTAGGTGGCCTAAGGATCTCATCTCTGCTTTTCATGGATGATGTGGTTCTGTTGGCTCCATTGGGTGATGGCCTCCAGCTCGCTTTGGAATGGTTTGCAGCCAAGTGTGAAGCAGTGGGAATGAGGATCAGCAACCCCAAATCTGAGGCCATGGTTCTCAGCCGGAAAAGGGTGGAGTGCCCACTTCGGGTCAGGGACAAGTTCCTGCCCCAAGTGGAGGAGTTCAAGTATCTCGGGGTCTTGTTTGTGAGTGATGGGAGAAGGAAGCTGGAGATCGACAGACAGATTGGTGCAGTGGCCGCAGTGTGCGCATGCTGTACCGGACTGTCGTGGTGAATTTACCGGTCGATATACGTCCCTACCCTCACCAATGGTCACGAGCTGTGGGTAGTGACCAAAAGAACAAGATTGCGGATACAAGCGGTGAAAATGAGCTTCCTCCAAAGGGTGGCTGGCCTCTCCCTTAGAGACAGGGTGAGAAGTTCAGCCATGGAAGGGCTCAGAGCAGAGCCCCTGCTCCTCCACATCGAAAGGAGCCAGCTAAGGTGGTTCGGGCATCTGACAAGGATGCCTCCTGGATGAGGTGTTCCGGGCATGTCCCACCGGGAGAATGCCCCGGGGCAGACCCAAAACACGCTGGAGAGATTATATCTCTCTGCTGGCCTGGGAACGCCTTTGTGTTCCCCCGGACAAGCTAGAGGAGTTGGCTGGGGAGAGGGAGATCTGGGCCTCTCTGCTTAGGCTGCTGCCCCCGCGACCCAGCCCTGGATAAAGCGGAAGAAAATGGATGGAAGAATGGACTTTAACATCCATGCAGCCTCAACATGGCATTTAATCTGTTATTAGACTCAATTGGCTTCTCTCGAAATATAAAAGAACCCACCCACCACTTTAATCACACCCTAGATCTTGTTTTCACATATGGCATAGAAACTGAATATTTAACAGTGTTTCTCAAAAACCTTCTCCTGTCTGATCATTTCCTGATAACAGTTAAATTTATGATAACTGATTACACAGCAGTGGGGAGTAGACTTCATCACATTAGACATCTGGAGAAATAGATTGCTACTTTATAAGAAAGCCCTCTGTAAAGCTAGAACATCTTATTACTCATCACTGATTGAAGAAAATAAGAACAACCCTAGGTTTTTCTTCAGCACTGTAGCCAGGCTGACAAAAAGTCTGAGCACTTTTGAGCCAACCATCTCTTTAACCTTTTTTGATGTCCAATACGATACAATATTATACATTTGGATATCTGCCGATATCCATATAAATCCAATTCAGTCTACTTCATACTCAGTAAAACAGTTTTTTGAATGTCTTGCTTCCTTTTTTACAAATTATTACTAAAATATGCCTACCCCTGGTCCAGAGAGAATATTCTCTTCTGAGTCACTTATTTATTAACAGTACTCATTTCTCTGACTCCAACATCTTTCATTACATGAAACAACAATGGGAATACTGAAGACTTCCTGACATACCTGACAGCAGAGATCCTCCTCTGATCTGGAATCCATTGAGTCTGTGAGTGAAGCTGAAAACAGCAGACAGGAAGTACAGTCAGTCCTGGCTCCCCTCTCTCCTCTACGGCCTTCACTGAAACTTCCTTTGAGTCGTGTTTTTGCTCAAACTCACATTCAGTGTGTGGAGCGTCAGCAGCTTGAAGCAGCAGTGTTGGAGTTTTCCACTTTTCTCTCCTGTAGCTGGACTCACTCAGAGGAAGCTGCTAGTTTGGTCTGAACTCAGTCTGATCGTCTGTGCGTCTCTCTTTACTGAGGAACAACAACAGTGTGGATTTTCACTCGACTGTCTCTCACAGGTGCTGTTGCTTCACCCACAATGTGGGTGTACTTCATTCCAGAGCTTAGACAACATCTGCTGTAAGACAAGTTAGAACATGCAAACTTATAGGAAGCTCAAACATAAAGTGTCATTCTGTGGTGTGGTGTTTATTCTGCAGCAGCTACAACTAGGAGTGTCTCGCATTGACACACAAAGGTGGACTCTCTTTCTATCTCAAGCTGTCGTTCAGCCTTTGGGACCCTTGAAATAATACACATTTCTCTGTATGTATTATTTTTTCTTAATGTATTATTGTAAGTTCTACCTTAAAATTGAAAGTGCCTTGAGGTGACTGTTGTTGTGATTTGCTGCTGTATAATTGAATTTATTAACTTATTTTCTAAATATACTGACAGCCCTTTAGTGATCCACAATAGTTAAATAAAACGGTCCAGTTATGAAGCTTAACTTCAGTCTCAGCCAAAAAGGTTTGCTCAGCAACAAATAAAACACAAAAATAAAAAACAAGTTGGAAATCATCTAGATAAATTATATCGGATACTTCCACTGAGTGACGAAGCCTAGAGGGGGTTTCTGACGTCAGGCTCAGACATATCCAATAATGAGTTTTGAACAAAAGGCATCCTGATATGCTTGGCTGAACCAAGCACACACACAAGTCATGACCAATGCTTGTAGAACAATAACACATGTGGGCATTCTGAGCATACTTTAATTTACAATCATTGGAACAGTACAGGTGACTGACGTCACAAGTAGAAAGAAGTACACCTACCGAGAAACAGCCTGGGGTTAAAGTGTTAGGTGGATTATTTTCATTGTGAGAGAAGCCAGCGGAGTTTATTATTAACAGGTTAAATGCCATGTTGAGGCTGTTGCTTTTAGTATCTACGTGGATGTTAAAATCAGCACTAACCTTTTTTTTTTCATTTTATTTTTAAGTTATAATTTATCAATTACTTAATAAATAATATTAATACTCAAAATAATTACAATAATTTTATTACTATTGGTTCCTGCAAAGCCTCACACTTTGAAGATCAAAGTTGATGGTGACAATAAATAAAATATTTGAAAGCTAGTAAACATGATGAAACACTACAGCTATGACAACTCTATGATTTTGAATCCTTAGCATTTTCTTTCTAGAAAAACATTTTTAAATTTAAAAGTTAAATTAATTAATAATTAATTGTATTTTTAATACAACATATGCCTGTAATTTTACAGTGAATAGACAAGATACAAAAACTATAATTTATATATACTTTATATATTCATTATACAATATATAAATTATACAATGGCACTCGCTGACTTTCTCTCACACACACCAAAAGCTGTCAGACAAGACAGGGTTAATTTTGCCTTATTGCATTACATTTTAAATATGCATTTAGAGCAACAATCTAGAACAGGGATCCCCAACCCCCAACCCCAAAACGGTTTTGTCCAGACCACAAAGCTTTTTCTTATTTACTATATAGTTAGATATTTTATTCCTACCGGCTGCTGTGGCTGACTTTTGAAAAGGTGCAATGGGCAGTAATGTGGGGCTTTCTGGTCCACACTCCAAGCTAGCTGGAGGTGGTATTGTGCCACCAGCCGCCAAAACGATGGCAAAGAAGAACAACCTACGCACGCCCTTCAACATGGGTTGCTAAGTTACTATCTTGGGAGCTGGTGCTTGCTGACAGTACAATGATGACACAGATGAGTGAGTAAAACAAGATGTCTTTGCCAAAAATATGCAAAGTGGTCTATGAAAATCGGACACTTAAAGATGAATAGACAAAATTCGCTCACAGCTGACTAACAAACATTTGTATTCAAGTTTAAAGGGAACCCCGGCTATTAACACATGTTTGCACTAAAATATGCACTGTGCTTTCAATAACATGTATGTGGTATTAAAATACGCCAAACATTTTCCTTTTAAGCACATTTATATAAAACCGATTTACCAGTAGGCCACCATTGTTACTTGCTTCTCAATGCACTCTGGGTAGTGACGTCATATGGTTGCACCGCATCGAGTTCACAGTTAGCAGCGCACTAGAAATGGCTTCTGTTCAACCTTTCCAGGTTGAACCAGAGCAAACCGAGAGAGAGAATGAAAATAGTCAACCAGCACTTAGTTTTGATGAAGATGAAGACAATCCATCACACGAGGACGCGAGAGTGAGGGAAAACTACTGATGTCTATGCGGCTACTGCTTGCCAATGTCATGCCAAACTAGGCACGACATTGGCAAGCATTGCACTGACCTCATTTCAACCAAAGTTTGAAATGCTAGCTGCAGAGATGTCTATGCAAATTTCTCCCACTGAAGTGAAAGCCGGAGGTTTCTTCCTGTTAAAAGGGATTTTTTTTCTTACTCATAAGGGGTCATATGACTGTTGAGTTTTTCTCTGTATGTATTATTGTATGGTCTACCTCACAATATGCCTTGGGGTGACTGTTGCTGTGATTTGGCGCTATATAAATAAGATTGAATTGAACTGAACTTCTTGGGATTTACTTACCTGGATGATTGAGCATTCATCAAGGTACCTCAATATTGGTTTTATGTGCAGTAAATATGGTTTAGATTATTGCATAATTTCATTGTTAAATTGTTTTCTGTTTAATATTACTACTTGAACTGGATTGCACTTTTCTGTTCAGAAGAAGATTTATTGGGCATATGAATAACTGGTCAGTAGTTACATAAGAAAAATATGTAAGGTTAATAAAATGTTAAATAGAAATGAAAGAAAATGCTTTTGTCGATTCATTTAAAATGTTTGGACCCCAGAATGGATGATGGAGGTAGTAGATTTTAGCTTGGGGACCCCCATCTAGAATTTGACAGTTATATATAATAAATATTATTTGCTTTACTGGGACCACAGTTACTGTCACCCTCCACATCTTCTCAAGCTCTTCTAAGAGTCCTTGGTATTTCTCAAGCTTCTCAGGTTCCTTCTCCCTGATGTTTCTGTCATTTGGTATTGCTATGTCTATCACTATAGCCGTCTTCTTCAGTTTGTCTGCCACCACTATGTCCAGTTGGTTCGTCATTTTGTCTGTCTCTACATCACCTGAACAGAATCACTGTTTTGGGGTCAACTTGGATGAGTGACTAAATGTTCCCCCTACTGAAAACGATACATTCAGGTTTTTGGGATTCCCTTAACTGGATGATTGACCATGCATCAAGACATAAAACTACAGCAGGTGCACTGGCAGGAATCAACTTTAGATATGAGATTATCCTGAAGTGATCTGCTGCACTGACACCTTCACGGGTGATCTTTTGACGTCATCCATAAGGAGAATGTATGGAAATATCCTGTGAGTGAGAACCACAGCTTTCCTCCGTTCCAGTCCAGATTCACTCTGATCCTCTGGAACCTCTTCTGTAGTATCAAATCAGTTTCTGATGAGTTATATGTTATGGGCCCTCCAATCAAGCATCTCGCATGAGCATGAGATAGAGACCAGACTAGCCCATTCTTCAATGTCCACTCACTGTTAGGATGACCAGGATACTCAGAGTCCTATCCACTTTCAGAGTTTTAGAGACACTCACAGATGTGGAAGACTGCACCGAGCAATCTGTGTCAGACTCCTGATCAAAGCTCACACCTTCTTCAAATGAGTCCTGCAACTTGGTGAGACACAGGCTAAATGACCATCTCTAAAGTCTCTTTTGCATTAAATGTCACTTTATGTATCTCCTTCTCTTTACTCCAAGTGTTTTCCCTTCTCTGGTCTCTAATGAAAAAACACCTCTGCCAAGCTGCGTGCTTATGTTTTGCAGTGAAAGCAGCCAGGTGCATGTGCACACTAACATTTGATCAACTGATCCCTGATTGCAATTGACACCCTTTATACTGTTCCAAATGCCTTCAAACGCTTATCGCCGAAGTCAGACGGCAGTCCCAGCGCTGGATTAATAGCACTTGGCTGGATGCCCGTGGCTACTTTAGCTCACCTCTCACCCCCTTACCCACCCCAGTTGCTTGTCATGTGGTTTATGGTGTTGTAATATGAATGTGTGTTGTGACTTAATGTTAAAAGATGCAAAATTACACACATACACAATTAACAATTTAATTACTGGTATCTAAAAACAGACAATTTTGATAAAATTAGTCTAAAGTGACTTATGTCTACACCTGGAATGTTTCATACCATTTACTTTTTTTCACATACAATTACATTTTATTCCTGTATTTCCCTTTATGTACAGCAGGACACCTGAACAGTGAATCAGAGAAGATAAGACAACTCTTTATTGCCATTGCACAGTCATACCTAGTACAATACTACAACAAAATTGGAAACTGTCCATCATTGGCAGTGCGCACAACACAAAGCAAGACAACACAACACAGTAACTTAACTTGAAGTGGATTTTTTTAAGGTGCAAGAAATGTATAAGCAAATTAATGACTTAATAAATTAAAGGAATGAGTGTATTTTTATTGCACATTGTTATCATTATCAGTATTATATTATTATTATTGTTATTATTGCCCCCCAAAAAGTGCAGGTAGGTAGCTGGCTAAGGGCAGAGGAAAGATGAGGTCCCACTCTAACTTTCTGTACATGGTCTGAGCAAAAGTCTATAATCTAGTGGCATGTTGTAGAAGGAAGTCCGATATCCAGCAGTTTTACTATTAGTCTATCCAGGAGTATCTTATTAGAAGTAGAGTAGAGTAAAGTCAACAAAGAGCAGCCTAGTGTAACACCCGCCATTGTAGCAATGGCGTTTTCAGTTGATCTGTTAGCAAAATATTTTCATTGTCTTTCATTTTATATTATGTAAATACATATTTTTATGAAAATATATTTTAAAATTAAACAAAAAGAAAAACACTTTTTAAATATACTGTAATCCTTATATGCAGTGTTGGGAAGGTTACTTTTAAAACATATTCCACTACAGATTACAGAATACATGCCCCAAAACGTATTTTACGTATTTTGTAACGTATTCTGAATACTTTGGATTACTTAATATATTATCATGCTTTTTACAACTACAATTACATGAATGTACTATTGCTGTGATTTATTACTGTTACTGAAGGTCTGTGGCTTCGAACCGTAGTAAAGGGACCTCTGGCTAATACGTCGGGTCCGTGTCGGGCTCGTAGCTGATAGCTTTACTTTGTTGTGTGGGTCAACTTTGCTAGCGAGAGACAGAGAGAGGCATTGAAAGGCTGCTCCAACAGAACTTATTGTTTCAGAGGAAAACACGAACACGGTGTACAGTCGAATCTTAATAGCTTACTTACAACTGGGCTCGTCAGGCACTCTTCTTGGCTGCAGTGGTTATTATTATATTTACATGCTTCCAGCTCCCGTTTCTGCTCGATGACAGCTCGTACTTTTCCTTTTTCTCCCTCCCTCGCTCACAGACACATAACGTGTATGGCACTCTATTCTGCCTGCAGCACGGACTACACTGCCTATGATGCTACATTCTTTAGAGCTATACCGGTAGCATTCTGCCTATTAGCTTAGCACAACAACATCAACAAAAAGGCGCTCTCTCACCCAGGAAACACGCAGAGAGACAGCATCACCCTGTAATCATGGCAACTGTAACACCACAGTATCAAACAGGAAAATACCGCCGAGTAATCCATTTATTTCAACGAAGTAACTGTATTCTACAGAATACATACAACCTTAGAATATATACAACCTTTTTAAACGGTAACTGTAACAGAATAGAGTTACTCAGATTTTGTATTTTAAATACGTAATGGCGGCACATGTTTTCCGTTATTTTATTTTTTTTAAAAGCACAAAAGAAATAAACTGAATATTTATATTTGGATTAAAATGCCTTTTTCTTTCACATTATAAAACAATAAATATAAAGTTTAATTGAATCCTGATTGTCTACTACATATCCTTGCTATATATTTTTTTTAATATCATTTAATGTGGCAGGAGTTCCATTCATTTACATTAACCAGTTTAATTATGAATTAAATTATTAATTTTTTCATCTGAGGTTTGTATTCACTCTCTGAGTAACAACTCAAGCTGATTTTTAACCCTGTGCTGAGTTTTCACTTTTTAAATCATTCATAAATACATTCATATGTGAACCTTCTGTTAGACTGGGTGTATTATTACATCTGGACCCAATGTACATTTCACTGACAGAAAACGACATTAGAAATATAATCATCCCTAACTCATCTGCTCCATGACACTGCCACTTTTAACGGCAACACTTTCACTTCTTCACGAGTGCGAATATATGGAAACATTTTCTCAGTGAAAGTGTTTCTGAAGGTGTGTATGTGTGTGTTAGTATCAGGATCAGAGAACGACAGCTTTCTTCTGTTCCAGTTCAGATTCACTCTGATCCTCTGGAGCTTCTTCTGGACTGAGAGAACAGTGAGAGGAGCTGATGGTGAGTGTGCTGAGTATTTGCTTTCAAATAACTCTATTCTCCATAATTCAGACCATAACTCTTTCTTCCTCCCCATAGACTTTGTCAACACACCTAGGTCCCAATATGTACTGTCTCCAACCTCGACATCCCAGCTGTGAGTCCCTGAGTTAAAGCCCTCAGAGCCCAGGACAGAGTAAAACCAATTAGTTCTCTCTGGATTATCAGGAAGCTGCTGCCTCTCTCCTCCTCTCACACTGGTCAGATCTTCGGACAGGATGAGGTCTGAGTTTGCAGTGTTTGGGTCCAGAATGAGAGGAGTGTAGGAGACCATGTCCTTCATGTTGTTCCAGATGTTGAAGGTTAGGTTGCCCAGGTGTTTGGCCTGGTCTATCAGAGCTCCTGAGGGCAGCTGTGGATCATCCAGCAGGGGGCAGCGCTGGACTCTTTCCACTGCAGCCTTGTAGTTGTGCAGGAATGAGACGTCTTCAGCTCTCAGCTCCTCCTCTGTAGCTCTGACTGTGTCTGAAAGAGCTGCTATCTCTCTGCTCAGAGCCTCGATCTTCTCCTTCATCATCCCACTCTTCTGCTCCTCTTCCTCCCTCAGTGCAGCCAGCCTGACCCCCTCTTCCTCTGCTAGAAACTGGTGAAGCTTCTTAAACTGCTCCTTAATCTGCCTCTCTGTGTGTCGGGCCTGGACCTTAATGTGTTCTGCTGTTTGATCAAACTTCACTTGAACTTCTTCACAAACCTTTAACTTCTCCTTTAAGGGCTCCAGAGTTTCCTGAAGTTCCTTCTTGTGTTGTTGTGCAGCTTCATTGATGGGTGTGAATCTGTGATTGGTGTGTTGTGCTAAAACACAGCAAACGAGACACAGAGTCTGCTGATGGTCCAGACAGAAGATTTTGAGCTCCTCAGAGTGCAGACTGCAGAGAGTCCCTGAAGTTTTCTGATCTCTCTCCTGTAAGAACATAGTAATGTAAGTTCTTAATTTTTTCTCTTTTTTTTTTTTTTGTAGAATTATTTTTAATTGTTTGCTAAATTGTTTTGTTCAGACACATTGCAGGGTCTACTTTTTATTATAAGGTAGACCTTGCAATAAAACAACAGAGAAAAAAAAAACAACAATCATAGACCCCTTATGAGCAAGCGCTTTGGTAAAAGTGGGAAGTTAAAAATCTATTTTAACAGGAAGAAACCTCCAGCAGAACCAGGCTCAGGGAAGGGTGTTTATCTGCTGCAACTGATTGGTCTGAGGGGAGGGTTAAGACAGGGTTAGTGATGGGATTTCCGTCTCTTTTTAGAGAACCGGCTCTTTCGGCTCCGAACCGGCTCTTCAGGTTGTTTTGTTGCTTTAATTAATTTATTATTAACAATAATATTAAATTATGCACAAAAGGAATTACTAACGTAAAAAAAGTGGTTTTATTTATATATGGTTATATATGGCCCCTAGAGACAAAACACGTACAAACTCCAAAACACATTTCTAGCGTTAACTGAACTTCATAACAGAGCTACCTAGATCACTTAAATTACACAATTGAAAGCATGTGTGTATTGTTTGTGTATTTGTACACAAGCATTCATATATATTCAAATAATTTAAAAAAAAAAGTTAATTGACCTGTTACTACCACACACCAAATCCGGTCGTTGGTACTTGCTGGCTTGTCTAGCCACTAAATAACAAAAGCTCAACACTGCGCCCTAACATCCTGGAGCATTTCTGTTTTGTACGTGTTTTGAGTTTTTATGTGCTTCTGAGTTTGTACGTGCTTTGTCTCTAGGGGCCACCATAAATATACTTTTATTTATTCACTCCACATAAAATGTATTAAATAAATCATATAATACAAACAACAACTATTTACATTTCAACTTTTAACTATTTAAATTTTCCGCTTTTTCCTTTTAAACAAATTTAAAGTGAAACAACACAAAACACTGCAAACCACAACACAATTAAATATAAATTAAAATATCAAAACTGAAAGAAGATGCACATTCTCTGTCATATGGGCCTGCATGAATAAACTTTCTGAATCCTTTATCATCTGCAACTGAAAATAGTTGTGGATGATTACTATACCTTTCTAATGTGACGTTGTTGTCCCTTGCTCTCTCTCTCTCCCTCCGGCTCTGTTCCTGTGCTACTGAGAGTGTAACTACTGCCCCTCCCCCCTCTTCCCAGCACAAAGCACAAGCTGCCAAATGTTACCATTGTATTAGTTATATAAACCTTGTTGAAACATTCCTTCCGCCTTCAATCTGGGTTACTGCTCTTAGGTTCATTTCAAGTTTCTGGCCTCCGGGCCCCTCTAGCAGTAATACTCCGTACATGATGGGAATCCCCCAGCAGCCTACACCTATTGCACCATAACTAATGGACGATTTAGGGCATTTAATCTCTCATCAAAGAAGTTTCTTGAGTCCTAAGAGCAATATGTGAGCCCAAAAGGGATACTCCCACACTCCGCTACTGATTCTCTACATAATCACATGAGCCAATGTGTTAAAACAGGTGTAGGTCACAATCAGCCAAGGTTTTGGGTGAATCCATTGTGAAAGCTAGCCCCACCCTATCATGTGATACTTTGGTCAAATGGCCAAGGATGTGAATGGCATTAAGGCGTCTGGGAAGGGATCTCAAAACTGGATTATAGATGGCAGACAGCTGAATGCTGGAATCATTTTGGACAGAGAAGACAGATGGTTTAAAAGACTAGTGGAAGAAGTTATCTATGTCCACTGTTAATGACCATGTTTGAACAGAGGCGGTGGCTTATGACACCGACTGTCTGTTGTGTAGCTGTTTTCAAATACATTGATATTTATTTATTCTTTTTCTTCAAATCTCTAGTAATTACTTCTTCCAAACCATCAATATGTATTTTAGACCCCATTACAACAAGACTGCTCAAAGAAGTCCTACCATTAATTAATTTCAATTTAAAATATTTAAATTTAAATAGTAAAGGTTGCCAGCAGTAAGCAGAATTCAAGGTTCCATTAATCATGACAAGTTATCCAGGTCCCGAAACACTTCTCTTCTCTTGGCTGTCGCACTTTCTCCCTCTTCCTTATCTTTCCTGCTTGGCTTCTCATGTCTTGTATAGTCTTGCTTATTCTCTAACCCTAAGAGACTGTCCCAGACTTGTTCTCTAAAAAACAAAAGAAGAATTATCTCGATTGTCCTGTGGAGACGTTCCCTGTCGGATACTCTATGGTCGGTTGTGTCGTGTGTCTGGCGACACTCTCGATGGAGGACATTGAACGATGAGACCTGGTGACCAGTGACGGACATTAGACCTACTGTAAAATTGGTTTGTTCGCACTAACCAAAACAACTACCATCTTTGTCTCATGCGCCCCCCCAGGCACCAGCTGGATGCTCAAGGCAAAAGCTGACGGGAATGACAACATTCTCCCCTAGATAATAAGACTATTTGTTGTGACTCTCTCTCCCCTCATTCAAGGCCACCCGCGTCGACCGAAGATTGTTGACTTTTCCCTAACCGGGTGAGGGGAGTCACTTACTTTTTAAAATACCTTTTAAAATAGGGCCAGGCAGGTTTGGATAGCTTTTTTTTTTTTTAAAAAAAACTTAATAAATGCATTGATTAAAAAACTGCAATGTGCATTTTCTCAAGTTAATTTTATCTAATATTAAAATATGAGTAGTTCTTTAAAGCCAGGTTTACAAGTGGCTCATATATGTACTAACTTTTCTCTTTCCACTCTCCCTTCAGACAGTCTTTATAGAAGCTGTAGCTACATAAAAGAACAATGGGAATACTGAAGACCTCCCGACATACCTGACAGCAGAGATCCTCCTCTGATCTGGAAGCCATTGAGTCTGTGAGTGAAGCTGAAAACAGCAGACAGGAAGTACAGTCAGTCCTGGCTCCCCTCCCTCCTCTACGACCTTCACTGAAACTTCCTTTGAGTCGTGTTTTTGCTCAAACTCACATTCAGTGTGTGGAGCGTCAGCAGCTTGAAGCAGCAGTGTTGGAGTTTTCCACTTTTCTCTCCTGTAGCTGGACTCACTCAGAGGAAGCTGCTAGTTTGGTCTGAACTCAGTCTGATCGTCTGTGCGTCTCTCTTTACTGAAGAAGAGGAACAGGGTAGAGACTCATTCAACTACACCCACGTGAGTGTTTCATTCCAGAGCGTAGCTGTTTGTCTTCTTAAGACAGGTCAAAACATGTAAACTTTTAAGAAGCTAAGAACACAGAGTGTCCTCCGGTGGTGTAGTGTATATTCCACAGCAGCCACAGGCACAACTATGAGTTTGTTCTATTGGGATCTGTCACGCATTAACACACAAAGGTGGACTCTCTTTGTATCTCAAGCTGTCGTTCAGTCTTTAAGACCCTTGATGATCTTCTTTTTTGCTAATTTAATCATAAATATTTAATCATGATGCTATGAATCCTTTTAATAACAGAACAAAGTTTAAAACAGGCAAACCTTTTCTTTTCTCTAAGATATTTTTGTTTCCCCACCTTTTTTTTTACTCTATGCACCAGCTGATGATCACTTACCTGTTCCTTATGCTTTAATGAAGCCACTACTAACCAGAGTGGTGGATCTTCACTCGATCGTTGAACTACTAACAGTTAGCGTAACATGGCGCTGATGCTTGTTGTCTTGTTGCCGTCATGATCCGGGTGAGTTTCGGTGTTTTCCACAGAGTCAGCAGTTCCACCTCTGGGAGGGGCCATTCATTTCATCTGTTGACATATAACAACAGCACTCTCCACTCCTCTTCACCAGAGTCTCAGCTAACCAAAGTTATTGTAGGCCACAATAGTATTTGTGAACCGCTTAAGTGAATTGCATTGTCTCACCTTGTGATACTCATTTATAGTAACTCTCCAGATGAAAACCTTCCCCAGAAAAGCTTCATTCAGAGGCAGGACTTCTAGACAGTTTTCTCAGCCATGGCTTTGCTCGCCCTATGCACCCACCTGCCTCCCTGCCTCAGCTTCTGGAGTTCTGGATTCCTCCCCACTCACTCGGACAATTCTCCCCTCCATGCTACTCCTCCACCTGCAGCAAGTAAGCATCAAAGGAACACTCTAAACCACAGTCAGCCAGCATTTTCCTGGAACAATACCTGAACTTATCTTATTTCCATATCAGGGAATCCCCATGAACCAGCCATCCAGTATGTCTACACCCTTTTTGGCCACAAAGTCATAGAAGTGTCATTTTCACTGTTCAAGTTTCTCTGATTGCTTTCATAGCTCAGGTTGCATATGTACTTCACAGTTTTGCATTATTTATAGTTTATGTTCATTCCCACAGTTCACGGTTTACTTGTCTTGTACATTCACTTGTGTCTCTAAATAAATTTGGTTACTAAACGTTTACCAATGCCTCCGTCTGTATCCTACATTTGAGTGCTTTTTCTCTGAGTCGGCCTTAGGCCTGACAATTGCCTCTAGAAGCTGTCTCATTTTTATATGTGTCTGTGTGTGTGTGTGTGTATGTGTCTGTGTGTGTCTGTGTGTGTGTGTGGGGGGGGGGGGGGGGTATCTGTGTGTGTGTGGGTGCAGGCATCTGTCTGGACTCGTTTTTGTTCTGCACTACAGTACTGATTAAGAGCAGAAGAAAGAGACGGATGGTGAGTGGGGCGGGAGGGGGGTAACTGAGTTAGTAACTAACTTTTAATATATACTAATATTATGAAAGTAAACAATTACTAGGAAAAGTAACAATTGCATTACTTTATAAAAAAGTTTAACCCTCTGAGGTCCATTGTATAATTGGCCATTTTCTGACTACATTGACCTCTACATCATCTACATCTACATCTACTCTACATTTCAGGTTCAGAAGCTGTTCATCTTGTCTTGTTTGGTATCATTCTTTTCAGCACAACCTCACATCTAGTTTTATAGTTATTTTTTTCATTTTAATATACTGTATTAACACAACTGATTAATGTATCTATGTTCAGACAAAAGTTCTTACTGTAATAACCACAAACATGTTTAACGAATCATTTTCAAAAGTTCAAATGCAAATATAAATTGTACATTTAAAAAACTCTATGCACAAGTTTAAAACTTGTGGTTTACAAAACTTTTGCAAAGTTATATGCAACTATCCATCCATTCGCTTCCGCTTATCCTTTTTCAGGGTCGCGGAGGGTGCTGGAGCCTATCCCAGCTGTCATAGGGCGAGAGGCAGGGTACACCCTTGACAGGTCGCCAGTCTGTCGCAGGGCTAACACACAGGAACAGACAACCATTCACACTCACATTCATTCGCACATTCACACCTAGTGACAATTTGGATTATCCAATTAACCTATCCCCACAAGCTGCATGTCTTTGGATGGTGGGAGGAAGCCGGAGTACCCGGAGGGAACCCACGCAAACACGGGGAGAACATGCAAACTCCACACAGAAAGACCCCGGCCTGATGGTGGAATTGAACTCAGGACCTTCTTGCTGTGCGGCAACAGTGCTAACCACCGTGCCACCGTACTGCCCTATATGCAACTATTTACCTAAAAAAAGAAATTTTCAGAACCATTCCAAACTATTTACAGAACAATTGGGTGTTCTGTTTTCCACCTGGAGACAGCATTTACATTGCAATCTGGCTTTGGTGGCTTCTTAGCAGCACCTGTGACATTCAACAGTTTCCTCACAGAGATTGCCATAGTATCTTGATGCTATGCCATCTTAAATCGGTCATGTAATTGGTTTATCCTGACTACTTTATTCTTCCTCAGCCAATGAGCAGCACTGCCTGTGTAGCTCCCGGTATGCTGAAGACAGCTTCAGCTGTCTATGTGTTGAAAAATAGTAACGCGTCTGCACTTGTTAGTAATGGCATGGCATTACTACTCGCGTATCAGCTTAAAAACGCTACAAAGAACCAAGGATAGAGGAGGATTAGATCTGCCTAATTTTCACCAATACTTCTTAGCCAACAGCTTCAGTTCATCTCAGAATGGTTAAAATGTACCCTCTTAGATGAGCCCTGGCTAGATGTTGAACAGGCACTATGCAATGATCTAGAGATTTCAGACCTACCATTTATTAGCTCAAACATCAAAAGACATGAATGCTTTAAAAGCATCAACATCAGCTTTTCTCTGACAGCATGGTGGGAGTTTCTAAAAATAACGGAGTCTTCATTAATCCCATGCAAACGTACACCTATCTGGAATAACCCTGACATATTACAAAACAATAATATGATTAATTTCCCAGAATGGAGTTGTAAAGGAATTAAACACTTAGAACATATATTAGAGGGAACAGAATTTATTCCATTTGACAGACTAGTTACACAATATGGGATCAACAAGAAAAGATTTTTAGAATATCAACAAATTAAATCCATAGTAAAAAAGAAATTTAACCTCAGTCAAGTTGAATTACAAACACCACCAAGTGTGGTTCAATTTCTTACTCTTAAATCCCCCAAACTATTATCTAAAATATACAGAACACTTTCTAAAATAGATGAATCAATATCCCTTCCTATTGCAAAGTGGGAAGCAGATTTATCAGTCAGCTTAGATCAAAACTGGTCTCAGATGTGCTTAAAAACCTTTAAATTGATTAAAAATCCCAATCTGCAATTAATACAATACAAAATACTGCATAGAGTGCACTATACAGGTCATCGAATGTTCAAGATGGGCTTTACATCCGCCAACAACTGCTCACACTGTCAAGGCAATACACCAGACAATTACATCCACGCTCTTTGGTTCTGTCCACCAGTGCAGAAGTTTTGGCACGAGATATGTGAAGACTTATCAAAGTGTCTGAAATGTAAAATTCCAACGTCCCCTTTAGTATGCTTGTTGGGAAATTTGGATGATGTCACTACAGAAACTAATACAGTCCACATGGTTTTTACTGCCCTATGCATCGCCAAGAAAACGGTCCTCATGAACTGGAAAAATAAAAATAATCTTAATTCTAGCCAATATAGAAACTATCTAATAGATCACATTAGTCTTGATATAGCCTCTGCCACCACATTAGATCAATCCCTCTGGGCTCCTTTGATCGGCTCCATCACCTAGCGGGGTTGGGGGGTCGTGGTTTGGTCCCGCCTTGGCTATTGTGGTTGATGTGGAGGTTGGGATGGGCTTAGGGCACCTGGAGGACCCCTAGAGACGTTATCCCTGGAGGGCTTAACCTGGGAGTTGTGTTCATAACCTGGTTAGTGGCTCTGGTCGCTCTTAGAGGTTGTTCTCCTCGTGGCTGCGTGCAGTGGGGCTGGAGGATGGTCTGTGCTGGCGGACGTAGGTTACTGGCCTGGTGGCCTGGCTGCCCCTGAGTGGATCCGGGGCGGGCGTGGGGGTTTGGGGTTTGGGGGTGCTTCGCCTCCGTGCTGGGGCTCTGGCTGGGCCTTGGGGGCTTCGGCCCTCGTCGGTGTGTCGCCGAGGTTGTGGGCGGGTGGGTGCACGGGGGCTCAGCCCTGGCGCAGGGGGCCTCTTGTGCATCGGCCTAACCGGGGGGCTCTTCAACTGGCAGGGAGGTTGTTCCATCTTTGCAGGAGTCCACTCTGCAGGTGGGGGAGAGACATAGGAGAGGTGGAGAATAAACTTAACCTGGGTGTCTGTGTCTTGTGTAGTCTGGGAGATGATTGAATGTTGGGGTGGGTACAGTTTCCTCTGCGGTGGGGTAGGGTGGGCTGCCCCGGGTCCTGTGGGGCTTGGCGGTGCTGCTGCCGTAGGCCCCGGTCTGGATGGGCCTGGGCTCCCTTGCCTTGGTGGATACCAGGGGACGGGGGTGCCTATTGGGGTCAGCGGGGGAGCTGGCCCTAGGGAGGGACACCCTCCCCTCCCTTCTTTTCCTCCCCATTCCCGGCTGCCTCCCTCTTCCCGCTCCACCACACCCACCCACACAGGTAGGGCTTTGGGGTGCGGGTGTGTCACCAGGGTGCAGGGGAGACATTCCCCCCCCCTCTGTCCTCTTCTGGCCACCTGTGCCTCAATTTTATCTCACAACTTAGACATCCACATTACTTACACTCTCATAACACACACACACATATATATATATATATATATATATATATATATATATATATATATATATATATATATATATATATATATATATATAGGGCCTTGAGGGTGGGCACGCTAACGGCGTCCAGTAGACGGTCTGTGTATTCAAACCTACCTCTAGCGCCGGTGCCCACCTCTCAATTTTAAATCCATGTAGACATTGAGGGTTCTCGGGAGGGGCCGTGCTAACACCTGCTGCTCTCTGGCAGCAGCACCATGCTCTCCCTTGTTTTAAATACACTTTAGAGCAACACGCAGCAACACTACACTTGAGCAGGAGGAGGAGGGTATGGGGTCTTAACACACCCCCGTTCTCTGCTGGCCATCGGGGCAGGGGGGCTGGGAAGAGATGCTGGCTGTCCGATTGGCCTCCCTGCTGCTGCGGAGCCTGGGGCGGTCTGCTTGCCTCCACCCCGGAGGGAAGGGTAACATCTCTTGGGTCTGGGTGCCGTTTACCCCTCTGGGGGCGAGGATACCTGGACCCGGGGTATAGAGTATGTTTGGGGAGTGTGATTGTGTGTACATGTCCATTTACGTTTATTCCTACGTTGGGTGAGTGCTGAGTGTTTGTATATGTGTGCATGAGGGTGGGAATGCATGTCTGTGTCTGTGTGTGCCTGTTTGTCTGTGTCTATATGTCAGGTCGGGTCTTACACTCCACCTCTCTGGGAACTCCCAGGCCCTCCAAGTGTGGAGGCCTATCTCCCCTCACCACACTCCCTGCCGGTGACTGATGCCCTCAGGGGTCGGTGCATTGTTGGTTCTTGGTGTCCGGGGCTGGGCGCTCAGGTCATGTGCCAGCTCACTCCCGGTGGCTACTTGGCGGGGCCTGGCGCCTGCTGCTCGGTTAGGCCTCTTCCGGGGCGCGGAGGGCCCTCGGGCCTCCGGCCTCTGTGCCTGCGGCTCGGTTCACTCTGGCACAGCTGGTTGCCGGCGGAGCCGGCGGGCACGCCGGTGCAGCCCCCTCTAGTTTCTGCCCGGTGGCTACTGGGTGACCCCTCGTCTGGGGATCCTCAGCCCTTCCCATGAAGGTTGCACGGATGCCCCTCCGGTGGTCCTCCTTGGGCTGTTGCAGTCTGGGGCCTCTGGATGTCTGGGGCCTGGATCTCCCCCATGCCTGCTTCATGCCCTGGGGGACAGGGCTATGGCTCTCTACATCCTCTTGCAGACCATTACATGGGGAAACCATTTGAATACAAGCGCGCCGACCACACAGGTGTGCACACAGGTGTTCACTGTTCGTAGACTTAAATCACACCTTTCTTGGCTGCTACTTCAAAGCACATTGTGCGCTGTCTGTCCTGCGTGCTGCACAACAACATTCAATATTTAGTATTTACTGCTGTTTACACTTAGCTCGATTAATGCGATGGTGTTGTGTATAGTATGTTGCTTTGTTTTGTTTTTTTTTTTGCTTGTTTTCTATTCTTTTTCTCTCAACAGGTGATCCAGGAGATTTTTTTTTCCCCCCCTTCCTCACTGTCCCTCTCCCCTTCTGTTTTTCTTTTCCTTCCTCTTTCTTTCTCCCTTTCCTATCCCTCACTCATGTCTGTCCCGTCTGTAACAACTGAAAATAAAATAAAATAAATAATAAAAACAAAGGTCGATCAAATGGACCAATACGGCAATGCCATGATGATTCATTTGGCAAAATAAATCCATTGGGTATCCTTGTTGGTCTTCAGACAGCAATTCTGACGGCAAAAGAACCAAATGGGACAGGCGGGGAAAAAAAAAAAAAAAAAAAAAAAAAAAGTAATGGCATGGCAACAATAGAAATAGTAATTTGTTAGATTACTAGTCACTGAAAAAAGTAATACCATTAGCAACACCATTATTCCCATCACTGGTGTTGGGTGTCACAAAATAACAGACTACACAAAGTACATTACTTTTTTCAGCGTTGCTTTAATGTAACATGTGATTGTACTAAATTCAGTAGTTACTTACAATTATGTCGTAACAAAGGTACAAAGGTTCTTGTTTTTATTCGACAAAAGGACAAGAGCACAATTCTGAAGTGTAAAATGCATAGAGGACAGATGTTCTGCAGACAGATCATATGTTATAATTTTATTTCTATTTTAGCAGAAACCCAAGACTTTCAATGGTCAGCTGGTGTTTAGAACAGAGTTGAATAAATAACCAAAACTAACCCCCCAGAAATCTGATCATTTCTGCAGCAGTCATCAGGATGAATATGCTGGTCCAGATATGTCTGCTCCAAGTGAAAACGCACTTCAGTTTAGAATAAAGTGTTACAATACGTTTATTACAATTTAACATCAAGAATAATGGTGGCTGAAAGAGTCTTTCTTATTGACAGCAGTGAGACATCATAGTTAAATAAAACGGTCCAGTTATGAAGATTAACTTCAGTCTCAGCCAAAAGGATTTACTCAGGAACAAGTAAAGACTGAATGAAAGAAAAATAAAAACAAGTTAGAAATCATCTAGGTGAATTATGTCATGTTTCACTTCCACTGAGTGGCGAAGCCCAGAGGGGGTTTCTCACCGGGTCATGTCAAGCTCAGACATATCCAAAAATGTCAGAGCACTTTTGTAAATACTGTCAATGTCTTACATAATTATGTTTTTATTGCAATTTAATGTATTAATTACTTAATAAATTATAAAAATAAAAAAAAATAAGAATATTATTATTATTGGTCCCTGCAAAGCCTCACACTTTGAAGATCAAAGTTGATGGTGACAATAAACAAGATACTTAAGCTAGTAAACATGATGAAACACTACAGCTATGACAACTCTATAATTTTGATCATCTTTAACATTATCTTCAAGCATGTTAACAATTTTGAAAAGTTGCTGCCATACAGCAGTTTACTGTCATCTTATGGCCACAGTTCATTATTGATGTTGCTCTCCAGAGTGTGTACCCTGGACCCCCCTGCTTTTTAAACTATTCAGCAAGAATGGTTCCTAAACTGACCCTTTCGGTTCTTACTCATAATTTTTAAAAAAAACATTTGACATAATTTCTTTAAACAAATTAAATATAATTAAAATTGTATTCTAAATAAATTGTAATTTTAATTATGCAAAACTTTAATTTCACAGGCATTTATTGTTTATGTGAACAGAGAAGATACAAAAACTATAAAATACAATCAGTGAAATTATACTTTAAAAAAAAAAAAATTTTTTCCTAACATTTGATTCCTTTCCATAAATCTGTTATTAGTAAACAAAGTTCTGTAAAGACACATACAGTGGCACTCACTCACTCTCTCTCACACATCCTCACATAGCTCTTCCTGATAATTTTTCTGAAGGGTAATAGTGATGTGCATCAATTTGATTTGTATGCAAATCAAGGGAGTGTGATAGAGAGTCTCTGATGTGCTGAGACACTATCCACTTTAAACACTTTATGACTACAGATGTGAGAGCTACAGGTCTGTAGTCATTGAGGCTGCCCATACCAGTCGTTTTGGGGATGGAAATGATGGTGAAGGCGTTCTGACAGGTGGGAACAGTGGCATGAGTCAAGGAAAGGTTGAACAGCCTTGAACAGTGAGGATGATGTCCCTGGGATGATGTCATGGACGGTGTTACGGATTCAAATATTGGGGATGGATACAAGAGGAAAAACCAACCAACCAAAAACAATTCAGCGAAAAACTTTCCTGAAAATTTCCAGTGATGGTAACCGATAACTGGAGGAGAAGATGTCCTTTAGGCTTCTTTTTAGGGTAGGGACAAAGTGAGAGGTCAAGCTGTAAAATTTTGAGCCAGAGCTTGGCCTGTCTGTCATCCCAATTTTGTTAATCTATCCTTTTGCCGCTGTACTCAGGTTTCCAGGTTGAGAGAAATCCACCTGTATTAAGAGACTAAAACATTCATTTACTATTTTTCTTAAAACATCTATTTGGTTCATCTGCCTAGATTTTACTCTCTCTCTTGGTGCATAGTTCACACAGTCAGGCAGTTGCCTTTTATGGGCATGCAGATTTACGGTCACACACACACATCTACTCACCCCCAGCAGCTGCAAAGCCGTCTCTCCTATATCAAAACCCAGCCAAACATCAAACATTCACCGTAGTCATTCAAAACTTTATTTGTAATATTATAATCAGCAAAATCAGCGTTTTGATTACAGGCATGTATCACTGTTTGCAAATCATACTTATAAAACTCAATAACATACTAAACAGGAAGTCCTCTGTGGGCTTCACAGCAGCCACCTCGTTTGCATGTTCACACAACGTCTAAAAATAGCTCGCAGCGCTGCAGCGCGCTGTCGTCACACACAGCCTCGTTTCACACTCAACTCTATTATTTTATATTACAAAGATGTCTTATATTTACAATCACTCTCAGGTCTGAAAGTTTTAGCGCCTAACAATTTTGACAAATTTAAGTTAACGGGTCCAACCGAAGAAAGTCCAACTTTTTTGTAATCAATTAACCAGTATCAGCCTCTAACTGTATCTGGCCTCATCTCTAAAGTCCCTAACTCAATTTAAAGTGTCCAAAAAAGCGCAGATACCGTTCAAAACGGTAAAGTGGTGCAAACACTAGTTATTCTGGAGTGCCCCAAGTTCCACAGTGACCAACTGACTATCCCTCAAAGAGGACAAGGCCTAGGCGTCCCCGGCCTTGGCAAGCATTACCTCTGAGCACTGCGCTTCCTAGCGATATATGATCGCCGTTCTCACAGAATTTATAATACTTTGAAACAACAGTCAACCCCCCAAAACAAGAGTATGACTGAAGCAGATGCAACGTTATGGAAAATGGAGCCTCTAACTCACAAAATGACCAACACAGGTGCAATCTTTTGACCAATGGAGCCTCTAACTCACAAAATGACCAATTCCCTATCAAACTACCTGGGCCTCTAACCCAATTTCACTGTTTTTCTTTACCTTGAGCCTCTAACTCAGTATTATTTTCCTTTATCTTGGGCCTCTAACCCAGTACTGTAACTTATAAGCTTACTTCAACTTTCAAAACTCATGAGATTTTTTCATCAAAATCAAAACAGACACTCACCGGCAACTTTTACTGAATAGACATTTAATTTTATCGTCCAATTCAGCACACTTCGGATAAAATCAACAGGCCTGTGGCTACCTCTTTTATAAAGGCGCCTGTCCACTCAGTTCGATTGCCGGATAATGTCTGCCCGTCTGACCACCTCAGACCGTCCAAGCCTCCAAAACTTCCACCCCAATACCACAGGACGAGCCCCCAAAACTGTTACGGATTCAAATATTGGGGATGGATACAAGAGGAAAAACAAAAATAACAACACTGGTCCGGCCGGGTCAAGTCAAACGATGATTTAATGAACACACGCGTGGGAGATGGACACCATACAGCAGACAGCATCAGATCTCAAAATGGTGGAGCATTGATCAAACTGTTATAGCCTCTATTGGCCCCCACCTAATCATAAAAGCTTAAACATTCACATTCTTTCTCTCACACAGCGCCTAAGCTACAACCTTGGCTCCCTGTTTATCTGCTCCTGCTGAGATGGGGCAGTATGCTCTGTTCTCATCTAACCAGACAAATAAGGCGATGACTTTCTGCAAACAGTATTTCTTATAACTCAGCAGTATAATGCATCATAAAACAATATCATTCATTCACAATAAATCAGCAGTCTAATGTAATGCAAATCAGTTTACCAAATGCAATAGTTATCACCATCTTCTAATTCAGGAGAATAATGCAAACTAAAACTACATAATAATTCACAATCTTTAATTAGGGGTCTAACATGGCATAAAATAATATTATAATCCCACAAGAATCAATATCCCTTCCTATTGCAAAATGGGAAGCAGATTTATCGATCAGCTTAGACCCAAACCTTTGGTCTCAGATATGCTTAAAAACCTTTCAATGGATCAGAAATCCCAGTTTGCAATTAATACAATACAAAATATTACACAGAGTGCACTATACTGGTCATAGGATGTTCAAGATGGGCTATACACCTTCCAGCAACTGCTCACACTGCACAGCAAATACACCGGACAATTACATCCACGCTCTTTGGTTCTGTCCACCAGTTCAGAAATTTTGGCGTGAGATATGTGAAGACTTATCAAAGTGTCTGAAATGTAACATTCCAGCCTCCCCTTTAGTATGCTTGCTGGGCAACTTGGATGAGGGCACTGCAAAAATAAACACAGCCCACGTTGTTTTTACGGCCCTATGCATTTCCAAGAAAATGGTCCTCATTAACTGGAAAAATAAAAATAATCTTAATTCTAACCAATATAAAAACCATCTAATAGATCACATTAGTCTTGATACAACCTCTGCCATCACATTTGATCAATCCCTTTGGGCTCCTTTGATTGGCTTCATCACCTAGTGGGGGTGGGGGGTCATGGTTTGGTACTGCCTTCGCTATTGTGGTTGATATGGGCGTAGGGACGGCCTTAGGGTGTCTGGGAAGTCCCTAGGGATGTTTCCCTGAAGGGCCTAACCTGGGGGATGTGGCCATGACCTGGTTAAGGGCTCTGGTGGCTCTTAGATGGTGTTTTCCTTGCGGCTGTGTACAGCGGAGATGGGGGAGGGTCTGTGCTGGCGGACGTTGGTTACTGGCCTGTTAGCCTGGCTGCCCCTGGGTGGGTCCGGGACAGGCGTGGAGGCTTGGGGGTCTGGGGTGCTTGCTGGGCCTTGGGGGCTTGGGTCCTGGCTGTTGTGTCGTGCAGGGGGGCTCAGCCCCAGTGCAGGGGACCTCTAGTGCATCAGCTCAACTAGGGGGCTCTCTAACTGGTGGGGAGGTTGTTATATCTTTGCAGGTGGTCTCCTCTCTACACGAGCTCACTCTGCAGGTGGGGGGAGAGATATAGGAGAGGTAGAGAATGAACTCAACCTGGGTGTCTATTGTCTTGTGTAGTTTGGGAGATGATTGGATGCTGGGGTGGGTGCAGTTTTCTCTGGGGTGGAGTCGGGTGGGCTGCCCCGGACTCTGTGGGGCTGGTCTCTGAGAGGAAGCAGGAACCATGCTCTCCTGTGTTTTAAATGCACTTTAGAACAGCACACAGCAACACTACATATGAGCGGGCGTAGGGAGGTTTGGGGTCTTCACTCACCCCGGTTCTGTTAGCCGTCAGGGCTGGGGGGCTGGGAGGAGGTGCTGGCCGTCAGATTGGGGTCCGGTATGCGGGGCCTCCCTGCTACTGCAGATAAGGAGGTGGTCCGCTTGCCTCCACCCCAGAGAGAAGGGTTATCTCCTGGGTTTAGGTGCGGCTTGCCCCTCTGGGGGCGGGGGTATCTGGACCTGGGATATAGAGTATGTTTGGGGAGTGCGACTGTCTGTGCAGTGTCTATTTGTGTCTGTCTACACGTTGGGTGAGTGCCGAGTATTTGATTGTGCATATGGGGTGGGAATGCACGTTTGTGTCCGCGTGCGCCTGTTCGTCTGTGTCTATATGTCAGGTTGGGGTTAGACTCAACCTCTCTGGGTACATCTCAGGCCCTCTAAAGTACGGAGGCCTATCTCCCCTCACCACACTCCCGGCTGATGCCCTCAGACGTTGGTGTGTTGGTGGACCTTGGTGGACCTTGTCGACTGGGGCTGGGCGCTCATGTATGTACCGGCTCACTCCTGGTGGCCGATTGGCGGGGCCTGGCTGGGCCCCTTCCGGGGGATGGGATGCCCTCAGGCCTCTGGCCTCTGGGCCTGAAGCTCGGTCCTCTCTGGCACAGCTGGCTGCCGGCAGAGCCGGCCACTGCACGCCACTGCAACCCCCTCTGGCCTCTGCTCCATAGCTGCTGGGTGACCTCTCGTTTGGGGCTCTATTCAGCTCTTCCCAGGAGGGTGGCATGGTTCCCCCCCTTTTGGAGGTCCTCCTCGGGTCCTCGTACTCTGGGGCCTCTGGATATCTGGGGCCTTGATCTCCTCCATACCTGCTTCATACCCTGGGGGACTGGGCTATGGCTCCCCACACTCCATAGCAGATCGTTACATGGAGAAACCTTTGGAATACAAGCGTGCTGATCCACACAGGTGTGCACACAGGTGTTCACACGGGTGTTCACAGACGCGGACTACACCTTTCTTGGCTGCTGCCTCAAAGCACATTGTGCGCTGTCTATCTTGCGTGCTGCACAATATCGTTTAATATTTAGTATCTACTGTTATCTACTGCTAGCTAGTTTATTGTGATGGTGCTGTTTTTATTATGTTGCTCTTTTTTTGTTTGCTTTCTCTTCTCTTTCTTTTTCTCCATACAGGTGATCCAGGTGTTTTGTTTGTTTTTCTTTCTTTCTTCCCCCCCGTTCTCAACGTCTCTTCTCCCTTCTGGTTTTCTTTCTCTCCCTCTCTTTCTTTCATTCTTTCTCCCTGTCCTATCCCTCAGTCATGTCTGTCCCGTTTGTAGCAACCGAAAATAAAATTAATTCATAATTATAATAAAGGTCAATCAAATGGACCAATATGGCAAGGCCATGATGATCCACTTGGTAAAATAAATCCGCTTGGCATCTTTCTTGGCCTTAAGACAACAATTCTGATGGCTAAAGATCCAAACGGGATACACAAAAAAAGGAAGTAGAGGGGGCGATGAGCTGGGTGAAGGTGAAGGGAATGTTGGTGCAGGGGCTGTGGGCGAGGGCGGGCCTTTGTCCTCTGGATCTCAAAGAGATGATTCTGTTCATCAAACTAAAATCGTTACGTCCAGATAAACAGAATGAACTTTTTGGGGTATCCTTAATTTCCTTAATTGGATGATTAAGCATGCATCAAGACATTGGCTGGGATACCTCTTCATGCCCAGTGGGGTTGTTGTCGGTCAATGGGAGCATTTATTATACCAACTGCAAACTCATTGAAAACTTCAACAACAAAAGATAAACACAACAGAACATATGAAATATGAACACATTTGAAACAGAAATAGCCAGGCTTTGTATGTATGATGTATGTGTGTATTTGAGAGAAACAGATAAATGGATTGAGAGAGGATATGTCTGGCTGTGTGTGCGTTGAGGTGGTAGGGATGTCTGTGTTAGTTTGTGTGTAGTTGTGTCTGTGTTTTTGTTCATCTTTCTTCACAATTTTATCTTTTTCCTTTTACATTCATCCTGTAGTCTTCTTGCCAACCTATAGCTGCAAGTGTTAAGCCTAAATTTTTCAAATATTTAATATCTTATTGTCAGGTCTGGCTGTCCAGAAGGCAGGATAAAGGACTCAAATGCAGGTCTCATACAAGAATGAATAAACTCAAAATGGCTGCTTTGTTGCTGGGGTAAAACTCTTACCTCAAATACAACAAACTATACTAGGAACTAGAACTAGATATAGGAACTAGATGTAGCGTTTTCTGAAAACGCTACATCCAGATGAACAGAATCAACTTTTGGGGATTTACTTACCTGGATTATTGAGCACGCATCAAGATGTAGGAACTAGAAACTCAACTTAGACAACAAGAAAACGAACTGAGAACTAGACTGGAGCACAAGGGGAAACATACAGCAGAGGTGTGAGTGACGAGACCAGAGACTGCAAATTTTTGTTTAGGAAAAAACAAAAATATATCGAATAAAAGGGTGGAAAGGGGAAATGGAACAAAATAATAAATACAAAACACAACATAAATAAATTTACCACAATTACAGTTTTTCTCAAATGCTAAAGCACAAAAGCCAATCCTCTAAACCAAATGACCAGTTGTCTAAACACATTTACTAAATCTAGCCATCATTTACCAATATCATAAACACATGTCACATGAAGACACAATTCACAGAACAGAATCCTTCGTTGTCATAAATCTAAACACATCTTTCCTGCTAAAACACAAGTTGCAAAAGAACTCTGCTCATATTCTGAAATGAAAGCTCATGTGATGCAACATGCTTGCCACAGTCAGCAATATTTGAACACAATGAACACACCTGGCATCATTCATTACACACAATGACTCAAAATTAAAGACACATGTTGCTAATGCTGTGACCACATGTATAAAAGCAAGTTCAGAGTGCACAGTATGCTGAAGATTCCAAACAAACACAATGGATGAAGGTAGAGTCAGGGGAAGAAGAATTCGATGCAGAGGAGAGAGAAGAGCTGGCCCTGGAAGAAGAGGAGCAGGCCAACGAGGAAGAGGAGGAGGCCAACATGGGAGAGGAGAAGGTCCAGGAGGGAGAGCAAGACAACCTCGCACCATCATTGCGGACGAGATGCGAGCAACAGTCATTGACCATGTCATTGTCCATGGCATGACAATGGCTGAAGCAGGACTAAGAGTCCGTCCAAACCTGAGTAGGTTCACTGTGGCCACCATTATCAGGGCATTCAGACAACAGGTATTGTACTCTAGTGCTTTCTTTGTCACAGTTTTACAAACCAGTGAAAGTAGTCTATTGTTTTCAAATCAGTTGTGACTGTATTGTAACACATGTCAATTGACAACACATGTGGGGTGGGAGGGTTGCCATATTTACAGCGGCACAAGAAACCCTCATTGTGGATATGGTTCGTGGGAACAACCTCATCAGACTCCGGGAGATCAGAGACAAAGTCATTGCCGATAATGTCAACTTTGTGAGCATTGACGATGTCAGCTTGGCCACAATAGACCGAGTTCTCCGGCGCCAAAAGACGCGGATGAAACAGGTCTATAGGGTTCCCTTTGAGCGCAACTCTGTGTGACACAAAGACCTACGTTCCGAGTATGTGCAAGTAAGTATACATCCATGTTCACAGTACAGTTAGTGGACATACTGTATTGCTCAGTGGCCTACATTACTTCTGGACAATACTGTGCTACCTGATTGACTGTTGTTCTGAACACCTGTGCACTTTCACATTTTCACAGAGGATATTACAGTTGGACGCGATGGCCAGACCTCATGAGTACCTCTTCCTAGATGAGGCTGGCTTCAACCTGCAGAAACGAAGGCAAAGAGGCCGTAACATCATTGGCCAAAGAGCCATCACTGAGGTCCCTGGCCAACGGGTGCGGGGGGGGGGGGGGGGGGGATGATGATATTACCCTTTGTGCGGCCATGGGTTCGGGGGGGCTTGTCCACCGGCATGCTGTCCTTGGGTCTTGCAACACCCAACGTCTCCTCACCTTCCTAGAGCTAAAAGACATCACCATCCTGGGCCCGCACATCACATTTATGTGATCATTTGGGACAATGTCCGCCTCCATAGAACAAACCAAATCAGAGAGTGGTTCACCACCAACAGTGACCACTTTTTAAACGTCTGTCTGCCACCCTACTACCCTTTTCTGAACCCTATAGAGGAGTTCTTCTCATCGTGGAGATGGAAGGTTTATGACAGACAACCATACACAAGAGACAACCTCCTAAGGGCAATGGAGCTGGCCTGTGTTGACATCCCAGCGGAGGCCTTCCAAGGATGGATTTGCCATTCCAGGGCGTTTTTCCCACGGTGCCTGGCAAGAGACAATGTAGCCTGCGATGTGGATGAGGTGATGTGGCCCGATGCAGCTCAGCGACATGATGCCGCACAGTGATTATGGTGTGTGTGTGGTGTGACTAACGTAAATAAAAAAACTTCACACCCTGATCATGTTTTCAAGAGTACTGTTGTGTGCAATACTCTTCATATGAAACTCACAAATCTGAATGCCTAATCCTCTGCAGAGATCTACGACGATCCGTTACTGTATAGTTTCTAAAAATATGCATTGGCAGTTATGAAACAAAGAACCTTCTCACAAATTGAGCATTGTGTTTTCAATTGTTTTGCTGTAGTGTGTAATGATGTGTATAGTGTTTACATTTTTGAAAGCTTCGAGCTGCTCTTTTGGTGTGAAAGTTTGAGTTTTGCAGTGGGAAGGTGTGGTTGTGTTTATGTAGCTTTGGAAAAGGGTGTTGTGTTTAGACATTGGGGAACATGGTGGAAACGTTTGTGAAATGTGTTTTAGCATTTGAGAAAAACTGTAATTAATAAATTAATGTTGTGATTATCTGTGCAGGAGTTCTTTTGTTAAGAGTCCTTTTGGTCCTTTTTAAAGTTTCTTTTACAGTTCAGTTTTTCAGGAATTCCTCCTTAGGGTCCAGTTTCATGTAATGGGGAAAATATGTCCGGAACCCAAAGATGGCTAAGTGGGTGAAAAGAGGGGAAAAGAATGATCCTACCGGCTCGCCACTTCAATATGAATAAGATCAATTCAGTGTGGGAAAAAAAACCTGATCTGTAGGCCAGAAAAACTTCCATTAGTACATCAAGTTCAATTCAGTTTACCAGTAAACAAATCATGTATGGGTTACAAAGGGAATAAGACAAAGGAAGAGCAGATCCTGTGTAGGCTTTTTCTTTGAAAAATCTGTTGCATCATGTCAGGAGTGAGGAAAAGGTCAAAACAGGATGCACATCACAAATACCTGATAAGTCATTTCTCGTGGACCCTCAGATCAAGCATCTTGGTATGAGATAGAGACCAGACTTGCCCGTTCTTTGATTTCCAGTCACTCAGAGTTTCAGAGTTTTGGAAACACTCACAGATGTGGAAGACTGCACCGAGTATTGTGTGTCACACTCTTCATCAAAGCTTGTGCCTTCTTCTAATGAGTCCTGCAGCTCGCTGAGACAGGCTACATAACCATCTCTAAAGTCCCTTTAGTTTATCTTCTCTTTGCTCCATGTGTTTGAACTTCTCTGCTCTCTAATGAAATGAATCCTCAGCCAAGCTGTGTGCTTACCTTTTGGCTGTAAGAGCAGGCAGGTGCATATACACACTAAAAGTAGTTTTTGTTTTTGTAGCAAAGGCAGGATGCCATGTTATTGCTTGAGGGCAGGGGCGGATCTAGAAGGGTGGCATGGGGTGGCAAGTGCCACCCTAAAATGATCTCTTGCCACCCCAACTGCCACCCTAATTTTGCATATGACAGTGTTGTTTATTAAAATAAGATAGCATTAACACTTTAAGTGTAGTTACAGTTAACAGTGAATATAAAAGCTAAAACTGAATATATTGCATAGTGTTACCCCCCCCTCCACCATTAAGAAATGGTTCGGCCGGCTTTTTCTTGTTTTCAGTAGCAAGCAATGCTTATGATTGTGCCAAAGCACATTTTGAACAACACCATGGGAATTTCGGATTTCACACAGGTGGTTGGTTGTTACACTCTGGAAATGGAATGAAGGTGAGTGGGTTAGGGTGGACCCTCTGTGGTCCACGGACATGCTGCACCTCCAAATCACATGCCTGATTTACGCTGACATAGCAACAAGCTGCAGCCAGGCTGAGTCTCTATTTCAGCCCGTGTTGAAAGTTCGGACTTCAAAGAATACACCGGTCTTTAAATGTTAATTACAGGCCAGTAGATCAAGAGTTATGATAAAAATCTAATTATATATAAGCCATGCTTTTTTCTAAATATTGTCGTCACAGTGTTTTTGTGTGTGTTTTTTATAGCGTTTTCTAAAGACAGCGCAAAAACAGTAAAGAAAGAAAAAAAGCCAACTCTTTCCTATCGGTGGAAAAATGTACCATGTCGACCAATTTAAAAAAAAAAGTCAACACGTGAGATTTGGTTGTTTTAAAAGAGGCGAAAGTTTTGGGGGTGACGGTAACGACTGCGAGATGAGAGAGAGAGACTTTTTAGATGTGGGTGATTTGTGATGTTTAGCGTGGAGAGTGTAGTTAGTGTGTTGTGTTGTCTTGTGTAGTTAGTCTGTTGTGTAGTCGTTGTTTTGTGTGTCAGTGAGGGCACAAATGAATGTTGTCACCAGGTGGAAAACCAGTGGAGTGATACACCACCTGTTGTCAGGCCTGAAGGTTTATCCCTGTGCTGTACTCCTCTGTCTTTTGGTGGACTGACAATTTTTTATTCATTTTTTTACTGGCACACATGTGAGGCATCTTATTGCGACACCTGATTGTTCTCTCATTTTAGTTTTAGTAATATTTTTAAATGGTTGTACAAAATGAAAAAAATGGCAGGTATATTGTCTGCATTTTTAGATAAATACTTGTATATGTTTACAAAATGCACAATTTATATTTGCATTTCAAGTTATAAAAATTTACTCAACATGTCTGTGGGGTTTTTTTACAGTAAAAAAAACTACTACTACTATTATTTTAAGTTTTTTCTGTGATTTCAGATGTCAATGAAAAAACAACTAAATTCAGACACGTGAGGTTGAGCTGAAAATAATGATACCAAACAAGGCAAGGGGGAAAAAATAAAATGAAACAATCTGAAGATGAAATACAAACGTAAACTCAAAAGGAGTCAAAAAGGACCGGTTATATTTTGGAGGGTTAATCCAACAAATCATGAAAAATTAGGTTTAAATTTGTGTTCATGTCAGTGCAGATTTCTGACATTTTGTGTAATTTAAGCATGTAACAATTTAACTTTTTTTTCTAACAAGAAACAGTGAAACTTAAGTTAGACTTGTGTTTGTAAATGAACCGGCCCATGTTGTGTACCTTTCTGGATTTTATACTTATTAGGCTACATATTTATTTATTATACAGTACATAAGATCAAAACTCACGTTTTATGTAACTAAAGTGTTTAATTATGTGGGCTACAGAAAATAATTAAGTTATGTATATGTGTATATTATGTATACTTACTGCATTTGAATCATTTTAACCATATGTAACCACCTGCATATGTGTTTGAAGAAAAGGCTTTGATTTGCCACCCCATTTGATTTTTTTTGCCACCCTCATGCCACCCTAAGAAAATTTCTATAGATCCGCCCCTGCTTGAGGGCCTCTTCAAAGACACATCAAACACATCCCTCCAAGATGGCCTTTGTTCACCTCCTAAATGATCAGTGCATGTTGATAGATTTATACTCTCTCTCAGATGCATGCATGTATACCATCCAACACAACATAACACAGCACGATAAAAACATAAAATTAACAATTTAATTATTGGTAACAAAAAGCAGACTGTTTTGATTACAGTATTATAAAGTCACATATGTCTATACATGTAAAGTTTCATACTGATTATTTTTCCACATACAATTACAAGAAAATCATGTTTTTCCTGTAATTCCTTTTTCTTTGGAAAGTACAAGGACAAATGAACAGTGAATAATCAAAACTGATGTTTATTTAAAAGGTAAGATTGGGAAAATATCATGAAATCACTTCTTAAAATTACCTACACAACATTATGTCCCTTTTTTGGTAAAAAATACTCTAAAGTTTCTGACCACTTAAAAATACTAACTTACAATACAAATAGAGTAATTTGTTTGTTCATATCCATATAATCTCAAATTGAATATTTACATTTGTGATAAAATGTCCTTTTTTTCCAAATGATAAAAAAACGAATCGGAATAATTAACAACAACAAATTGTTCTGATTGGTTTTCTGTTCAAGCCAAATGTGTTACAAAGGGTTCAAAATGGGTCCACCAAACACTTTTATTATGTATCAACAAATTTGAAATTTGAAATTGAAATTTGAAATTTAATCTTACTACCAGATATAAAGTTTCAAAAAATTCTTGTGTTCCATTCGTTTACATTAACCTGTTTTAATTTGTTAGTCTGAGGTTTGTACTCACTGTCTGAGTTACAACACAAGCTGGTTTCTAACCATGTGCTGAATTTTCACTTTCTAAATTATTCTTAAATACATTCAAATCTGAACGTTCTTTTAGACTGGGTGTATTATTGCATTTTCTCAGTGAGAGTATAAGTACATGGGGAATTCACTGACAGGAAACAACATTAGAAATACCATCATCCTCAGGTCATCTACTCTACTGACACTGACACCGTCAATGGCAACACGTTCACTTCTTCACGAGTGCGAATGTATGGAAACATCTTCTCAGTGAAAGTGTTTCTGAAGGTGTGTATGTGTGTGTTAGTATCAGGATCAGAGAACGACAGCTTTCTTCTGTTCCAGTTCAGATTCACTCTGATCCTCTGGAGCGTCTTCTTTACTGAGAGAACAGTGAGAGGAGCTGATGGTGAGCATGCTGAGTATTTACCTTCAAAAAACTCTATTCTCCATAATCTAGACCATAACTCTCCCTTCCTCTGCACAGACTCTGCTAACACACCTAGGTCCCAATATGTACTGTCTCCAACTTCAACATCCCAGCTGTGAGTCCCTGAGTTAAAGCCCTCAGAGCCCAGGACAGAGTAGAACCAATTAGTTCTCTCTGGATTATCAGGAAGCTGCTGCCTCTCTCCTCCTCTCACACTGGCCAGATCTTCAAACAGGATGAGGTTTGGATGAGCAGTGTTTGGGTCCAGAATGAGAGGAGTGTAGGAGACCATGTACTTCATGTTCTTCCAGATGTTGAAGGTCAGGTTGCCCAGGTGTTTGGCCTGGTCTATCAGAGCTCTTGAGGGCAGCTGTGGATCATCCAGCAGGGGGCAGCGCTGGACTCTTTCCACTGCAGCCTTGTAGTTGTGCAGGAATGAGACGTCTTCAGCTCTCAGCTCCTCCTCTGTGGCTCTGACTGTGTCTGAAAGAGCTGCTATCTCTCTGCTCAGAGCCTCCATCTTCTCCTTCATCATCCTACTCTTCAGCTCCTCTTCCCTCCTCAGTGCAGCCAGCCTGACCCCCTCTTCCTCTGCTAGAAACTGGTGAAGCTTCTTAAACTGCTCCTTAATCTGCCTCTCTGTGTGTCTGGCCTGGACCTTAATGTGTTCTGCTGTTTGATCAAACTTCACTTGAACTTCTTCACAAACCTTTAACTTCTCCTTTAAGGGCTCCAGAGTTTCCTGAAGTTCCTTCTTGTGTTGTCGTGCAGCTTCATCGATGGGTCTGAATCTGTGATTGGTGTGTTTTTCTGAGTCTCTGCAGACGAGACACACTGGCTGCTGATGGTCCAGACAGAAGAGTTTGAGTTTCTCAGAGTGCAGACTGCAGAGATCCTCTGAAGCTCTCTGATCTCTCTCCTGTAAGAACAAGGAACACATAGTAATATGAGTACATAATCTTTTTCCATTTTTTCTTTCTTTTTTTTTTTGCTGAATTGCTTTATTGATATACATTGTAGGGTGTACCTTACATTACAAGGTAGACCCTGCAATAAAACAACAGAGAAAAACTCAACAGTCATATGGCCACGTATGAGCAAATGCACTTTGACTCCCTTTTAACAGGAAGAAACCTCCAGCAAAAAGAGGCTCAGGGAAGGGCGGCCATCTGCGACGACTGGTTGGGGTGAAGGGAGGAAGACAGGATAAAAGGCATGCTATGAAAGAGAGTCAGAGATTAATAAGAAGAAATGATTCAGTGCAGAGAAATGTATAAACACAGAAAGGTGTGTTCATACACTGTGAGAAAGGTGACCAAAGTAGCAATTCCCCAGCATCCTACACCTAGTGCAGCATAGCTAAGGGAGGATTCAGAGTCACCTGATCAAGCCCTAAATACACACTTTAGCAAAAAGTAATCTGCATAGCAATTTAACTAAAAACTTCTAGATAACATGTTATTTCATAGTGTAATCTTCACGTGCTTCGTCCAAAGCACACTCTTTGTTGATTCACTTTTAATTCATTTGAATGCAAGATACTCAGCCTTAGCCCCGTAGCTGCAAAACTAAAAACAAAAAAAAACAGCCTTATTTGTGATCATCTATTGTCCACCTGGGTTTTACATAGTTTCTGTCAGATTTCTCAGACTTTTTTGTCTGATTTAGTGCGCAGCTCAGAAATAATTATAAAATAATTATTGTTGGTGTTTATAACATCTGTTGAGATGCCCACAGCCTCAACACGACAGTCTGTTATTCGACTCAACTGGTTTCTCTCAAAAGAGAAGGAGCATTTCTACTCTTTCCAGCGGCTGCTCGCCACATCTGGAATTCCTGAGCATTAAGTGCCGCCATTTCTATCTGCCCCGTGAGTTCACCTCGGTCATCGCCACGGTGGTCTACATCCCACCCCAAGCGGACACAGGTATTGCTTTGTCCGAATTACATGATGTGCTGAGTTTGTTTCAAAACCAGGACCCGGGCGCAGCCCTCATTGCAGCAGGAGACTTTAATAAAGCGAACCTCAGACAAGTCATGCCAAACTTTTACCAGCACGTCTTGTGTACAACGAGGGGGGATCGAATTTTGGATCACTGCTACACGCCATACAAGCAGGGCTACAAAGTTGTCTCACACCCGGCTTTTGGGAAGTCTGACCACAACGGCATCTTCCTCATTCCCCAGTATAAACAAAACATATGGAGGGAAGAAGTAACCACGAGGGAGGTGAAACGGTGGTATGCCCAATCAGAAGCTACACTACAGGACGCACTCAACGACGTCGACTGGGACATGTTCAGAACATGCGCAGTCGACATCAACGAGTTTACGGAAGTAGCAGTATGCTTCGTGAACATGCTAGAGGAGGAGATTTTCCCCACTGTGAGAGTCACCACATTCCCAAACCAGAAACCGTGGGTGGACAGATCGGTCCGCACTGCAGTGAATGCCAGGACCGCCACCTACAACGCGGTTCTCGCCACTGGCGATATGAGCGCCTACAAAGCGGCTTCATACGGCGTGCAGCGCGCGGTGAGAGATGCCAAACGCCGGTACCGGGAGCATGTGGAGTCCCGCTTCCACCAGGGCGACACATGAAGTATGTGTCACGGACTACGCACCATTACGGACTACAAAGCCAGGGACACTGCGCCGATCAATGCCGACTCTGCATTCACCAACGAGCTGAATCAGTTCTACGCCCGTTTCGAGGTTATCTAGGCGCCTAATGCTATCTACCGCCTGACTACCGAGGACAGTGACGTAATCAGTGAGAGACCGGTGACCAGCATCGCGGAGCATGACGTCCGAGTGGCATTGAGGAGAGTGAACACAAGGAAAGCGGCGTGGCCAGATGGCATCACCGGCTGTCTGCTGCGCTGCTGTGCTGAGCAGCTAGCAGGTGTGTTCACTTCCATCTTCAACAAGTCCCTGGCGAAGTCTGTGGTCCCCACATGCTTCAAAAGATCCACCATCATCCCTGTGCCCAAGAACCGCAAACCCTCATCCCTGAACGATTACCGGGCAGTTGCACTGACCTCGGTAGTAATGAAGGTGTTTGAGAGGCTGCTGAAGAACATCATCTCCTCCTCCATCGCAGACACCACAGATCCGCTCCAGTTCGCCTACCGACCCAACAGATCCACTGAGGACACCATCGCCCACGTCCTGCACATCACCCTCAACCACGTGGACAAGAAACAGAGTAACTATGTGCGAATGTTTTTTGTTGATTACAGTTCAGCGTTTAACACAATAGTGCCCTGCAGACTGTTCACAAAGCTCAGGGATCTGGGACTCAACAGCGGTCTGTGTGCATGGGTGTTGGACTTCCTCACTGGCAGAACTCAGGTGGTGAGGGTGGGTAGATGCGTCTTCTCTAACAGCATCACCATCAACACAGGAGCACCACAGGGATGTGACCTCTCGCCACTGCTCTACTCCATCTACACTTCAGACTGTGTGGCCACCCATGGCTCCAACACCATTGTGAAGTTTGCTGACGACACAGTGGTGTTGGGTGCCATCTCCAACAACGATGATGCAGCCTACATGGACAAAGTGAAGAATCTGTCATCATGGTGCCAGGACAGCCACCTCCAGCTGAACGTCGGCAAGACCAAGGAGCTGGTGGTGGACTTCAGAAGGAGTCAGCACAGAGACTACAAGCCCATTATCATCAATGGAGCTCCAGTGGAGAGGGTGCAGTCCTTCAAGTATCTTGGTGTCCACATCTCCTCAGACCTGACATGGTCTGCCCACATTCAGGCCAAAAAGGCCTGTACCACCTACGACAACTGAGGAAGTTCAGGGTCTCTCCAAAGATCCTCAGGATTTTCTATACAGGCGCTGTGGAGAGCATCCTCACACAGAACATGACATCGTGGTTTGGGAACAGCTGTGTTAAGGACCAAAAAGCTCTCCAGAGAGTGATCTGTACAGCAGAACGCTGCTGCAGGATTGCTCTCCCCCCGCTTCAGGACACCTACACCAGGAGATGCCGGACTAGAGCAGTGCAGATACTGAAGGACCCGTCCCATCCTGGCAACAAACTGTTCCAACTTCTGCAATCCGGTAGAAGGTTCCGCATCATCTGGGCAAGGGCAGAGAGACTCAAGAGGAGCTTCTATCCCCAAGCCATCCGGGCCCTAAACACACACACACCCGCCTTCTCACATCATCTATAATTGACTGAGACAGGACTCTCTTCCAGACACTCTAAACCCAGGCACAATGTACATTTCAAATTCCTTTAATTGTAAATATGTTTATATTGTCTATTCCGTAAAATAGTCAGATTGTCTATTCTTATTCAATTCACTTAATGTACAGAATTCACCTGCTACTACTGCACAATTGCCTAATGTATATACTATATATAATGTTCTTCCTCTACCCCCCCCCCACCCCCCCACCCCCCATTTTTTGCACATGTCGAGGAGCGTGTCAGGTTACATTTCACTGTGTGTTATACTTGTATAACTATACATGTGACAAATAAAGAACCTTGAACCTTGAACCTTGAAGAGAGAAAACCCACCACTTTTATTTATCATCTATGATTCAAAATGGCGGTACGGACACACGCAGCAGCTGCTCCTTGTCCTGACAACCGACATTCCTGTATTTGTTTTGCTCTTTTTCTTGTTTTTGATAACACTCATGCAGTCTCCTTCTCTAAATCAGGAGAAGCTAATCCACAAGCTTTTCAATCATGGAAGAGCTAAAAAACACACTGAGGAACTGCGGACTGCTTTGGAGGCATCTACCATCAGCTACCCCTGCTACTAAATCTCGCCCACAGTGGAAACATCTCATGTGGTGCGAGAGGAGACAGAAGAGGGGTAAGTGCGGAGACATCTGGAGTAGGCTAAAGGCTATTCCACACAAATCCGCTATTCCAATCATCCTATTGTCCAACATGTGCTCCCTGGACAACAAGCTTACTTCGGTCCACTTTGAAGTCAGTGAGGGAGTGTTGTGGCTCTTTGTCTTTGTGGAAACTTGGCTTAACAATAACATTCACAACAGCACCATTCAACTCGACTGGCTAACATGCTTTTGAGCAGACAGAGCTCTCGCCAAAGCGATTAAGACTCGCGGAGGGGGACTCTGCGAGTCTTACGTTGTTTTATCTTGCAAACACTGTTCACCAGTGCTGGAGCTTATGATTATCAAGTGGATATCGCTCTACCTACCGAGGGAATTTTTAGCCATACTGGTCAGCAAAGCCCAACAGCGACTCTACTTCCTCTGCAAACTGAGGAGAGCAAGAGCCTCAACCCCCATTGAGCACCTTCTACAGAGACACCATTGAGAGCATCCTCACCAGCCGTGGTATGGCTCCTGAACTGGGTCTAGCGAGAAAAAAGTTACAACTGATAGTGAGAGCAGCGGAGAGGATCATGGGTACTTCTCTTTCCACCCTCCAGGACATCTACTGCACCCGGCTCATCTGGAAAGTCCTCTGCATTACAGGTGACTCCACTCATCAGTCCAATTGCTTCTTCAGTTTGCTGCCATTGGGAAGGAGACCGAAGAGCCTCTGGGCTACAACCAGCAAACTGAGAGACAGCTTTGTTTATCAGACTGTCAGGTTGTTGAATTTACTCCCTGCTCTCACACACATGAACTCGAGACCTGCATTCACCTCTTCCCTCTGAACCCCCAAATATACAAAACTCTAAACCACCACGGTTGCCTTTTCACTGACTGTCCCAACCCAACTTGCAGATGGATTTGCCCACAATCACTATGATTTTTGTTGGGCACTGCTGTTTATAAAATGATATAGTATTGTGTTGTACACAAGACTCCTATTTTATTTTTATCTTTTTATCTTTATAATGATTTAGTGTACACTGAGGGCCATGGGAGCATTGCAATTTCAAATTTCTATGTATGACTGTGCATATGGTCTTTGACAATAAAGCTGACTTTGACTAATCACACTCTAGATCTTGTGTTAACATATGGCATAGAAACTGAACATTTAACAGTGTTTACCTAAAACCCTCTCCTTTCTGATCATTTCCTGATAACATTTACATTTACAATAATTGATTACACAGCAGTGGAGAGTAGACTTTATCACAGTAGATGTCTTTCTGAAAGTGCTGTAACTAAGTTTAAGAATATAATCCAAGCGCTGTTATCATCTTCAATGCCCTGTACCAACATAGAGCAGAGCAGCTATCTGAACTATCTGATCTACCCCAACAGAGGTCGATTCTTTTGTTAATGGTTTTACCTCCTCACTACGTACGACACTGGATACTGTAGCTCCTGTGAAAATAGAGACTCAAGTAAGAAGTACTTGACTCCGTGGTATAATTCTCAAACACATACCCTAAAGCAGATAACTCGTAAGCTGGAGAGGGAATGGCGTGTCACAAATTTAGAGGATCATCATTTAGCCTGGAGAAATAATTTTCTAATTTATAAGAAAGCCCTCCGCAAAGCCAGAACATCTTACTACTCATCACTGATTGAAGAAAATAAGTGCAAGCCTAGTGTCTTTGAAGATTTTAAGTCATCCAGGTCATCGTAGTCTAAGGAGCTTAAAGAGAAAAACGTCACCTCTTATCAACATCCGTGAAGCTTCTTGCTTCACGGATGTTGATACATCTTGAAACATCTTTAAAAAACTTTTTATTTGATGTCCAGACGTGTGTAAAAGGCCCCAAAGTTCATAGAATAGTTTTATTGGTGTTTATAAGTTTATATAAGCTCATTTAATATTCAGTCTTCTGTCAGTTTTGGCCAGCCCACCTTCTAGTGACATCATCCGGTTAGTAAGGTGGGCAGTTTAATGTCGGATGAACAGTGTTGGTCCGGAGGGGGTGCACTGATTCCTGGGGAATGTTATGTGTGCGTAAATGACAAGTAAGTATTGGCCTGTGTTGTATTTTGCCTTTCTTTGTGTCAGTACTGTAGTATGTTACCATTTAGGAGCTAATGTAGTCCATAGTGGGAGCGGTAGGCTACGCATGGAACGTGTGAGTTCACCCCCATTTCATATGCTAATTTATGTTGTCAGCTTACCCCGGCTTAGCTTTGTTGATGCATGCTCGGTCGCTCGTATGTCCATAACTTCTTTCCTGTGTTATCAGACCTTCTCTGTATGTTGTATGTGATGCTTGTGATTGTTTACTTTAAAGTAGCGGAGTTTGTAGCGAACAATTAGGTACGAGGATTAATAAAATAGTGATCGTAGTTTGACCGGAAGGATCGCGTTCCCGCTTGCCCTTCACAATGGTCGTGTCCAAATTCATGGGTGCATCCTCCTGAGGACCGGGCCTTCACGGTCTACATGGGCCGGGTCCTCATGAGGTCGGGTAGGCCGGAAGTAAACGGCTGTGAAATTGGACGGTCTAGCCTTTTGATTAACGTCACCGCTGTCTTGGTGGAGTTTAATAAACGTAGCCATCTGCTTCTTGCTATCTAAAATATAACAGGACACTGGCGTAAATTCTTGACCATCTCACACTTCTGTTTAATCGGTTTTCTGTTTGACGTTTATTCAGCTGTGTAAAAACCAAGGAGGAACCCACCCGGGGGATGAATAAAGTTTTCTTTTTTCTTTTTTTTTCTTTTTTGTGTCCCGTTTGGATCTTTAGCCATCAGAATTGTTGTCTTAAGGCCAAGAAAGATGCCAAGTGGATTTATTTTACCAAGTGGATCATCATGGCCTTGCCATATTGGTCCATTTGATTGACCTTTATTATAATTATGAATTTACTTTATTTTCAGTTGCTACAAACGGGACAGATATGACTGGGGGATAGGACAGGGAGAAAGAATGAAAGAAAGAGAGGGAGAGAAAGAAAACCAGAGGGGAGAAGAGACTGTGAGAAAGGGGGGAAGAAAGAACGAAAAACAAACAAAACACCTGGATAACCTGTATGGAGAAAAAAAAAACAGAAGAGAAGGCAAACAAAAAAAGAGCAACATAATAAAAACAGCACCATCACAATAAACTAGCTAGCGGTAGATAACAGTAGATACTATATATTAAATATTATATTGTGCAGCACGCAAGATAGACAGCGCACAATGTGCTTTGAGGCAGTAGTCCGCGTCTGTGAACACCCGTGTGTACACCTGTGTGCACACCTGTGTGGATCAGCATGCTTGTATTCCAAAGGTTTCTCCATGTAACGATCTGCTAGGGAGTGTGGGGAGTCATAGCCCCGTCTCCCAGGGCATGAAGCAGGTATGGAGGAGATCCAGGCCCCAGATATCCAGAGGCCCCAGAGTACAAGGACCTGAGGAGGACCACCAAAAGGGGGGAACCGTGCCACCCTCCTGGGAAGAGCTGAGTAGAGCCCCAAACGAGAGGTCACCCAGCAGCTACGGAGCAGAGGCCAGAGGGGGTTGCAGTGGCATGCCCGCCGGCTCTGCCGGCAGCCAGCTGTGCCAGAGAGGACCGAGCTTCAGGCCCAGAGGCCAGAGGCCTGAGGGCATCCCATCACCCGGAAGGAGCCCAGCCGGGCCACAGGCGCCAGGCCCCGCCAATCGGCCACCAGGAGTGAGCCGGTACATACATGAGCGCCCAGCCCCAGTCGACAAGGACCACCAACACACCAACGTCTGAGGGCATCAGCCACCGGCAGGGAGTGTGTTGAGGGGAGATAGGCCTCCGTACTTTGGAGGGCTTGAGATGTACCCAGAGAGGTTGAGTCTAAGACCCAACCTGACATATAGACACAGACGAACAGGCGCACGCGGACAGAAACGTGCATTTCCACCCCATATACACAACCAAATACTCGGCACTCACCCAACGTGTAGACAGACACAAAAAGACACTGCTAATAAAGTTTTATTTTATCTAATCTAATCTAATAACTTTAATCTCAGCCAAACCGATTTACTCACAAACAAATAAAACACTGAAAAAAGACAAACAATATCATTTTTAGATTGTCTAAGTGACTTATATATTGCGTTTAACCTGAGTAGCGAAAGTCCGGGGTGATCTGAAAATGATGTGCCGGGAGTTGTACCGGGAGTTGTGCTGTTCTCGGCGGCTTCAGTGACCCTCGAGCTCCCGGCGAGCTATCGAGCTGGTGGGTAACAGACGTCTCCGAAAACGTCAAAGCACTTTTGCAAATATGCGATACCTTGATAAACCGAGCAGATATTTGAAGTTTACACACCCACGTTCTCACCTTAAAATGTGTTAAAACTTTATTTTGTGACCCAGAAAGATTAATAAAAGTAATTTTAAAACTGTAGCCGCCATTGCCGGAAACTGGAGTTTGGTTTGGCCGCGCTATGAATTCTGGGATATGGTTGGCCACGAAGGACACACCCGACCCATCCTTCAAATTCGGGGAAAAGGAGGACGCATTTGTCGGCTGCATTCGGAGGAGTCTACGAATTTGGACAGCCTTCGGCACGTCTCTGTGACGTAATTGGTCTACAAATGTGGCCTCAGGAGGATGCAGCCCATGAATTTAGACACGACAAGTAAGAGCATTACGGCTGATTATAATGGGGACGCTTTTATTTTGTACAACTACCGGAAGTAGTTCCTGTGTACTGACGGTTGCTTAACTCGCACTAATGCTGTTTAGTTGCATAGTGTGAGCAGTTTGAAGTGTATTATATTTTTCTGATCTTTATATGTGATTAGGTTAACTATATTGTATTATGTCTGTATTTGAGTGTTTTACTTGTCTTGTTGTACTTTGTAGGAAACCACACACACACACCTATGTACACCCGCTGTGTTTACAGCCCCAGAAATTGAGTGGTGACAATAAAGTGCCTCAAACGGAACCTAAAGCTCCCTCGTTCTTTCATACTCTGGGACAATTTGGCCTTAAGTGGTGTTCTGGCCGACACACCGGGGTGACCGTAGTGCTCAAAGACTGAATCAGTGCCACATCCGTGCCTATCTTTGATATCTCCACTACAAGACGCTTTTCTTTCCAAGCTCCTAAGTCAACCCTAGGTTTCTTTTCAGCACTGGTAATGACGTCCTGAACTTCACACAAGACATTTTCACGATTAGAGAAAAAATGACTCGAAATATACCCACATAGCACACTTGGTGAGGCCCGGATCTGGCCCACACAATGTGCTTACACATGGACCACATACTGCAAAGAATGACGGCCCTTGTGTGGCCCAGATCAGGTTTGCCAGAGGTGGCCCACACATGGGCCAGGACAAGGCCAGTTGCAGACACACTGCTGGCCCAGAACAGTTTCAGCTCTGGCCCAGATGTCAGCCTAATGTGTACCTTAATCAAGCCATGTAATAACAACATGTGCCAGAACATACAACAGTAACGTGACGAAACTCTGTTCACACAGTGAATGGACTGATTCCTATATAGCACTTCTAGTTTCCCTGATTACTCGAAGTGCTTTATACATGTTGTATAAAGCATTTCATGCCACGAGTTTCGTGGCATGTTGCCACAGTCACCCAATCACACACTTTCTCTTAACAGAGTGCTTTCTAACTACATTCATACACATTCAAAATCTTGACATGCAGGCTGGAGGAGCCAGGGATTGAACTACTAACTTTCCGATCAGTAGGGGACCTGCTCTACCTCCTGAGCTACAGCCAGCCGGTGGTAAACATGAGTAAACCCTCACTAGGTTTTGGATAAAGTGTACACTAACAAACCTGTCAAACCTGCATTTGAAACTTTGGCTATGATAGCAGTATAGTATTGCAACATGGCATTTAGGTCTTCTAACTAAAATATAATTTTTTTTCTTTTTGAGACATTCATAGGTGGTGTGTTTCAAATCACCGGCCTGCTGCATAACCAAACCATAACCTAAGTACAATTAATTAACCATGACAATAACGTGTTTTACTGTTGGCATCATGTTCTTTTAATGAAATGCTGCGTTAGATTTAGGCCAGGACTCAAACCTTACAAAAAGTAACTTCTTAAATTAACTTCTCTAACTTAGATCAATGAAGCTTATCTCTAAAAGTAACATTACCCAATAAAATAAACTCTAGTTTCTAACAGTGCAGTAAATCACGCTATACACAAAAATAGATCATAGCAATCCTCCTTTAATTTACCAAAATAATTTAAAAAATCATAATAATTTATCAAAATAATTAAAAATAATGAAATGATAAAACAGCAGATTTCGCATTTAGTCAAAACCCAAAAAATACACACAACAATTTACCAACTTACAAGGAATCCCCACATACAGTGTAAACCGCCAGTTATAGAAACAATTACTGTTCCAAAAAACCTAAACCTAAAGCCGGCGCAAATACACGCTATGTTGCAGGCCTGTATTGATGTTCTAGAATGTAGCAGTCTATTGGGATCTCCGAACCAGAGGTTCTTCACTCAAAAAGCAAAAAAATAAATGAACTCAGTACCTTGTAAAATGTGCAACTCCTACCAGATTAGTTCAGGCAACAGGTTGTCTCCAATTCAAAGTGCGCATCAAGCCGAAAATGCAGAAAATTCCCAGATGTGTTCTCGCTCTGCCCGTTTTATCAAGCATGCATCGGTGGTGACTGGTGTGGACTTGGTACAGCTAAATATCCCAGAATTAATTTCATCCAAAACTCAAACGCGACAGTGGTGAGGAGCTCAGTTAAAAACTTTTAAATATTACACTTTCTGAGTCACAAAATAGAATTTTAAGTTATTTTCAGGCAAGAATGTAGCTACATGAACAAAAACAGCATGTGGAGATTCTGAAGGCTGCTTCAAAATGATCAGATTGCATTTAAAATATTTGTTCAGTTCTCTTCCAAACCCCCAGCAGCTGTCTGTTGTAATTTTTAAGTGTCAACTAAAATAAAAATAAATACGTTCTAACATCTCACCTGTTTGTTTTTATTCAGGCATACATGTACACTATTTTTATTAATAGAGAGATTTTGCTACTGGGGTTAAACATGATATACAAGTCACTTAGATAACTTCTAAATCTTAATGTTTGGTTTATTTCAGTGTTTCAATTTTTCCCGAGTAAATCTTTTTGGCTGAGAGAGAAGCCTTGGCTGCATTTTTAGGTAAATAGTACCATATCAATTGTGATAATATAGTATGTCAAAATGAAAAAATAACTCCAATTTCAGATATTTGAGGTTGTGCTGAAAATAATGATACCAAACAAGGCAAGGGGGAAAAAATAAAATGAAACAATCTGAAGATGAAATACAAACGTAAACTCAAAAGGAGTCAAAAAGGACCGGTTATATTTTGGAGGGTTAATCCAACAAATCATGAAAAATCTGAAAAAAAACAGACTTATTAAACGCAGAGTACTTTTGGCCTCGGAAGCTGGATTCCTCACGTCATCAAAGACTGAATATTTCCACCAGCGGCAGGAAACAAAATGAACAGTCCAGTAGCCTTATGCTGAAACGTAACCGTGTCTTGCCACAAGCTTACCAGCACAAACTTATCTTTCCGAAAAGTATAGACTCACTTGCTGGAAATATATGTAAACAAGCTAACTTCTCCAACTGCTCCTTGTCATCCACACACCAATCCCCTCACTCTGTGCCACCTTCACAGACCATCTCCTCGTAGGAAAGTACAGTTTAGTCTTCACCAGCAATTTAACAACAAAAGAAAGATAACTTATTTTAAAGAATATAAACATGTTTTTAATCACTTTACATGAACTTTGTTTTTAAAAATAGAATAACAAAATTCAATGAATTAGTTTATCTCTTTGCTATTTTTTTTAAATCCAGGTTACATAGTCCTGACCCAGGACTATGACAGTGAATACTGAAGACCTCGTGACTTACCTGACAGCAGAGATCCTCCTCTGATCTGGAAGCCATTAAGTCTGTGAGTGAAACTGAAAAAAGCAGACAGGAAGTACAGTCAGTCCTGGCTCCCCTCCCTCCTCTACCACCTTCACTGAAACTTCCTTTGAGTCATGTTTTAATTTCAAACTCACATTCAGTGTGTGGAGCGTCAGCAGCTTGAAGCAGCAGTGTTGGAGTTTTCCACTTTTCTCTCCTGTAGCTGGACTCACTCAGAGGAAGCTGCTAGTTTGGTCTGAGCTCAGTCTGATCGTCTGTGCGTCTCTCTTTACCAAGGATGAAGAACTTCCTGTTTCCTGCTTTGGCGCAGTTGGGTGATGTAAGAGTCAGAGCTTTATTCACCTTCCTCTTGTAAATCCTATAGCTTTGCCCACAGCATAGGTCTGTTTCATTCTAAGGTTCAGACTTCTGAACTCTGCCTGCAGCTCAGAAAATATTAAGATGGAATTGAGATGGAATGTTACCTCTCTGATGTGGAAGGAGCCTGAGCTATTTCATGAGGCGTCCACTTCTAAGCATGGCTTGGGCTCTGGAACCAGTCTCCTAGAGAGGAACTGGAGCTGCACTCAGTAAGAGGCAGTGGGCAGGCATGGGTAATCTTGTATGCCCACGGCCTGCTGCCACTTCGTTGGGGTTTTATCAGCATCGCTTTGAGATAGAATATTTCTCATTTTAGAGATTGCGTAAATGCAAGAAAAGCAGTCTTACACATTATTGAATATGCATATTAAAGTCATATTCTGAGATCTTTTGGGGGTTTTTTTTGTTTTTTAACACTAATATCCCTTTTTCATTGGTACTTACTTGGCTTGACTCACAGCTCGTCTCTACTTGACTGGGTTTTGGTCATTTTCCAGTACAGTCAATTACAAACCAAATGTTAGTGTGGTCGTTAAAGCAACATGTCCAAAGGTCCTGTATGTGACACTGATTCTATTTATATTATACAAAACCCATTTCCAGAAAACTTGGGACTGTTTCTAAAACTGCAATAAACACTAAAATCTGCGATTTGGTACGGCATTTAAACATTTAGTTAACGGGCAAAGGGGTAAACAAAATATTTCAAGAAACACATTTAAACACTGATGCCTGCAACACATTCCAAAAAAAGTTGGGACAAGCAAGTTTACCATTGGGTCACATCCCCTGTTTTTTTACAGACTTTATGTCTGTGAAGCCAGCCTGTTGTAATTTGTGCAGAATGAGGCCTGTTGAAATACACATGGAGTTGCTAGGAAAAGAGCATATGTCGCTCCAAAGTTCCTGTGTAAGCCTCTGCATCAATAGTGCCTTCACAAATCCCCCATCACATGGACACTGATGTACGCCCATTTATCACAAATGTTTGTTTTTGCACCTTTCTTTGGTAACAATCTGGATCAAGGGTTTTTTCTCGTCTTTGCAATGTATATGAGGTCCAGCTTCCCCCAAAACAAGCTGAAATGTGCACTCATCTTACCACAGAACACATTTCCATAGTCTTGCGTTCCATGTCAGATGATCTTAAGCTGAAAAAACTCGTTGGCATTTCTGCACGAAATTGATATTTGCTTCCTCTTTCCTCTCTGCTGGCAAAGACTGAACCTTTGGTGGATGCTTCCTTTATACCAAAGCTTGACATGCACACGAGTTATCTCTTAACCTGCTAATTGAGACGATTAGTAGATGCAGAAGTGGGAATAAGTACAATTACTTTGTTACTGTTCTTAAGTAGAATTGTCAGATATCTGTACTTTAGTTGAGTATTTATATTTTTGCTCCCTACATTTTTAAACAAATATCTGTACAATCTGCACTTTCGAAACAGACTCCTTACTTTAGGTTCAGTGGTATCATCTGTAGCATATATACTTGGGGGTGTTAAAGTGGGATGGAGGGAGTGCCGGTGTCCTGTTGTGTTTGTGGTACCTCAGAAATATAAGAAAGAAAGGGCAGAAGAGGAAAAAGAGAGCTTAGATTTAAAGGGAAGGACTGCTCAGTAACACTTGATAAACTGCAAATTTAAAGCTTACATCATCATTTTACTCACATATTGGATTTGTATATGATGTGATTTGATAAATTATGTATTTTGATTTATACCAAATAAACTGAGTAGACTGACTTTGTGTAGTTTTGTGAAGGATAAACAGGTTAGTCTGCATTAATGTGGTGAATTCAGAGTGTCTGTGGTGCTCATGGTCAGATTAAGGTTTACATCAAGTATAACAGAGATTAATTTGCATTTAAGATAATGATGTTTGGATTAATTAACTGAATTTTTCATATATACTGGTATAAAGACAAGTATATAGTATATTGTTTCAGTGTAGGGGATAGCTATCAGCCATGATGGCTTGTGAAACTGCTGATGTCTTGTTGAATTCAGTTGTGTAATTCCACAAGGAGCAGCAGGTCGGCTGATCACAGTCTAAACAGAAAATCTACTGAAGCTCACATTATAAATTATTGTGAGCTGTGATTAATTTCCCTGTGCTGAGACTCTACACAGATCTTAGGGTTCCCCCACTTGCTGAATCTCACTTTAAACCCTGAATGTTCTCATTTTACTGTTTAGGTGAAGAGACAAAGTTACCATCTACAGCAGGGGTTGGCAACCCTGGGCATGCGTGCCACAGTTGGCATGCGGAGGGTTAACTGATGGCACGACCTTAGCTGGATTCGCCATCGGGCATACGCAAAGGCCGGGTGATTTTTTGTTTTTATGGGTCGATGGGTTTTTTTTTTAGTAACAGTATATAAACAATGAAAGATGGTGGATTGGCCAGATGCTGGCAGATGTGTAAAAATAACTCAGTTGTTTGGTGGTGGCTTTGGCGGAGCTGCCACAAGAGGCCAGGTGGATGAGGGAAAGGGGAGGCAGGAGGAGGAGAGACCCGAGGCGGCCGCTGGTCCGAGTATCAGGTGAACTGAACTTCAGGTAAGAAGTTATGACCTGCAGTCTATCTGGGTCAGATATAAACCAAGTTTAGGTGGAGTTTATTTCCATTGTGCTGACTTTTTACAGTCAGTTACAATAACTCGTACTGCGTACTAGCTAGCATGACGGAATTTCTATACAGTTGGGTGGGTGCTATGTTACTGATAGTGAACTTTATTTTATTTATAAGGTTAGTTAGTAGAGTTGTCAACCATCCCGAAAAAAACAGAATCGTCCCGTATTCAGAGAAAATATTACGCGTTTGGTATTGAGGTGAAAAGGAACACAGTTTGTCCTGTACTTCAGCTACAATGAAAAAGACACAAAGCTGGAGTTATTCTGCATCTTTACGCTGTCAGCTGCCTCTTCTCTCATTCAATCATGAAACTGATCAATGATCGGTATTTCAGACGCAAGCCCCGTCTCTCGTTTGTTTATCGCCCACTTTGCGCCAGAAAGAAGAAACTAGCGGATGTCGCGCTAGACAACAGCAGCGCGTTTAAGCTCTATCAGCTGTTGTTAGAATTTATTTAATATTAACTTTCTAGTATCAGCTGATGTTTGCTGGAGCCACAGCTGTAAAAGCTTAGTTTAGTTCCTGTCTGTGATTGTTTTCATTCATTTCACCGGTCTTGTTTCCTAGCTGTGTCTCATTCCCCTGATTAGCCCTCAGCGTCTAGGCAAGTATTTAAAGCGCATATGTTCTCTGTGCGAGCGTCGCAGACGAGGAGAGGAGTAATGGATGAAAAAGCCCAAAGAGATGGAAGTACTGAAGAGAAGAGGAATTAGAATCAGTAGAAGAAAGAAAGATTACATATATTTGAATGAGAGGGAGATAGAAGGTGGATCAGCTTAAATACCTGGGGTTGTGATGATTTAGATATTGTTAGTTTACAGCAACATTTGCCTCAAGACGCTTTATATTTGCTACTTTTAAAAAAAATGTATATAAGTTTAAGTAAATGTAAGTGTAACTACTCTCAGGCATGTTCTGAGAGTAGTCTTTGGTTATAGTTCAATAGTTTTAGTGCCAGTGGTGGGACAAAACTTTGTTTATTCAACACAAATGAACCCTGTTGTATACCTTAGAACTGGCTCCGTTTTTTGCATTCTCAAGCAAGCGGTCTCAGAACACAAGTGTATGCACAGCTCTGTGGGGCTGACTGAAGCTGACGAAGGCCGAGCTATTAACATGCTGGCATGAATTCAGAAGGTATAGTATGGTGAAAGTTGTCCAAGGACTGCATCACGGATCTCCGGACACATACGATCTGTTTATCATTAACATTTACAGCTTTTGGCAGTTCATCGTCTGAACTTTGGAATAAAACATATCCTGAGTCAGAGGAAGAAACACCATTTACCAGACTGACTGACAGCAAGGGAAACAGAAAACCTGTCTTTTTGTCAAGAAGCTGTTTAGGTCCATTCACACCTGGCCACTGAATTAGGACTAATGTTGCAAGTGCGCGGTTTGACAATTTAAACAGAATGAGAGTAACAGGAAGTTAATGGCTCCAAAGTCATGATAACAGCAAATACCTAGATTTCCTGTGCTGTTGCCCTTTACCCATCTGTAATGTGTTTTATTGGTGTACATACACTGATGCTTGGTGAATGTTGAGTGCTATAAAAGAAGAAAAAAAGTGGAACAAGATTTGGTACTTTTTCTACTATTAGCTACACAAAATATTACAATATTAAGAGCAACCTGTTGAAGAGTAATACCAGATAAATAATAAAATCAAATTCAACTTCATAGTGTTTTTCTTTTCTTTCTTTCTTTCTTTCTTTTTTAGCTCCTTCTAATTATAGGGCCCAAAACTTAAATAGAATTACTTTGTTGAACATTTAAGAATACATAATAGATATTTATACAGTAAAACATTGCACGTATATTTATATTTCCAGAACCACAAAGAGATAGAAGAAATCAAATAAAGGCGTTTGATTGGTTGTTATGTAAAATAAATAAATAAATAAAATGTAATACATAAAATCATGTGCTTGTAGGATTAGGGCCACCGGGAGAAAAAAAGTGGGCACATCTTTTTCTCTTCTTTTACAGAATTCAGAGATAAAAGTAAGAATTCTTAGATTAAGGTCACAATTTTCTTTCGTCTTTCTCAGAATTCCGACTTTAATCTAAGAAGTCTGAAAACGCCGCACACGCTTCCTCGCTACGATCCGCTCTCCTCTGGGAGTTCAGAAAGCAGGGATGGATCTCTATTAAAGGTGCGGTTGGCACATCTCCATTTGAAGGCTGAAGAGAAGGCCCAGAACAGGCGGCTGAGCTAGAGCTCGAAACCAGAAGGCTGGAGATAGAGGCACACAAAGCTGTAAGGCTGTGAAAGCTTGAGCTGGAGTCTCAGCCACAAGCCTCATCTGCCTCTGCTGAAAATCTCAGTTCCACCTCATTGTCTGCTTCTGCTTTCGATAACAGTAGTTTCATTTCTTTAGTGCCTTCTTTTAGTGAAGTTGAGGTTGATACATACTTTGCAGCATGTGAACGTATTGCTGGAAAAAGGGGACCCTCTTTGATAAGTGGTGCATTGCCTTAAAAGCAAGGACTATGATGCCCTGCGTGAGTTAGCATTGTTAGAACCCATCTGTAATGGGTTTTATTGGTGTACATACACTGATACCTACTTGGTGAATGTTGAGAGCTATAAAAGCAGAAAAAAGAGGAACCAGATTTGGTACTTTTGCAACAGTTAAACTAAAAAATAATAATAATACTAATATTAATAATAATGGTATGCTTTTATCATTTTATGCATACGCTACACACATTATAACATTATGGACACAAAGTAAGAACAACCTGTTGAAGAGTAATACCAGATAAATAATACAATCTAATAATAAAATCAAATTAATCTTCATACTGTTTTTCTTTTCTTTCTTTTTTTGGCTCTTTCTAATTATAGGGACCAAAATTTTTAAATAGAATTTGTTTGTTGAGCGTTTAAGAATATATAATAGATATTTATACAGTGTTGAGATGAAATTATTTGAAGTGCCTCAGTTCTATGCTTTATATTAACTAAAATGCCATATAACCATATAGTGTAGTATTAAGTGGACACGGCCCTGAAAAATAAAGGTATTAGACTACGTGTACTTGGGGGCAGAATGCTGTAGGCTCTTGCCCATTCTTGCCTGGGAAAAAGTAGATAACAGGGGAGCATCTTCTAGTAGAAAGTTACTGAGACACTGTTGTTTAGACTGGAGTGAGAGAGCTTCTGTAATAAAACTGTTGGGGGTCCACCACCATTTTGAGATCCACTGCAACAGGTCATGCAGGACGCATCTCCCTCCTAGAAGTAATTGTGTAAGAGAATAAAGTGTGAAATTATCTACTGAGCAGTGTTTTGTCTTCTATCAGATTGCCTATGAGGAATCAAAAGAACTCGGTGAAGTGTTGATATTTAACAACAATAATACATTGTACGTATATATGTTTCCAGAACCACAAAGTGATAGAAGAAATCAAATAAAGAAGTTTTATTGGTCGTTATGTAAAAAATGAATAAATAAAATGTAAAAGTGAATACAATAAAATCAAGAACTCATTAAGTAAAGATTTTCAAGAATAGAATAAAATATGTAACTAATAAAATAATTAATAAAAAGGAAAATAATATTACGAATACATGCTATTTATGAACAGTTAAGACCTTGAAAAACTTGAATACATAAAATGATATACTTGTACTCCTTCCTCCCATATGGAAGAGGATTAGGGCCACCGTAAAAAAAAAAAGAAAAGAAAAGTGGACACGTCTTTTTTCTTCTTTTCCAGAATTCCGACTTTTTTCTCAAAATTCTGAAAACGCCCCACACGCTTCCTCGCTACGATCCGCTCTCCTCTGGGAGTTCAGAAAGCAGGGGTGGATCTCTGTTAAAGGTACGTCTCCATTTGAAGGCTGAAGAGAAGGCCCAGAACAGGCGGCTGAGCTAGAGCTCGAAACCAGAAGGCTGGAGATAGAGGCACACAAAGCTGTAAGGCTGTGAAAGCTTGAGCTGGAGTCTCAGCCACAAGCCTCATCTGCCTCTGCTGAAAATCTCAGTTCCACCTCATCGTCTGCTTCTGCTTTCGATAACAGTAATTTCATTTCTTTAGTGCCTGCTTTTAGTGAAGCTGAGGTTGATACATACTTTGCAGCATGTGAACGTATTGCTTGCGCATTGCAGTGACCTAGCGAGCCTGTCTAAATATGCGTACTTGTGCATAGTTGTGTTCTCGTGTACTCCTCATACGTCATCAATCGGAGACCAACTATTGTTCCAATTCAAAGTACGCATCAAGACAAGAACGCAAAAAAATCCTAGATGTGTTTTATCGAGCATGCATTGGTGGTGACTTGTGTGGACTTGGTACAGCTAAATATCCCAGAATGCCTTTCTTCCACAACTCAAACACGGCAATAGCGGAGAAGTGCAGCTAAAAAATGACTCTTTCTGTGTCACAAAATAAACGTTTCCTTTTTTCAGACGAGAATGTAGCTGTGTAAACTTCAAATGTCTGCTCAATTTAACAAGACATCACATATTTCTAAAAATGCTCCGACGTTTTCGGAGACGTCTGTTACCCACCAGCTCGACAGCTAGCCAGGGTTTCAATACTCACTAGAGCCGGCGAGAACAGCAAACTCCCAGCACACTGTTTTCAACCCCCCTCGATCTTTCGCTACTTAGGTTAAACACGATATATAAATCTCTTAGATCACTTCTAAATGTTAATGTTTGGTTTATTGTAGTGTTTTACTTGTTCCTGAGTAAATTGGTTTGGGCCAGATTAAAGTTATGCTTCATAACATAATAATCACAGTTAAATTAAGAGGGGATGGCAGTAAAAACTCTGGTGTTTCCAGAACCACAAAGTGATAGAAGAAATCAAATAAAGACGTTTTTTTTTGGTCGTTATAAGAAAAATAAATAAATAAAATGTAAAAGTGAATACAATAAAATAAAGAACTCATTAAGTAAAGATTTTCAAGAATATAATAACATATGTAACTGATAAAATAGTTAATAAAAAGTAATGTTATATTACAAATACATGGTATTAATTAACAGTTAAGACCTTGAAAAACTTAAATACATAAAATTATATACTTGTACTCCTCGAAACCAGAAGGCTGGAGATAGAGGCAGACAAAGCTTGAGCTGGAGTCGCAGCCTGATCTGCCTCTGCTGAAAATCCCGGTTCCACCTCATCGTCTGCTTCTGCTTTCACTATCAGTAATTACCTGCTTTTATAGAAGCTGAGGTTGATAAATACTTTGCAGCATTTGAATGTATTGCTAGAAAATGTCACATTCTCAGCAAGCCAAAGGGGTTGGTTTTGTAAAAGCTGAAGCCCGTAATGAGGTCCATGGTTGTGGTGGTAAGGTGCCAGACCCCTGTTTATATATATAACTTTTTCTACTCTGATTTTATGTTTTTTGTCTGATTTTAGATCAATTGTGTTAATACAGTATGTCAAAATGAAAACATAACTGTAAAGTCAGACACGTGAGGTTGTGCTGAAAAGGATGACACCAAACAAGGCAAAGTAAATCGTTTTTAAAGGTGAAATGTGGAGAGAAAATCAAAAGTAGTTAAAATAGCCAATTATACCCTGGACCCCAGGGGGTTACACGTTTTTTTAAAGTAACGCAATAGTTACTTTTCGAGTAACTAATTACTTTTAGAATATTGTAACTCAGTTACTAACTCAGTTACTTTTTTTGAAGAAGTAACTAGTAACTATAATTAATTACTTTTTCAAAGTAACTTGCCCGACACTGGCGGTTACCCATGCACAAGCAAGTAAAGGTGCTGACATTACCCTCTCTGATTCTTTGTTGATATCTTTTGGCCTGGTATGAAGCAGGGTTTTAATAGTTTTGCAATTTTCATTAGTTTTTATTTTTATTTAGTTTTGACTTCAGATTTTCAATTTTATATCAGTTTTAATTCGTTTTTACCAATTGTTTGCTAGTTTAGTTTAGTTTTTATTTTTTTGAAAATCCTTAGTTTCAGTTTAGTTTTGATTAGTTTCAGTTATAGTTTTAGTTGTGTTTGCAATAATTAAGTGTAACAAAATCCCACTTTCATCATATCAGTCATTCTGCTCATCCTTGGGTATGTTGCTATTCCAGCTACCATACTGCACCCTGGACAGGTCGCCTGTCTGTCGCAGGGCTAACACGCAGAGACAGACAACTCACATTCCCACCTATGGGTTCTTTAAATAAATAAATAAAGGCAGATGAACAACCATTGATACCAGGCAACTATAAAATGTATATCTTGGTCCCAATGAGACTATTAACTCTCGCAGCACCGGGTGTTCGTAATTTTGGTTCAAGTGAATTGATAAACTTTTTGAAGGTAATTGACTCACACAGTTGTGTAGATATCCCCGTCCTGTTGTCTCGGGATGCATCACGCTGCCTTGCCTGGGGTTAGCTTCTGTTTTCTGGGGATGAGGGTTGAGTGTGCTCCCTTACCTCCTCAAGCTAAGCTAGGTTAGCCTTCTTGTGTGAGCTTTTCAAGTGCACTTTAAGGTTTGTGGGATTTTTTTCCCTTTAGAAATGTCCCTCATAATTTGTCTGTTTCCACTACAAGACACTTGCTTTATCCAAAACACAGTCATATTCAAAGTAATCCCAAATTGGACTCTGGCTCCCGACTTTTCCTGACATGATTCTGCGCGTGGATGGAGCAGCAACACAGACGACTCGACTAACGTGCTGCCACCTGCTGGCATAATGAGACACAGCAGGAAAAAAATCTGGAAACTAAACTTCATTTTCACCCTTGACTATTATATGACACGCACACATCAATGAAAACTAAACACATTTTTGTTATAAATTCAGTTAATTTTAGTTAGTTTTGTGAACACTCATTACAGTTTTAGTTAGTTTTGTGAACACTCATTACAGTTTTAGTTAGTTTTCCGTTTTTTGTTTTTATTTTTATTTCCGTTAACGAAAATGTTTTTTCACTTCTAGTTTTCGTTAACGATAATAACCTTGGTATGAAGTGTGATGTTTCACAATTTTGTCGTAGTTGTCACGTGTGCCAGATTGTGGGTAAGCCTAACCAGATCATACCCCCTGCCCCCTTGTGTCCCATTCCTGTAGTGGATCAGCCATTTGACCATGTCATGGTAGACTGTGTGGGTCCACTACCAAGAACAAAATCAGGAAAGCAATGTCCTCTCATGATCATGTGTGCAGCCACCCGTTTCCCTGAGGCTGTCCCATTACATAAGAAAATCAGTTGTTAGGGCGTTGACAACACTCTTTACAGTATTTGGCCTGGCCAAGGTCATATAGACTGACCAGGGTTCAAACTTTCAGTCTATGTTATTTAAAAGAGTTTCTAGCACTCTAGGTGTTAAACATGTGTCCTCTGCTTATCATCCTGAATTGCAAGGTCCAATAGAGCAGCGGCATCAGACTTTAAAGATGCTACGTAAGTACTGCCTAAAAGCTGAGAGAAGTTGGGATGAAGGAGTCCCATTTGTGTTATTTGCTGCCCGTGATGTTGTTCAGGAATCACTGGGGTTTAGTCCTTCTGAAACAGTATTTGGCCATACACCACGCCGACCCCTCAAAGCTCTGAATGAGACACTTTTGATTCAGGAGGGGAGTTCCAAAACCAAAGTAAGGAGGTATGTGAAAAACTTCCTTGAGCATTTGAGTTAAGCCAAAGCTCTGGCTAAGCAGCACCTTGCTGTTTCCCAGGAAAAAATGAAATGGCAGTATGATAAGGCTTTTGTTAAAAGAACCTTTCAGGTGGTATGTGGATAGGTTGACGCGACCCTTCAAACATGAAGTTGATGCCAGTGCTGTCGGGGCTGGGGCAGTGCTGTTGCAAGACTTGCAGGGTTTAGACCGCCCCGTTTGTTATTATTCCCACAAGTTTAATAAAAATCAGGTAAATTACTCCACAAAAGGAGACCCTGGCTTTGTTGTTGGGGTGCAGCATGTCACCTATTGTTCTGTACACTGATCACAACCCACTCGTGTTCCTTGCTCGCATGTTTAATCAAAACCAGCATCTCGTGCGCTGGGCTGTGTTATTGCAGGAATACAATTTATGTATTCATCATAAAAATGGTTCTGAAAATGTTTTAGCTGATGGTCTGTCCCGATTGTAAACTTGTTTTGAGCTGTTTTTTGTTGCACTCTGTGGGGTCTGCTTCCATGCTCTATTCTCTGTAATAAAATATTATGATCAACAAAAAGTCTAAAGTGACATTTATCCTTCACAAGAATACATGTCACTCTTTCAAGGATGCCAATGTTCATGAAGTCCATGACAGTCAGGTCTCCTTAGTCATCATTGGTGGAGTGGACCTCAATGTTTCCTCTGCCATGTTTCACTGTGGGTCTGGTCCATTGTGGTATCTGCGGTTGTTGAATTTATCCTTCTATTATCTACACTGATGATACTGATCAATAAACAATGTCATCAGCAAATGCTTTTTCTCCAGTTTTTCGTGGTTTGGGTTTGTTTTTGGGTTTTTTTAGGTTTTTCATAACAGTTAAGATTTCACTTCAATTTTATTCATATAACATCAAATCACAACAACAGTTACCCCAAGGCACTTTATGTTGTAAAGTAGATCCTACAATAATACAGAGAGAAACCCAACAATCATATGACCCCGTGTGAGCAAGCACTTTGGCGAAAGTGGGAAGGAAAAACTCCCTTTTAACAGGAAGAAACCTCCAGCAGAACCAGGCTCAGGGAGGGGCGGGGCCATCTGCTGCGACCGGTCTGGGAAATAGTTGTAAATGAAAGAGACAGAATCATTCAATCATTTCAGCTTCATTAGAATGAACAGAAACACAACAGGAATAATCAAACCTCTCTGGATTATCATCATGTTGTTCCAGATGTTGAAGGTCAGGTTGCCCAGGTGTTTGGCCTGGTCTATCAGAGCTCCTGAGGGCAGCTGTGGATCATCCAGCAGGGGGCAGCGCTGGACTCTTTCCACTGCAGCCTTGTAGTTGTGCAGGAATGAGACGTCTTCAGCTCTCAGCTCCTCCTCTGTGGCTCTGACTGTGTCTGAAAGAGCTGCTATCTCTCTGCTCAGAGCCTCCATCTTCTCCTTCATCATCCCACTCTTCTGCTCCTCTTCCTCCCTCAGTACAGCCAGCCTGGCCTCCTCTTCCTCTGCTAGAAACTGCTGAAGCTTCTTAAACTGCTCCTTAATCTGCCTCTCTGTGTGTCGGGCCTGGACCTTAATGTGTTCTGCTGTTTGATCAAACTTCACTTGAACTTCTTCACAAACCTTTAACTTCTTCTTTAAGGGCTCCAGAGTTTCCTGAAGTTCCTTCTTGTGTTGTTGTGCAGCTTCATCGATGGGTCTGAATCTGTGATTGGTGTGTTTTTCTGAGTCTCTGCAGACGACACACACTGGCTGCTGATGGTCCAGGAAGCTGATTGTCTACTACCACTTAAGGTGGTAGAGTTTGAATGCCCCTGTGGTCTGGGAGCTGGACTAACCAGAGCAATTGGTTATTGGTTTCAGAACCAATCTCCTGGATCTGGTCTGGATTGTGTCTTTATCCAGAATGCCCATGGTGAGAGGTTCAGAGTGAGGGATACTAGAGTTATCCTGGAAAGAAAAAGGTAAAGCCTTTTTATTTTTGCTTTTGCACAAAAAAATCAATCCTGAAATCAAGAGGTTTTTTTTTTTTTTTTGGGGGGGGGGGGATTCTAGTAGTGCTTTGCACCCAAACACACAGACAGACATCACGTTCATATTGGTAAGTTTTAATTTCCCATCACAATCAAGACAAACAGGATTATTTGAAAGATTCACCCACTTAGGGTGGTGGAGTTTATATGCCCCTGATGATCAGGGTCTCATAATTCTATGCCTGCTTTGTACTGAAGTCTATAATCAGCCTCCTTAGTCTTGCTGATGTTTAGGAGGAGGTTGTTTTTCTGGCACCAGTTCTCCAGGTTTCTAATCTCTTCTGATGTTGTCAGAATAACAGTGTCGTCAGCAAACTTGACAATGGAGGTGGTATCTGATTGGTTACACAGTCATAAGTGTACAGTGAGTACAGCAGGGGGCTTTAAACACAGCCCTGAGGCGCTCCAGTGCTGAGTGAGATGGAAGGAGACATGTTTTTTTTTTTCACTGTCTGTGAGGAAGTTGAGGATCCACTGACACAGGATCAATGACACCTAAATCCTTCAACCTGGTGAAAAGCTTTGAGGGAATTATTGTGTTAAACTCTGAACTGTAGTCCATGGACAGCATCCTAGCATAATTCCCTCTGCCAGCGTCCAGGTGACTCGGGGATGTGTGGAGCAGGTGTGATATGGCATCGTCTGTGAAACGATCAGTCAGCTGTTTTTTGCTGAAGGATAAAATATTGGTCTAGACCTAATATCTATTATTTTCAAGATGTCTAAAGACACACTCCCACCTCTGTCACATTGCAGTGAAACAGAACAACCTTTTTGAATTCAGAACTTTTATGGTCAAAGTTCTCAAATGGCTTTTAGCTTGATTCACATCCGGTGACTGAGGAGTAGCAGGTCTAAGTGCATTGTGGGACAAATTCACTCGAATTGCATTAAGATGAAGTCCGTGGCTTTCAGGTAACAGCTCATGCAGAAGACTGTGCTGTTGGTCTTTACCCACCTGTCACAAGTTTTATCAGTGCACATACTCTCAAATATTCTGGGTGGATGTTGGATGCTATAAAAGGGGGAAGAAAACTGAGTTTCTGGATTAAAATGTTTTCATATTTTTTACAAAGTGATCACAAGGAGAGAAAAAAAAGTCCATAAGAAGAAATCATCAGACTAGCACAGACTACTACACCAAAAACAAGATTTAACAAGAACTGCACTAATACAACATGAACTGTGGATTGTTTCCCCCATATTTTTTTGTTGAAGAAAATTTCTTTAATCCAGATTTAGTACTTTTTGTCACACTTACAACAACAACAACAATAATATTGTTATACTACTATATAGCACTATTGTTTCTATTATTTGAAACAATGAGATCAAGATCTCTTAGTCAAAAGAGACCTGTGTACAAAAAATACAAAAGTTGAGAAAAAGAGCCACATAACAAAAAGACACATTATAACACACACAAACTCTGGAATAGTCCTTCCAGATAAATAAAACCTTTAAAGTGTAATCAGAGAATGCAACTGCATATTCTTTTACGTTTTTCATAAGTACAATTAAATTAACACAAGAAAGAACTTAGTATTGTATTTTTACAATATGCTAGTAATAAACAGAAAAAAACGAGTCCTCCCTCCCGCCAGACGTTTCTGCGCAGTGACGTCATAGCCAGAGAAGATGGCGGCTGTGCTGAAGGCGGAAGGTAAAGGAGCTTTAAACAGATTGTTTTACCTCCGAACTCTGTGCTGCTCTCGACTGTCTGCTCTCGTCTAGCTCGCTCTGTTTTATACGGTATATCTGGAAAGGAGCCACCGCTGGCTGGCTCGGTGTAGCGTGCTGTGACCCGCAAGTGAAGCCCTGCAGCTGGGCTCCGGGACTGCTTTAATCACCGCGGAGGCGAGCCTGTTACCAGCAGCTAGCCGAGCTCCGCCGGTGGAGTTAGACGGCTAGCAGAGCAGCTAACACCCAAACATCCGCACTCGCATCTGAGTTCCCCTCCGAGTGTAGATCACGAGGGCTTGAATAAATACAGCGCTGCGTTAAAACCTGTTGTTGTCTGGGTAACTGTGCTAATTGTTAACGCAAAGGCGTGAAACGTTAGCTTTGACCAGCCAGCTGCAGCTGAGCTCCCGCGGGCGGGGTGCTGTGCTCTGCGAGGCGGCCATAGCACCCATGAGAATCCGGGGTCTGAGCCCGGCCTGTGGAGACCGAGCCTGTGTGGGAGGAGGATGGATCCTCTACACGAGAGGCTCAGCGTCATCTGTTATCTGTGAACCTGCCTCAGTGAGCGTCTTGATGATTAGAACTAAATCAGATATCGATCAAGTGACAGCTGGCATGTTTTCTATGTGTGTGTGTGTGACAGCAGGTGATGTTTGGGTTTTATTCACGAATTAATCAAAGAAGTCATTCTGTGGGTTAATCATCACACACTCACACCGTGAAGCTGTTGTTATGTAACTAAACACACTCCTATCCCAACACACACCCACTTTACACGCTCTCCATGTAAAGTGGGTGCAAATTCAGCTGTTGCTAGGCAACAGGGAGCTATTGAAGAAGTGCGTGGCTGTCTGTGTGTGTTTGTGTGGAGCTAGCCAGTTCAGATATCAGATGTGTGTGTTTGCAGCTCTTGTTTGTCATTGATCACACTGATGACCTGTTCTGTGTGTGTGTAGCGGGGCAGTGCAGGCCGCCTTGCCTTGTGTGAGACTCATCCTGCATGGACTCGTCACCATGAGCAACAAGGAGATGGTTTCCCCGGAGACAGGTCAGTCCCATCCACCTGCACACAGACAGTTATTGCGTTTGTGTGTCCACCAGATCAATGAGTTCTTCGTTAACGGATTTCTGATTTCCTGCCAGGCCTCACGAGCTGCTGTGTTTGGTGCTGTGTGTCTTACTGTAGGTGTAGCTGGTTGTGTCTTTCATTGTGAGTCAGAGGATCAGTATGTCACTTCTTCTTGCAGTGGAGGTGTTTTAGCTCTTTCTGTCTTGTCATGTATTTGTTTGTGACTGTTTGTCCAGCTGGACCGGCTCTTAAACTTCGCTGACCTTCTTTTATTATTTATGTTGTTTCTTTGTTATTGTGTCTGTTTTCGCTTTGATATTTGTTGTTATTTACCTTTTTTTTTTTTTTTATAAAACTATTAAATAAATGTAAGATTACGTGTGTTTATTCTTATTTATTTAACCGGTTTTGTATTATTAGGTTTTTTGGTTCTGTCTCAGGTATATTATTACTGAATTGTATATTTTAATATTACTGGACCTAGTTTTATTTCAAATAAACAAAGAATTTTATTTTATTACTGATATTTTATTACTATTATTGTTAGTAGTAGTTATAAATTATGCTATATTATTTTAACTTCTACCCCTTTCCTTCAAATCTGTTCTAAAAAGGTTTATTTTTATTGAAGTGAAAAAATGAAAAAATAATTATAAAAATAATTATAAAAATAATTTTTAAAATAATAATTGTAAAAAACAAATATTTCAAGTTTAACATTTATTTACTGATTTAATGTTTTTTAATTATTATTATTATTAATATAAGTTGGATAATATTTTAAGCTTGTTGTCCCCATTAGCTCTTTAGATATTGTCTAAATTTCGTTTTCATGTTGTATTACTTTCATTTTGTTTTTATATATTTACTGTTTAGTTTACTTGATCATTTTAACTTTATGTAAAAAAAAATTGTTAAAAAAATTAAATCATGATTAAACAAAATCATTTCATAGCGTTTATTCATGTTTTAATTCATGTTAAAAAAGTTTAGATATTATACAATTTGTAATAATTATTATTATATGTATATTAACATGTAGTTTTTTTTAAATAATAATAACAAACATCTAGTCGTTCTCTTCAGAGCAACGGCTAGATGTTCTTAAACTAGCTGCTTACGCGTCACTTCCGTCATTAGTCGGTTAAAAGATTTATTTTTGTTTAATTAATGTTAGTGTTGCTAGTGTTGCTAGTGTTAGCAACACTAACACTAGCAACACTAACACTAGCAGTGTTGCTAGTGTTAGCAACACTAACACCGCTAGTGTTAGTGTTGCTAGTGTTAGTGTTGCTAGTGTTAGTGTTGCTAACACTAGCAACACTAACACTAGCAACACTAACACTAGCGGTGTTAGTGTTGCTATGACGATGTAATGGCGCCCCCTGTGACCTTTGCTCTCTGATGGAAAGCTGTAAATAAGACAGTAAGAAGCCGTTTTGTTGGTGTTCTGTGGTTTTCTGCTCTGTTCACGTGTGAAATGACTCAGTGAAAGGCTGAACGCAGGTCCTGTACTACAGGACGGTATGAAAACAAGAGTGCCTTTAAACATTAAGCATGCAGACATATTAATCTGATGAAAGCAAATGATGAACCTGGTGGAGGGCAGACGTTAGGAAGCTCCTCTGAGGGAACATTAGAGACGCTTTGGTTGCCGAGGTGTCTGCAGCTGTTTAATTTGACCTGTTTTAAGTCTTTACCAACGCTGTGTGCAGCTCACAGCGTTACGTCGTGTAGGATTTCATTGTGTGTAATCTGTTTCAGCTACCAGTGACATGGAGATGCAAAGGCTTCAGTCAGATAACGCCCTGCAGACTCACTGTGGTCTGATGATGTTTGCTGCTGTAGAGCTCTGTTGTGTGAGCTGTGTCTCAGTAAACCAAACAGAAGAAGAAGTCAGTGCTGCTCTGACTCTGTGACCTCATCCACTAAACTCCGTTTCAGTGTTTCTGAATGCTTTCCTACTTTTAGACTCAGTGACTTTTTCCTCTCGATGAAATGAATGAGCTCCTGGGTGCTTCGGTAACATATCGCGGAACAAGTGTCCCAGTTTCCTGCAGTGCATCAGAGTTATAGTGGGTCCCCGTGTATCTTTACTGGTGGAGGAGGGGTGGGGTTTGTGAGATCTTCAAGCTCGGCTCCTCTGTTAGAGACCTGAGAGTTTGAGGGTTACGTTTCTAATTGAACTTGTTTATATTGTAAACCCAGTGACGGTGCATGAAGCCCCTGACGGGCCATTTTCATACCTTTAACTCGTTGAACTTTGGCACGCAGTCGCCCACACCGACCCCCGCGCCCAGCTACACTTGAGTTCGGCGTCTTGGTGGCTTTTTGCTGCTCGCTGTGGTCAAACTGAGGTTGCACACGTTGCCGACTCAGAAGCGTCTATTTTTAGTCTCAGTTGTGAGTGAAGCGCTGGCTCTGCCCAGCTGCGATTGGTGGAACGTGTCCACTGTCTGACACTTTGTTCATCAGTCCTGGGTCATTTTGTCCTTCATGTCATATCCTGTAAAAACCTCTGTAAAAAACTGTTTTTACCTAAAATGTGACTGTTTTCTGCCGTCTTTGCTGAGATCCTGAGATATTCAGAGATTAATGTTCAGGATTCGGGCCTTTGATCGGTGCTTCTTCCACATCGCATCATCTACCTCCACCTCTTCCTATCCCAGCATGCTCCTCTGTTACACCAACCCTCTGCATGTCCTCCTTCATCCTTGAACCTCCTCTGAGCTCTTCCTCTGTTCCTCCTGCCTGGCAGCTCCACCTTCATCCTCCACCCTCCCTCCTCTGCACATGCTCAGACCTTCTCAGCCTCCCTGACTGAGCTGTCCCTGTGATGGACTCACTTCTAATCGTGTCCTCTCTCACTGAGGGTGATGATGATGAGAATTTGAGGTGTTTGTCCGCATCAGAACCAGCAGAACCACTAACTGTGTGTGTGTGTGTGTGTGTGTGTGTGTGTGTGTGCAGAGAACAAAGGACAGAGGAAGGTGTTTCTTCCCAACAAGCTGCTCGAGTGTCTCCCTCGCTCGTCCAGCCTGCCTAATGAGCGGCTCAGGTGGAACACTAACGAGGTGAGTTCTCGTGTGATCCTCGTTTCCTGTTTGACGCAACCGGCGGAGGCAGGAAGTGACATCACACGGAGAATATTATCATTATCACTGTTTAAAACAGACCTTCCCAAAGTGTGGGGCCCGCCCCCTAGGGGGGGCGCAGAGCCATTGCAGGGCGGGCGCGGAATGAAAAGGGGGGGAAAAAACAAAACGCTTGGACACTGCTAGCACGGGGCGCCCACAGAAACACAAAGCAGGAGATGAAGCATCGCTGAATATGTTTCCAAACCAACTTCTAAGCCAAAGACTAGAAAATATGATGAAGCAAATCTTCCCTTTGGCTTCACCTGCACAAGTGCCGAGGTAGGTCTCCCTGCAGGATTGGTTTTCCCTTCGTCAGAGCGTGCTGGGCTGTTCAAATCACGGACAAACAGTATCCTACAGTTGTTTATGTTTTTAAACCCATTTTGCACAGAGAGGCATTTTTTGAAAAATATTGACAGCAATGTTGAATATTATTACGCATGAAAAAAAAAACTACACGTAAAATAATCACATCGTGACGCCTCTGCCTTTCTAAATGGAAGGACAGTAACTGTGTGTGTATGTAAGCGTTTAAACCTGCAGATAGTCAGATTAACAGTATTTCGTCTCTATCTGCCATTCTGCAATTCATCTCATGTAAACAATAACGTGGCCACAGCGTGACGTGAAAATAGCCACATATCTTTGATGTTGCGTGATGAACTCTGTATTCCTCGTCCACACGTAAACACAAAAAGGGAGTTTTAAAAATCTCAGTTTTCGGTGATTCAAAACGCCGTTTACGTGTTTATGTGTGAACGAAACAGCTGCGTTTTCAAAAATACCCGTGTAGGTGTGGACGTAGTGTAAAAGAGTTAGTAGTTTATTTTCTTACTACCTGTAATTTATTGCAGATTACTTGTATTTGCTTAATTGTTTACTAAATGTTTGAGGTGTGAAAAAGATGTGTTTGTGCGCACGCGCGAGAAGGGGGGGGGGGGGGGGGGGGCGAGGGGGCGCGAACATTTTTCTTGTAAAACAAGGGGGGGCCCAGCAAAAAAAGTTTGGGAACCACTGGTTTAAAACAACACACAACAGACAGAGATAGGATCAGAGAAGCAGGTTAAGGATGAAAGCAGAATTTCAAACTTTAAAGGTAAGCTGTTCTATTACATTATTATTATTATTACATTCGTTCCATCACTGCTGTTATCATCACTTTTAAGTGAGGACTTTCGGGGCCAGGCTCAGAGGTGCGATCCCTTTAAAACTGGTGTCAGGCTCTGAGGAGGATTCGGTTTACTTGCAACTTTCCCCGCAACCCTCCCTGCCCCAGAAAGACAGTCAGAGAGGCCTCGGGTCCCCACCCACTGTGAGCGTAGGTGACTGCATCAGGTCGGACATGCACGTGAATACAATGGTGACAATAGCAGAGGGGCCGTTCTTTAAATGTGAGGCAGAAACCGTCAGTTTGAGGAACTAAAACCTGCACAGGCCTCGCTGCTCTGACTGTTTCTGCTCTGATAATCGAGCTGCTCTGATAAATATGAAACGGAAACTCAAGAAATCCCGTTATTTATTCAGTCTGCACACGCCACACTGTCTAAACCTGATGAGCCTGTTACAGTTGACAGTTCCCGCCGTCACCATCTGTGGGGTTTTCTGACTTTGAAAGGAAGATTTGGCAGTTCCAGCGTCACAGATGTGGCTGATTGTTTTATTTTACATAATTATAACTCGGATGTTCTGGTCGTTCTAACAAACAACTAACTGCTGCTCAGTCCGATGTTTTACTGGGACATTGAAAGCCTCCTGAAGTTTTCGGGGTCACGAAACGATATGACAGAAAGTGTTTTCTTTAGCGTGAGTAGAAAGCGTTTCATCCCGTATGTCGACTGTAACAGTTCACTCTGAGCTCTACGTGTGATTTTAAATCGTCTTTGTTTCTGCAGGAAATCGCTTCCTACCTGATATCCTTCGACAGACATGACGAGTGGCTCTCCTGCACCCTCAAAACCAGGTACAGACCCAGAGCACACCTGTCATACGCAAACAGCTGAGGGCCTCTCTCCTGTTGGATTTTATTGATTGATTGATGGGTTTGTGTGTCAGGCCGAAGAACGGCAGCATCATCCTGTACAACAGGAAGAAGGTGAAGTACAGAAAGGACGGATACTGCTGGAAGAAAAGGAAGGATGGAAAGACGACGAGGGAAGACCACATGAAGCTGAAGGTCCAGGGCATGGAGGTCTGCAGCACGTGCACACACACACCTGAGCACAGCTGCTCCCCCTGCAGGACGCGCAGCGTCACAGCACAGCAGATGGAATACTGTTTGTGAGATTATTGTGGGAGGAAATAAGATGCATTTGCTGCCCTGAACATTATGAATAAAGACGAAGCTCGTGTCCACATCCTGTTTTAGATCAGTTAGTTAGTCCAGGCTGCAGCGGCGACACAGCGTCTGCTCTTATTTTGAAAGGATCGTGCTGTTCTATTAGCGAGTGTCGAGGCTGATCCCTGCTAAACTGTGCTGGTCTCTGGGTTTCAGTGCCTGTATGGTTGCTACGTCCATTCCTCCATCGTGCCAACATTCCACAGACGATGCTACTGGCTGCTGCAGGTCAGAATAAACACCCCGCCACACACACATTAACACACACCACGCTGACACTGGTTTGCAGCCAGTTTTCCAAGTGGTGTTGATTCAGCACTTACAAGGAACCGTATAGAAAGAAGTTCTCCTCAGCTTGTTTACAGGTTCCTTTATTTACTGCAGTGTGTGAGCGACTGGGCTTAAACATCATTAAGATTAAACACTGAGATTAAAATGTTGGTGTTTCCACTGACAAAGTTCAGAGCTCGAGTTACTCCTGAAGTATGATGCTGAGTTCCCTAGTTTATTGATAGATGCAGTTTATTCTTCGAGTTTAGTTCCCAAATTTATTTACTGTTTTTAATTTAAAAGTAAAGTTTAGGTTTTAGTCTCAGACTGGTTCACCAGTTATGGTACCGAGTTTAGCTCAGAGTTTAGTTCCATGTTTTTCCAGTGTTTTCAAATTCTAGTCTCTCCTGGGGTTTAGTTCCTTACTCAGAGTTTAGTTCCCAATCTTGTCGTTTAGCTACAAAGTTTAATCTAGTATTGGTTCCAACCTGTTACCCAACTTGTTTCGTTCCAAATTTAGTTGTAAAATTTAGTTCCCAGTGATTTAGTTCTTACCTTAAGACCATGGTTTGTAGTTCCCAAACTGAACTTTTGGTTCCCAAGTGGTTACAACTTGTTTTCCAGTTAGTTAGAAAGTTTAGTTCCCAAACTACACCTTTAGTTCCAGCGTTAAGTCGAGAGTTTAGTCCCAGACTTATTTCCATGTTTAATATTTAATTTTTAATAATTTAATAATGTAATTAAAATTTAATTTAATTTAATTAATATTTAATTTAATTAATATTAAATATTTAATATTTAAATAAATATTTAATATTTTTAATATTTAATTCCATGTTTCATGTCTAAGTTTAGTTACCTGGGATTTGGCTCTTGACTTCAGACCAGAGTTTAGTTCCCGAGTTTAGTTGCTGTATTTAGTTCCTGGTGTTAGTTTCCAAGTTTATTTACCAGTGTTTGATCCTAGATTTATTATTTGTTTTATTATTTATTACTTGAATTGCTGAGTTTAGTCGCCAGTTTAGTTACGAGGCTGCAGGAGCAGAGTGTGAGGCTCCCTAAAACTGCAGAACTAAGACATCAACTGCAGGCTATAGTAAGTGTACGCACTTGCAGTTAGCAGTACTTCCCCCTGCAGACACACGCACACACATGCAGACACAAAATAATAGGAAACGTAAACCTAAAATAGTGTTAATCAGTGTGTTTCTGTGCGACAGAACCCAGACATCGTGCTGGTCCACTACCTGAACGTGCCGTCCCTGGAGGATTCTGGGAAATGCAGTCCACTGCTTTGCGCGGTGGCCGACCGCCATGACAGCGTGCGCTGGAGCCGAGACGACCTGCTGAGCCAGCTGAGGCCCATGTGTATGCACGAACACCTAACCGCATGTGTTTGCCTCATTGTGTGGATGCAGAGTGTGCGTTTTGTAGTACTAATGTGTAGTTTTACTGCGTTTCAGTCCACAGTATGAAGTGTTCAGTTGGTGCGGGAGATTTCAGTATTGAGGAGTTGGTTCAGCAAATCCTGGACCGACAAAGAACCAAACCACAGCCGCGCACGCACGCCTGCCTGTGTAACACTGCCCAGGGTGAGCCCTGAACACCTCGACTTCACTGTGACCTCGCTATGACATCACAGAGTGAAACTAACCACCCTGTTTATCCCTGAGCACAGTATCATCCGGAGTGAACATTCCCCACCGATGTAACAGCACCAAGCATCGCATCATCTCCCCGAAACTCCCGCCCTCTTCCTGTAGGCCATCCGCCTCGCCGGTGTCCTCTGAGCTGGGGGAGGTGGGGAGAGGAGGAGCGGGAGGAGAAGCCAAACTGCCTCACCTTCAGGCTCAGACCAGCCCGGTCTCGTCGCCCTGCCCCTCGTCCACGTGAGTCATCCGCACAGGAAAGAGAAGTTATCGGTCGAACTGTGAGCGCTCCTGCTCGAGTCCTTTTGGTTTGGTGGCTCGTTTTAAGCGAGATCGCCCAAAAACGACTAAACTGAATCTTGTGCCAGAAAGTCAGAGGCTATTGATTATGAGCTCATTTCCTGATTGATCGATTGGTCCTGTTTGTTTCCCACAGCTCCTCCTCCTCCCCGCCTCAATCCCACCGAGCCGCCGTCACCATGAGCAACAACGGTAACGGTTTCTACGGAGACCGCCACGGCAACCTGACGACGGTGGCGCTGCCACAGAACGCAGTCATTGTCATGGCGACTGCTGCCATAACAGGAGAGGGAGGAGGGGGCGGGGTGGCGAGAGCGGAGGAGGCGGGTCTGCGGAGGAGCCTGTCGTTCACCGGCTCTGGGCAGCTGCTGCTTTCCCCGGCCCTCCCTCCCCCGGGCATCAAGCCCACCTCCCCTTCCCCTCCAACTTCCTCCTCCTCACCCGCCCCCCCTTCCCTCCCCCCGCCTCCTGTGCAGGCACCAGGCGTGACCACCCTCTCGCTCACTCTTCTGCCCTCCCCGGTTATTGGAGGCCTTCTCTTAACCCCGTCTTCCTCCAACACATCCACCTCCCTCTGCTCCCCACCACCTCCTGCTGCCGCCGTTTCCCCACCCTCTCCCCCCTCCTCCCCCTCACCCCCGCCTCCCCCATCCCTTCCCCCTGCCTTTGATCCTGACTCGTTCCTCAACTCCCCCAAACAAGGCCAGACGTACGGCGGCCCCGTTCCTCCTCCCTCCTCCTCATCCACCCCCACCTCTGTCACGTGCACCACCTCCTCCCCCTTCTCTCCCCCCTCCCTCGCTCTCTCCCTGTCCCCCACCTCCACCCCTCCATCCTCTGTCTCCCCTCCTTCCTCGCTGTCCTCCCTCTCATCTTCCTGTGAAGTGGACAGGAGAGACTCAGTCCTCCCTCTTTCTACCTCTCCTTCCTCCTCCTCCTCCTCCTCTTCTCCCCACGTTCAGTCTACAATGCCCCCCTCCCTCTCCCTATCACTGTCTCCCACGTCCGCCGTGGCCCCGCCCCTGCTGCCGCTCTGCTTGGAGCTCGGAGCTCTGGGGGAGTCGGAGGCAGCGAGGGAGGATGCAGAAGAAGAGGTGAAGGACAGGAGAGGGGAAGATGACGATGATGAAGGAAGTGCTCCTCCCTCTAAACTCGCCCTCCTGCAGGTGAGCATGTGTCCTTCAGTGACTGTTTCCTGTAGCAGAAGCGTGTGACCCTCCTCCTACATCAACACCCTTTTTATTTCTGTGCCTTCCAGACAAACCACGCCTCCTCCAGCTTGGCACCACGGCAACAGACCATTAGCAGTTCTGCCTCCCTGCTCCTGGTGTGTCAGAGTTCGGCGACCCAGGCCTGCCAGCCGGCCAATCAGACTTACCGACAGGCTGACGAGCATCAGCATCCGCTAAACCCCGGGCAACACGCCAACCACCTGTGTATACCCGAGGCCCCGAGCCCAGCTCAGACATCCCGTCAGCCCTTGTTGCTGCAGCAGCAGTCGTCAATATTTGCCAACAGTGACGCTAACATGGACTCCACACCTGCTGCTGTTGCCATGGATACCGCTATCCAGGTGAAAGAGGAGAGCAGGCGGGGCTCCGACTCCGAGGACACCTGCATGAACACTCAGCTGGAGGAGGAGGCGGAGCCCTGCGAGCGGGGAGGGGAGGAGCTTGACATCTCCTTTGACAGTCAGTTTCCCGACCTCATCTCTGACCTCATGACAGAGGAGGCCAATCCCGTCGCGGCTCATTGCGCTGCCGTCTCCGCCGTGCCGAGCCCCGCCGTGTTTCCGGCAGGAGTCCGCTACGTCGTTCCTCCCCAGCCCTCCCCTTCCTCCTCCTTTCTCCCTTTTCCTCACCCGCTGCCCGCCTCCTCCGCACGCCTCGCCTCCATCACAGACTTCTCCCCGGAGTGGTCGTACCCCGAGGTAATCAGTCGCCAATAAATCAGCTTCACAGTCGAGCAATCAGTCAATAGAAAGTCAGTCAGAGAGTTTACAGTGAAGGAAGTGATCGGGACATTGATCAGACGAGTCAGTGATTGATTCTCTAAGCTTGGGTGGAGTTCAGCTGCTCGTCCACAAGAGGGCAGCAGAGTCCAGCAGCTGATTCAGTCTCTACCTTCACTGTCGTCATTATTTATCGTCAGTGAGGTTTTATTGATTTAACTGGTCAGAAGATTGAACCTGATGTCCATAAAACTGCATGATGCAGCTGACTTTGATTGGCCTGTTCACTGTGGTCAGACCCTCCTGCTGCTTCTTGTGGTGTTGGACATTTGTACAGGCCACGTCACACATCATAAGCCGCCCCCAGAGAGCGAGCTCGTGGCATGATGATTTCTTTGTGTTCTTACTCGTCTCTCAATTGAAAAATGTTTTTGGTTTCATTCTTTCTAACTGAGGGAAAGATGGTACAACAACATCTGCAACCAATAACAAGCAAACAACTTCCTCATTTTAAACTGAAATCTGAGTCAAAAAACCATATCCAATAATGATTTCTTACATCAACCCTCTGGGGTCTACAAACACACCGGTGCATCACGTGACCAATTTAAGACGACACAGCTACAAGATGCAGTGACCCAGAGTCTCCATTTCAAATTGGGTAGAAAGGGAACTTGAAACTATAGTTTTTAAATTGTGTCGATAGTAAAACCAGTTATGATTAAAAAATGGCGACGGAAAGCGGGCGAGCGGAAGAAAGAGAGAGAGTGAGTTTTCATATTCGAGACATTAGTGACGTTTAGTGTTTGGAGGCTGTAGTTAGTTTGTTGTGTTTTGTGTGTCAGTTATACTGCTGGATTTCATATTTGCTCTAAAAAAGCCGTCAAAGGCAGATTCCAGTGTAAACGCTGTTCCCACATGGAAAACTGGACTGATGCACCTCCTGCTGTCAGACCTGGTTTAGGCCTGTGCTGTTCTCCTCTGTCTTATACTGAACACAAACTATTTTTTTGGACTGGCACAAATCATTTGTGTGCCTTCTTATTTGATGCAGCACAGCTGATTGTTCTGGAAATAGATTTAAATGGTTATATAAAAAAACACCTGAGGCCTTGGCTGCATTTTTAGGTAAATAGTACCAAATAACTTTGTTGTATTTGCATTCCAAGTTATAAAAATGATTCGTTAAACATGTTTGTGGGTTTTACAGTAAAAAATATAACTTTTTTCTACTCGGATTTAACATTTTTTGTCTGAATTTAGATCAATTGTGATAATATAGTATGTCAAAATGAAAAAATAACTCCAGTTTCAGATATTTGAGGTTGTGCTGAAAATAGTGATACCAGACAAGGCAAGAAAAACATATTTTAAAGGTGAAATATAGAGGTAAAATCAAAAACGGCCAATTATACCCTGGACCCCAGATAGGTAGGTAAGGTATCTCAGAAAAATTCTGCGTAGATGATTGTAATAAAATATTATTTTTTAATATTTTTTTCATCGCTGTTGTTGTTGTTTTTTTAATGCAGACTCTCTATGGGTTTTAAAACACCCTGTACGTGATGGAGGGAACACAACTTTCAATTTATCCAAGATTAGACGCGACAAAAAAGATGGAAATCTTTGCTGGATGTAATTAAACAGATTGTCGTCTGCTGAGTTGGTGGTGTGGGCACCCGAGTTTGTGAACACGATAATTCAACAACGAAGTGATGTAGGATTTTGAAATCGTGCCACAGGTGCTTCTACTAAGAGGCTGAGGGGTAGCAAACTTTTAACATCTTTAATAACAAACTTCTTCTTTTGTACTTTGATCAGTAAACATGTCGATTGTCTTTGGAGACGAAGTGTTGCGCAGAGTCAAATGTCAGGCAAGAGGTTGAAAAAGTTATTGTCAGAATTACAGATGTGTCATCGTCACGTCAAAAGGATAAAGTAACTGTGTGTGTTATTAAATACATAATCAATATTATGTATTTAAATACATGTATGTAAAGTGATGACTCATCAGTCATCGTCGTGTCCTCTGCAGGGCGGAGTAAAGGTGCTGATAACGGGGCCGTGGAGCGAGCCGTCGGGTCGGTATTCATGCGTGTTCGATCAGAGCACCGTCCCCGCCTCGCTGATCCAGCCAGGGGTGCTGCGCTGCTACTGTCCTGGTACACACAGATTGTCCTCCTCCAGCCTGACTACGCTGATTGAAATGGCGCGTGTGACCTGACAGACTCTCCCATCTCTTTCAGCCCACGAGGCCGGCCTGGTCTGTCTGCAGGTCCTGGAGTCTGGAGGTTCGGTTTCGTCTTCGGTCCTGTTCGAGTACAGAGCGAGGAACGCCAGCTCTCTGCCCAGCTCTCAGCTCGACTGGCTCTCACTAGACGGTCAGATTTCCCTCTCTATGTCGCCACCTACACATGACAAATAATTAACGTTGAAGAGGGCTGAAAGAGACTTTAGAGATCCTGATATTTCAGATTTTGTACTGCCAAAAAACAAAAAACAGATGATGCTTGATATGTTTGAATCTCAGGCATTACAACCCCAACACAAGGCAGTCTGTATCCGTGAAATCAACCAATCAAAACCAAGCCTACAAAACATCGAAAAGTCAGTTCAGTCAGGTAAACTCTCAGAGGTCAGATACACTTCTTCAAAGCTCACTCCAACCTCAAAACCAAACTTTCACTCAGTTTAGGCTGTTCCAAAATCCCAGTTTGTTCTTATGACCGTGAAGAACAGCCACAAACCCACAGAAACCAACACAGAAGGACAAAAAGCAAACAGAAGTCAAGTATCTGGAAGATTATCCACCAGGCGAAGTGTCCCATCAGAGGTTAACCTCCTTAATCTTACTTATGAGGCGAAACCAGCCAAAATGTTAAAGATGTGAGGACCAACCAGTCTGTGGGCTACAGTATTTTTGTTGTTGATGGTCCTTATTCCGCAATGCAAACTGTTCCAATATATAAAGAGCGTCCAATTTGTTAAGCAATCACATCCTCCCTACACACATGGTGTCATCACCATTACACTCCCTCCAGTTGGTTCTCTGGAGGACTGTATGGACGTCTGTCTGAATATGTCGTTTGTTCTTGGATGAAAAATGATGTAGTAGAAAAAAAAGTAGTAGTAGAAGTTTTAAATAAGTTGTATCAGCATTTTGGGTTCAGTCCCTCTGTGCTGTAGTGGTTTACACATCACGTGTTCGTGGGTTCATGTTTGACTCATGCGGTCAGGAACAAATCGCCTGTTAATCAGAATGTTGATGGTTTGAAAGCATTTAAAGGCCAAAGTGCTGTATGAATGTGAAGTGTAGTTAGAAGGTTTACAGTGGAGGAGCTACTGTTCAGTGATCGGGATATTGATCAGACGAGTAAGTGATTGATACGCTGAGCTGCTCTGCTACAGTCAGTGTGGGCTTCAGCTGCTCGTCCACAAGAGGGCAGCAGAGTCCAACAGCTGATTCAGACCAGCCTCTACCTTCACTGTAGTTATTGTCATTATTTATCATCATACAGTGAACTTTTATTTTAACTTGGTCTTTTCTTCTGTAACTTTGCGTCTGGCAAAGATTTCGTTTCATCCGGGGCAGCAGCCTAAGCAGAGAAGCCCAGACCTCCCTCTCCCCAGCCACCTCCTCTAGCTCAGCGGTCCCCAACCCCCGGGCCTCGGACCAGTACCGGTCCGTGAGTCGTTTGGTACCGGGCCGCGAGAGTTGGTTTTCAGGGTTTTTTATCGGTTTTCAGTGTTATTTTGTTATCGTTTTTATCGTTAACTCGGTTTTCCTGGGTCTTTTCACGTGTGTTATGAATAAATCTTCTTTTTTTGGTACTGGTACTAGTTTTATTTTGTTGTATTTATCTGCGACACCTTAAAGGCCGGTCCGTGAAAATATTGTCAGGCATAAACCGGTCTGTGGCGCAAAAAAGGTTGGAGACCGCTGCTCTAGCTTATCCAGGGGAACACCAAGGCGTTCCCAGGCCAGCCGAGAGATATAATCTCACCAGCGTGTCCTGAGTCTGCCCCGGGGCCTCCTCCCGGATATTCTAATATTTATTCCTAAATTCATTTACAGTCCTCACATCTGTCTGCTGCGGAAACCTTGTAGCAGTATAGTGATGCTTCCTATTAGGAAGTCTTTCATCAGTGACAGTGGCTTATTGTTTTGTTTGTATTAATTAACGCTGCACTCACCGCTGTACGCTGGCGTCCACCTCCTAAAGATATAACTGCATGTTACGTCGATGCAGCTCACTGCAATAGTCTAATTTTTATTGAGCCAGAAGTGACCAGGATATCAGCTAATGCTAGCTGCCTTAAAATCAGATCCATCCTAATCAGCACTGAGTAACATTTAAATAAAGTCCTTGAATTGCACTCATTGAAATTAGAGCTTAGAATTCTTGGACAGAACATTTAACCACACAGCAGTCATGTTATTTGTCAGATTATTGGATTTAAAAATGCTTCGAGAGGATCCCACAGCACAAGTTCTAGAGGCCCAGTACAGGTTAGCTGATGCACGGCCTAGCAGACAGCTAGCAGCTACAGCTACCTGTCAGAGATCACGCCCCTAATAATGAATTATCATAACTTTAACACATGAAATTTTTTTTAAAAAAACACCCTCTGTACATTTGTAGAAGCAAACAAACAAGATGATATAATCTGAATAATAAGTAGAGGATCGGTAATAGAGCCTTGTGGAACTCCATTCTGAGTTTTCTCTGTGATCTCTGTCGGTTCCTGCATCCAGAAAAACTCAGATTTTAGTTGAAAATACTTCAGGTCAGACTTTTAAAGGCTGTTAAATGTGCACTCCTGTTTTTCTGACACAGAGACATGCTGATTTCTACTGTGAAGTTGGACTTTTTAACACTTACACACTTGGGGGGGCCTCTGGTGGACGTTAGTGGAACTGCAGCATCTTGTTTTCAGCTCGGTCGGTTGTTGTGGTCAGAGTGAGAGGGCAGCTGTCTGGCCTCAGCTGTCTGTCTGTCGAGGGTTTCCGTCTCACATTCAGGAATGTCACACAGTCAGTGGAGACACTCTATCAGCCTCCCCTCCCCGCCCCTCCCCTTCCCTCTTTGTGGGTTTCCCAGCATGCCTTTCTGCAGTGTTTGGACGTCCTGCCTGCTCTCTCTCTCTCTCTCTCTCTCTGATCCTCGTACCGCCGCTCAGTCTGCCTCCTCATGGCATGCGTGTCTTTGTGCGTTGCTGCACACATAAGGATCCCGTGTAGACTTATCCTGTGACATCACAGCGTACCCAGCATGCTCCTCACCTGAAATCAGACGCCCACAGACAGACAGACGATGGACACTCGGCAGCAGGATGGTGCCGGTAGGACCAACCTAAGAGAGTGTGTGTGGGTTTTTCTTTTTTTAATGTGATGGTTGTCATGGCTACATGGTTGCCACGTAACCACGGCAACCACCCACAGTCATCACAGAGGTAATTTTCTTTCTGTAAACTTGTATTGATTACGTGTTTAATAACAGGAACAAACATGAGAGCTGCAGGTGGAAGTAACTGTTAAAACTGAAGCCACGTCTCTTGCGTTGTGCGACGTGTAACGTGTAATCATTTTTGACCGTAAACCTAGAAAACGTTAACTTTGATGTGCCGTCTGTCATTCTCTGAGGAGAGAGCTAAAGCATTGATCATGTCATCATTTCTGTTTGGAGTTTAAAACTGTTTTTTTAGACTTTCAAAGCCGTCACGACGTTCAGGTCCCCGTTGCCGCCGCCCCGGCTGACGGAGTCCGAATCAGACGTCATTTTCTCTGAGTTTGTCTCTTTGTAGGTGTTTTTGTTCGTTAGCAGACGAAGGTCGATCCAGAGAAACGGGTAAAATAATCACAGCAGCTGTTAGAAAGCAGGGAGTCCCCTGTGTGTAAGAGTGTGTGTGTTTGGGTGGGGGTGGGGGGGGTGGGGGGGGGGGGGGGGGGTCCAGGTCACAGTGTATCAGGCTATATTAGGGACTCTGCTTTTATTTCCTTCACACACACTCGGTGTGCCAGGCGGCTGAGCGATTGAAGTCAGTCAGATAGTTTCCATGTGAGACACTGTGTGTGTGTGTGTGTGTGTGAGTGTGTGTGTGTGTGTGTGTGTGTGTGTGTGTGTGTGTGTGTGTGTGTGTGTGTGTGTGTGTGTGTGTGTGTGTGTGAGAGAGTGATAAAGAGGTGCTCTTTAAAAAGTTATTTAGGAGCAGCCTCATGGTTAGAGCTGTCAACACACACACAGTTTTCTGAGCTTCAGGTCTCCGATGATTGACGGTTTGTCCTTCTGTTGAATCTGCTGCAGTTTACCAGAGATAACCCTCGATACCGGTGCATCATGGGAAGTGTAGGACCCAGGGAGTTTTCTCACTCAGCAGCCCTGTTAGCAACACCCCTGTGTAGTTTAAGCTTCAGGAATAAGTGACGTCTGTTAGTGGAGACGACCTTCCAGAAATAAACCGATAAATATTGTAAAGTTTTGTTTCGCCATGCTAACGTCCTACAGTGCAAAAAAAATCACCCCGCAGCGCTGCGTCAGTAACTATAGATGATGGATGACAGGGTTTCACCCTCCGTGTTCTCTTCCTGCAGATAATCAGTTCAGGATGTCCATCCTCGAGCGGCTGGAGCAGATGGAGCGCAGGATGGTGGAGATGGCCCGCGACAACAACCAACAGCAGCAGCAGCAACGGCAAAATCAACAGCAGCACGGCAGCCAGCTGGCCACGCCCCCTCCTCCTCCACCAGAGGACCACGAACAGGTGAGACTGCTGTTCACCATCTGAAAACCATTTGAAGTCACTTCTAGGAAGAGATTAAAAAGTCAGTAAAGAGGTTTTGATCTCAGTGGGTGGACTGAGCTCTGCATGTAGACGCCTGCTGATCTTTGTTTACTCACATTTTAAGTGAGTTAAGAGGTTCTTAATGAAGTTCAGAGCAAAGCCATCCAATGCTTTACAGTTATTAATAAGATCGGAGCTCTGATGCTGGCGTAGAGGAGCACAATAATCATGGTGGGAAAAATTAAATGCACTTGTGACGTTGTGCAAAGCATTAGCAGATGCTCCAATTCTGAGCACATTTTAAACAAAGAGAACCAAGATGAACACTTTACCACAGCTTCTTACGTTTGTTCCAAGAACTGAGCTGACTGTAGGTCAGAGCGCACGCCGTGTTCATCATCGCTGAGCTCTTAGAAAGTGTTTAACACCCAGCGTCCCAGCACTGTCGAGGCTGACAGGGGAACATAGAGCTGCAGTGGGCGGTGTCACAGCTAAGAGTGGTCTGGCTGGGAGAAATCATGTATATATATATATATATATATAGAAAACAAAAATGGGCCAAGGATAGAGCCCTGAGGAAGCCATGATTAAAATTAACAGCAGAGGAAATGGAGTGCATGTTAATGGATAACTAACAGCGACAATTTTTATTTATCTAGCACCAAATCACAACAGCAGTCACCTTTATAGTGTAAGGTATGGATGATGTCTTTGTAAGAAAGCTGTAAAACTGAACTGTAGGTAACAATTCAGTCTTGTGACGCCGTCTGTTCTTCAAAAAAATTACAATGAAAAGTCGTTATTTTCACATCTTTCATTTGGTGCCCACACTCTGAAAGCAGTAACAGTTCAGCTGAACTTTTAATTTGAAATTCACTAAGACTGAAACTTGGATGGATCCTCCTCTAAACTGATCAAACCGCAGCAGAGGCCTCGCGGCGAGCGCGTACAGCTGGATCCTGTGAAGAACAAACGATGTGACCTCTGCTGAACCTCCCTCCGCCCCCTCGCCCTCCCTCTGATGTCATGGGAATTTGGCAGACGCCGCGGTCGAGTTAAAATAGCCTCGCTGTGACAGAGAGACACTTGACCTTAACTGAAACAATCTGCTGTTGTCTTGAGAAAGAAGAGCTGCTCGGGGAGGCCTCGTTAACCCTCTCGTGCCCGGGCTGTTATGCAGCTGTGCACATCTGTCAGTCGGCTGTGCACGCACAGATGTTTGTGTGTGTCAACGCTCAGGCGTCAGCATGGTGGCACTTGGATTTAACTCTGCCTGCTTGTTCCACCGATCGAGAAAATTAAAAATCACATTGTCTGAGCAGCTGGACGCAGCAACTAATCTACACTGAACTGTGCTAAAGGAGATTCACCAGCAACCTAAACTCCTAACGAGCAACATAAAGTGCAACTTTAAGCCTTTAACAGGAGCTTTAATGCCTAAAGAGTAGCTTGAAGAGCAACTTTCACCCGAAGGGTAACTTTGAAACATCAACAACACCCTTAATCCTTAAAGCTTCAACAGGAACTTTAATGATCAGCTTTTATTCCTAACAGTCACTTTTTTTGCTTAAAGGCAACTTTAAACTCCGAGCAGCAACAATAATCCTTGAAGAGCAACTTTGTCCCTTATAAGTCAGGCTAAAGCAGAGCTTCCCAAAGTGTACTTGGAGTTGCAGTTTATGTTTTTAAACCCATTTTTGCACAGAGAGGCATTTTTTGAAAAATGTTTTGATAGCACTGTTGAATATTATGGGGCCTAGCAAAAACAGTTTGGGAACCACTGGGTTAAAGGGAAAGCTTTACACTTAAAGAGCAACTTTCATTGCTTAAAACCAAATTTTAACCTTTAACAGCAACTTTAATGCATAGACAGAAACTTCAGCAACCTGAATATTTAAAGAGCTGCTTAAAAAGCAACTTTATTCCACGAGGAACAAATGAAAGAGCAGCTTTAAACCTTTAACAACAGCTCAGCTCAAACAGCTGCTTTGAAACTAACTTCAGTCCTTAAAGAGCGAATTAAAGTTAACAGGCTTAAAGTGGATTAAACTGGAACTGGATTAAAGTCATCCTTTAACACTAATCCGTTATTGCTTAAAGAGCACCTTCAGTACTTTCTCGGACTACAGAAGCTAAGGGTGGCTTGTGAAGAACAACACTCAACTTCGGCGGCAACTTGAATCCTTCAAGAACAAAATATATTATGCAAATAATATCTGCATAAAGTTAAAGAGCGATGCCTTAAAGATGAAATTCAGGCAGCTTCCATACCAAAAGAACAACTTTAAAAGCAACTGTAGCAACTTAAAGGCGTTTATGTTTCCTTAAACCTTTCATAGAGTAACTTATCCACCAGGAGCGTCAGAAAGAGACCCGGTGTTTGAGCTCGATCGCGGCGCTTTTGCAGACCTAGAGTCTTTGATTGCTGACCCGAGCGAACGTAATCAATCAGCCTGGAAACGTCGCTTTGAATTAAAATAAAAATGTTGAGCGTAAACTGGAGACCGCAGAGTTTATTTACTGCGCGGGTTAGCGTGCGGTTAGCGCGGTGTTAGCATGGCGTTGGCGCTGCAGCTGTCCGAGAGCCTGATGGATGACTGACAGCTGGGTGGATCACAGAGACTCTCTCGCTCCCTTTCCGCCATCAGTCATTTTTAGCCGCGCTTGTCCTCACGGGGAGGGGAGGGGGAGGTGTGCATGCCTGGGTGAGTCGCAGGGAAAACTGGAGGGGAGGGAGGAGGGTATGAATGTAATGTTTCCTACCAGCTGGAGGAGAAGGAGGTGATTTATAAACTATCATTTATCAAGCTAAAGGAGCTCCCCTGTGATTGGTCTAAAGTGTCACATGACCCTGTGAAGTCAGGTAGCAGGTGAGGTCAGAGCAGGTTAAAAGGGGCAAAGCTGACATTAAGCTGTCTGATCTGTGTGTGTGTGTGTGTGTGTGTGTCAGTCCTCTCAGTGGTTCGAAAGGAGGATTGTGGGAGTGTGCGAGCGGATGATGAGGGGCGGTCGGTGGTCAGGGGGAGGAGGAGAGCGGCTTCATCACTCCGTTCGTCACCGTGGCATGACGCTGCTCCACCTGGCTGCTGCACAGGGATACACACACCTGATCCACACACTCATACACTGGAGGTAAACACACACACACACACACACACACATTTTCCTGTTACTGCTGCTGTTTTTGCTTTGTTGACATTGTTGTCGCTGTTCACAGGAATGTAAACAGCGACAGTCTGGACCTGGAACAGGAAGTCGATCCTCTGAATGTCGACCACTTCTCCTGCACGCCGCTGGTAAATATACACACACAAACATCAGTGGCCAACGGGGTCAAAGGTCATTGTTCAATATTTCAAATTTGTACCAAGAAGAGGAACTTCTGCCTTAAACACCGAGTTTGATCCCTAAAGAGCAGCTTGCATCCTGTCGTATTACTAACTGAGTTGCAACTAAAGGTGAACTTTCATTCTCCAGCAGTGACGCAGTGAGCGACAACTTCAACACTAAAAGAGTAACTTTAGTTTTCAACAAATGTTGAAGAGCAATCCTTAATCAATACAGAATTAAAGCAAATCTCTTCACTTTTTGGATAGAGACCATCTTCCATCCTCATAAATGGACGCGTCAGAGTTGTCACGCCAACATCTGGTTGCTGCTTCCCTCACCTCTGTGTCACGTGTATTCCAGATGTGGGCATGTGCGCTGGGCCATCAGAGGGCGGCAGAGCTCCTCTACAGCTGGAACAGTCTGGCTCTGGGCATCCCCGATTCTCTGGGACGCTTGCCTCTCGCCGTTGCTCGCTCCCGAGGACACACTCGCCTCGCCACGGCGCTGGAGGAGCTGCACATGCAGCGCACGCTCGCTAACGTGGTGTCCAGAGACGTGCACACGCCTCCAGCAGACACGCACACACCGCAGCCACCACTGTCCCCTCTCTCCACCAGCCCAGATACAGGTAACGCTTACACCTGTGGCCCATCATGTGGCCTGAATCCATCTCTGTGATTGGCTGTAACAGCGTGCACTCTTCCCAACAGGTCTGAGCTCCTCCAGCAGTCTCCCCTCCCCCAGTGACCCCTCCTCACCCTCCCCCAGCTCTGCTTACTCCAGTGGCCCCGCCCCCATGGAGACATCGCCCTCTTCCCCTTCGTCTCCTTCCTCCTCTTCCTCACTATCTGTCTCCCCTCCCTCCCCCTCCTCCCTCCCTCTGGAGTCCATGTGGGGGGAGGAGACAAACACCACTTTCAGCACAGGTAACATTAGCGTTCGTTTATTCGTAATTCGCCGACGTACCTGATGAGGTCACTGATCGTCAATTTCCATCTTGCAGGTTTGAACCCTGGTGGTTCCAGAGACTCCCCCCTTCACCTCATGGACTATGAGAGCGTCTCTGCCAGTCACGCGCAGTCATACATGCACACGGCGAGCAGGCGGCGGTCGCACGCCACACTGGAGGAGCAGCTGCTGAGCTACAGTGAGAATGCCGAGAACGAAGGCGAGGAAGAGGCGTACCTGGAGGAGGAGGTGCTGCAGGTACCAAAATATAGTCCCGTAGTTTAGACTAATGTTTTAAATGTATTTAATGAAAAAAAATTCACCGTTGCTATGGTTACCATCACCACACAACAGGTTGACATGGCAACGCTAGCAGAGCAAATCATCGAGGCAACCCCAGAGCGAATCAAACAGGAGGATTTCCCCAGGGGGGCGGAGTCACCGCTCCGAGAAAGGTGGGACAACCCGGCCATACAGGACACCTGGCTGGCTACGTACCTGGAAACGGTCGACACCCACGCACACTCCCCGCCCAGGTAAGCCCCGCCCCAAAAGATGCCAGAAAAGTGTAACCATTAGCACCAAACGTTGTCATGAGATGTGTGCACGTGTGCTTGCAGGCGCGTGTGCCCCCCCTCACCACTCAGCGCTTTAGCCCTCCAGAGGCTCCGCCCTCCCTCTTCTGCAGCATGGGCAGAATTCCTCAACGCCTCAGCCAACGGAAAGATGGAGCGAGATTTCGCCCTGCTGACGCTGACGGACGGCGAGCAGAGGGAGCTTTACGAGGCCGCCAGAATCATCCAGAACGCCTTCAGGAGATACAAGGTGCACATGGCGTTATGGGAAGTGAGGGAGCGAGCAATGTTAGGGATACAGGTTTCCTTCTAGTGCGGGGCGAGCCGTGATCCGCCTCTACGTTTAGTCTGTGTCAGTCCCGTAATCTAGTCCGATCGTTCACTTCCTCCTGCCCCAGCTGAGTTTGGTCATGCTAGTCTAATTCTCCAAAGGTTTTTTAACAACTGAACTGTTAACAAAGCATTTGCACCCATTCAGCACCAAGAATGTCTTTCTGTACTCTCCACTGCTCTTTATCAAATTTGTGTCTGCGAACAAAGAAAGAAATGCCCTCAGTATCTCAAACATCCACATCATGCATGCAGGATGTCTGCAGTCAGCATAAATACATCCTTAAACTTCATCTAGGTTTGGTTTGGCAGTTTATTCCCAGGAATCTTAGTATTTTTCTTTATTTTCAGGGTCGGAGGTTAAAGGAGCAGCAGGACATGGCTGCGGCCGTCATCCAGAGATGCTACCGGAAGTACAAACAGGTGTGTGTTGTGCTGAGCTGTTTGAGTTTGTCTCGAGCTTCACTAACACTAAACTAACCTGCCATGTCTCTTTACCATCTCTCTCTCTCTCTTTCTCTGGCTAGCTAACATGGATAGCTCTGAAGGTAATATGGCTGACAGTAGACGTAGTGATGTGTAGTCAGTACATCGCCCTGTGTGTGTGTTGGTGTGTGGCTCACTGTTTAACGACCGCAGTAATGTATCCGTACTACCTCGAGCTCATGATGTCACTTTATTTTAGGTCCAGTTTTTATTCGAGCTGGAACAGAGAGGCCGAAACCTGGGAAATTACATAAAATTGTTAAAGTAGGGCTTCACTGTCCAGCAATAAAATACTCAAAGATAACAACTTTATTGTCAAGTGACAGAGAAAAATAAAAAATGATCACCTTTGACAGTGTAAAACAGCAAATATGTTCCCTTGTCTTTTAGTGGCAAATGCAATGTAAGATAGTCCCAGCTAGGGATGTGTATCGTTTAGGTTTTATCCGATACCAGTACCAAACCGGTACTTTTGAAACAGTGCCGGTGCTTAAAGAATGAAGAACACAAACTTTGTCCAAAAACCTCTCATGTTCAGCTGTTTTTTTTGTAAGAAGATAACAATGTTAGCCTTTTCTGCAGCTATAGGGCATATATGGTATCACTCTTGGCTGGAAGCAGCTTAAACAATGGAAAATACACCAATTTTGTCCAAAAACCTCTCATGTTTAACTGTTTTCCACTTTTTCTTTGGTCATTTTAGCCTTTTTGGCCAGGGTGAAGGGAGTATCTGCCATCAAACAAGAAGACAGCCGCATGTAGCTATGATGGTGTTTGCTAGTTCACCTTACATGCATTAATGTAATAACGTGGTTAGCCTACTCAACGTAAATTACACACGAACAACATTAAGCTACTCATGCAGAGAAGAACGGCTGCTGCTGCATCATCATCCTCATCATTTCTGCTACACTGGCAGGGCTAGGGGCCAGGACTCTCCTCTTCGGGTTTTTGGGGGATGTTGCTAACTCCGGGTCTGATAACAGGCACCACACCCGCAGTAGATGTGCTCGGTGTGAGGTCTCGCAGCAAGCTATCAAATACGGCGCATTTCTCTGCTTTTAAAAAAAACGCTATACGTCGCCAGGTGTTTCATCAGATTTGAGGTGTTACCTCCTTTGACAGTATCACAGTATCAGCTTAAAGCACTTGTTGCAGCTGCTGAGTTTGCATCTTTTGCTGTGAAGTACAGCCAGACTTTGACCGCTTCGTCTTGGGCATTTTTAGTCTGTAGCTCTGCTCTAAAAGAACGTACGTACCTGGACCCGCCTACTATCCTCGGAAACGTGAAATGATTGGCTGGAATCTAAAGAAGGAAAATAAAGCACCGAAATGTGCGCTGCTTTTCGGTCTGGTTACTACCGTTTATGTCAGAACCGGTGCCATACCGGTACCCATCCCTAGTCCCAGCAAGTTATGTTCATCGAGATATTGAGTTCATAGTGGGATAAACTTTTACTATTACTGTGAAAGTAAAACTGAGATTGAATCCAGTTTATGCCCTACATGAACATCTTAAAAAACATTGTTAAACTCTGCTCAGAGGTGAAATGGGCGAAATGGAAAACAAAACGAGTGCTGTCAGCGTTAATCGCGTTAAAATGATGTTAACGCCATAACCGCATTAATGCGGCAAATCTCCGTTAGCGAGTTGGTGCTGAGAGCACTCAGTAAAACAAAAAGAAAGTCAGATTTATAAAGAGTCCTGAACTGAAGTACACCAGAGTGACGACATCAAACAGAAAACGGATGATGGATCATCTCTCCGTCAGTTTCTCTAAACACTGTTTCTTCTGTACGAACTCTAACACCCCGTTTGCCCCCTCAGTACGCTCTCTATAAGAAGATGACCCAGGCAGCCATCTTGATCCAGTCCAAGTTCAGGTCGTACTACGAGCAGAAGCGTTTCCAGCAGAGCCGGCGGGCCGCCGTCCTCATCCAGCAGTACTACCGCAGCTACAAGGAGTATGAGAGGCTCAAACAGGCACCGAGAGGCACCGCCACCCACAACTCCAAGATCAAGTAAGACCTTATCACTCCTGAAACAAGATTCATGTCTGCCCACAAAAATAATGTAGTAATGACAAGTTAAGACGGTGTCTTCTTCCATACTCTTAAGTATAATAGTTTCCTAAAAGGAAAAAAGTTTCTGATTACAAATTGTTCCCTCAAGAAAACAAGGAAATTTTTATCTTTTCCCACAAGATAAAAATTTGTTCTCTCAACACAATAAACAAGTTTCTCCTCGTTCCTTCTGAATATGAATTTGTTCCTTCAAGAAATACAACTTAGCCCTTAAATAAATCATTCTTTAAAACAGGTTAATAACTTCAGTCAAGACAACTTTTTCCTTCAAAAAGGTCATTTGTTCCCTCAGGATAAAAACTTGAGGGAACAAGCTGTTGTCTTCTTTCTGTCGTCTGCAGAAAAATAATTTGTTTTCCCACAACAAGATCATTTGTCCCATCATGATAATAACTTGCTCCTTTGGGATATTCACCAACGTGTTGAACATCTGGACATATGTTGTTCCACACAAGAAAATAACTTTCAAAATCTTCTCTAAATATAATTTGTTCCCTTTGTTCCCTCAAGTTTTTCTCGAGAAGATCCGTTGCTGTGTTGCCTTCATGTCCAACAATGAAGCTTAATGTAAAAGTTCTCTTTAAATAAGCCTCTGCATTGAAACACAGACTGAGGCTACGTCCACACGTACCCCGGTATTTTTGAAAACGCAGATTTTTCTATGCGTTTGCACCTTTCGTCCACACGTAAACGGCGTTTTCGGTCACTGAAAACAGAGATTTTTAAAAACTCCGGCCAGGGTGGATATTTTCGAAAACTCCGTTTTTGCATTTACGTGTGGACGAGAAAAACGGAGAAAACGCAGCATCAAAGGTGTGCGCCTTTTTTGACGTCACACTGTGCGCCACGTTATTGTTTCGGTGAAATGAATTTCTACAATACTGTTACTGTTAATTGTTCTCTCTGCAGTGTTTAAATGCTTACATATACACACAGTTACTGTCCCTCCACACATACGACTCGGTTCTGCTTCTATGCCCCAGCTTTGTTTACTTTTTCCCACCGAGGCTTCTAGACTTCTGATTGGCCGACATTCTGCACGGTTAGGAATATAGCGCTACCTGCTGCTTTGGCATGTTCCTAGCAGCGTTTTCCTTCATTTCTGCCTTTACGTGTGGACGGGATTATTTTTTAAAACGGAAACGGAAAATCTCAGTTTTCAAAAATACCCGTGTACGTGTGGACGTAGCCATAGCAGCCTTAGTTCCTCATTTTTAAGTAAGTCTCATTTATTAATGTAGCACTTTTTAAGAAGAGAATGTGCTACAAAGTGCTTTACAGGGAATTCAAGTTATGTTGTTTTTGTGTGATGTATTTTTAAGGCCATAAAAGTAAGAGTGAGGATTTTAAACTGATATCTGTAGCTAACCACAAGCCATTGCAGCTAACAGTGGAGCGATATGTGAGACTTTGAGTGTGAGTTGAAAGCCTTGCAGTGACCTGTATCCGCGGCATCAGGAGGTCATTTGTGACTTTAAGGAGAGCTGTTCCTGTGGAGTGAAAGTTATCAAGAATATTATGCGCCTCAAGTGACCAAACAGCTTTTTTCTAATATTTCTGTAATGATGGGAAGTTTCAAAATGGGTCTGTAGCTTGTCTGTGGTGTGTAGTTCTTAGCAGAGGTTGAATATCTGCTGTTTAGAGCACGTGGGTAAAGAGCCAGAGAGCAGAGAATAATTGATCAAAGTGACCACAGAGGGCCCAATTTAAACTTTAAGATAAGGGTTTCGTTTGAGTTAGTAATCTGGATAGATCTCTGAAGTTGTGAGGTTTAGAGACTCACACTGATGCCAGATATTTTCTTTTCTCGTTGTCATTAAGGGGGTCGTTTCTGACAAAGAAACAGGACCAGGCAGCCCGCAAGATCATGAGGTTTCTGCGGCGCTGCAGACACAGGTAACAGGAGGAATTTTAAAATTTTAATGATATTTTTTCTGTCAGCTCGAATTGAGTTTTAAATATATTTTTACAGGATCAAAGAGCTGAAACAGACGAGGGAGCTGGAGAGGAGAGGACTGACCACCTAAACCATTTCAACCTTGTTTCCTCTCCTCCAGCGGAGAGAGGGATGATGGCGGGAACGAGAAGGTTCAGCAGGTTTAGTTTGATGTATACAAAGAGAAAAACCAAACGAGGAAACGACAGATGGAGAGAAGGACAGTGACGGAGAGATGCCTTACCCCACGCCAACTCTATCTATCTACTGATCTATCTATCTATCAATCTATCTATCGATCTATGTCTTCTCTCCTGTTGAATGTAGCTGTCTGTCTGCAGCTTGAAGCGCTCCGTTCGTAAGCGGCTCAGCCTCCGTGGGCTCGCTTCTTTGCCCTGAGCAGTGTCTTGTAGTGAGATTCTGGCGGTCTTTTCTTACTCCTCATCTGACAGGACAATCATTGAGCTTTCAGTCTATATTTACAAACTGAAGACGATATCAGGAATTGAACCGATCAGCAAGTTCACTGACAGAAAAAAATGAACCGTTTTTGTAATAAAATGAATCAAGCAGAAAAACCAATCCTCAGATTAATTGCTGAGGATCCCTGTTAATATTGACCGCACTGCATTTGTTTACCTTTATATTTATTTATTGATTATTTTCAGTAAAGTGCGGTGAATAAAAACCTTCAGTCAAAACTGCTTCCTCACACTGCCAGATTGAAATTCATCCTCTATCAGGTCTGCAGTTCGATTTTTCCTTTCCATAACAATCAACAGCAGATGAGTCAGAGACATGGACCTGAAGTTAAGGAAGAGCGCTTTGTTTTCACGAGGAAGCACACTGAGAAAGCTGCCTCCTGGGAGGCACAGCTCAGGGCACAGTGAGCCCACATCCAAGTGTTTTTTCTTTTTTTTTTTGTCCCATAATTCACTGCTGTTTGTCATTTTGGGGTTTTTTTTATATGAGGGATCGAAGGGACGTGTGAATGTTTGATTTCAGCTGCAGCACTTTTGAATGGAGCTCTGCTTCTTTTGAAATGTACATGATTCTATCAAAGCTACTTATAAATATATTTAAACACAGCCACATATAGAAACATATATAAATATATATATTCTAACGTTGGACTTTATAGATGCTCTGGATGTTTTTATTTATTACAGCATGAACTGTTCATGTGAGTGAATGTGTGAGTGTGAGTTCTGCACAGACTGTGAGGTCGAGTCTTAATAATCCCACCCCCCAGGCGACGGAAGCTTTCCCCGAACCCTGACCTCTGACCTCAGTCAGATGCTGATTTTTCTGTTTTAGTGAGAAGATCTGATCAGAAAACAGAACTAAACAGCTTGTTTATTGTTTACCTTAAGTACCTTAGAGATCTGGTTGTTGCTGCCTGATCTAAACCAGAAGCTCCATTTTTTTCTTCACATGTGCAAAAAGGGCTTCTTCCTTTTCCTGCCTTTCACAATAAAGGCTCTTAGTGTATCCACTTGCAGAAGATGGACATTGATAAAATGTAAAGCAGATTGTAGAAACAAAATCTAATTTTATTTTCAGGTTTATTAGATCTTAAAAGGAGAACACGTTAATATATATATTAATCAGTATTCATGTTAGATTTATTTGGTAGTTTTTAAGGAACCCAAATCTCAGAGAGAAGTCTGCTCCAGGTTTAGGGAATAAAAAGTAGTAAGTAAGTAAGTAATAAACAGTAGAGTAGATTTGTGGAACACAGAGTCCGAGGGAAGTAGAACTTGCAATAAGTACTGCCACCAAGGGAGTGGAGGGACCCAGATCACTTTATGAAAAAAAAACTCCACAATTTCTCTGCTTCCTGTTTTGATGTCTTCTACTGCGCGACACCTGTCAATTAAAAGAATGCAATGAGTGATTCGCTCATCAAGCACCTGGATAAGACTTAAAGGGCCCTCCATCCTTTATCTTCCATTTATCTGAATTCAGGCTGTGGTGGCAGGAGGCTCAGCTGGTATTCTGGATGTCCTTCCAGATGCTCACTGTCTAGATTCTCCTCCCAGTTGAGCGATAAACCTTTAAGTAAGATAGCAACACAGATGCAGGTAGTAAGATGTGTTTTTTTTTTTTTTTTAAATGATTATTATTAATGGTACTTTGAACTTTTAAGCACAGCCGCTTCCATTTGATCAAATCTCACATTATTCTTCCTCTGATGAGGTCAGAGGTCACATGGAGCTCCTTTCTCTTCCATATTTTAATCTGTGCAGCATTTAATTTCAGGGCAACATTGAGGACAAAGTACTCTCCAAGTCCTGCTGTGTTTTTTTTAAACGATGTGCTTTTGTTAGGCGGACACTGAAGCGCCCGAGCATGAGCTTTCATTATGAGTTGTTTGCTCTCAGTTTTTCTTCTTCAGCCATTGCAGTGAAGCTTTGCATGAGTTTGTATTGACTTGTTCTGCATTTTAAACCTTTAAGATGAAATCATTGTTGTATGATTCAGATGATTAAATCAACTGTTTGCTACTCGTCTCTGTTGTTTGGTTCCTTATTTTGGTAACTGAACCAAAGAGGGGAAAGCCCTAATATATTTGAGATTTTCTTCACCCTTTTGTGTATTTCTGTATTAATGTGTAAATTAGATCCTAAAAGCTTTTAAAACAAAGTTTAACCTTTGTTAAATTGCCATTCCTAAGGGGAGTCAATCCCTATAAACTCCAGTGTTAAGACTTTACAGTCCAACTTCACAGCAGAAATAAACATGTTTACAGCCTGATACATAAAACTGCTCCCCTCTCTCCACACTTGTGAACAAGAGGCCGAAATACTTACACTCCTACACTTGGGACAGTAACTTGTCCCTGACCCGAAGTGGGCTGTTTGCCATTTTCCATCTGAGGACCATGGCCTGACGGTGCTGATGGCCGCGAACCACTCCAGTGTGAGCTGGAGGCCACCTGAAGAAGCCATCAGAACAACATCATCTGTGAAAAGGAGGGGTGGAGCAGTGGCTTCAGGGTGTGGCATCATGAGCAGCTGATCCACACAGCTGTTCTACATCAGCTAATCATGCTTCTATATATTTTCCCACAATCACGTTTTACATGTAAAATGACAAAGGTCTGTTCTATTGTATATGAGCAGGATGCCGGGTTACGAAGAGAGCTGGAGAACAGGACAGAACTGAAGGGTGCAGCTAGAAAGCTGCTAAGAAGAAACAATTTAAAAGTGAACTGTAGATAAACATTAATTTACCTTGTAACACCGTGTGCACTGGGTTGTTTTTCATGAGTGATGCCAAAACCCAGTCATAGGATGACTGGCAAGAATGGTGACTGTTCTGGCTCCTTAAGAGTCACCACTCACGTTATGTAGTGTTATATAAGTTCATGCAATCTTTATTCGTTTCTGGCACACTGTTCATTTTATTTTGACATTCTACCGGAAGTGCTACTTCTCATTACTTCCTGTCTAACGGGAGAAGGACAGTTTGCTACTCCTGTGCCTGCCTATGCTGCCTCTTAAGCCAGCACAGTCTGTAAGTTGGCAGTAATGTTGTGTTTTACCAGTGAATGTTTAGCACTAACTACCGTGTGTTGTTTGTGATATTTTGAGAAAGTAAATTCACTCAATGATGCTTTATTAGTCATTAGCCTAGACGCTAATTAGCGCTAGCTAACCACTAACGTTAGCTTGTTAGCTTGTTTCGTTCTGCTTTGCTTTGCATAGTAACAGGTCATAGCATCTTCTAATTATAAGATTGTTTGCTTATGTCAGCTCACACGGGATATTTTGTGTTTGTTTACAGTTTTACCATTCATCCATTCATGCATTTCAACAAAGCCATGCTATGCATCCAATCAAATAAATCAACCAGAAAGGAACAACGGTGTGGTTTTTCTACATGGGATGATGGTTGTCTGTCTGCCTAGTTAAGTGCGAGGGCAGAATAGTGACAGAGCTAACCGCTGGATCAGGAGTAGGCGGTGGAGCACCATAGACAGCTCAACTGACTGCAGGACCAGGCCAAACACCGGACAAAACCACTGGAGGTTCAGTGTGTCTTGCCAACACTGCTTCCCCTGGCCCCGGCAGTGACACTCCACCAGATGGACAAGGGATATGACCCCCAGCCTTCATGGAGATCTTCCAAGCAACAGCAAAGGCGTACCAGTGGCCCGCACTGGAGTGGTCACTGCAGCTGCTGCATTTGCTGTCCAGAGAGTTGAAAGTGGCAGTGGTGACCCTTCCTGCAACAGCAAGGGCCAACTTTTCAGATGTCCTACAGGTAATACTGGAACCACTGGGGCTTGAATCAGAGGACCACTGCTGCCACTTCCAGAGAGATAGAACCGTGCCAAAGGAATGACCATTCATCTATGCCATGTCGCCAACCAGTAGCGGTTTTTGATATGGGCGACACGGGCGGTTGCCCGGGGCGGCATCGTGGTGGAGGGTGGCATCATGGGCATCAGCAAAAAAAAAATAATTGCTCGTACACATGCTGCCCCGATGTCAGCCAGCGCATAGTGGGAATGTCGTAGACACTGATCGGTTTTCTATCGCCCATTTGCTGGGAGTAAGGGCGCCCTCCGTTTGCGAGGTGCGCCTGCTGCTTGCGGCACAGGAAGGAGAGGGCGGGGCGGCGTGGGATTCTCTGACTGGCTGGAGCAGCATCTAATAACCAGCTCGCAAAATAAAAACAAACCAACAAACACACCAGACATTATGATACAGACTTTGGTGCAACTACAGATTTGCACCAATGTTTTTTCGAAATTCTGTACACGAAAAGTGAGCGCGAGAGCCCTCGGTGCGCCTGCTCGCTGCTGAAGTCAAAGTAAACTTTATTGTCATCTCCGCTACATACAGTCCAGTATATAGAGAGACGAGACGACGAGGCTCCAGTTACAGCAGTGCAAGTAAACAAACAATAAATATACACTTTAGGACTCGGGGTAAAGGGATCAATAACAATTTAAAATTTATATTTATTTGTTGATTTAAAGTGGGGGCGATTCTAGGATCAGAGCTTTGGGGGTGCTGAGCACCCAGAGAGCTGCCCAGCCACCCAAGATACACTTTACTCGTCACAATGAGACCTGCATCCTCCCTGTCCTCATCGTCTGTTGTCTTCATCTCCATTATCACTCATCATTTTACCATCTCTGTGCAAGTCTGCAAATTTCTTTATTAAATCATAAGATTCTTAAATTCATCAAGTCTCTCTGTGCCTGGGTCCTCGTCACAAAACATGACATCACTGTTTTGTACATTTTAACAATTTAATCCCACATTTGTGAAAGAAAAGCAAACACTTTTTTGAAAAGTCTGTAACAAAACCATCAAATCTGATCAAGGTTATTTAAATGCTGCTAAAGAAGAATGGATTGGAATAAAAAAAAAAAAAATACATATCCTAACCTTAATTACTGCGGGAGAATAATAAATGATGCTAATAGTGAGTAAGAAGTAAACTGAGTGCATTTTTTGGACAGAGATTCACTTTTAATGTGTATGTATAATATAATACAGATGCATGAAAAATACACTCCAATAACAGAAAGAAATATTACAAATAAATTATTAAAAAATATCAATAAAAAACTATAAAAATGGAGGCAACTTTGCCTGTGGTAGAATGTATACCATGCATGAAAAAATCTTTACTTCAGATACTAATTTTCTGTTGTAAGATTTATGCCTTTCATGCTTTCATGGTGGTACTTGGGAGAGCTTGACATTTTTATCAGGTGGTACACACTGTAAAAAGTTTGAGAAACACTGATAAGTGTATGTGTGCTTTTGGAAAGCATTTAAAGCTGCAGTACAGAATCTTTGAAACAAGCTTAAAACATTTTTAGAATATAAACAGAGCATCTGCTTCTCTTTACAGCTCCTCACTCCACCAGGGCTGTTTGGCTCTTTCTCATTGTGTGCAAATGTGATGTACGTACTGTGGCAGTCATACAGACAGCTGGACGGTCCAAAAGTTGGCCTACCTATTACTGGCTGAGGTTTTAGTAGAGTTGTGGCTGAACCACATAAAAATATATCATTAATTTTAATCTCCTCAATCAATTATAATGTTATGTTAGAATGTTGTTAAAGAGGGTCAAAAATGTTTCAACCCAGTTTGTTTTGCAGATTCTGTACAGCAGCTTTAATATAGTGAGGACACAACTTCCTGATTGTGTGAGTAAAATCAGGTTTTTTCTCTTTGTCAGTTTAACAGTTTCTGTTGTGCCTGTCACTGTTCCCTGTCTGTTTGCTTTCCTGGTTCTTCCTGACCTCGTACTTTCTCCTCACATTCCCCTCTTTCCTCTCTCCCTCTTTGGCCTGACAATCATACACAATTAGATTGTATTCAATTAGGAGGAGTTATAAGGTTAATGGGCATCCAGTCAGTTAGCTACTTAGTATTGTAGTGGCAGATTTATTTTCTCATGTATTAATCACATATTTAATCATATCATATTAGTTATAGTAATATCACTTTCTCACTTTACTATAGTAAGAGCACTCCTGCCACTACTTTACATGCATGTGGAAAGTTAACACAGTAAGGCCATTGTAATGGGAGACGTTAAACAGATAGTGAGGCTCCTTCTGCTTATCAGGGATGTAAATCCTTAGGTGAAGTCTAAGCAGAAAACAAGGTCATAATTCTCTCTGTGAGGGAGGAGGTATAGCCCCCCCGTGAGAGGGGCCAACATGTAAGAGTTTGAGGAATGTTCTTTGTCTGTGTGTCTGTTTTAGATTTTAAATAGGCTGTATACATTTCAATGGGAGCAACAGGACGGCCAAATGACACTGAATTTACTACAGAGCAGGACGGATTGTAGGGTAGCAAACATTGTTGGAAAACACGTTTTCAACACTGCAGGTTACCTGGTGTAATGTTTTTCAGCTAAAAAGAAACATGGTCTGACTCCTACCTAACTATATAAAGAGTAACTGAAGGTTAAATGCAGCTAATATGTCCTGTTTTAAGCCAGACACTTACACCTCCGCTCCGCTGCGTCTCAGCCACCAGCGCTCTAGCAGCAACAGTGCTAGAGCCAGAGCAGGGGAGAGCTGGAACAAACCATTTTGGGAGGGGGGGGGGGTTATCGATACTTTTGTTGTTAAAATGTTACATCTCAACCAAGTTCTGTATGCTTTTTATATTTTTAGTAGTGTGTCACACAAACAGCAAATATTGTCAAAAAAGTAAGAAATCTTTGGGGGTGCTTTGATTCATTTTGCTTCAGCACCCCCAAAATGGGCTAAAATCACCCGTGATTTAAAGTCTCTCACACAACCCGTCGAAAGGGGAGGAGCTGCTTCCAAATAGAGCACATTTCATTCATAATGTTGTAAATCCAAGCCCATTATGTATTCATGATTTGAATCCTGGGTTGTGTGAAATCCCAGAAATAAACCCTAGACAAAGTGAATCTGTGAACTAAGGTGTAGGTGTGTTAGGTCATGCTGTGGTGATCCTCGGGTTGAGGGATGGGTGTTCATACTGGAGTGCAAAATTAAAACCAAGATGGACAAGAAATGTTCAAAGCCATCAGGTGCTCAGTTTAGAAAAATAGAAAAGAAGAGGAGGAGAAACGAGCAAAAGATGCAGGTAAGCAGATGTGTGATTGGATAATGGCAGGTCATCCTGAAACAATCAGAATCAGAATACTTTACTAATCCCTAAGGAAATTATGTGCGTTACAGTTGCTCCAAGAAGAAATGGTAAAAATAGTAACAGTAACAGACTAAACTCCAAACAATACATTATGTTACAGATTTTAATATTAATTAGTCATTGTCAATTTGTCCTGTTCTCATTGTATGACAAATTATGATTGCTGTTTGGTAGCTGTTTGCATACTATGCACACTCTCTCTCTCTTGATATGTGTGTGTTGGGTCTGTGTTTCCACAAGCCCCACTGGTTTAGAGACTTATTCATCATGAAAAAAACAAGAGAGTCAGCGATCCATCGACTTGCAAGGGAGGCCTCGTCGGTGTCTACCACAAAATGACCCCAAATCCGGCTTCCGATTCTGCCTTTTATTGGAAACACAGTTCACACAAAAAAATAGTACCTCCCCTCATAACCCCCCTTGGTTACAAAGACAAGGCATTGTATGTATGTCTGTGTGTGTGTGTGTTATGTGAGAATGTGTATGTGTGACCTCCTGCTGACCGAAAAGGTCATAAAAGCAGGAAGCAACATCACAACAAACAGATCTTCCAGATAGGATGTATCTGCAATAAAACACTACAGCCCCCACCCAGAACCTCGAGAATCTGGGGAGGGGGACAAAAGGAAATTCCTTTCATCACAGAATTAAAACAATGTAGAGATGGTAAGCATAAAAATGATAACATTTAACACTTTACTCTAACAATGTGTGTGTGTTTCTCTGGTGAAATTCTCAATATGTTTTATATGTGTGTGTGTGGGGGGGGCACCATAGGGAGTGTTCGCCCAGGGCGCCAAACAGGCTAGGACCGCCATTGTCGCCAGCCCTCAACACCCTCCCTCGGTCTGAAAGGGATTCCGTCCTCGTCCACCATGCAGCTGCCCCTGGTGAGCCTACAGGAGGAACACATATCATATGTTTTGTAAATGTAAAGTGTCCAAAACTGTAAAACAAAAAACAAACACATGAAAAAACGTTTGAGCTGGCTGAATGAGTGACAGATTGCCAAATTGCAAAACTCTTATCTGTGTCTCTATCAGGTAACGTTCATATGTTGATTCATGGTTTTCTTCAGTTTTTGATCTACTGCAGAATATCTTTAAGGTTATCTGCTATAAAAAAAAAACCCAGGCCAGGAAAAGCTCCTTCATGTTTTTCTGTTTTATCCTCAGTTATTTTGACACAAAAGCATCTGCAGTGATGCTCACACCTCACAAGTGTCTGCTTAGTTTAGATAGATAGTTTACACTGAGTTTTTAATTGCAGAGAAACAGTCAAACAATTTGGAATGAAATATCTTTAATTTACAAGGTTTACAGGGTTCTTTTAACAGTCCATATCCAAAATAAATGATCATATTTATAATATTTCTGACTGACTCAAAATTGAATTGAATCGAATCATGACCTTGTGAATCAGAATAGAATCAGTTGTAGAAATCAGTGACAATAACCAGCCCTGCTCACACACTTCTAGATCTGAAAGTCTACTTTTACTGTTTATATAAAGAAAGACAAAGTCCTGTCTGCTGCTCTACACTCATAATAAAAGCACAGTAACGGTGACGTTATTACTGACTTTGCTCTGTTTGTAATATAAAACGCTATGATAGTTCTAATTTAGACAAAAAAGAGAAGAAGATGAGCTCAAAAACATGGAGGTACCATCTTAGGGTGGGCTCATCAAGTTGGTTTGGGATGAACTGGACAGAAGGTTAAAAAGCACCCCACAAGCGCTACACATTTATGGAAACTTTTGCAGCAGAATTGGGAAGAACCTTTTGAAGAACATCCCCAAGTGGGATAAACATTTCGTCACTTATTCAAATGACTTCTTCAGTCTCAGCTGTCTACAGGTTTGACCAATCTTATAAACAGTACATTTGCACAATGACTGAAGCTAGCTGAATGAACAATGAAATGTTTCTGCCACTGAAAATGCTTTTTCCAGATGAAGAAATCAACCTTTTGGGATTTACCTACCCAGATGACTGACCATGCATCAAGACCTTTCGAAGAATATTTGGTTTCCACTGTAGAGAGAATGACACTAGTGTGTTCAGCTGTCATAGGTGTCAAATAGGTTACTATTTTGAGTCAAAAGTCTAGAATAAATTTTGATTACAAATGGATTCTGTGATTTTGTTTTTTAACCTTAATTGTTTATTTGTTCTGTGCTTTCACTTCAAAATACAAAGAGACATTGAACTGCTTGGGTTTCAGTAAGACTCTGGAAGAACTGGGGCTTTTGACCAGAGTGTGTATATATAGAGAAAATATATATACTTCTGAGTCATATGTAAACATCTGTTTTCAAAAGAAAGAAGCTGCTGATAAAAACCACAGTTTTCAAAAGATTGTAATCAATAAACTGTAATAACAATAACTGGGGGCGAAGGCGTGGGGGGGGGGGGGGGGGGGGGGGGTTCCGGGGGCTCCATTCCAAACTCATTTATGGTGGTTCATTATTCTATTGTGAGAGTATAAATTCAGTTACAATATGACGGTAATGGAAAAAGAACTTCTAAATTTTAAAATTTCAAGATTATAATGAAATTTCAGCGGCAGTGTCAGTCCAGCAGACTGCAGAGTTTTCTCCATCTCATACCAGTCCAGCAGACTGCTGGCTGCAGTCCAGCAGAGTACAGGGTACAGTTCAGCAGGCTACAGTCCAGTATCTTATAAGCCCTGCTGTAAACAAACACATTTTTAAGATATTCTCATTTTTTAAAATGGAAGACATATTTTGAGAAATATGAAAGGAAGATGAGCCAATGAGGTGGTGTAACACCTGATTTTCTCTAGTTTTAACACCTGATGCACTGGGTGCATTTTTAGGTAAATAGTTTGATATAACTTTGCTGTTTGCAGTTTTTAACATGTTTTTTAAAAAGATTACAGTTTATATTTGCATTTCAAGTTATAAAAATGACTTTTTTTAAACATGTATGTGGTTTATACAGTAAAAAAAATACACTTTTTCTACTCAGATTGTATTTTTTTTTAGATTGTTTGTGTTAATGCAGCATGTCAATGAACAAATAACTGTAAATTTAGACATTTGATGTTGTACGGAAAAGAAAGATACCAAACAAGGCAAGGCAAATAGTTTTTAAAGGTGAAATATAAAGGTAAAATCAAAAGTTGTCTGAAACAGCCAATTATAGCGTTATAGAGCAATGGACAAGCAACAGAGCGAACATAAGAGAGCGACTTAAAATTTGCATCTTCCATTCTAAGTTTCAAACCCCAAACCAATGACTTACAATCCATTTGGCTTTCCATACACAGCTGACATGTCAGACCTGCATAGATGGGAAGTAACAAAGTACAAATACTTCGTTCCTGTATGCTGAAGTACCATGAACACAACGTATTACATTTTTGAAATTGTAGGGATTAGAAAGTATAGAAATTTGTTTAAAGTTGTAGGGGGAAAAAGTAAGATTTTAAGTGGCAGGTATATCAGCAAGCACACAAACAGTTTGTGTGCAGTTTGTCACATTCTGCAAGCTGAAGGTAAACCTGCTATAGTTCGCAGAATGAGAGGGAATGTCACTCAGAGATGGAAAAAACAGAGGTGATATTTAGAGGTAAGGACTGCTTAGTGGGAACTGAAAACATTTAGATTTAAAGCTTACATGCAATGTCTTCTTTTCTTAAAATCAGATTTTGTGTTTGTATATGATGATGATACAGGGCATTGAAGATGATAACAGTGGGTGGATTATATTCTTAAACTTAGTTACAGCGCTTTCAGAAAGACATCTACTTTGATAAAGTCTACTCTCCACTGCTGTGTAATCAATTATTGTAAATGTAAATGTTATCAAGAAATGATCAGACAGGAGAGGGTTTTCAGGAAACACTGTTAAATGTTCAGTTTCTATGCCATATGTTAAAACAAGATCTAGAGTGTGATTAAAGTGGTGGGTGGGTTCTTTTACATTTTGAGAGAAACCAATTGAGTCTAACAACAGATTAAATGCCATGTTGAGGCTGTCATTTTTAGCATCAACATGGATGTTAAAATCACCCACAATAATTATTTTATCTGAGCTCAGAACTAAATTAGATATAAAGTCTGAGAAATCAGACAGAAACTCTGTGTAAGGCCCAGGTGGACGATAGATGATAACAAGTAAGACTGGTTTCTGAGTTTCACAGCTGGGGTGGACAATGTTAAGCATCAGGCTTTCAAATGAATTAAAAGTCTGTCTTGGTCTTTCATTAATTAATAGACTGGTGTGAAAAATTGCTGCCACACCGCCCCCTCGACCTGTGCTTCGAGATTTCTGGTAGTTAGAATGACTCGGGGGTGTTGATTCATTTAAACTAACATAATCATCCTGCTGCAACCAGGTTTCTGTAAGGCAGAGTAAATCAATTTGTTGATCAATTATTAAGTCATGTACTAACAGAGACTTGGAGGAGAGAGACCTAATATTTAATAATCCACATTTCACTGTTTTACTCTCTGGTTCAGATGTGGATACTGTATTGTTCTTTCTTTGTAATTGTTTGTGTTTAAGTTGTTTAAAAACTGTTAGAAACTGTTAAACTGACAAAGAGAAAAAACCTGATTTTACTCACACAATCTGGAATTGTCTCCCTATATTAAAGCTGCTGTACAGAATCTGCTAAACAAACTGGGTTGAAACATTTCTGACCCCCTTTAACAACATTCCAACATAACATTATCATTTATTAAAATTAATTAGATATTTTATGTGGTTCAGCCACAATTCTTCTAAAACCTCAGCCAGTAATAGGTAGGCCAACTTTTGGACCGTCCAGTTGTCTGTATGACTGCTGCAGTACGTGCACCACATTTGCACACTATCAGAAAGAGCCAAACAGCCCTGGTGGAGTGAGGAGCTGTAAAGAGAAGCAGATGCTCTGTTTATATTCTAAAAATGTTTTAAGCTTGTTTCAAAGATTCTGTTCAGCAGCTTTAAATGTTTTCACACATACACCTACCCACCTTACCTACTTTACCAGTGTTTCATATTTCCAGCTGATGCTGATCACCCTAACCTTAACACCACAGACCATCCTTTGGTTCTTTTTCTGTTCCTCTTAAACTTCCTGCCTTTCAAATTAAAAGATCTCTCTGACTGTAAAGACTGGACTGTGCTGCAGCTGGTGGAAACAGTGTGTAGGTGTGTTGTGTTTGATGGAGGACTGAAGTGTGTGTCCAGCTGAGCTCTCTGTGTGCTCATATATACAGATGCTGATGAACAAATGTTTGTGTTTGGACCCTGTTACTGATCAGGACCTGCTGTGTGTTTCCTGTCCACAGGTCTACAAAGAGTCTCACTTCCTGCTGTGGTTCAGATGTTCAGCGTGTTGCTTTGTTTCTCACATGTTGGCTCCACGGTCTCTGCTGCTGTGGGCTGATGTCATGCAGCAATACAGCTGCTGAACATCTGGCCTTGTTTTGCTCCATCAGCACATATTTGACTTTTAGATCACATGATATTTGCATCCAACCTTCAAACACGTGTGGAGAATTCATTATTTCTTTGACAGATTTTTTAGTGAATAAGAGAAAAAAGAAAGTAAGAGAAACTTTTATTCTATAAAACAGTAAAAAATCCACACACATGTAACTCACCACTGTGTGAACATCACAGGGGAGAAATCGTTTCTCTGAGTCAGAGATGAGTGTCAGTAACACAAAAGTAACACTCAGTGTCATGCAGTGACTTTTACACAACCAGATCAGATGAACCAACTCACACTAAAACATGCATTTTGCTGCACTCTTTACACTTATTTCTTTTCTTTCTGCTCTTTTATATATTTTGTAAAACCACAAAAAATATTTTATATCAGCAGCAATTTCTCTCAAACTGCTGCATCACAGCTTTCATGCTCTGACCTGCATGTGAAATGAGATAAAAGCTCTTTATTAGTAACTTTTACAACTTCTGGCAGGTTAATGTTTGAACTTTGGAGTGAAACACACCCTTAGTTACAAGAAATAACACCACCGTCTGTAACTAAGTGAATCCACCTTAACACCACCTGTGTGTGTGTGACTGCATTACACTCCCACTGCTGGGAACCTGAACAAGAACCAGAACAAAGTCTAAAATAGAAGCTGACAAACAGCTGCACCACCGAGTGACGGTAAAAAGACACAAAACCTGTTTTACAGCTTTTGAGCTGCAGGCAGGATTGAAACACACCTTAGTTAAAAGTCAAACAGCAACATTTTTCTCCTCCCCTCACGTCACTCAAATGTGAAAAAACCAGGAAACAAAATGTTCTTCGTCCTCAGTAAAGAGAGACGCACAGACGATCAGACTGAGCTCAGACCAAACTAGCAGCTTCCTCTGAGTGAGTCCAGCTACAGGAGAGAAAAGTGGAAAACTCCAACACTGCTGCTTCAAGCTGCTGACGCTCCACACACTGAATGTGAGTTTGAGCAAAAACACGACTCAAAGGAAGTTTCAGTGAAGGTGGTAGAGGAGGGAGGGGAGCCAGGACTGACTGTACTTCCTGTCTGCTGTTTTCAGCTTCACTCACAGACTCAATGGCTTCCAGATCAGAGGAGGATCTCTGCTGTCCGGTCTGTCAGCAGGTCTTCAGAGATCCTGTTCTTCTGTCATGTAGCCACAGCTTCTGTAAAGACTGTCTGAAGAGATGGTGGAGAGAGAGACCAACACACGAGTGTCCAGTTTGTAAGAAAATATCAGTTTATGATCCACCTTTAAACCGAGCTTTAAAGAACCTGTGTGAGTCGTTCTTACAGGAGAGAGATCAGAGAGCTTCAGAGGCTCTCTGCAGTCTGCACTCTGAGAAACTCAAACTCTTCTGTCTGGACGATGAGCAGCCAGCGTGTCTCGTCTGCTGTGCCTCAGAAAAACACACCAATCACAGATTCAGACCCATCGATGAAGCTGCACAACAACACAAGAAGGAACTTCAGGAAACTCTGGAGCCCTTAAAGAAGAAGTTAAAGGTTTGTGAAGAAGTTCAAGTGAAGTTTGATCAAACAGCAGAACACATTAAGGTCCAGGCCCGACACACAGAGAGGCAGATTAAGGAGCAGTTTAAGAAGCTTCACCAGTTTCTAGCAGAGGAAGAGGAGGCCAGGCTGGCTGCACTGAGGGAGGAAGAGGAGCAGAAGAGTGGGATGATGAAGGAGAAGATGGAGGCTCTGAGCAGAGAGATAGCAGCTCTTTCAGACACAGTCAGAGCCACAGAGGAGGAGCTGAGAGCTGAAGACGTCTCATTCCTGCACAACTACAAGGCTGCAGTGGAAAGAGTCCAGCGCTGCCCCCTGCTGGATGATCCACAGCTGCCCTCAGGAGCTCTGATAGACCAGGCCAAACACCTGGGCAACCTGACCTTCAACATCTGGAACAAGATGAAGGACATGGTCTCCTACACTCCTCTCATTCTGGACCCAAACACTGCTCATCCAGAACTCATCCTGTCCGAAGATCTGACCAGTGTGAGAGGAGAAGATGAACAGCAGCTTCCTGATAATCCAGAGAGGTTTGAATTATACATCTCTGTCCTGGGCTCTGAAGGCTTTAACTCAGGGACTCACAGCTGGGATGTCGAGGTTGGAGACAGTACAGTGTGGGTACTGGGTGTCTTAGCAGAGTCTGTGCAGAGGAAGGGAAGCATATGGTCTGGATTATGGGTAATAGGGTTTGATGAAGGTAAATACTCAGCATGTTCACCACCAGGTCTTCTCACTGTTCTCTCAGTCCAGAAGAAGCTCCAGAGGATCAGAGTGAATCTGGACTGGAACAGAGGAAAGCTGTCGTTCTCTGATCCTGATACTAACACACACATACACACCTTCACACACACTTTCACTCACAGGATGTTTCCATATATTGAAACTGTTGATGAAGTGAAGGTGTGTCCGTTGAAGGTGTCAGTGTCAGTGCAGCAGATGAGTTGAGGATGATGATATTTCTAATGTTGTTTCCTGTCAGTGAGTTGAAGCTGTTAAACTGCAGCTGTCCTCCTGCTGCCTCGTTGTTCCAAAGCTCTTTGTTTCTCTTTTAGTTCTCACTGTTTCTTTCTGTTTCTGCTGTCCACCTTTTCACATGGAAAATCATTTCACTGTTTCTCACTGAATGACTCCCCAAACTAGATTTGAAATTCTATCAAGTTTCTAATCATTACAAGTGATTCATGTTTCTATTTGATGTGTAAATGGAGATGATTTAGTTTGCTGGGATATGGACTGACATGTGTTGAATGGGAGGAGCAGTTTGTTGTTGTCTTCTTGTCTGTTTATGACAACAATAAATATATTGTTGAAACAATGATTCATGTTTAACTCCATATATGAAATGTTTCTGATCTTTGAATTCTGCTTGATTAAAGACTTTCTTCATGACACAAATGAGATTTCAGTGTATTGATAGAACTAAATAAGCTCAGAGTTGAAAGGCTGGAGTATTATGTACGTGCTTCACTGTCAGGATCTTCAGGGGGATTCAAAGGGAAACATCAAACTGCTGTAATGAGATCAACTAGTTGGGCTGAACACACTTATCTGTAGTTTGTCTCCATCCAGGATCATCAGAATATAATGAACATGTGTGAAGAGCCAAAAAATGCTGCTGCCCTCTCAGCATGATGAGCTCCAGCCTTTGTTAACAGGAAAACAGGAAACATGAGACAACTTTCAGAGACAGTAACCAACTGTGGCCACAAGATGGCAGCAGCTGATCTGAGATCCTTTATTGGACAGAACCACTCTGCTCTGTGACGTCATCAGAGAGACGGCCTTCACTTTGATAGATCTGGGCTGTATCCCAATTGAGGGTCTGCAGCCTTAAAGTACGCAGCCTCAACGGTCCTCAAGGGCCGCGTACTCAAAGACCGCTAAGGCCAGAGTGTGAGGCTTGTGAAATGGGACGGTCTAGCCTCCGTCGCGCTGCCCAGGTTGCCTAGCAACCATAATAGCTGGAAACGTATGGTTGACAGAAATGAAGGAGAACATATTTTGTTCATTTGTTTGTTTGTTTCTACACGAGCTTTGTGTGATTTGATAAGTATCTTAGGCTGAGACCACAGGACTGTAAAACATGATTGTTGGGCTTCATATCTGTACTGAACAATCATGTAAGATTAGCTAGTAAATAACAATTAGCTAATGTTGTTCATGAGACTAAAGTCAGTGTAAATATGAGATGGACAATATTATAGTTATTATATTAATCATTATTAGTTATTACAGCAGTGAGTTTGAACTCTCAAATCAAATCACTTCTATTGTCACATCACATGTGCAGGTACACTGGTACAGCACATGTGAGTGAAATTCATGTGAGTGAACTCTGTGTCAAATACTGAGCTTCAGTAAAGATTCAAGTTGCAGCTATTTATATGTCCTATCACCTTAAATCTTCACTCAAAGACACTCAAGTATCTTTGACAGTGTATATATAGATATATTATATATAAGAGACAAATGTTGTTCCTCCAGTAAGTTGGCATTACTAAATTTGGCTCAATGCTTATATATATGGGTAAAAAGCAAATGTACGAGCTGTGATAACTGTGTCTGATAGAATGAAGAGTAGACTGATATATGAAATATTCCTTTATTGGGTGAGAAAATCAGACCATGTCATAACTGCTTTAAGTCATAGAGAATAGATATCAGAGCCTTAAACAGGCTGACTTCTGCTAAATGGGTCAAACTGGGCAGAAAGTACACAAACACATAACATCCTTATAGAATATGATGTAACACTATAGATCAACTTACCTCAGAATATATAAAGCATATAAACAATTACAGCAATATGATGCAACAAACACAGCAGTGCTACTAATCCAAAATACTCAAAGCTTCATAGAACTGAAACAAACATTTATTTTTAGCTCCATTCTGCTGCTGATACATACTTTAGGTTTCTGAACATTAAACTTGTTGCTGCCTTTCATAGTGTGTAACTTGAAGGCCCTGAGTACTTTCTCCCACACTGAAAACACTGGAATGATAACATTATTTGAACATTACCTAATAAGACTGATATGCCACCAACTATATACTTCTAAACACAAGTGATTACATGCGGTATTCTACCATATGCAAACTTATATCAATAAAAGATTATACTGACTACTAAATACAATTTTCCATTGACAATGACTGACTTTAATTATCCATAAAATCATCACATCTCTGTAGGATTGTCAGGTAGTGACCAGCTGATCACGGGGTCGGGGTTAAAAGATAGACACCACCCACCTGTTCTCCGCTCAGACATCATTCTCTTCATGTAAATGGCCTGCATTTGTATAGCGCTTTTCTAGTCCTTAAGGACCCCAAAGCGCTTTACACTACATTCAGTCATTCACCCATTCATTCACACACTGGTGATGGCAGCTACATTGTAGCCACAGCTGCCCTGGAGCGCACTGACAGAGGCGAGGCTACCGGACACAGGCGCCACCGGGCCCTCTGACCACCACCAGTAGGCAAACATGGGGTTAGTATCTTGCCCAAGGATATTTGGCATGCAGCCAGGAGGCAGCCTGGGATCAAACCACTGACCTTCTGATTAGTGGCTGACCTGCTCTGCCATCTGAGCTACAGCCACCCATAAGATCATGTCAGGAGCTCCGAATCCTTGCGTCAGTCAGTCTCCGCCTGCTTCAGCAACTGTGAGTGTTTTCTCTCTTGACTCATCTTCTCATCCCGGCTCCGTTCACTCTCTGTTTGTAACGTCCGTTCCGAAGCCGTGCTTCATGCACCGATCATTACTAGAGTAACTGCGTGCCTGTCCCAACCCATCACTAGCCTTCTCCCCGTTTGGGTCTAGCCAGCACGCCACACGGGCACGCCGAATTACTGTGTTTAATTCGCGCGTTTCCCCTGATCGTGACAGGATTAAGGTCGACTATTGAACGGCGTATATTAAAGGCTTTAAAACCAAGCTGACGCTGAAAGTACAAACATCACTAATGTCACATAACTTTGCCAACATGTGGCCAACAGTAATGTTTTAATGTTCTTCAGTATTAAACATTCACACATAAATAAGTGACATGATATTCAGTACTTACTTTTGATAGTTCATTTTTCGGCCACTCTGCTTTTGCCGTCTGCCATATTTTGCGGCAAAATTATCCACACCCACCGCCGCGCTATGAATTGTAATAATAATAATAATTGTAATAATATGTAATATATATGTGTAATAATGAATTGTGGGATATATGGGACCACGAAGTGTGCACCAGACCACGCTTGATATTTGCGGAAAATTTGGGGAAAACGCATTTGGAGTACGCATTTGAAGTACACTTCGAATTGGGACAGCCGTCGTCGCTTGGCGGTGATGTAATTGCACTCAAAATGCGTACTTACAGCTTACGGTCTCTTAATTGGGACACAGCCACTGAAGAACACACTGATCAGAGATCAAATGGTCACATGACCAAAGAGAAGCATTCAGACTGCAGTGATTGGTTACTGTTCCCACACATCAATAATCCACAGCGCCCTCCAGTGGTGGAAACACAGATAATACATGTGGAGAAACATGAAGGAGACTCACAGCAGAGGCAGACGCTCCGTCTCAGAAGGTCGTCGTCCCCACAGCTCCACAGGTCTGCTCCCGACCTCCTACATTACACAGAGCAACATCAGCACAGGAGGAGCCCCAACAACATTTACCTCAATGTGTTTCGTGGAGAAACATTCCCTCTTTCACCAACCACTCTTGCAACAGTGGGAGGAAAAACTCTCTTTTAACCCTTGTATGGTGTTCGGGTCTGTGAGACCCGTTTTCAGTGTTTTTCAAAAGAAAAATTAAACAATTAATTATTTTTTCAACCTGAAATTCATTGGCTTTGGCTTATTTTCTGTGAAGAACATAAATCTGGACAAATTTTCAATGACCTCATACTGTAGTCTAAGGAGCTTGGAAAGAAAAGCATCTGGACTTCTTTGAGTTGCTTGAAGACGTTTCACCTCTCATCCGAGAAGCTTCTTCAGTTCTAAGGGTCAATGGTGGAGAGTCCCAGATTTAAACGCAGTGGCAGTTTCCCCCCAAAGAGGGACAAAGGACCCCCTGATGATCCTCTACCTAATCACATGAGCCAAGGTGTGAAAGTGGGCGTGGGTCCAAGGGCGTAGATTTGGCATGGACGGAAGGGACATGTCCCCACCAATATCCAGCAATTATTGAATTGTCCCCACCAATAATTTGATTTCATCGAGTAAAGAAAAACAAACCCGATAGAAAGAAAAAAACGATCTGTCAACGTCTCATTCACCCAGCGGTGCAGAAGGAGTTAAATTACGTTCTCTACTGGAGTCCTACGTCATGTGACAAATATGGCCAATGTGATTGGCTGTGCTTTTCAGGGAGCTCTGTTTAGTTTTAGCAGCGGCAAGCCTGCGCTGCCAGGACCTGCAAGGAGGAGAAAATGGCAGCACAAAGGAAGAACCTGGATATAAGAAAGTATTTTTCAAAGAAACCTGTAAGTCACTTAAAGTCAAGTAAACTCATAAAACGTGTCCGTCATAATAACGTTACAGGCAATGTTCCCTCTAAGCTGCGCGTGTGCGCAATTGCGCACTGCTGGCACAGTCTCTGCGCACAGAAAATCTGCATTGCGCACAAAAAAAAATCTAACCTGAATTGAAATTAAAATTAAAACTTTAACAATTCTGTTTTGCAGTGTTTGTCAATAAGTGACTGGCTGCTCCAGTATGGGATCAAAACGATGCCACCTTATCCCATAGTCCAGCCAATCACGCGATTCACATTCACGTATATGTGCAGCTAATCAACATCGCTGACAGGCTATGACAGTGCTCTTATGTGCCGACACCGGTGTTTTAGCTAGCAAAGCGGCTGATGTGGAGTGAAGCCACGTTAATGACAACGTGTATAACCATTGGAGATGTGAGCAGGACAGACAGAACAATTGATGGGAAAAGTGTGGACTTTATACCAGTTTTTAAATTGTGTTGATCGGCCACGTAAAACCAGAATTATGATAAAAATATGCAATGTTTGGTTTTCTTCTGAATACTGTTGTTGTTTATATTTACTGTGGGAAGAAATGGTAAAAACTTGAGTTTTATAAGGAAAACGCTCGAAAGCACTTCTCGCCTGTGAGCAAAGATGAAACCAAAACACCCCCCACCCTTTCCCATTGGTCGAAAAATGTACCATGTCGACCAATCACAACATGGCATTTAGTTGTTAAGAAACGGGAGGAAGTTTTAGGAGTGACGGCGGTGTTTGGAAATGTGAGAGATTTGCAACGTTTAGCGCAAATCTTGTGTAGTTAGTGTGTAGTGTAGTCAATAGTTTTGTTGTGTGTGTCAGAACAATGAGGCGACTGCTGAATGTTACAGGTGTTACAGCAGTGATACATCTGCTGCTGTCAGGCCTGCAGGTATCAGGCTGTTGTTCTCCTTCATCTCATAGTGGACAGAAATTATTTTTTTGGAGAGGCACAAATAATTTGTGTGGCATCAGATTTGATGCAGAACAGATGATTGTTCTGTAAATAGTTTGAAATGTTTCTTTGAAAAAACGCCCTGGCTGCATTTTTAGGCTAAAAGCTCCAAAAAACTTTGTTTTTGAAGAAGTAACTATATAATTAATTGCCCAGCATTGGTCATTTTATACTGTATTTTGCAGACAGAGAGTTACAGACTCTCTCCCAGACCACAGACTCATTATACAAGTCAGACTTTTATTTTTTTTTTTTAAAAAAGAAAAGAAAGTTGTGTTTTCAAAATTGGAGTTCAAGTTATTTTTACTTCCAATAGTGTTAACATCCTACACAGGTCATGAACAAGATTTTTATTTTTTTAATTTTCATTGTAAGTGGGCTAAAGCAGTTAATTAAAAGTAGTCTAACATAAATGTAAATGCTGTAATTTGATTATTTTAATAAACCATGTAATTTGGATGGATTTGACGCTGGCATGACCACAGTGCACACGTCTGATGTTGCTCACAGTGGTCCAGTCCACGAGATCGCTCAGGGAATTTGTGTGTTCGCTCAGACACATGAAAAATTAGAGGGAACATTGGTAATGGGATTTCCGGCTCTTTTTGGAGAACCGGCTCTTTCGGCTCGGCTCACCAAAAACAGCCGGCTCTTTCGGCTCCCAACCGGCTCTTCAGGTTGTTTTGTTGCTTTAATTAATTTATTATTAACAATAATATAAAATTATGCACAAAAAGAATTACTGATGAAAAAAAGGTTTTTATTTATATATGTTTATATATAAATATATTCGGTGGCCCCTAGAGACAAAACACATTTCTAGCGTTAACTGAACTTCCAAAACAGAGCTACCTACATCACTTAAATTACACAATTGAAAGCATGTGTGTATTGTTTGTGTATTTATACACAAGCACTCACATATATTCAAATAATTTAAAAAAATGTTCATTTACCTGTTACTACCACACACCAAATTCGGTCGTTGGTACTTGCTGGCTTGTGTAGCCACTAGGTAACAAAAGCTCAACACTGCGCCCTAGCATCCTGGAGCATTTCTGTTGTCTTTTGTACATGTTTTGGAGTTTGTACGTGCTTCTGAGTTTTTACGTGCTTCAGGGTTTATACGTGTTTTGGAGCTTTTATGTGTTTTGGAGTTTGTACATGTTTTGAAGTTGTGTTTTGTCTCTAGGGGCCACCATAAATATACTTTTATTTATTCACTCCACATAAAATTTAATTAATACATCATATAAAACAAAAATCAACTATTTACATTTCAACTTTTAACTATTTAAATTTTCAGCTTTTTCAATTAAATATAAATTAAAATATGAAAACAAAAAGAAGATGCATATTCTCTGCCATATGGACCTGCATGAATAAACTTTCTGAATCCTTTATCATCTGCAACTAAAAATAGTTGTGGATGATTACTATACCTTTCTAATGTGATGTTGTTGTCCCTGGCTCGCTTTCTCTCTCTCTCCCGCTCTGTTCCTGTGCTACTGAGTGTAACTACCGCCCCTCCCCCCTCTTCCCAGCGCAAAGCACAAGGCTCGCGTGCAGAGTGAAGCGGGAATAAGTGTGAGAGAGAGGGTGAGAGAAAGAAAAAAAAACCCCACGGCTCGCATCGTTCACTTCAAAGAGTCGGCTCTAAGAGCCGTTTCATTTGCGAATGACACATCACTAGTACCAAATGAAGACGTCAGGCTTGGATAGCAGCGGTGAGACGAGCTGATATCGAGTTCTCTGCCATCATTTTTTGTTGGTGTGCTCCCGACATTTTCATTCCGGTAAGTTCTAAAGAAATTCATATTGCTCTTTATAGGCTTTTAGTTTTATTTTCAATGTGCTGAGGTCATAGAAAATCAGAACAAAAAGCCTAATGTGTGATGCAGCAGAACTATGTTCTGTTTATGGAGTAGCTTATCGGTGACAACTCCTCCAGAGTAGCATTTGCCTTTTGTGCGGACGGCTCCTTTTTCTCCTTTTCACTGCAGACGATGTGTTTACGTTTTCCTCTGGAGCAAATTTTGGGGCAGCTGCTGAGGAGAAGTCAATGTTATGTGCAACCTTTGGCTGTATCTTGGTCATATGGTCAACGTACTCCCAACGTGGAGGCTTAAAAATGGCCAAATCTTGTACCCAACCATTTGTGAATTAGATGTGCGCCTCCAGGGATTTATAATTCCGAAAATGATTCGCCGTGTATGTGCTGACTCCACAGACAAGGTACGAGAAGGTATCAGGGTAGGACAATGGCGATAGGTCTTCAGGGTTTCTACTCCACTGCCGTATTTCATACGGGTCCACATTACCAATGCATGCTATTTTTTTCAAGTTCCGTCTCACATTTTAGACCTATCTCTAAGCTTCCCTTCCCAAGTAAGATCCTGGAGGGGATTGTACATACCCAGCTGATGAAATACCTGATTGAGTCACAACTGTGTGAGGTCTTTTTAAATCTGGTTTTAAGCCCTTTCACAGTACGGAGACAGCTCTTGTCAAAGTTATGAATGACATTCTTGTTGTAACTGATCGTGGTAAATATGCTGTGCTTGTCTTATTGGACATGACAGCTGCATTTGACAGAGTTGATCACGATCTTCTGATTTCCCGCTAACACCACTGGGTGGAAATTTCAAATATGGCACTGTCATGGATAAAGTCATACCCTTTAAACACCTGGATACCTGTGCCTGTCAATCTTTGCTTGCTTGACAGTGACGTTAAACAGTGGATGGCAAATAACTTTTTAAATTATCCATTTTATGATTTAATGATCATAAAACAGAAGCAATTTTATTTGGCCCACATTGCTCTATTGTTTCTCCAGATGCTGATTTCGGTGTTTTGACCTCCCATCTGAAAAGTTCAATCGTAAATCTTGGGCAAATTTGGAGATGAAAGTGGAAATGTGCAGATTACAGTCAAAATGCCACAGCTGCTCTACCCTTTACAAAATGCCTTATGTAGATGAGTTAGGGAAACAAACTGATCAGCTGTCTAGTGATACAACATCCATCCTCTTTATTGCACGAGGACAGAACCATCGATAACCTTCCAGCTGTCCATGACCAGCCATTTCATTTTCTACAAATCCGCCCAACTCTTCCATGTTTGTTTTTTGTTTTTTTTCTACATCATCTTTTCAACGTCCTTATACTGATAACCACACTGTGTTTATGAGCTGAAAGAAAAATAATTTCCTTGCAACTAAAACCAATTCTGAAGTAGGATTTCTCCAACTCAGAGGGAACAGCAACCGTGGCAATTTGTCCTGAAACAACAACTGTAATCTCCACATTTCTACTTTATTCTCAAAATGATCAATAATATTTGTTTTCTTAATGTGGTCCTAATACTTCTTGGTATGGTTCTATATCTAAGATACATCAATAAAAAAGAAAGTGCGCTGTCTGTCTCCTGCTGTGCCTGTAAATATAGAGACCCAGAGCTCAGCAGCTCTCCAGACGTGTGTCTAGTCTGATTTACAGCTCTGTAAATGTATTCCTGCTCAGATACTGTGTCCAAACTCACATTTGATTATTAAATGTCAACTCCCACGAAAATAAGACCTTTTGTTTATTATTAATGATCTAATGAGTGAAAATGAATCAGATTGAATGTTTCTTGTGTAAACCTGACTCACAGAGGATGGTGTCCCAGTTAGAAATTAAACCTGACCCCCAAACATAGGTTCTTTCCAAGCTGTGAGACACCATCAGAAAAGTGGAGGCATTGGAGTTGTTCACTCAAACCAACCTGTGTGTAAAATGATGGACCTCGCTACTTTGACTTCATTTGAATACTTAGCTGCTGATTTACACATGAATTTGAATGAATGAATTGAATGAATCATTTACACATGAAACAAAGTATCCTCACTATCCTGTCCTCACTATTAGAAAAGCACCAAGACAAACAGATTGCCTTCAAGATCAAAATAATATATTTGATATCAAACTTGATTCTGAGTATGATGATGATAGAGTGGTTAAACTGATTCAAGTGACTCTTTTCTCCAATGCAGAACAACAGATTTTATTGAAAACTCAGAGTTTTTTCAAGCTGTTTCCTGGAGCAGGATCCTGAAAAATTAGAAAAAGCAGATTTAAAAACATTTCATGTCATCTGTGTTCATGAAAATGACATCATGCAGTATATCTTCTCACTAGCAGAGGGCCACAAATCACCATCAGTGATGAATTCAAGGAGATGTTAGTGTCTTTTTCAGCCATGGAGCATCCACACTGTTTTAAGAGGGTTAGACAGAAAATAAAAGCAAAAACCATGCAAATGTTCTCTTAATGTGAAAATATACTCATTTTGAGAGCTTTCTTCCTTTCGAATTTCAAAAGCAAGTGAGCACATTTGGAGAGGTTGGCTTAAAAAATGTAAAAAAAAAGAGAAATATAACATTTGGATTCTGTACATCCTCTGCTATGATTTGTCAGTCAGCTAAACTCCTTCCCCACATTAAGACTCTAATGACACAGTTCCTGGTTCAAAGGTTTATTGACAAAGGGAAAGCTGAAACTGCAACATACAATTCAAGGCATATGTACAGATAAAATGATGAAAATAAAATAACCACTTTTTTAATACAAGTCAACATATATTCCTACAATATTTATGTGAATTTCTTCCATTTCTAACACACATATAAATATTAAATTATGATTTTAAACAACTCTTGCTGTAATTAATTGCTTGCACCTCTATTTTGTTTTTCCGATTGCCCTTTAACTAACTCAGTGATCGATCGCTAGTATAAATTGTAGGAGATTGTTTTTTTTATCATTATACTTAGAGAAAATTACCTTACTTCAACAAGAATGATCCATACATGAGCATAAAAAATAAAACAACTCTGTATATACATACATACCCACAAAGCCACCAAAGGCAATGGATGTATCCGGACAAAGCTGGATTTAACTAGCTGAGTACAACCTTTCTCCTCAATTTACTGACTACCTTCTTGTTTGCTTATGACATAATTTCCTATTACAGATTAGATTTTAAGGTGGTGCAAGTCAGTTCTGATTACATATTTAACATGTAAGAAATTAAAATAATATACCCACCATCTACCTTAAACTGACTTTTCTTTTAATATCATATATCAATAATAGTTTGTGTGATCGCTCAGACACATGAAAAATTAGAGGGAACATTGATGTTGACCCCCCACTAAAGATCTCAGTCAGTAAGCGTGAAACATATAAACCTGCTTTCATTTTCAAATGATGAGCTTCCAACAATGAGTGAAACAGTAAGAGCATGAGGAGAGTTTGAAAACATCCCATTAAGAAAGAGAAATCAAACATTTAGATTCATTTTAATGAGCTCAGACTTGTTGAAAATGCAGAGGAGCTGGTTGTGAACTGAGCTTCAGAGAAACACAACATACTGAGATTCACTGTGAAGCTTTGAGTGGAAAAAGACAGAAAACAACATGTGGATCCTGGAATAATGGGAGCTTCCATCTTTAAAGGACTGAAGAGGAAGAAGTTTACAAGGAATCATTTAGAAGAGTTTCAAACATCAACTGATTGAATCCATGAATCTGGAAACGTGTTTGTGAGTGAAAGAGACAGACATGTACAGACTGAACTATCTGTTCAACCGTCAGAGTGTTTCTCTAACAGGAGACACTCTTTAAACTCCACTCAGCACAGGGACACTGAGGCACCAGGAGACCAGAGCCAAAATCCAGGATAGAGAGTTTCAGTGAATGTGGTGTTGAAAGTGTGGAGGTGAATCAGAGTGTCAGAGGAGACTCTGTAGAAGGACAGAGTGCCAGCAGGACAGTCCACATACACTGCTGCTCTGTTAGAGACAGAGGAGGAGGAGGAGGAGATGGATGTGTGGCTGTTATTGTGACAGATATAAAGAGGACCATCCTCAGAGCAGATCAGACTCCAGGAATGATCGTTCCATCCAAACGCGCAGTCCTTGCTGACTCCTTTCCTTCTGATTCTTCTGTAACTCACTGATATCTCAACTGTTTCTTTCCACTCGACCTCCCAGTAACAGCGACCAGTCAGACCATTTCTACACAGCAGCTGTTCACAAACATCAAATCTGTCTGGATGATCAGGATATGACTGAACCTCCTCCACTCGTGTCACCTTCTTGTTGTTGTCAGACAGTTTGAGGTGTGTGTGTACTGTGTTTGTGTCGATTGTGAGTTGACAGGAATCTGATGGAGAGAACAAACACAATCCAGCTGCAGTTATTGATCCATCATCTGTTCATTGATTGACACTTTGATGATGACTCCTGACATCAGAATGATAAAGATGGTTGAATGTGTGCTGCTTTGTTTTCATGAAACCCATTAAAAACACACTTACACTTCCTCAGACTTGGTCTCAACCATTGGACTCCAGCAGGCTCCACCCTGAAAGGAGGAGGGGGGTCAGAGCAGCACAGTCAGCATGCACACATGGACATTACATGGCTCTCATACACATACTGTTAGACACTGTATAAAAGGCCCCAAAGTTCATAGAATAGTTTTATTGGTGTTTATAAGTTTATTTGCAGTTCATTTAATATTCAGTCTTCTGTCGGTTTGGGCCAGCCCACCGTCTAGTGACATCATCCGGTTAGTAAGGTGGGCAGTTTAATGTCGGATGAGCAGTGTTGGTCCGGAGGGGGTGCACTTAGGGTTGCCAACCGTCCCTTAAAAAACAGAATCGTCCCGTATTTAGAAACAAAAGTACACGTCCCGTATTGAGCTAATAAGGGACGCACTTTATCCCGTAATACAGTGAGAATCAAAAGTAGTCTATAAGTTTTAATGGAATTAACGCTTTGTTTGAAAACATAATTCCCAGCCCCTCTCCTGCTTTGTGACCAATGAGCTGACAGCACACTTATGACAATTCGAGTATGACAATTCAGATTACCGCTCATCTCATTGGTCGAGGAAAGGTCGCTTACGGAGAAAATACCGGAAGACAACAGATGACCACAACAAGAAGCATGGCCAACAGGGAAACAAACGCCGACACTGCGGTGCAAGTCTCAGACGACAGTACACCTAAAGCTGGGCAAACACTGTGCGATTTCCAAACTGCACGATTGACTCGCAGGGGTTAGAAGTTCATAGGTCACGATGCAGGGTCTCACACTATATGGCCTGATGCTCTGATGCAACCTGAGTGCTCACACTGTGCCTCCATAAAATGAAGGTTATAACCAATGTTCCCTCTAATTTTTCATGTGTCTGAACACACAAACTCCCTGAGCGATCCCTTGGACCACTGTGAGCAAAATCAGACGTGTGCACTGTGGTCATGCCAGCATCGAATCCATCCAAGTAACATGTTTATTAAAATAATAAAATTACAGCATTTACATTTATGTTAGACTACTTTTAATTAACTGCTTTAGCCCACTTACAATGAAAAAAATAAAAATCTTGTTCATGACCTGTGTAGTATGTTAACACTAGTGGAAGTAAAAATAACTTGAACTCCAATTTTGAAAACACAACTTTCTTTTTTTTTTTTTTTTAAATAAAGCTCTGACTTATTATGAGTCTGAGTCTGTGGTCTGGGAGAGAGTCCTTTAACTCTCTGTCTGCAAAATACAGTAAATAATGACCAATGTTGGGCAATTAATTATATAGTTACTACTTCAAAAAAGTTACTGAGTTTTGACAACAGCAGATGTGTCACTGCTGTAACACCTGTAACATTCAGCAGTCGCCTCATTGTTCTGACACACACAACAAAACTATTGACTACACTGCACACTAACTACACAAGATTTGCGCTAAACGTTGCAAATCTCTCACATCTCCAAACACCGCCGTCACTCCTAAAACTTCCTCCCGTTTCTTAACAACTAAATGCCATGTTTTGATTGGTCGACATGGTACATTTTTCAACCAATGGGAAAGGGTGGGGGGTGTTTTGGTTTCATCTTTGCTCACAGGCGGAAAGTGCTTTCGAGCGTTTTCCTTATAAAACTCAGTTTTTACCGTTTCTTCCCGCAGTAAATATAAACAACGATAGTATTCAGGAAGAAAACCAAACATTGCATATTTTTATCATAACTCTGGATTTACGTGGCCGATCAACACAATTTAGAAACTGGTATAAAGTCCACAATGTTTCCGTCAATTGTTCCGTCTGTCCTGCTCACATCTCCAATGGTTGTACACGTTGTCATTAACGTGGCTTCACTCCACATCAGCCACGCCGCTTTGCTAGCTAAAACACCGGTGTCGGCAGATATTTACTTTAATTTCAATTCAGGTTAGAATTTTTTGTATGTGCGCAACGCAGATTTTTTTCTGCGCAGAGACCGTGCCAACTCACACTTTCACTCACACAGACACACACCACCATCAGCTTTGCTAAATTGCTAATGAAAAACATTGATCAGGCAGCTGTGATTGAGTAGCAGTGTAAATCGAACTATTTTCACGGTTGTTGTGGTCGTGATAATTTTGTGAGGCCACATCGAAAAGGCTCGGATGAGCTTTCCAAAGTTCTACAAGTTGTGCCTCCATCGCTTGTGTCCAGATCACACGCTGCACTGATGCTCCGTCTTTTTCACCGACATTTACGTGTTTGCGCATGGGCGGTGTGAGCAGCCGCGGTGACACCCTCACGAGCGACTGATGATCGGGACCTGGTCGTGAGGTGTTAATCGCTTCTCGTTACCCCACGTATACTACACAATGCACGATGAAGGCCAAAATCGGGCTGATCACCAAATCGGTCGCACGACTCAAAAATCGGCTCAAAATGGGCCAAAAATCGCACAGTGTGAGCCCAGCATTAGACCAGCAATGTTTGTTCCTCTCAGAGAAAGAAAAAAAGGCTGCAAAAGTACAGGAAGGAATGGGAAAAGGAAAACACCTGGCTGAAAAAGTGCACGATAACACCTATAAAGCGCACTGCACTGTGTGCCGGTGCACTTTTTCCATAGGCGTGCTTCTAATGGTGGGCACATGAAGAACATGAGGGGCGTGAAAGCTCGGGGAACCCTTAACCAATTTTTCGTCCACCAGGCCACGGCAGAAGCAGATATGGTATGTAAACACTGGTTTGTTTTTTTAAACCCTCTGGTTAAGGTTAAAATGGGCATGTGCAGTGAATATCAGCGCTATGTGGCCAGAAGTGTGGTAATATAATTTATTTGATGAGTTATGATGCGTAATCATGGGAACAAGCAGGTTTACAAATGGTAGAAGCTGATTAGCATTAGAAAAGCTGAAATAATGCCTCAACTGAAGCCAATTGTACTAAAAGCACTATATGCACTGTTACAAGAATGTTTTTCGTTCTATTGTTTTCTATTAATTTATATAATTTTAAGTTATATAAAGGACAGAGTTCTTTTAAAGAAAGATTTACTTATATTCTCAAAAGTTAAGCATGACAGGCTTCTGTTTAAGTAAGATACCTGTTTTATTGTGTTAATGTTGTCATGTTGAGCTAAAAATAAATGGCTTAATGTTCATTTGTTTCCCATGTGTTCATATCACAAAGAATATGCATCTACTTAAATTAAATTCAAGTCAAATGGTTAAAGAAATAATTTCACACATACAAAAAAGAGCTACAAAATTCACCACACTGGGAAGGGTGAAGACAACTGGGTTGCCCGGACCACGAGGTGTCCCTTATTTATTTTTCAGGGAGTTGGCAACCCTAGGTGCACTGATTCCAGGGGGATGTTATGTGTGCGTGAATGACAAGTGAGTTTTGGCCTGTGTTCTATTTTGCCTTTGTTTGTGTCAGTACTGTAGTATGTTACCATTTAGGAGCTAATGTAGTCCATAGTTGGAGCGGTAGGCCACGCATGCAACGCGTGAGTTCACCCTCATTTCATATGCTAATTTATGTTGTTAGCTTATCCCGGTTTAGCTTTGTTGATGCATGTACGGTCGCTCGTAATGTCCATAATGTCATTCCTGCGTTATCAGACCTTCTGTGTACAATTAGGTACGAGGATTAATAAAATAGCGATTGTAGTTTGACCGGAAGGATCGCGTTCCCGCTTACCGTTCACATTAAGAGCATTACGGGTGATTATAATGGGCTTTTATTCATTTTTCTTATTTAACGCTTTTATTTTGTACAACTGCCGGAAGTAGTTCCTATGTCCCCACGGTAACTTAACCTCGCACTAATGCAGTTTAATTGCATAGTGTGAGCAGTTTGAAGTGGAATAAATTGTTCTGATCTATATATAGGATTATATTAACTATATTGTATTATGTCTATATTTGAGTATTTTACTTCTCTATTCTCTTTATTTATCTTTTATTTGTATTGTTTATTTCCTTTGTAGAAAACCACACACATATGGGCTGTGTTTACAGCCCCAGAAATTGAGTGGGGACAATAAAGTGTCTCAAACGGTACCTCAAGCTCCCTTCTTCTGTCATACTCTGGGACAATTTGGCCTTAAGTGGTGTTCTGGCCGACACACCAGGGTGACCGTAGTGCTCAAAGACTGAATCAGTGCCACAGCCGTGCCTATCTTTGATATCTCCACTGTAGACACTGATAAAGAAACAGTCCAACATTTTCACAAATACACTTCAGTTCATACGTGGATCAAACTGCTGATGATTTCGAGTGGCTAAAGTCTACCGGCTCGGACATTGTCTGGATCGACAAGGCCAAAATCAAGGTGGTACGGAGGGAGGTTAGCCAACTACCGAAGCTGCAAAAAGGTGCAATAATAAAAGTGCCTAAGAAGTACAGCAAGCTGTGCATACCAGAGGAAACTGCCTTGCAAAGACTCACAACCTTCACCAGCCTCTTGAACACTGCAGAAACTCAAAATCTTGCCAAGTATATTTGTCTTATTTTTGAGTCAAAATTATTTCATTACACATAAAAGAGAACACAATCAGCTAAAGTGCAACATTTCAGTAGGCTAAAGGAACTTGTTTCAGGACAGTGAATCTTAAAGCTAAAATATCTTGTATTAAGTGAAAAAAATCTGCCAGTGAAACAAGTGAAAATACTACAGAATAATTTTCCTAATGTTGTCAGTGGGTTCCCTTTGCAAGTTCGAAAAAAAAGTCACTCTTTGTTCAGCTTTCCCTAAATCAGTTAGTTACAGTGGCATGCAAAAGTATTCGGCCCCCTTGGACTTTCCCACATTTTGTCACATTACAGCCACAAACATGAATCCATTTTATTGGAATTCAACGTGAAAGACCAATACAAAGTGGTGTACACGTGAGAAGTGGAACGAAAATCATACATGATTCCAAACATTTTTTACAAATAAATAACTGCAAAGTGGGGTGTGCATAATTATTCAGCCCCCTTTAGTCTGAGTGATGTCAGTACAAATACAGCTGCTCTCTGACGGCCTCAGAGGTTGTCTAAGAGAATATTGAGAGCAACAACACCATGAAGTCCAAAGAACACACCAGACAGGTCAGGGAAGTGATGGCCAAATGAAGCTTTCTGAAGCACTGAAGCTTGTATTGAAAAACGGTTCATTACTCGAGGCTTTTCAACACAGTCCTCTCTGGTGACATCTTGTGGCCAAAAATATGAAGAGCAGTTTGAATCCACAGAATAAAACCAACTGCTTCATAATGATTGCCCACTCTACAGAGTGGAATTCTGTCTGATATTGGGCCGCTGTTGTGTTGCTTTGAACGTGTATTTTTTCGTGTTAAAAAAAATGTGGTTTATTTGTTTAATAAATAATTTTGACCAGTAAACTTTCCTTGTTTAAGCATGCACTATGGTGTGGTCTTTCTTTGCTTGTGACTTCTTGATGTTGGTAAATGCAATATTTGAAAAATACCACATTACATATAACATACATATAATAATGCACATTATGGAGTATGCTTCTGCTGTGAGGTCCTGCCTCCATGTACTTATGCAATTAATTGCTAGATGGGTGTATTTATAAATAATATTATATTAGGGAACTTTTTCTATACATATTTTTGACCTGGGGGTAGAATTGATTGTGAACTGGAAGGGAAAATGCTTATGAACTTGCAAATTAAAAACATGATGCATTTAAGGTAACCCTTTTTCATTTTTATTTAAGAAGAGAATTTGTTCCACTGTGCGATGGCCGAACCTGTTCCTTTTCGTGGAGATCATTTCTCCTGCCTTAAGGAAAATCCCTTCACGTGGAACAGAGGAGACTGGAGTGCAGAGAAACTGGTAGAGATGCAGTTATACAGTCTACCTGGGCCCCACCAACTATCAGCTAAAGAGAATAAATAAATTAATTTGCTGCACATTTTGTAGACTAACATTTTAAGATTATTTTAAAAATACAATATATATTTTTATAACATTAAATGTTACGAGTCAAATGGAAGTCTTTCTAAAGTTATTTAATTATATTTATATTTTGAAAAGCAGATTTTTGACATTTTAAGTTTTTCCTGTTTTCAGATATAATAAACAAGCACAAAACAAAAGCAAACAGCCAGAACACAAAGATGGAAAACCCACCCGATTGACCAAAATCAACTCAAAATACTCCCACACAACAGAACCTCTTCTATTCCTCGCTGGCTCCAAATCTCTCAGAAGAATGATCAGTGGTTTGCTATCTGTCACCATCAAAACACTCCACAAATCCCGCGAATGATTCACCTGCTTATAATCCAGTGAATCAGATACAGAAGCAGTTAGGCTCTAAATGAAGCTTCGGACGTCACTGATCACGTGACTCTGGCAAAACAAATCAAGCTTCGACACAGTGCTTCTGAAGCAGTGTGTTGATTTACAGTGGGGCAAAAAAGTATTTAGTCAGCCACCGATTGTGCAAGTTCCCCCACTTAAAATGATGACAGAGGTCAGTAATTTGCACCAGAGGTACACTTCAACTGTGAGAGACAGAATGTGAAAAAAAAATCCATGAATTCACATGGTAGGATTTGTAAAGAATTTATTCGTAAATCAGGGTGGAAAATAAGTATTTGGTCACCTCAAACAAGGAAAATCCCTGGCTCTCACAGACCTGTAACGTCTTCTGTAAGAAGCTTTTCTGTCCCCCACTCGTTACCTGTATGAATGGCACCTGTTTGACCTCATCATCTGTATAAAAGACACCTGTCCACAGCCTCAACCAGTCAGACTCCAAACTCCGCCATGGCCAAGACCAAAGAGCTTTCGAAGGACACCAGGAAAAGAATTGTAGACCTGCACCAGACTGGGAAGAGTGAATCTACAATAGGCAAGCAGCTTGGTGTGAAAAAATCAACTGTGGGAGCAATCATCAGAAAATGGAAGACATACAAGACCACTGATAATCTCCCTCGATCTGGGGCTCCACGCAAGATCTCATCCCGTGGGGTCAAAATGATCATGAGAACGGTGAGCAAAGATCCCAGAACCACACGGGGGGACCTGGTGAATGACCTGCAGAGAGCTGGGACCAAAGTAACAAAGGTCACCATCAGTAACACACTACAACGGCAGGGAATCAAATCCCGCAGTGCCAGACGTGTTCCGCTGCTGAAGCCAGTGCATGTCCAGGCCCGTCTGAAGTTTGCCAGAGAGCACATGGATGATACAGCAGAGGATTGGGAGAATGTCATGTGGTCAGATGAAACCAAAGTAGAACTTTTTGGTATAAACTCAACTCGTCGTGTTTGGAGGAAGAAGAATACTGAGTTGCATCCCAAGAACACCATACCTACTGTGAAGCATGGGGGTGGAAACATCATGCTATGGGGCTGTTTTTCTGCCAAGGGGACAGGACGACTGATCCGTGTTAAGGACAGAATGAATGGGGCCAAGTATCGTGAGATTTTGAGCCAAAACCTCCTTCCATCAGTGAGAACTTTGAAGATGAAACGAGGCTGGGTCTTCCAACATCACAATGATCCAAAACACACCGCCCGGGCAACAAAGGAGTGGCTCCGTAAGAAGCATTTGAAAGTCCTGGAGTGGCCTAGCCAGTCTCCAGACCTCAACCGCATAAAAAATCTGTGGCGGGAGTTGAAAGTCCGTGTTGCTCGGCGACAGCCCCAAAACATCACTGCTCTTGAGAAGATCTGCATGGAGGAATGGGCCAAAATACCAGCTACTGTGTGTGCAAACCTGGTAAAGACCTATAGTAAACGTTTGACCTCTGTTATTGCCAACAAAGGTTATGTTACAAAGTATTGAGTTGTATTTTTGTTATTGACCAAATACTTATTTTCCACCCTGATTTACGAATAAATTCTTTACAAATCCTACCATGTGAATTCATGGATTTTTTTTTTCACATTCTGTCTCTCACAGTTGAAGTGTACCTCTGGTGCAAATTACTGACCTCTGTCATCATTTTAAGTGGGGGAACTTGCACAATCGGTGGCTGACTAAATACTTTTTTGCCCCACTGTATTTGACACACGCACCGGAGCGTCAGCTTCAAGCGAGCCATCACTAGGTCAGGGATAAAGTTATTGAGAAATTTAAAGCATGCTTAGGCTACAAAAATATTTCCCAAGCCTTGAACATCCCACGGAGCACTGTTCAAGCCATCATTCAGAAATGGAAGGAGTACGGCACAACTGTAAACCTACCAAGACAAGGCCGTCCACCTAAACTCACAGGCTGAACAAGGAGAGCGCTGATCAGAAATGCAGCCAAGAGGCCCATGGTGACTCTGGACGAGCTGCAGAGATCTACAGCTCAGGTGGGGGAATCTGTCCATAGGACAACTATTAGTTGTGCACTGCACAAAGTTGGCCTTTATGGAAGAGTGGCAAGAAGAAAGCCATTGTTAACAGAAAACCATAAGAAGTCCCGTTTGCAGTTTGCCACAAACCATGTGGGGGACACAGCAAACATGTGGAAGAAGCTGCTCTGGTCAGATGAGACCAAAATGGAACTTTTTGGCCAAAATGCAAAACGCTATGTGTGGTGGAAAACTAACACTGCACATCACTCTGAACACTCCATCCCCACTGTCAAATATGGTGGTGGCAGCATCATGCTCTGGGGGTGCTTCTCTTCAGCAGGGACAGGGAAGCTGGTCAGAGTTGATGGAAAGATGGATGGAGCCAAATACAGGGCAATCTTGGAAGAAAACCTCTTGGAGTCTGCAAAAGACTTGAGACTGGGGCGGAGGTTCACCTTCCAGCAGGAAAAAAACCTTAAACATAAAGCCAGGGCAACAATGGAATGGTTTAAAACAAAACATATCCATGTGTTACAATGGCCCAGTCAAAGTCCAGATCTAAATCCAATTGAGAATCTTTGGCAAGATCTGAAAACTGCTGTTCACGAATGCTGTCCGTCTAATCTGACTGAGCTGGAGCTGTTTTGCAAAGAAGAATGGGCAAGGATTTCAGTGTGTAGATGTGCAAAGCTGGTAGAGACATACCCTAAAAGGCTGGCAGCTGTAATTGCAGCAAAAGGTGGTTCTACAAAGTATTGACTCCGGGGGCTGAATAATTACGCACACCCCACTTTGCAGTTATTTATTTGTAAAAAAAATGTTTGGAATCATGTATGATTTTCGTTCCACTTCTCAAGTGTACACCACTTTGTTTTGGTCTTTCACGTTGAATTCCAATAAAATTGATTCATGTTTGTGGCTGTAATGTCACAAAATGTAGAAAAGTTCAAGGGGGCCCAATACTTTTGCATGCCACTGCAACTAACTGATTTAGGGAAAGCTGAACAAAGAGTGACTTTTTTTTCGAACTTGCAAAGGGAACCCACTGACACCATTAGGAAAATTATTCTGTTCACCACAAACTGCAGAAATTGAGTAATCATACAAGTAACGCCAATTACAGCACATAAGAATGAAAATGTCTTTAACTTAGCATTGTCACAAAACATTTGGAACATGCGGAAAAACTGGATACAGACAGTGCAGTAACAGAACAATGGTTTGTTCCATATATTGCATTTTGAAGAGTTGTTTTCACTACAGGCTGGATCTGGGTGTCACTTTAATAATAATTACACCAAGGAATATTTAAGAAATTCTGAAAATTTATCCTGCTACATGAACATTCACTACTGAAATGAGTATTGACGAACACTTAAAATTTGATCCATTTTCCAGACACTAGCACCCATTACAGTTTTTTTTTTAATTGTACACACCAGCTTTTTGCTTATTAGAATAAATATTAACAAAATAAAAGGATGAGAGCATCTTTACTTACAAAGATTTATTAGAGGCACTAATCACTGGCGGCAGCCTCAGAGGAGTCTCCTCTGCAGAGAATTTCTTCTGGTCAAAAAAAAGTAGGTCTTTTCTTGATGACATTAAGATGAACAGCAGAGCTGACCACTGAGCAGGAGAAAGAAGTGAGAGACTTCCTGAACTCAAGTACCGCTGAATCTCCTCCACTAAAGAACAGTCATTTAGTTCATTCAGAGAGTGGAACAGATTGATGCTTTTCTCTGCAGACAGATTCTCACTGAGCTTCTTCTTGATGTACTGGACTGTTTCCTGATTGGTCTGTGAGCTACTTCCTGTCTGTGTCAGCAGACCTTGTAGGAGAGTCTGATTGGTCTGCAGTGAAAGACCCAGGAGGAAGCGGAGGAACAAGTCCAGGTGTCCATTTGGACTCTGTAAGGCCTTGTTCACAGCACTCCCATAAAAGTCTGCCTCTACAGATTTTCTTGTTTTAGACTTCTGGGAGGTTTGTTTGTCTTCCAGCAGATTTTTTCCAGAGTTGATGAAGGTCAGATGGACATGAAGGGCAGCCAGAAACTCCTGAACACTCAGATGGATGAAGCAGAACACCTTGTCCTGGTACAGTCCTCTCTCCTCTTTAAAGATCTGTGTGAACACTCCTGAGTACACCGAGGCTGCTCTGATATCGATGCCACACTCTGTCAGGTCTGATTCATAGAAGATCAGGTTTCCTTTCTGCAGGTGATCAAAAGCCAGTTTTCCCAGAGACTCAATCATCTTCCTGCTCTCTGGACTCCAGTGTGGATCTGTCTCAGCTCCTCCATCATACTTTACCTTCTTCACTTTGGCCTGAACCACCAGGAAGTGGATGTACATCGCAGTCAGGGTCTGGGGTAGCTGTCCTCCCTCTCTGGTTTCCAGCACATCCTCCAGAACTGTAGCAGTGATCCAGCAGAAGACTGGGATGTGGCACATGATGTGGAGGCTTCGTGATGTCTTGATGTGGGAGATGATCCTGCTGGCCTGCTCCTCATCTCTGAATCTCTTCCTGAAGTACTCGTCCTTCTGTGGGTCAGTGAACCCTCTGACCTCTGTCACCATGCCAACATAGTCAGGAGGGATCTGATTGGCTGCTGCAGGTCGTGTGGTTATCCAGAGGTGAGCAGAGGGAAGCAGTTTCCCCCTGATGAGGTTTATCAGCAGCACATCCACTGAGGTGGACTCTCTGGGGTCAGTTATAATTGTAGTTTTGTGGAAGTCCAGAGGAAGTCGACACTCATCCAGACCATCAAAGATGAACACAACCAGGAAGTCTTCAAAGCTGCAGATTCCTGCTTCTTTGGTTTCAGTAAAGAAGTGATGAACAAGTTCCACCAAGCTGAACTTTTCCTCTTTCAGCACATTCAGCTCTCTGAAAGTGAATGGAAATATGAACTGGATGTCCTGGTTGGCTTTGCCTTCAGCCCAGTCCAGGGTGTATTTCTGTGTTAAGACTGTTTTCCCAATTCCAGCCACTCCCTTTGTCAGCACTGTTCTGATTGGTTCATCTCTTCCAGGTGAGGCTTTAAAGATGTCTTCTTGTCTGATTGTTGTTTCTGGTCTGTCTCGTTTCCTGGATGCTGTTTCAATCTGTCTGACCTCATGTTCATCATTGACCTCTGCAGTCCCTCCCTCTGTGATGTAGAGCTCTGTGTAGATCTGATTCAGAAGGGTTGGGTTTCCTGCTTTAGCGATCCCCTCAAACACACACTGGAACTTCTTCTTCAGGCTAGATTTAAGGTTACGATGACAAGCGGCAGCTTGAAGTTCTAAATTAGAAGAAATATGTAGACTATCACGTGCAAGTGGAAACAAAGACTTAATTCCAAAAAGAATGAATCTTTAAAACCTGTTGGTCCGTCTCTTAAGACATTAGAAAATTTTCATTCATCCAAATGTTTAAATCTTTATAGAAATCCTCTTACTGCTCTGCAGACGGTCAGCCAGCTCCTCCTGCTTCATTCTCCTCAGGAAGTCCACTGTGATCTTCACAAATGCCTCTCTGCTGTTTCTCCTCTGCTCAGCATCCTGCCTCTGACTCTCTAAGCATTCTTGGTAATCTGGACTCAGAACCTTCTGGATCTTCTTCAGCTCGTTCTTCACAAAAGTGATGATGTTGTCCTCCAGCAGCTGGAACAGAATACTTTATGAATGATCCAATCAGAGTGAAATCATGGAGCCAAACATCAGATCCATGTTGGACACACTGACAATCCACTGGTCTACAAAGAGCAGCATGGAGATGACTGTGAACAGAATAGATGTAAAAGTAGTTGTTGTACATGTACAGACCATAAATATGGAGTCCAGCTGTGTTGGATGCTGGGCAGACTGATCACTGGGAACCTGCTGGTCCACTCTGTGTAGGAACCATGGACACACACACACACTTTAATTATTGAAATTTAAATTTAGCCTCTAAAAGCTGTGTTCAGTCACTTTTGCTGCTTCCCTTGTTGCATTTGTATTTGTAGTTTTGCTGTCAGAGATCAAAATGATCAATAATACAAATTACACTCCAGAGTCCTTCCACTGTTATCCTGACCACTGACACTTCTTTGTTGGGTTTTTCACTCAACAATCATTTTTGTGCTTTTCCAAAGTTAATAAAAAGTTAAAATATATCAGGAGGTCAACAACAGTTTGTTAAACTCACAGCTGAACTCTGAACATCACACTGCTGGAATCAAAAAACTACTTTCTGTTCAGCTGCTGCTTGCTGTATTTCATTAATAATTAATGAATTGATTGAAGGAATTTTTCTGCAGTCGCAGAAATTTTCATTAAACACTTCAGTTCATGAAAATGGCAGCACTGCTGAGGAGCAGGAAGTCGGCATCAGACTGAGTGAAGAGTTTTAGGACAGAGAGTTTGAGAACATCCATTTATTCACAAACACACAACAACATTTACACACACATTACCTCTCTGCTAGTCGACACACGTCTGATTTAAAGTCAATACCATAACCTTTAGACCGGTCACTCTGTAAGGACACAGAGCTGGGTGGAGGTCCAGGTGGGTTCCTGTGAATAATGATGGAGCAGTGATGTGAGTGCTGAGCTGTGACATGGAGAAGAGTCATGGACAGTTAGAGATGGTCATCTCACCTCTGAGCTTTGGTCTGGCTCTCATGTTCCCCACACAGAGTGCTTTTAGAGGGAGGGACTCCCTCCTCTCTGTCCTCACACTGATCCATGCTGCTCAATTCACATCAGCTCACACACACTTTCTTCCTTCACCTGCAGAGGAAACACAAATCATTCATGTGCACATTAACTGAAATCCTCCTTTCCATCATGTGTGCTGTCCAAATATCAGCTGCTTCTTTCCTGCTTCATCTCAGTGTCAGCTGAATGCTGTCAGACAGCAGTGTGAGGCAGAGGAAGCTGCCATCAGCTGCTCTACTTCTACTATTAGTCCACTAGATGGAGCCATGAACCACACACGATGCATTCAGGGCACAACCAGGCTCTACCATCAGCCAACAGGCCACAGCCCGTCTGCAGCATCAGCCACCAGGCCACAGCCAGCCTCCATCATCAGCTAGCAGGTCCAGCCAGCAGGCCACAGCCATGCTCTACCATCAGCCACCAGGCCACAGCCAAGCTGCAGCATCAACCACCAGGCCACAGCCAGGATGCAGCATCAGCCACCAGGCCACAGCCAGCCTCCACCATCAGCTAGCACAGACCTTCCCAAAGTGTGGGGCCCACCCCTAGGGGGGGCGCAGAGCCATTGCAGGTGGTCGCGGCATGAAAAAGAACAACAACAACAACGCTTGGACATGGGGCGCCTACACAAACGCAAAGCAGGAGATGAAGCATCGCTGAATATGTTTCCAAACCAACTTCATTCTAAGCCAAAGACTAGAAAATATGGTGAAGCAAATCTGCCCTTTGGTTTCACCTGCACAAGTGCCGAGGTAGGTCTCCCTGCAGGATTGCTTTTCCCTTCGTTGGGAGCAGCGCTGGGCTCTTAAAATCACAGACAAACAGTATCCCACAGTCTTGATTTTTAGTTCACTAACACTTGTTGTAATGACTAACTACTCCTGATATTTTGGAGATGTGAGCTCTTTATACAGTAAAGTTACAGCGGGATATAAATAATATCAGGCTGATCCTGCCACGATTTGTTCCCCCGGTTCAAAACCCGGACAAACAGTATCCCACAGCTGTTTATGTTTTTAAACCCATTTTGCACAGAGAGGCATTTTTTTTGAAAAATGTATTGATAGCAATGTTGAATATTATTACACAGGAAAAAAACAACTACATGTAAAATAATCACACCGTGACGCCTCTGCCTTTGTAAATGGAGGGACAGTAACTGTGTTTATATGTAAGCGTGTAAAACCTGAAGATAGTCAGATTAACAGTATTTTGTCTCTATCTGCCATTCATCTCATGTAAGCAATAACGTGGCGCACAGCGTGACGTGAAAATAGCCACATACCTTTGATGTTGCGTGACGAACTCTGTATTTCTCGTCCACACGTTTTAAAAAAATCTCGGTTTTCGGTGATTCGAAACGCCGTTTACATGTGGACGAAACAGCTGCGTTTTCAAAATCACCCGTGTACGTGCGGACGTAGCGTAAAAGATTTAGTAGTTTATTTTCTTACTACCTGCAGATTACTTGTATTTGCTTAATTGTTTACTAAATGTTTCAGGTGTGAAATAAACAAAATAGCAAAATATGAGCAAAATATGGGTGTGTGTGGTTGGAGGATGTGTTAGTGTGTACGTGTGTGTGTGCGCGCGGGGTGTGTGTGTGGGGTGGGGGGTGGGGGTGGGGGGCAACATTTTTCTTTTAAAACAAAGGGGGGCCCAGCGAAAAAAGTTTGAGAACCACTGAGCTAACAGGTCCAGCCAGGCTCCACCATCAGCTACCTGGTCCAACCAGCAGGTCACAACCAGGCTCTACCACAGGTCTACCGGGTCTACCTTATTTTTTTTTTCCTCTTTCAGTCAGCATGTTATATTCAGTAGCCTTTTTTTCCTTTATTGACAGCTTTTTGTCTACATGAGGTGCAGGAACAGTCTGCGGAGCAAGAGAAACCATACTTCTTACTCCTCTCAAAGGGAACAAGGTGGGATCTTACATCTTTTAGAAGCTTCTCAAACGTGATCAGCAGAGATCTCGATCCAACGGATTTAACTGATTTATTTATTCCATATCACTGGTTTATTTCCCAATTCTCTTACCCCCCAAAGAGATTGGGCACTAAGAGAAATCAGTCTGTAATCCTACAAAAAAAATCTGTGAAAAGAAAATGTTTCATTGTTCTTCTGCTTCTTTTATCTGGAAATGTGCAACCTAATCCCGGTCCAGACTGCAAATGCTTAAGTACTCCTGGTGATCTTAAAACTCGAACAGGTCTTGGTATCACTCATTTAAATGTCAGAAGTCTTCTTCCCAAACTTGATTTTGTAAAAATTTGGATGAAAGAGTTAGATACTGATATTCTTATATTATCAGAAACCTGGCTTACAAAATCGATTACTGACAAAACATTGCAATAACAGGCTATAATCTTTTCCGTTGCGACCACCCCAGAAAGGGTGGCAGTGTTACAATTTAGGTAAAATGCAAATTCCATGTTACTGTCGATTCATCTGTATCTGTTTGTAAACAGTTTGAACTTCTTGCCCTCAAGCTCCAACTTTTCAAGGGATATTTTATTACCATTTTGGGCTGTTATAGACCCCCCTCGGCTAGTAGTGAGGCTTTAGTTTCACTTAGTGAAAAACTTTCTACTTTAGATTTTAATGAAATTGTTCTGGCCGGAGATTTCAACTGGGACTGGTCGTCCTCTGCCTCAGACAGTTTTAAATTCATGTGTGATTCATATAATCTCACACAACTAATTTACAGCACAACTCGTCCAAATCTTAAATGTCCAGAAAAGTCATCGCTTATTGATTTATTTTTAACTAACTTGCCATATAAATATTCTCACACTGGGGTTTTCGCAAATGATATCAGTGACCTCTGTGTGGTAGCTGTAGTCAGACAATTGAAGCTCCCAAAATCAAGGCCACAAATAATTTTTAAACAAGATTTTAAACATTTCTCTGAGCAAGCTTTCTTTCATGATTTATGGCACTATAACTGGAGTAGAATCTACCTGATAACTGATCTTGAGCTGGCATGGAATTATTTTTATGACACTTTTATCAAAATTATAAATAAACATGCCCCCATGCGCAAATTTAGAGTAAAATGAAGAAACAACCCTTGGTTTTCTCCTCAGCTCTCCAGTCTACTCAAAAAAAGGGATGCTGCCTGGGCTAAGGCCAGAAAAACTAAATCTGAAGCGGATTGGCTGATTTTTAGACAGCTCAGAAACCGTGTCTGTAAGGTCAGGATTAATGTTAACAGCAAACAAAATGAAGGCAGATTTTCACAATAAGAAGAGTTTGAATTTTCACTTAAGTCTGCATTTTTTCTGTATGTGTAGCTCTAATTTAAACTAGGGGAAAGGGGAAAATAGTACTGAAAAGTAAGCTGTAACTCCTAAAAGTTTGAGGTGTAAGATTATCATTGGAAGAGACCAATAGGGACACAATTAGAAATGAGTATATCAGATGGACAGCTAACTGCAAACACTTTGGAGAGAGAGCGAGAGAAAGACTGGCATCTGCACTTTGACTTAAATGTCTTTGTACAAAATGAAATCAATAACTGTCATTTGGTATTATCATGTAGAATTACACCATTTTATAGTACAAGCAACTGTATTTTTTTATCGTCCATCTCATCAATATGATCTTATTAAAACATATTTTGAAAAAAAATAAAACATTGATATATTTAATGTTTTCAAAATCTGACACATGATGTGTCAAGGTTGGCATAGTTTTTTGACATACCAATTTGAACTAATATGTTAATTTTCTGAGTAGTTAACAGTAATTAAACTACACATGCAAATGTAATATAATATTTTTGGTTGTTCTAATGAAGTCAGCTTGAATAAATAAAAGCATAAACCTTTTTACACAATAACTGGTAATGGTCAGACAGCGGCTCCTCTACACCTCCTCCACAGACTGAGGGAGGCAGGAAATCATTCTGGATTCAACTGATGAACACAGAAGACCTGAGTTACCACACCCCCATGTGTTCACTCCAAAAATATGTCGTCTGACTAGTCAGACTGAGCCAGAGTAAAGTTTCCTTGCTGACGTGCATTGTTGAGGTTATTACTGGAGAAAAGTAATTATTACTGTACACATTGCTCATTACTTTCTTAAAATAATGCAGTACATTATTTATCATAGGAGTAAGTATTATTGTTGTTATTATTATTATTATATTAGTATTATTGCACTACCTGTCATATTACATTCATAGACATCAGAGTCCTGGTGGGGGTCCATGAACCAACTGTTTTTACACATTTAGAGGTGATAGAGACTTTTTTGTGATGGGTCCTTATCTTTAAACTACACTTTCATATAAGAGCTGCCCAAACTGTCAATAATTTAATAACACTTTAAAACCAGTTCATTTTTACTGGTATTTAGCTATGTGATTAAAAGTTAAAAAATAATCCTTTATTCTCTTTATTTTAACCGTGTTCATACTCTGTCTGAAAGCCTTTTGGTGTTTTCATCCAAGGAAACATTCTTCATGGAAGTTTAAACTAGAAAAACTAGTAACTGCATGCAGCATAGTTTCAGTTTACAGCACACCTGATCTTTGTGAAGCATTAACAGTAACAGTATGTTATTTAACAGAGCTGTAAAAACACTAACACACGTCAGGAGTTTGTTTGATTATACATTATATGATTCACTTTATGTTACGTAAATAAAAATGTCTCACTTTCTGTTTTGCTCCCAAAGTTCATAAAGACAAACTGTTAAAGGAGGAAACAAAGCAAACTTACAGTTTCTTCACACACACCAACAACAAGGTCCACTCCACACCTCGACAGCTGCTTCCTGGAGGGAGGCGGGACTCGACCTGAAGCTCAGCACAGGTGGGAGGAGGGAGGGGTCAGAGTTTCTGGCTGTTTAACTTTGTCTCATGAGATTTAAAGAGGAATTAAACTTCTCATTCCACAGTTTAAGTCCACATTGACAAGACTGTCTACTACTAGGGATGGGTACCGATATCCGGTTCCATTATTGCACCAGTTCTGATATAAACTCGTTTCTCGTTTGGCTCTTAGCGAAGGCGGTCGCACTTTTCTCCTCTCCTCTCCCTTATCTTCCCTGCTTAGCTTCTTATGTCCTCGTCTTGTCTCGTGCTTTTTATTACTCTTCCTTGGAACACTCTCTCACAGTCTGTTCTCTAAAACCTAAAAGAGGAATTATGGATTTGATCAATTGGTCCCTGAATGCAATTGACACCCCTTCTCAACGAGAAGTCTGAGCTCGGGTGAGCCTGAGTGCTGAAGATATCTACCTATTCGGAACCATGATAACAGGGTTCTTGCTGATCGGAGCTGGCTTGGCCCTGGCTTATCGAAGAAGTAAGGAAGCGGAACCGGCTGTTCAAACCCCCACAAGGCTGCCCGCCGGGATTGAAATGATGGGATGAGGCGTGAGTTTCTCGAAATGGGCTCATTGAGTGCAGCACGGATAAGATCTTGGAGAACCGCACGGCTGCCATGAATACTCAGAATAACACCTCTGAGTGCAAACTGATTACATCTGGAGGGGCTCGCTCAGAATAACACCTCTGAGCGCAAATTGGATCACATCTTGGGAAGCGCACTGCGGTCGTGAGTTCTCAGAACCTGCTCTTTGAGCACAAGAATGACAACATCATGGAGCGTAAGTTTGATAACATCATGGAGAAGCTCACGGCTCTCCAATGGGAGATTGAGAGACCAGTGTTGGACTGTTAGAACAGCTTTGAAATTCATATGAGTTGTTCGCACTAAAGTTAAAACCACCATTACTTCATGCGGAGACTCCATTGGCGCCAGCTGCGGTTTCAAGGCTGGAGCTGAACAACAACACCCTGATAACGACTGTGTTTAGACTGTTCCCCCCATTCCATGCAAGACCACCTGGGCTGGCTGGAGGACTGTTTACTTAGCCTGGCAGGGCGAAGGACACTGTCTCAGCTGAACTCTGGACACGCACACACATACATATACACTGATAAGCACGCACTCATCCCCCTCCCTTTCCAAACGCCTTCAATGCTTGTTTCCTGCGGGGGAACACGGCGGGTCGGAGTCTGCGCTGGAATGGTAGCGCTGGGCAGGGCGGCTGCTGTGTTCGCTTCGGATTACTCCTCACCCCCCACCCAACCCTGTGGCTTGTCATGTCTTTCATGATGTTGTACTGTGGACATTTATGTGCTTTTTTTGCAGAGGAGTTTTTTTTTTTTCCTGTTCCCATGCTGTCCTGCCATGGAAGCACAGCATGAGTAGAGGTCACTTTTTTCCTCTTGTACTTTCCCATTGTAATGTACATTCAGTGTTTTTCTGTAACGCTACTGATCTCCGACCTGTATCCCCATGCAATGTCTGTGTTGTGTGTGTAAGGTCGTGGGGGGGGGGGGGGGGGGGGGGGGGGGGGGGGGGGGTCCCATTTCACTGCAGGGCAACCTGCATGTGGCGAATGAAGCTTTGATTGATTGATTGAAACGGTAGTAAGCAGGCCGAAAAGCAGCACACATTTCGGTGCTTTATTTCGGTGCTTTTTTTTTTCCTGAGATGTCATACACTTTGGATTCTAGCCAATCATTTTACCTTTCCAAGGATAGTAGGCGGGCCCAGGTACGTAGGTTCTTTTAGAGCAGAGCTACAGATTAAAAATGTCCAAGGCGAAGCGGTCAAAAGTCTGGCTGTACTTCACAGCAAAAGATGCAAGCTCAGCAGCCTGCAACAAGTGCTTTAAGGCAGAGGTTCACAAAGTCTGGGGTAAATCTCCATTTAACGAGTTAGCGCGGATCGCCCTGTGCGTGGGGCTGGACCGTGCTTATCATTTTGCAGGAAAAAAGAGACTGCTAAAAAGAAAAACATAAGAGGTTTTTGGACAAACTTTGTGTTTTCCATTCTTTAAGCACCGTTTCGAGCACCATTTAAGCACTGGCACCGTTTCGAAAGAACCAATTTGGCACCGGTATCGGATAAAACCTAAACGATACCCATACCTATCTACTACTACAGAATGGAGTAGTTGTCAGCCACCTCCTGTACATGGATGACATCATGAAATCCAGAAATCCTACCAGTGGCTGGACAAAGCTTGACTGAAAGACAGCACAGAGGCACTAATCATGGCAGCACAAAAACAAGCTCTGAGTACAAGATCCATAGAGGCTGGGGTCTATCACACCAGGCAAGACCCCAGGTGCAGGCTGTGTAAAGATGCCCCTGAGACAATCCAGCACATAACAGCAGGGTGCAAGATGCTGTGGAGATGGTTTGGTATAACCCTACTTGTGAAGTGAAATTTCCCAGCCTGTCAGTCTTAACATGACCCCAAGATCTATGCACCAAGTGGTTTAAGATATTTGGACTCAAACCCGAGGTGAGTCTTTAAGTTAGTGGCTTATATGATTTAGACCCGCCCTTTCACATAAGTACTGCCTAATCTGTCAGTAATTGAAAACTACTTATTCTCACTGGCTCTCAGCTTTAGTTGAGCAGGACAGATTTGTTTTTGTTCTGTAAATAGACTCTTATTTACTTCTTTTATTGTTTGATATTTATTTTGTAACTGAGTGTAACCCAGTGTTAAAAACGGGATTAAAAGCATAAATATTAATACTCTTTTAATTAAAATACTGATTTCATAATGGGAATAAATTTTGATAAAATACAACGGACTTTGTCCGTTAGAGTGTTTTTGTTAGATCCACTGAGCAACCAATCATTGGCTGGTCTGACCCTCCCCCAATCTGTGTGTGCTGCTCTGACACCTGTGTATGCCTTTGTGTACTAGTCAGCTACGACAGAGATACAGGCAGAGAGAGATCAATTACTCGGGTTGTGAAGAAGCCAACTGAATTTAAAAGCTACTACAAGTCCTCTGTTGTCATACACCCTTCACTCCCCCGAATCTAGAACCTGTCTGATCTGGCCCATATTTCCCTTCTGTCCTCGTACTGCGGTTAAAGGTAACCATACTGCCTGTACTACAGGTAAAGAAGGCTAGAAGTAGAGCTAACAGGTCTTACATGCCCACTACCAGTATTACAGCACCAGTGCTACATAAGGTTTATATTTTAGTCAATATTTATAGAGAATTTAGTGATTGGAGTAACTCTGTGATTCAAACACTTAAGAAGAAAACTAAAAATCTACTGATTAAGAACACAAATTACAACGTGAACATGACAACAACACAAAGACATGAAAAAACTGCCAAGGTAAAATACTTTTCTGCACATCTGTGAAGGTTCTCAGTCATCCAGGTCATGGTAGTCTAAGGAGCTTGGAAAGAAAAGCGTCTGGACTTCTTAAGTTGCTTGAAGACATTTCACCTCTCATCCGAGAAGCTTCTTCAGTTCTAAGGTCAAATGGTGGAGAGTCCCAGACCTCTACATTGGAGAGACCAAACAGCCACTTCACAAGCGCATGGTACAACATAGAAGAGCCACCTCCACGGGACAAGACTCAGCTGTCAATCTGCATCTAAAGGTCAAAGGTCACTCTTTCGAGGATGCCAATGTTCACATTTTGGACAGAGAGGACAGATGGTTTGAAAGAGGAGTGAAAGAAGCATCTATGTCCACTGTGAGCGACCGTCTTTGAACAGAGGCGGTGGTTTACGACACCAACTGTCTGCCATCTATAATCCAGTTTTGAGATCCTTCCCAGACGCCGTAACGCCCACTCACATCCTGGGCCATCTGACCTCAGGAAATCACATGATAGGGTGGGGGCCAGGTTTCACACCCAAAACCCTGGCTGATTGTGACCCACACCCGCTTTCACACCTTGGCTCATGTGATTAGGTAGAGGATCATCAGGGGGTCCTTTGTCCCTCTTTCGGGGGATACTCCCATGGGGATTAAATCTGGGACTCTTCACCATTTGACCTTAGAACTGAAGAAGCTTCTCGGACACTTTTCTTTCCATGCTCCTTAGACCAAGCTACTTTTCTGCACATTATGCATGACTCAAGTAACAGCCTCCACATACAGATACTATCAGCAGGTACAGGATTTAAAACATGCTGTAAATGTTTACGGTGCTTGTGAGAATCTACATTTTCTTCTGACATTCCTTGTAGTAACCCTGAACTGAGCTGGAGCTGCTTTGTTTCCTGTTTTTTTCAATGTCACTTAAGTAAAACCTGAATGTCAACTTCTTAAGAACAAACTGATTTTATCTGATTGTTTCCAGTTAAAGGGCAGAACAATGTTCCATCAGATCACGGATCAGTGTCTGATGTGTCTAAAGTTTCATACTGATCAATTTAAACTGTTCATCACAGTAACCGGCGTTTTTATGCAGAGTTACTGACTTCTAACCAGTGTGGATTCAGTCAATCAATAATCTATTATCATGTGGATTTGTCTTCAAACACAAGAGTGATCAAAGTTTGTCCTGAAATAAGAGCTGAACATCAGGTCCAAACATCAAAATAAACAAACAGTCAAACTGTTAAAGGAGGAAACAAAGCAAACTTACAGTTTCTTCACACACACACCAACAACAAGCTCCACTCCACACCTGGACACTAAACACGGACACACAGGTGACCTGCTTCCTGGAAGGAGGCGGGACTCCACCTGAAACAAGACAGGTGGGAGGGGCTCAGCAGGAGCAGCAGCCGAGTTCATTTATCATACTTGAAGTTCCTGACAAACAGACTCTGATGTGAAAAGTGAGGCTTCCTTCAGGTCCCTTTCCCTTTTTTCTTTCCTCCTTCCCAAAGCTCCATTTACACTGAGCTTTGATTTCAGTGGAGGTGGACGTGTTAAACATCATCATTAGGAGAACTAAGAAGCATGATTTGTGGTTATCAAACTGACTTGTTTAACTTTGTGTGTTTTTTTTTTTTCTTTTCAGGTTTATAAAGGCAGTTACTTTTCACTCTGTTACATCACCATTCCAACACACTTTTGCACACCAACAACATTGCACACTGTGAATAATCAGGAGTGACTGTCCTCATCACCCCGATGTCCTTCAGCTGTGTAAACAAACATAAACAAAATGAAATGACCTGTTAGTTTGTTTATGCTACAGCTCCGACATCCAACTGTAAATACTGAAACCTGATGTTCCAGTTTGAGGGTAAAGGCTATTAAACCCCGATTCTTTTGTCCCCATGACAGAACAGAGAAAACCGACTCATAGTGTGTTAAAATATTGATATTTCTTTTATTCAATCATCTTCTGGAAGAGAGAGACCTCTGCACAGCTCAGACGCCAGTTGCAAGAGCTCTCTAACATTAGAACCATAAACTGTGCTTCATATAGGTGTTATTTTGGTACTTTACACGTCACACAGTCTCAAACATTGCTTATATGGCAAGTTCCTCATTTCAGTGTCTTATCTATTAATATGGCTGTGCACTAAAACTTCCTGTTTTTCAGTCTGGCTGAGCACTTAGTTTGTGAGTTAAAAGTGGCCTTGCTCTACAAGCCTTTATTAAAGTACATAAAATAATATAATGAGCAGATACACATTAAAAAATATTTCTCTTATACCTAACAAGCCGTTTGGGGGCACCGTGAATGCTTATCCAGGTGTGAATGAAGGAGTTGACGATCTCTGCAGCTTTCTTTGTCTTTACGATGCTGCCGGCACTGAAGCGTGTGAAGTGGTCAATGATGTGAAGGTACCACACATTGGGCTCCAGCTCATGTAGATCAATCGCTACTGTCTCATTATACTCAGAAGCCAGGGGTAGACCAACAGCAGGTCTCGGCTTGGTTTTGCAATATTTCTGACAAATGTCACAGTCACGAACTATCTCTTGTAGAATAACTGCACATTGTTTATCTGTATTGCCAGAGCTTTGGATGAGCCTCAATAACCTCTCTGCAGATGCATGACCAAACTGCTTATGAAGCTTCACAAGGACTTTCTGTTTCTCTTTTGTAGACATTTCAGCAGTTACCATGAGAACTTCATTTTCATTGCAGCTTTCTGTAGTATTTTCATCTCTAATGTCCACACAATAGTGTCCCGAACTAGTGAGCTCTAGGGGAACAGGCTGCTTGAACATGACAACACTGTCATTCTCCATGTCTAGAACAGTCCCTGCTTTCTTGAGAGACGTTTTGCTCAGTATTAGTGGAATGTCAACAGGAACTACTTCACTTTCAATGTCACATTTTGTTTGTCCAATTTTGGCTTGAAGTTTCACTTTTCTGCTCGAAATGGTCTGGAGCTGGGGGTTTCTGATTGCAACAACTTGTTTACTTGGCCTTGGCTGAGGTCACACATGTAACTATTTAGCCACTTCTGACCACAAACTGTACGTGTACATGCAGTATCAGTAATGGCTGACCCCAGTGCCTCAGTCAGGAAGATTTCAGAGTCTGTCATTGAGGCTTTAGTGTACAAAGTAATGTTACACTCCTCCACTTTCCCATCTTCAGTTAGCTTTACTTGGTCACCATTACGATGAGGACAGTCTTTCGCCCAGTGGTAAGTGCTCTGACAAATAGCACATCTTGTTCGCTTGCCAAACTTGTCAAGTGGGTTGGTACCTTGTAGTGGTTGTCGCTGTCCACTCCGCAACCTTTTTCTTCCGTAAGGAAAACTGCATCTTGGTTCAGTTGAATTCCGCTGAAAACTCCGGTTACTTTCCCTTCGAAAATCCGTTTCAGTGCAGACTTCATAGACGCAAACGTTAAGTCCGTGCACGCTGTCAGTGCAAGCTGTCGACTTTTCTCATCAAGACAAGCTGTATCTAGAAGCTTAAATGCTAGCACAGCGTCAGGCAGCGTCATGTTGTACTTTTTCATTCGGTTATAACGCTGTTCAAAGTCTATAATGTAGTCTGCCATGGACACGCTGTGATTCTTTGCAATGGAGTCAAAACACGAGTAGGCTTCATGAGCGCGGTCTTTCTCTTCTCTCTGAAACACCGCGTCAAGTTTTGCAAGTAGTATTTCCATACCGTCATCTTTGTCCAAATCTTCCACGGGTATCTCCATGGCCGTTTCTCTGGCTCTTCCCTCGAGCCCCAGCACCACCGCGAGTGCCTGTTTCTTTTTATCCAGCTCCGTAACTCGTCTCCAGATATTGACTTCATTCTTCCAGCACTCGTATGGCCTGGCTTCATCAAGCTTTGGTGGTACTTTGTAATTGGAAACCATCCTCTGCTACCAATGTTAACTCAAAAGACACGACGTCGTACTCTCATTCCCAGCGCTTTATTCGTTCCGCCATTTTACATACAAACAACAACAACACTTCGTGGGCAACAGTACTCTCGCGATATAACAGAAAATAACAAGTTAACAGTGGAGGTGAGAGTAGGGACTTTAAACACAAGGACTAAGGCTGGTAAAGGGAGTGCACTCGCTGCAAAGTTAGAAAGACAAGACTGAGACAGTGAGGACATGTGCATGGGAGGGACAGTGGATACAATGGACAAAGGAGGTTGAAGATTGATCTTACAGGCAGCAGAAAAGAGAGACCACAGGGAAAACTAACCATGCCATTAATCTGGCCTCATGATTCTGGACTTGAGCTGCATTAAATCCTCCTCTCATTTAGTCCCATTCATTTCATTGGTGTGTAAAATCCTGTATTTCCATCCCAAAGTTTAGTCCTTTGTTTGGTTCAGAAGTAGCTTTTTCCTCTCAAGTCTAAAGTTGAACCTTCTGAACTTCTGAATTCAGTCCCAGAGTTTGTTCTTTTTCAATCAAGAAAGAAAGTGTGTGAAGATAGAGCCAAGGGTTAAACGGTTGAAGAGATAAAGAAGGTAGACAGGAGTAATGGGATGTTGAAAGCCAGGCTTTCACATGACTGAGCTTCCTTTCAGTGTCTTGAAAGGAGAAGAAAATCCCAGGCCTCATGTCACCAAGTACTCACTCAGGGCAAGAGCTCCATTTACTCCTATCAGCAGAGAGAGAGAGAGGAGGCAACCAGGCACGTGCAGAGGGGGGGGGCTAGAGGGGCTTGAGCACCCGCCCCTTTCCTGATGGGTGCCCAAAGTGCCCTTTTGTTGAGGCAACTTTTTAAAAACATTTTTTTTTTTAATGTGTGTGTGCGTGCGGAGTCCTGTCTGTGCCCCTGAACAATAATATTTAACTATTAATCACAGTTTTGCTAAATAAAAGGATCTGGCTTGCATCAGTCACATGATCACATTTAACCAATGATCGCCCTTGACGGCAGAACGCGCTGGTTACGAGCCGGGAATGAGCTCACAAAGAGCACGCGCATTTTTAGCGGTCCGGAGCTGAGAAACACAAGTTAACTCAGAGACACAGACTGATGCGACAAAACCAGTAAGTAGGTGCACAGCGTACACTGTAGTGTATAGCACACAGGAGTATTAGCTTATTATGTACACGTTGGTAAGTTGTCTTGTGGCAACTGACGAACTGAAACAAACGAGCGTGCTGTGTGTGAAACAGCGTGACAAACATTACCTGTCCTTTTATTAACTGCACAAGTAGTGCTGGTCATAGCTGCTGGCTACCTGGGTAAGGCTGTCATGGGTCTGTAGCTCTGTCACCGTTTTAGGGAACATATTTAGTTTTAAAGTAAGTTTCCGGGCTTTTCCTGCCTTTCTGGGGGGATTATATTTCACTAAAAAACAATCTAATATGCATGTCCACATAATTATGCATTATTATAATATTTTAAAAAACACACGCTGTGTTTTAAAGAACATACATTAAGAAGCAGATTATATTAGATTTATATTTTAAATAAGACAAAATTTGGATTTTACAGCAGTAAAATTATTGTATCTCTACAGTTTAAAAATGTAATAAGCTTTGCCCTGCACAGAGTGGATAGTGAAACAAATGGAATCATCATAAATACATTATTTCATATTTATTACTTCCCCCTCCTCATTGCTTTATTATTGTAGCTCTAGTAATAAATAATAATGTAAGGATTCTGGATCAGCACCATGATGCCCATAGTATATACAGTATTCTGAAGAAGGTCTAAAACGTCACTGTGTGTGCGTGCATGTGTGTGTTTTATTTAGATGGATTTAAAAAAAATATTACTCATGATATAACATTGTCCAGACATGGCTGGTAAGGACATGAGGAGGAAACAGTAGGAGCTGTGTGAGGCTACTAAAGGCAGTGCTATAACATTTTTCTGTCATCATTTTATTATAGATTAAGTGCAAGAGTTGTTAGGTGTGGATAATTAGATTATAGTTTATTGCAATAGCAAGTTGTGCCTTGTTCTCAGATAGACAGCAAGTGGAGAGTGATATATGAAATGATGGGATGGAAGGAAGAAGAGAAGCAAAGAGTGATTCACAGGCAGAGCCTAAATTATTTCTCACAGTTTTTTGTTTCTTTATGGTTCCAAGCGCTGTCACCAATCTTTGCATTTTGTTATTATCTCATGACACTTGTTTAATCAGCTACCATCTCTCCTATGGACTTTTTAATGTCTACAGTCTCAGATCAACACAGCCCTGCCCTTCCCATATTAGATTCTTGATGAATGTGTGTTGTTGTTATTCAGCCTGGTTCAATGTGCCCCTTTTTAACTTTGAGCACCCGCCCCTTTAAACCTCTCTGCACGGCCCTGGAGGCAACGCTGTGCTGTAAGCGAATTTTATTGAGAATTTCAGTATCTCAGTAAAAACCTGCTCTCTGCTTTCAGGAAGGAAATAAAACAGGACTTCTATAATAAAACAGTGACGTCATCCTCTCTGTAACCCGACACTCACACACTGCACCGCCAGAAAGAAAATAATCTGTAAAAAGATTAAAAAAACACATCCATTAAATACAGGTGATCTACCTCTTAACTGTTTTCATGGCAAATTAGTTTTTTCCTTTTTAATTCCCACCAATGCTTCTGCTGCAAATTTATCATAAACAACAGAAGTAATGAAGGTTCACAGACTCAGTAAAACATCATGCCAGTGTTACAGGATAAAACATCGACAGCAGCGTGATTTTTAATTCATTAAAAACAAAACCTAATGGTATGTCAGCCTCTAGCTTTGCTTGACAGTGTGCTAAACAAACCTGATAACATGAACTCCCAGAAAACTTAAAGTGACCCAAACACATGGTTCTTACAGGAAACGCTGCAGTCATTCCTCTCTGTGTGTGGCTTTACAAACTGATTTATTGTGAGCAACATGAATGTTACTGTGTCCCTGTTTCACACAATATTATCATCAAGATGTGGTGATAGCCAAATTGTCCAGCAGGTGTCACTGTGGAGACGGTTTCAGGTCGTTTCGAAGCCTCGATACACTTCTACCAGCACTACTCCACAGCTGGCGCTCTCTCTCTCTCTCTGCGGGGAAACAACACCAGGGCTGCTGCACAGAGGAGATGACAAATGAGTAATCTTTGAGGCAACAACAGGAAAGCAGACTTACAGATGGGAGCTGGTTCACTAGCAAGGTTAGAAGAGGAGGGCGAAGGTCCTGGATCCTTGATCCAGCAGGCCTGGTTAAAGAAACAAACACAAAAACACTACATATTCATACTGAGAGAGAAATGGTAGCGACACACAGCAGGCCTGGAGGACCATGACACACACGTACAGGCGAAGGATTGTCTGCTGTTTCTTTGTATGTCAGCTTGCGGGGAGGAAGAATAGGAAGAATACCTCACCTTTGCCCTAGAGGTTTTTGCTTTTGTGAGGACCCAAAGAACTGAACTGATGGGAGATGCACAAGGAAAGGGGCTCAGGTCCACTGTGAGGTAGCCTCACTCTGACAGCTGAACCTCAAATCACTGTCTCTGTTCTCAGCTGATCAAGTTCATTCCCGATTCTCTTCTGTGATTGGCTGAGCTTCAGGCCTTCTCTCAGTGCATGTTTCCATGTCGGGGTGAAGGTGGAGCTTTGTGTGTGCCGCAGCAGCTGCCTCCAACCGTAGCACTCAGGTGTGAAACTATGAGGAAACTGAACGTCTTCTTCTTTCCTCAGAAGTGATCTGTGCACGTCTGGACTTGTTTCCACTGATCTGGTTTAACAAGGTGTGAAGCTGAACTCTGAGCTGGCACCTTTTCTGAGACAATAATCCTAGATAAGCTAGCTGCATGTTGCTGGCTCTTTAGCACAGTTTGAAAACCCTGATATGTTTTTCTCACCCGTTAGTTCATTAGGAGGGTACAAGGTTTGTTTCATCTGAGTGCTCGATTTAGCATGCAAAAAAATAAAGAAAATGTCAAATGAGTGATTTTGTATTATGTTTTGCAGTGAATGAACATGTAAAAGTATCTTGAGTTTCTCTGTTTTTGCGCACACAGTGCAGAACCTTCTGCCTAATTGCAGTAATTGGAAAGAGTTTTTTGCTGGGATGTGACAGGTCCTTCAATAGCCAGTGATGTCAGAGTGGAGTCAGTGTGATGTTGTTGTTGTGTGTTTGAGACTTTTAGTGTCCATGAAGGTCTCTGCTGCCGTAGATCCTTTGAACTGTGACAGAGGTCTCACTCTGGAGGAAACTCTCAGCACTTTCCAGCAGCTCCTCCATCATGGAGGACGTTCCCTCACTGTAACAGGTGGAGGAGAGAGGAGAGGAAGCACAGGTGGATCCTCGGAGGAAGAGGAGCATTCCTACAACCACATGATCACATGACCAGAATGGTATAAGTACAAAGTCAGATTAATGGGTTTGCAGGTGTCCTTAAAGTCAGAGTTCTCAGATACAGAAAACTGTCACTCTTTTTACCTGTTATGTCACCGTGGTAACTGAATGAAACATGCATTTATGTCAGGTTTTTTTAATTGTTTCTTTTTCATTTTATTTACATGTTTGAAGTAAAGCAATCTGTCAATCAATAACACATCATTGTAATATTAAAGGAACTCTCCACGTTTCCATTTAAAGCTCAGTCTCACACAAAGCAGACCAGTGATTTTACTTTACTTCCATGTGACGTGTTGTTTGATGTCTTTGGACTTTGTACTGGTCATACTGGGTCTTGTACCATTTTTGAGTTTTTCTTTTGTATTTATTTATTTTAATTTTGTCCCAATTGCTAGTCCCGGTTTGCTGTTCCATTACAGTACCCTATCATACCTTTGGGTTCGGTGTTGCTGCCATCTGGGCAGATCCACTGAGATATATATATCTATGATATAGGTTAAATATTATTAGTATAAAACAATGTGAGGATCAGGCTTTGCATTTTAGACACTGTACATTTTAGACAGCTGATTTAGAAAAAAAAAACCCAAAAGATAAAAGATTGATAGATGGATAGATAAAAATTTAACTGATTCGGGCAGCACGGTGGCACGGTGGTTAGCACTGTTGCCGCACAGCAAGAAGGTCCTGAGTTCAATTCCAACATCAGGCTGGGGTCTTTCTGTGTGGAGTTTGCATGTTCTCCCCGTGTTTGCGTGGGTTCCCTCCGGGTACTCCGGCTTCCTCCCACCGTCCAAAGACATGCAGCTTGTGGGGATAGGTTAATTGGATAATCCAAATTGCCACTAGGTATGAATGTGAGTGCGAATGGTTGTCTGTCCCTGTGTGTTGGCCCTGCGACAGACTGGCGACCTGTCCAGGGTGTACCCTGCCTCTCGCCCTATGACAGCTGGGATAGGCTCCAGCGCCCCCCACGACCCTGAAAAGGATAAGTGGAAGTGGATGGATGGATAGATAAAAATACAGTTAATCATGTCAGAGATCAGGGCAATAGAGTTTGATCTCTGGTACAGACAGCTGGCTGTTCCTGTGTGTGAGTGTATTTGTATTTTTTTATTCTGTTTTATTTGTCCTAATTTATTTCCTGACATCCTTCCTACCTTATTGCTTGCTTCCTCTCCATTGGCTGTTCTTACACCTGTGTGTGTTTTCATAGTAAACACGAAGATGTCTGTACTGTGCCACGCTGGTTTGAAGAAAAGAATGAAAATAAAAGACACAAACAACTGCACTTACTGTGAATTTCATCCAATTATTTGATACCAATTATTAACAGTTAATCTGCAACAAATCGGTTATGTATAACATGTAATGTTTTTCCAATAAAATTGTATGTTTCAGATGGATTTGAGTCAGAATTTCATGGCTAAATCTTTCTACGTTTTTTTTTTTACGTTTTGAAATGCAGGACGTCAAGGCAGCTGACATAAAATAGGAGTGAGCCATTTACTGGCTATTTCAACACTCTCTGAATCTAAACAAATGAACAAATCAGGAATCCGACAGTGCACAGGGATAATAAAAGACAAGGAAATGACAGAGAACAGAGACAAATGATCTGGCAAGGACAAAGACTAACTTCAGCTTTCAACTTTTCTTCTATAGGGGTCATTGCACCGAATGGGTGCCATCTCCAACATGAAATTATATTCTTTTTTTATATAGTTTTTAAAACTGAATGTAGTAACATACATATCTAACTATTCTAAATGGGCTTTGGTCAATCTCAGGAAATTTTATTACATTTTTATGAGTTTTTTTTTAAGCCAGAAATTCATGTGACATCTAAAAAGCATGTAAGTATCAACTAATTTCATTGTTTTCCCCACAAAAAATGACATTTTTTTGATCAAATGGTTGATTATATGGTAAAACAAGTGATATTTGTGACCAAAAAAATCCCTATATGATCCAGGGTTTGTATTTCCTGTTTTTGAATTCTGTGTTATTCATTTTATACTCCTTGTCTTTCTTGTTTCTTACTTGTTTTCTGTAGTTTCAAGGATTTATATTTTGTCTCTGTGCCTCCCTGTGTTCCACGTTTCATGTCTAGTGTTCCCAATCTCTATGTTCATCCATGTCCCGTGTCTGTCTTATGTTTCCTGTTTTGCTTTGACAGTCTTGTGTCCTGGGTTCAGTGTTTTCAGTTTTGTTTCCGCCCTGCCTCATTTTGTCAGATTGGTCCCAGCTGTGTTTCCCGCCTGTGTCCCATTGCCTCATCACTCTCTGGTGTGTTAAAGCCCTGTGTTTTCCTCTGTCCATTGTCATGTCATTATCCTTTGTTGCTGTGTGTTTCTGCAGAGCGCCACGTAATACCAAGTTCTCAGTCTTAGTTTTCCAGTTTCCTAGCTTTAGTTCCATGTTTCTAGTTCCTAGTTTCCTGAGTTTTGGTTATTGATGCTTTTGTATTTGAATGGCTTGCTACACTAATACAGCTGCCCTCCTATCCCTCTGTGTCTTGTGAGTCCTGCATTTGGGTCCTCATCTTGCTTGCCACAGCACTAACCTTGACATATAAGCAGAAATCATATCGATCCAAAGGCACATTTATCAATTCAAGTAGTCACAAACCTCAAGCTTATCAAATTTATTATCATGTAATTTATTAATCAACTGGATGAAAGATCAACCAAACATATTTGCAGAAAGTAAGAAGGAATGAATATTGGGTAACCGTACTGAACACGTCCTGAGTGTGTTTGCATGTTAGTGTGCACGTGTGTGGAGTTTTCTGTGAAAACAAACTTGTGTGACCTTTTTGCCACAATTTCTGTGGCTGTGGGTGCTGTCTGTTGATCGAATGTGAAATGCTTTGCATTAAAGCACTCACAGGTCAGAATTTGTTTTGCTGTGCACTGGCAGCTGACGTCCCTGTATGTCAGTTCTCCTTGGGAAAGGTTCACTGCCTGATGTGTCCTCAGTGGATGGAACTGATGGCCCATCTTTAGCCATCTCCTGAACTGCTTTCTCAACTGCTTCAAACAACTTGATTGCCATTTCTGCCTTTTCAGACTCAAAGAGACTTTATTAATCCCAGAGTGAAACCGAGTTGTCATAGCAGCCAATCTACAACAAACATCAAGCACTCATATAAAATTGTGCCACACAGTAAACAGTTCTGCAGCATCTGAAATTTCCCATTGCTGACAAGACTGTTAGTGCTGTTTCTGTGCTGTCCTCTTGAGGGTTCATCCCACACCATCCAGTGTAGCCCTTCTGTGGCTCGCCGTTTCATGTCCCAGCAGTGAATACTAGTTTGAACAGTTCAGTAGAAAACAGAAAACAATTCCCTCTCTGTCTCTATTGAAAGCATCACTGCAAAAGTGGATTGTGAATGTGACCTCTGCATGTGATTGAGTCTGGTGACAAGTGCTGCCAGATTGCTGGTGGGCCCTTAAGTCTTGATGGGGACACTGTGCAGAAGGACATTGGATGGGAGGATGTATGTATATATTAGTCTGTGAAGGTTCTGAGTGTGTTGCTAGGTCTGAAATGCACCGGGATGTCATGCTTGGAGAAAACCCTCCTGAGTTTCTCTGATACACCGGCTACATAGGGGATGACAATGTTGTTGCGCCTGTCCTTCTTATCCTCCCTCGCTGGTGTCTGATCTTCTTTTCTGTGCCTCTTTGCTGACTTTAAGAACGCCCATTTAGGATAGCCGCACGTTTTGAGTGCTTCCTTTACATGTGTGAAGGAAGCACTCAAAACGTGCGGCTCCTGGTCTGATTGGGGAGGGGACCAGAGAAAACTACAGAGTCCCACATTGTTTTGGCAAAGTTACACACCGATTCAATATTGATTTTAGTGACCTCCGATTGGTGTAACCGGGTGTCATTACTGCCGACGTGAATTATGATTTTACTGAATGTAGCTTATTGAATCTTTTGGACTGTGTTCAGCACAATATTCATTAGTGTTCGCCCAGGGCCCCAAACAGCCTAGGACCACCACTGGCTGTCTGTCATTAACATTTCACTGAGCCAGGTTGTGCTCCATCCGATTTTAAACATGCTGAGTTCACTCCTCTGTTGAAACACTGGAGTCTTGATGCCAGCTCTGCTGGTGATTATCAGCCTGTTTCAAAATTGTCATTTGTAAGAAAATTATTAGAAACAATGTTAGAAAATGAGTTCAGGTCTTTACTATGCAAATGACAGATTTGTGACCCGTTTCACTCTGGCTTTAAAGCAGCATCCATTGAGACTGCTCTCTTGAAGGTCTGTAATGATCTTTTAATGGTTTCTAATGCAGGGATTTTTTTCTGTAATCATTTCCTGTAATATTGACCATAAAATCCTACTTAATAGACTTCAGGTTTTGGCTGGTGTATCTGGCTCTGTGTTTTAATGGCTTTTACTTATTTCATAGGACTCTGTTAATAGAAACAAGTTCACCTCTAACATTGCCTCCCTAACCTGCAGGGTTCAAGAGGGTTTAGTTTGGGTCCATTTTTATTTTCTTTTTACATGCTTCCTGTTCGATGCTAACATAGCTGTGTCGCTAGTGATCACGTAGCACATCATTACCAGCTAGCCCAACTTCAGTAACCCTACAAACATCACTGCTGTTTAGTTTCCTGTCTTCATTTATGTTGGAGGTGATAGCAGAGCTGTACATTTGAATTCTTTCAGAAATCTCTCAGTCAGAACATGCTATATCATGCTTAGGTAACTAGCGAGCTAACTTCTAACTCCGATAAATGTAATGAATTCTGTTTTCACAGATGCCTGGATGTTAAACATCATAGTTACACCTGGTAAAGCAGCAACGCTGATCGTTTTATTAAAGATGGAAGAATTTAGACAATTTTTTAACTCTCAGTGATGCTGCAGTGTTCGTTTGACTTTGGGACCTGAAGGGGACCTGAAGTGGATGGAGTTTTGGACCCAGATTACTCCCATATTTACGAGCACCTTAGTCTGACAAATACGACAATAACGACGGCCCGCTTGCATGTTCTACAAAAAAAAATGTGCTTTGTTGTGTATCTGACGGACAAACACCAAACCAGTTAAGTTGCACCATTTTTCTGGTTCATCCATTTCACTCAACAATCTGCTTTTCCCATTCTCCTTCTCCGTTACCGGCACCGGTCGTTCTCTGATCCTGATACTAACACACACATACACACCTTCACACACACTTTCACTGAGAAGATGTTTCCATACATTGGCTGTTTTGTTGATAAACTGAAGGTGTTGCCGTTGAAGGTGTCAGTGTCAGTTCAGCAGATGAGTTGAGGATGATGATATTTCTAATGTTGTTTCCTGTCAGTGAATTGAAGCTGTTAAACTGCAGCTGTCCTCCTGCTGCCTCGTTGTTCCAAAGCTCTTTGTTTCTCTTTTAGTTCTCACTGTTTCTTTCTGTTTCTGCTGTCCACCTTTTCACATGGAAAATCATTTCACTGTTTCTCACTGAATGACTCCCCAAACTAGATTTGAAATTCTATCAAGTTTCTAATCATTACAAGTGATTCATGTTTCTATTTGATGTGTAAATGGAGATGATTTAGTTTGCTGGGATATGGACTGACATGTGTTGAATGGGAGGAGCAGTTTGTTGTTGTCTTCTTGTCTGTTTATGACAACAATAAATATATTGTTGAAACAATGATTCATGTTTAACTCCATATATGAAATGTTTCTGATCTTTGAATTCTGTTCTTTTTTGTGTTTTATTTACTTTATTTAATTCCAATAAAAATGATAATTCCAGTGTGGAAGTAAAGAATCAGGTACTTGTGAAAGAAAAATGTAATCATATTCAGGTATAACAATTATTTAATAAACCCATTGTGTAACAAGAAAACAGCTTTCTTTTAATTTTCAGGTCTCTGCTACGAATGACGTGAACAAGAGTTTTATTTACAGTCATGTGGTGATAGTAATATTTACAGGTGCAAAAGCTAGGAATGAGCCTAGGATGAATGAACATGAACTATGAAGTCTTAGACAGAGTCAATTTAGAACCAGTAGGTTAGCAGACATTCTGGCGAAGGCTGGTCTTAAATACAACCGGCTTCATTAGTCTTAGGAGTGATGAAGACTCTGCCTAGATGACAAGAGCAGGGACTGTGGAAAATTACTGTGACTCACCCAGATCATGACACTATTTTTATCCACTGGATAAACCGGTTTAAGATCAGAACACGGTGAACAAAGACAGCATAAATGAAGATGTACAAAAAGTCTCCTTAAAAGGTTGATGATGTTTATGAAAGACTAGAGGCTCCACATAGGTTTGGACCCAAAGCAAACTCAAAAAAAAAATGCATGAACTACTTACAAGGTTTATTTACAGGAAAAAAGAAAGACTCGACTGGAACACCAAGAGAAAAGAAATAAATCTTGAAATCATGAACCGTACCTTAACACAAGCAGATGTTTAATCAAAGAGTTCATTGTATTTATCAGTTTCCAAAGGACATTCGTGGTCCTCATTTAAGTTAAAGCAGAGTGTATTTGTGTCAGAAAAGTCCCTACAAGACACAAGTCTCAAGCATAGTTTTTTGGCAGTTTTTAATGGTGTCACATTTCTTTTTAGGTTAAATTTAGCTATGACATCAGCAACCAAACTGTTGATGATAATCACTTTCTGGTAAGTTTTATGTTCTGGAATCCTCCATTATGTCTAAGATTTGGAAATACAGCAAAATCAAAATCAGGGCTAAAATGAAGAAATCCATCCTAAAATCATACAGAATGTCTCATCACTCACAGAACTTCAATACTGTACTTATTTGTGACCTGAGGTAAAGGGTGTTTTGACTGGCCCTTACTGAGGTTAGCAGTGTGTTTTACCCAAAATTGGTGAGTCAGGTGCACTGATGATTACTGATAATTAAATCAAATCTTTTAGTTATGTGAGAAATCTGATAGTTTTGCTTCAAAGTCTAAATAGATTCTACACAAGTAATTAAAATTAAGAGTAATGTTGTGACCTGTGCAGCTAGAATGGAGGAAAACCTGTTTCATAGCTTTTGAGCTGCTGGCAGGATGAAAGTATAACTCTGGAATGAAGCACACCTAGGCTACAGGTAAAGCAACATTTTTCTCCTCCCCTCACATCACTTACATGCAACAAAACCAGGAAACAGGCTGTTCCTCTTCTTCAGTAAAGAGAGACGCACAGACGATCAGACTGAGCTCAGACCAAACTAGCAGCTTCCTCTGAGTGAGTCCAGCTACAGGAGAGAAAAGTGGAAAACTCCAACACTGCTGCTTCAAGCTGCTGACGCTCCACACACTGAATGTGAGTTTGAGCAAAAACACGACTCAAAGGAAGTTTCAGTGAAGGTGGTAGAGGAGGGAGGGGAGCCAGGACTGACTGTACTTCCTGTCTGCTGTTTTCAGCTTCACTCACAGACTCAATGGCTTCCAGATCAGAGGAGGATCTCTGCTGTGCGGTCTGTCAGGAGGTCTTCAGAGATCCTGTTATTCTGTCATGTAGCCACAGCTTCTGTAAAGACTGTCTGAAGAGATGGTGGAGAGAGAGAACAACACACGAGTGTCCAGTTTGTAAGAAAAGATCAGTTTATGATCCACTTTTAAACCGAGCTTTAAAGAACCTGTGTGAGTCGTTCTTACAGGAGAGAGATCAGAGAGCTTCAGAGGCTCTCTGCAGTCTGCACTCTGAGAAACTCAAACTCTTCTGTCTGGACCATCAGCAGCCAGTGTGTGTCGTCTGCAGAGACTCAGAAAAACACACCAATCACAGATTCAGACCCATCGATGAAGCTGCACGACGACACAAGAAGGAACTTCAGGAAACTCTGGAGCCCTTAAAGAAGAAGTTAAAGGTTTGTGAAGAAGTTCAAGTGAAGTTTGATCAAACAGCAGAACACATTAAGGTCCAGGCCCGACACACAGAGAGGCAGATTAAGGAGCAGTTTAAGAAGCTTCACCAGTTTCTAGCAGAGGAAGAGGAGGCCAGGCTGGCTGCACTGAGGGAGGAAGAGGAGCAGAAGAGTGGGATGATGAAGGAGAAGATGGAGGCTCTGAGCAGAGAGATAGCAGCTCTTTCAGACACAGTCAGAGCCACAGAGGAGGAGCTGAGAGCTGAAGACGTCTCATTCCTGCACAACTACAAGGCTGCAGTGGAAAGAGTCCAGCGCTGCCCCCTGCTGGATGATCCACAGCTGCCCTCAGGAGCTCTGATAGACCAGGCCAAACACCTGGGCAACCTGACCTTCAACATCTGGAACAACATGAAGGACATGGTCTCCTACACTCCTGTCATTCTGGACCCAAACACTGCTGATCCAAACCTCATCGTGTCTGAAGATCTGACCAGTGTGAGAGGAGGAGAGAGGCAGCAGCTTCCTGATAATCCAGAGAGGATTGATGTTGATGTTGATGATTTTGAATTTGATATAATTTCAGATGACGCTTTGCTACAGGTTAGCAGAAATATGCTTCAAGCAATGTCAAATTTTCCTCCTTTATCACAGACTGATCTTGAGGAACTTCAACGCAGGAATTGTACTTTGTTCTCAGAGATAGAGCCCATTCCGCTCCTCCCAGTGTTCTCTCATTCCAGAAGAAGCTCCAGAGGATCAGAGTGAATCTGGACTGGAACAGAGGAAAGCTGTCGTTCTCTGATCCTGATACTAACACACACATACACACCTTCACACACACTTTCACTCACAGGATGTTTCCATACATTAGCACTGGTTATGAAGTGAAGGTGTGTCCGTTGAAGGTGTCAGTGTCAGTGCAGCAGATGAGTTGAGGATGATGATATTTCTAATGTTGTTTCCTGTCAGTGAATTGAAGCTGTTAAACTGCAGCTGTCCTCCTGCTGCCTCGTTGTTCCAAAGCTCTTTGTTTCTCTTTTAGTTCTCACTGTTTCTTTCTGTTTCTGCTGTCCACCTTTTCACATGGAAAATCATTTCACTGTTTCTCACTGAATGACTCCCCAAACTAGATTTGAAATTCTATCAAGTTTCTAATCATTACAAGTGATTCATGTTTCTATTTGATGTGTAAATGGAGATGATTTAGTTTGCTGGGATATGGACTGACATGTGTTGAATGGGAGGAGCAGTTTGTTGTTGTCTTCTTGTCTGTTTATGACAACAATAAATCTATTGTTGAAACAATGATTCATGTTTAACTCCATATATGAAATGTTTCTGATCTTTGAATTCTGTTTGATTAAAGACTTTCTTCATGACACAAATGAGATTTCAGTGTATTAATAGAACTAAATAAGCTCAGAGTTGAAAGGCTGGAGTATTATGTACGTGCTTCACTGTCAGTATCTTCAGGTGGATTCAAAGGGAAACATCAAACTGCTGTAATGAGATCAACTAGTTGGGCTGAACACACTTATCTGTAGTTTGTCTCCATCCAGGATCATCAGAATATAATGAACATGTGTGAAGAGCCAAAAAATGCTGCTGCCCTCTCAGCATGATGAGCTCCAGCCTTTGTTAACAGGAAAACAGGAAACATGAGACAACTTTCAGAGACAGTAACCAACTGTGGCCACAAGATGGCAGCAGCTGATCTGAGATCCTTTATTGGACAGAACGACTCTGCTCTGTGACGTCATCAGAGAGACGGCCTTCACGTTGATAGATCTGACGTCACGTCTGCACTGCGATGATGAAAGCTGATAAACACATTGTTATTTATCCATGAAATCACCTCTGTCCTCTCAAGTGTAGCTGTTTACAGAGCTAAAGAAGTCCTTCATCATCAAAACAGACAAACATGTATTTTCTGTATGAAGTGACGTCATCCTCACTCTAACCTCTTACATACATTCTGTTCAGTTTTCCTGCTGTAAGAAATAAACTGTGTGAAAATATAAATGCAGGGAAACATCCATTAATCACAGGTGAGCCGTTTGTTTCTGACTCACATTAAATGAGGCTTCAGGTGTAAATACCTCAGAAGTGTTTGTGAGTTCAGTAGAAGCAGACCCAGTCAACCATCATGGCATCCACAGCACTACACAACGCAACAGAAAGGCCTTCATCATCTGCTGAACCACCTCTGAACCACGACGCTCTCCCTGCATCTAAAAGCTGTTAGTCAGGATGAGATGCTGCTGTGATCGCTCACAATTTACCTGTGAGATCTTTGTAAATATTGTCTTTGTTTCTGAAGGAAACACCTTTAGTCTGTTTGTATTTGGAGTGCAGATCTGGGCGTCCATCACTTTAACCTGCACACGTTTAGTTATTGAGTGTAGTTGATGTTTGGCAGCATTTTATAAGTGACAGTTCATGAACGGTGAAGGAACAGAGGACACCTGACCATCCTACCTGTGTCAGTAAGAAAACTTTAATCACAACTTCACAACTTAACACAACTGAAACCTGAATTCAGTGTTGCATAGTTTACTAACAGTGTGTGCTAACACTGAAGTTAGCAGTTTGTTTCCTAAGAGCTGCTGGGACAAACCACAGTGACCGGCTACAGAGTTTAGTTAAGGTGGTTCTAATATGTGACCTGTTGAATTATTTACAGGGATTTATTTTTCATTTAAAGCATCATTTGTGAAGTTTTTATGAAGTTTAGTTCTTTTATGTTCTTTGTGTGACGTTTAGATTTTCTTCTCTTGTGTTTGAACTCTTCAGGTTTCCTGTAACCGTTTTCTGATGGTGCTGCACTGTGACATAAACACTGCCACTTTATTAGGCACACCTTGCTGACTGCAGGTTATAACCCCTGCTGGAAACATCCCCACAGATTTGGATCCTTATTGCCATGACAGCACCACACAGCTGCTCCAGATGCTGCAGGATGCTGGTCAGGGCTCTAACAGTGAAACTTTACTGAAAGTAAGAAACCTGAGAGGAAATAAACTTTGGACTTTAGTAAGCTGAGCTCTGAAGCTGTGATGGAGCTCAGTCGGTGTGAAGGCGGCTGCTGCGTAACAAATGTTTGTCTGAGGTGCTGCGACTGATCGTGGTCATGTTTATTTAAAGAAGTCGGTGATGAAGCAGGCTGTGCAGTCCGAGCTCTTCATCAGTTAACAGTCCTCCAGAGCTGCAGGGAGCTGACTGTCCTCCAGGTGGCACTAAGTGAACAAAGTCCAAAGAAATAAACTTGGACTGTTTTTTGAAGCCTGAATAAAATGTAAATAAACTTTATAGATAAATAAAACCAGCTACTCTGTGACTTTACACACCTACATATTACACTGACAGAGCTGACGCCTGATTGGAGCAGCACAGAGTTAGACTTCTTTTCTGGTTGTGGATTGGTTCGTCAGGATTTCCCCCTTTACAGGTTTAAAAACAATCTCTGTGTTTACATTTTTTTCCCCCTTTACAGGTTTATATAAATATACAGTATTATTTAGTACTGTCTGTCAGGTTTATATTGTTGGATTGTCATTTATGCTTAGAAATATATAATCATATATGCTTAGAGGTATATAATCAATTGTATAATGATAATATATAATATAATGGTCTGATCCTTAGTAGTCTGCAAAGACTCTGTGTGCCTTTCAGTTCTGGCATCCACACACATCCTAAGGTCATGAGAGAGGTCGTACCTTCTCTTACTGATTTATGATATGGTAAACACATCTATGTCTGTGTGAGATGTCATATGTTAATGAACCTATGCATATTCATGGGACCACATTAAAGAGCAGCGCTATGGAGGAGCTAACTGAGAGTGACTGGAGGGAGGAACGGTGCTCGTCATTAGTCCTTTGTTTGGTTCAGAAGTATCGTTTTCCTCTCAAGTCTAAAGTTGAACCATCTGAACTTCTGAATTCAGTCCCAGAGTTTGTTCTTTTTCAATCAAGAAAGAAAGTGTGTGAAGATAGAGCCAAGGGTTAAACGGTCGAAGAAATAAAGAAGGTGGACAGGAGTAATGGGATGTTGAAAGCCAGGCTTTCACACGACTGAGCTTCCTTTCAGTCTCTTGAAAGGAGAAGAAAATCCCAGGCCTCATGTCACCAAGTACTCACTCAGGGCAAGAGCTCCATTTACTCCTATCAGCAGAGAGAGAGAGAGGAGGCAACGCTGTGCTGTAAGCAAATTTTATTGAGAAGTTCAGTATCTCAGTAAAAACCTGCTCTCTGCTTTCAGGGAGGAAATAAAACAGGACTTCTATAATAAAACAGTGACGTGAGAATCATCACCTCTGCCAACAAAGAAGCCTGGTGGATGTTTGTTTACAGTCTGATGATGGGACATCATGCTCTGCATCTTCAAAGTTTACCTCCTCATTATTATTCATACCCAGTAATGTGAAGCATGCTTATATCTACTATAACTGAACCAACCTGGTGCTCTTCATTTATGGAGGCTGTTGAGTCTGAATGTTGGATGTTGTGTATCTCGTGTTCTCTGGGCTTTGTTGTCCTCAGTCTTTTTGCAGGATCAGAAAACAAAACCAGGAGGCGTGTAAATGTTTCTTCTCCATGATGTTTCTTCAAATGTTTCTTCTGGATGATGATATGACCGTGACACGGGATGCCACCTTTGGTCTTGTGATGAAGCAAAGCTCAGGAAGAAGTGTGATTAAATGGTACCCACATGTTGAGAAGGATGTACAGGGGCACCTGCAGCCAAATCCAAGCTTCAGGTTAGTTGTAGTTGCAGAACGCTATAGGACTGAGACAGCTGAGGCATCAAATGTTTGATTAAACGGATGAAAAAGAGAAGTTTCTTCCCTATAATTATCACTTCTTAAAATCAACAACTTCAAGTCTGTCATGCTGAGCATGCTCAGAATGTGACAATATATTTTTGTTCAATATTTAATTTCTTTGAGTTGCAATTGTTAAATTAAAAAAAATAAAAATATATTCTTATACTTTAGCAAACTAATTTATCAAAAAAAATATATACATATATCTGTATTAGTTTTAATAAATTAATTTGACACCTGTATTGAAAATACTATATTGTATTCATACAGAATCAGTATGGTATCATTGTCTGTCTGTTCACTGATTGTTGAAACTAAGAGCTACTTTGTTCTGTTTAGATCTAAAGTATCCAAACTCGAGCTCTGATGTTTCTTCACCCTTGTGTGTGTGATATGTGATTTCCTACATGCTGGCAGAGCAGAGCAGCAGTTTGTGCTCACAGACGGTGACGGTGTGGAGAGACGGTGGTGTTTCCTCAGAAGAACCAGCAGAGTCGCAGAGTGACCAGAGTGACGCTGAAAAACTAGTTCATGCATTTATTACTTCCAGGCTGGACGACTGTAATTCATTATTATCAGGATGTCCAAAAAACTCACTGAAAAGCCTTCAGTTAATCCAAAATGCTGCAGCAAGAGTCCTGACAGGGACTAGAAAGAGAGAGCAGATTTCTCCTGTTTTGGCTTCCCTTCATTGGCTTCCTGTTAAATCCAGAATTGAATTCAAAATCCTGCTCCTCACATACAAGGTCTTAAATAATCAGGCCCCATCTTATCTTAATGACCTTGTAGTACCATATCACCCTATTAGAGCACTTCGCTCCCGCTCTGCAGGCCTACTTGTTGTTCCTAGAGTATTTAAAAGTAGAATGGGAGGCAGAGCCTTCAGTTTTCAGGCCCCTCTTCTGTGGAACCAGCTTCCAGTTTGGATTCGGGAGACAGACACTATCTCTACTTTTAAGATTAGGCTTCAAACTTTCCTTTTTGCTAAAGCATATAGTTAGGGCTGGACCAGGTGACCCTGAATCCTCCCTTAGTTATGCTGCAATAGACGTAGGCTGCCGGGGGATTCCCATGATGCATTGAGTTTTTCCTTTCCAGTCACCTTTCTCACTCTCTATGTGTTAACAGACCTCTCTGTATTGAATCATATCTGTTATTAACCTCTGTCTCTCTTCCACAGCATGTCTTTTATCCTGTCTTCCTTCTCTCACCCCAACCGGTCGCAGCAGATGGCCCCGCCCCTCCCTGAGCCTGGTTCTGCTGGAGGTTTCTTCCTGTTAAAAGGGAGTTTTTCCTTCCTACTGTCGCCAAAGTGCTTGCTCATAGGGGGTCATATGATTGTTGGGTTTTTCTCTGTATCTATGAAGCGCCTTGAGGCGACTTTTGTTGTGATTTGGCGCTATATAAATAAAATTGAATTGAATTGAATTGAATTGAATTGAGTCACAAAGGACACCAGTCCATCTCACCACCTTGACTTGCTGACTGATGCTCGTCTGCACTGCACAGAGGAAATCAACTGACCGAGGTTTGTCCAGTGACGTGTTATGAAATGTATATTTGTTTTATGCTTACAGATATGTTTTTCTTGACAGAGGCTCTGCAGAGGTTAGACAAAGCAGAGAAAATATGTGCTTTACATTTTACTGTGATTTACTGGGATATTTGTTGCCTGATGTTCAGCAGGAATGAAGAAATAGAATCAAAGGGAGATGTTTTTGATGTTTTTCTAATGATGTAAGTAAATCTTCAATATTATTTATTTGCTTGGTTATATTAGGAGTAGGGATGCACCGATACCGATACTGGTATCGGGTATCGGGGCCGATACTGTAAAATGTGTGTGTACTCATACTCGTAAAAGTGAACCGATACCATGAACCGATACTAACTTATTTCATTAATCAGAGGGTGGATTGTCATTTCTGTTGTAGTTTTTTAGATTGGCCACTAGGGGGACATCCCACACTAAACAGGCACAGGGTTAGGCGAGTGAGACTGGCGGCTCCAGATAAAAAAGAGAAACTGGAGGCTGCTGTAGCTAGGCTAAACAAAATGTCAGCAGTGTGGAACAGCCAACTTTAACTCAGGTTTTGGAAAAGCGATGAAAAATGTCAAGAGAAAATCCACGGGCAGTTAAAATAACAGAGGCTCTGACTCATTTTATCGCTCTGGATGACCAGCCAATGCCGGCCGTGGAAAACATAGGATTCTTCTCAGCATACTCGAGCTGCGATATGAAATTCCCAGCTGCCCACACATCAGGGAGATAATGGTGCCAAAACTTTCTGAAGAGGTAAAGACAAGCAGTGTGCGCGATGTCAGTCCTTGGTTTAACGGCACAGTGGACTGATGATCCACGGGCAGATGAGGAGTTTGTCAATGCCGAATACTTTGGTTATTTTGTTTGTTTGTTTACAATATGGACACTCTGCAACAATTTAAAAGTTTATTTTATTCTCAAACCTAATTTGTATTTATTTTATTCCAAACAGAAGTGTTTATTTATTATTCTGAAAGCTGGAGACAGTGCCAATAGTTCAGTGATATTTTGTAAAATTACAATGAGGAGACTCTGCAATAATTTAACAGAAGTGCTTATTTTCGTTGCATCCCTAATTAGGAGTGTTTCTGAGTGAGGGAGAGAGGAGTCATCATCCAGGTAAAGTGACGTGGATCAGTGGATACACTTGTCTCCCCTTTAAAGGAGACGATCCAAGTCGTCCTTAAATGTTAGTGCTTTCAAATACACAAACATTTTTAAAGGACAAAAATGAACATCCAACTTTGACTGTAACACAAAATAAATCTTTGCATGTGTGTTTTCAAACTCTCCGATGGGCAGCATATCAGTCTTGGACTGTGTAACCTGCCGGAGCAGCACTGGATGATCACCACACGTGAGCATGTTCCTGCAACATTCAGCATCTGATCTGTCATCTGTGTGCTTCTGCTTTTGGTAAGTAGAGTTTTTTTCAGTGTCCAGTTATTTTTTACTGCTGTTTGAATTCTCTGTTTGACCCTGTAGACTGTTTGATGGACTGCTTGTCTTCCTGTTTGTAACCGCCGCCTGTTTTTGACTAAAGATTTGGATTTCCTCCCTTTGTGTCCTCTTCCTCTGTGAATGTGTTGCATGCGTCACAGATTAAAATTTACCTGATGAAAGATAATTTACAGTGGCACTCTGTCAGGATCATTCTGACTATAAGATCACTGTATTAATCTGAATCCTTCTGAAATGTGCTGTGAATGAATGCTGATGCAACTCACTGTGGGAAAGCTGTTAATAAAATTAAAGTTCAGTATTTCAAAGCAGGAGTTATGAAGAATCATACTGGCATTAGGACTGTAATAATATGTACTTACAAAGTCAAAGTTTTTTAATTATGTTAGAATATTGGAAGACAACCAACTTTTAGTGTTTTCTGTATATTAATTATTCTGAAATAGAGACGGTGACACTAACTGTACAGAAGCACTAAACAACTGACAATCTAACAGACATCATTGGCCTGAGCCGTCATGCACAGTGAGTCTGATCCTTTGCTGTGAGAGTCTAACAAGCATGTTTCTGATCAGTTTGGAAGAAGTCTTCTTTAACATAAATAATGAGCCGACATTTTCCTCATGACACCAGCGATAAGCTCTGGACCCTCATTTTACCTGGACACGCCTACTGCTGATTCAGGAAAAATGCCCACGTTACCTGGTGAAAGTCACACTTTGTAACGTGCGGTGGAGACGAAGCCAGCTGCAGATGTGTGCAGGTGGACAGCGAATGAGCAACAACTTCTAACTTTCCACAAGTACTCATTTATTTTAAATATCAAAAATAAAAGTGCCAGCTCTACCACACACGAGAGCACACTAGTCCGCGTACACAACGAAGAAGAATAAAGAGAGAGGGTAGGGTTGCCAACCGTCCCTTAAAAAACGGAATCGTCCCGTATTGAGCTGAAAAGGGACGCACTTTGTCCCGTAATACAGTGAGAATCAAAAGTAGTCTATAAGTTTTAATGGAATTAACGCTTTGTTTGAAAACATAATTCCCAGCCCCGCTCCTGCTTTGTGACCAATGAGCTGACAGCACACTTATGACAATTCAGAACCGCTCATCTCATTGGTTGAGGAAAGGTCGCTTGTGGAGAAAATACAGTAAATACAGAAAAGACAACAGATGACCACAACAAAAAGCATGGCCAACAGGGAAACAAACGCCGACACTGCGGTGCAAGTCTCAGGCGACAGTACACCTGAAGCTGGGCAAACACTGTGCGATTGGCTCGCAGGGGTTATAAGTTCGTAGGTCACGATGCAGGTCTCACACTATACCGCCCGATGCTCTGATGCGACCTGAGTCACACTGTGCCTCCATAAAATGAAGGTTATAACAGAAAATCTGTCGCTCGCTCTCCCTCTCTGTCTTTCACTCACACAGACACACACCACCATCAACTTTGCTAAACTGCTAATGAAAAACATGATCAGCTGTGATTGAGCAGCAACGTAGATCCAACTATTTTCACGGTTGTTGTGGTCGTGATAATTTGGTGATGCCACATCGAAAAGGCTCAGATGAGCTTTCCAAAGTTCTACAAGTGCCTCCATCGCTTGTGTCCAGATCACACGCTGCACAGCCGTGCTGCTCCGTCTTTTTCACCGATAAGAGCTGTTTGAGCAGTGCAGCTCCCTCAGACAATACATATGCCAGTGAAAGTAATAACCAGTTAACCTGGAAGACAGGACACTGTTGTTCACGTGAAACCGAAAGTAAACAGTATAGCTGGTGTTACTCCCTCCACTGTCTTTTATCGACGGCTCCAAATGAGATATGAATCCCCAAATATCAAGAGCAACAATGAGAAGTATTTGGATTTAACTGGTTGCTGTTTCTTGCAGGAGATTGAAGATGCTGCTGTTGCTCCTGCTCCTCACGAGCGGTAAGAAACTCTTACTATGTTATATACTATATGTACACAATGTTTATCTTGCACTCAGACCGAAGTTTTATCGCACAGGTGGATACACGCAGTGTGTGAAATTACCAATGTAATGATGTGTGGCTTTATTTGTAAGAGAGCGAGGGGTGGTGTGAGAAAGTCTGGACCGACTTTGTGTGGAAAGTTTGAGCCTGGGAGAGGCTAACTAGCCGTGCTAAGCTAGCTCGGTGAGGTCATGGCTGCAGATCTGAGATAAAAGGCTTTATTGACAGGTCCGACAATCCTTTATATCACAACAACATCATTCTCAGACAGGTGACAGGAACATGCAATGAAGTGGCCACCTATATCTGCTATTGTTACCAAAGTGTGACTGACTGGAATGTTACCAGTTAAAATCGAAAGCTTTTTCTTTTTTTTTTGTTCAAAACTGTGAGGATTGTTTATTTCCTGTTTAATCTCGCAAACTACCACTGATGCGGTAACCGGAACTGATTCCCTCTGAAAAGTGTGATTTCACCGTAGCGTTTCACTAACTTCCCAGAAAATAAAACCAAGCTGTTTAAGTAAAAATCTTTTTCAAAGAAGCACCGTCAACGTGCATAGTTTAGCTGGACAGGAAGTCAGAAACAGTAACAGTGTAAAGCAAAACAACAACAAAAACCCAGTGCAGACTAAACTTCACTTAAAAGTACGTTGGAGAGTCGTGGACACACTTGCAGATTTGTGTCTGGGCTCTGTCAAATAGTCAGATAATATAATATAGAATACAATTAATGATTACTGAATTGATTACTGGTGAAAAGAGCAGCAAAGAGAGTTTGATTAACAATTTCATGGGGTTGTTTATGGTCTGCCTCCTGAAGTCAGACAGAAACAGTGACAGAAGATACTTGACCACATGAGTTATTTCGGTGTTACATACCAGTGATTTACAGTAAATACTACTTTGACACTGTTCCAAATGACACAGAACAAAAGTAATGCTCATAATAAAGGCTGCTATATAAGAACAGACATAAATAATGAAATCGGGATAAGCTTTAAAATCCCTTTAAAAGCATTTTGATGCATTCTTAATCATCCAGGAAAGTAAATCTCCAAAAAGTTGATTCTGTTCATCTGGACGTAGAGTTTTGTGGGAGAAACTCGTTACTCATCCAAGTGACTTCTTCAGTCTCAGCTGACTGCAGGTTTCAATCTTATAAACAGTACATTTGCATAATGACTGAAACCAGCCCAGTGAAGGAACAATGGACTGGGAGGTCAGTTCCTTAACCTCTCCACTAGTGCAGACCTGTGCAGTCTTTTTTTTTTGTTTCTCTTATTTTACGGTTACAGTTTGTTTTTTTAAATAGAGTTAATCTCAACATCGCCATCACACATTCAGACTGTTTGACTTTCATTTGGAACTCATCACTTCCTGTTTTTCTACGATTCTTTGTCCTGAGCTCAGAAATAACAGCCTTCATTATTTGGACCATTTTAGCGAGACAAACAGCAACATCACATTTCAACTTCATTCCTTTTTTAATGTCTTTATTTGAAGTTTACTGATGTGTTTATTCTTACTGGCTGTATTTTTTTCCTTTGTATAAGAAAAATAGAATTGAATTAATAATCTTCATAACTTCTTTTCAGATGTAGTCTGAAACACTTTCAGTTTGTTGAAAATTGATGGATCCTTAATGAATGGGCCTCAGAGCCGCCCTCAGTGTCTAATGTGGACTGCACACAAAGTTTCAGGTTAAATGCACAAATGAGGTCCTGTATTCATCCTCGTCCTCTGCTTCTGTTATTATTCATCCAGTCTGGCTGCAGACCTTAGGTTTAGTAGAGCAAAGGATAAACATCCTAAAGGTCAAAGTTTGGTTCATTTTATTGATAAAGAGATAAGAGTGTGTTTTACAGGAGAATGTGACATGTCATAAAAGTTGGTGGCAGCAGCTGAAATCACAGTGTTAGTCCTGTAAAACACATACAGTAAAAAAAAAGAATTAATGTATTTTTTTGTATTTTTATGAGTATTTATTGTATGGACTCTAACTGTAAACTCAGTGAAGGGAAAATATTTTAGCTCAAACACCAAAATTCATTCAAGTAAGATTCTTCCTCCACACGATTCCGATTTTATTGCTGGCTTCTTCATAAAGTTGGATCTGACTTCAGTGTAAATGACCTTTGTCTGATGTCTCTTATTTAATGAGCTTGTTTCTCCTGCTTTTCCTCACTTTCCTCACAGTCTGCCCTGATCTGATCGAGGTTGAAGTTTCTGTTGCAATGATCTGAGCAGCAGACCTCCTCCCTGAAACTTTGTCAGCGAAGCAGTGTGACAGTGTGAGAGTGTGAGAGTGTCAGTAGATGATCAGCAGAGGAAAGTGAAGCTGCTGTGAGCTGATGTCCTGAAGGGCTTTGAAAGAGTCTCTGAGTTTGACAGGAACATGAAGATGTTTGTGGTGTTTGTGATCCTCCTGCACGGTAAGTACACCTTCCTCTCTCTGCTCTCATCATCAGCTTTTCTTTCATCTCTCTCTCTGTAATGTGTTGAAGTGCAGCAGGAGGAGATTTCCACCAAACACTGGATTCTGATTCAGATCAAACTAACAATCCAAAGCAGCAACTTTCAAATCACTGGATTCTTCTTGGTGGTTTCCAGATGAGCTCATGTTACAACTGGTTTTCCAGTCAAAGCACACAGATCAGAATACACAGCACTTGGACTCTCTCACACTCTTGTTGGTAGCTGTTTCATTCAGCCTGAACTGTATATTTAAACTCTTCAGATTTGTCAAACACCTGTGATATAGTTATTTCTAATCATCCCTGTAAAAAGAACTGTTGGCACAGTCAGCTGTACAACATTGCTTCAGTTCATTGAGGTTTTTGGACATTTGTTTATGCAAAGCTCTCTCGCAGTTCCACCACAGCATTTCAGTTGGGTTATGGTCTGGACTTTGACTGACCCATTGCAAAATCTTGATTCTTTTCTCCTTCAGAGATTCAGACATGTAGATTTGCTGGTGCGCTTCCTCCAAAGGACATTGTTCCAGAAGTCATGTGACCTGTACTGCCATGTTTAGAAAAGAAGCTTTGTCCTGGCTCCCTCGTAGACTTCTGGAAACGGTGTTTATTTGTAATACAATTTAAGTGGCAGTTGTTTGGTTTGTTTGTGTTTGTATTTGTGCCAGGACCACCTGTACATTTCACTAATAATGTATTGTGCATGAATTGCACATCAGCTTTAAGGGTTTCTGTGCAGCAGTTGTTACAGCTGAACTGTTTGATCATTACTTTTGACCTTTTCAGCTGTTTAATTATACATTTCTGATTCAACAGGATATTTATTTTTTAATTTTTTCTCCTTGCACAGTGGTCATCTGAGTGGCATCTCAGACTTCGGAGCTCAGAGTGAACGTTGAATGTCGCTTCACTCAGACATTTACATCAAAAACTGTTGAACAAACCAGGAGAGAGAAACCAAATCTTTTCACACTAAATTTTAATTCTCTGCTTAACGTTTTGTTGATCAGGAGAAGCAGGATATAGGATCTTGAGTTTAACCCTCAGTTGTGCGTTATGTGAAGGAGCTCCACTTGTTTCTTTGGTAACTTAAGCTGCAGACCTTCAGATTTTTCCAACATTGGCTTCGTAGATTAGTTTTCATGAACCCTGCTGTAGAAAGTCCTGTTCATTTTTGTGGTTGGTCATATGCTGCCATCATTACACCAACACTGCATGAAAAGTCTGGTCCCTTTCAAAGGTCCCTCAGAGAATGCAGCACTTTCTGTTTAAAATAAAGGTTAGAGAGTCATTTCTTTGATTTCAATCTGATTAAATTTAGATTACATGGATAGACTGAGTGTAGAAGTTGCAGATAAGGTAACCTGCATTCCAGCACGTGGATGCTGACACAAACTCAAAGCATGCTGTTAATTTGTCTTTCTGCTTATGTGTCCTTACAGTTTCCCAGCATGCCCTGGCTGTGGTGGTGGAGGTGTATGAGGAGGCAAAGTCTGTTCTGCTGCCCTGTCAGTACTCTGGTATTATTCCTGAGAAAAATCCCACAGTGATGTGGACTCGCAGTGATCTCAGTCCCACATTTGTCCACCTGCGACGAGAAGAAGGTGATGATCTCAAAAAGCAGAACCTCCGCTACAGCGGGCGCACATCAATGAGGCCTGATGCTCTGGAGACTTCAGACTTCAGCCTCACTCTGAGAAAACCAGAACTGATTGACAGCGGCGTCTACACCTGCTCCATCAGTGGTGGGAAAGAAGAAACAGGACAGAGAGATGTGCAGCTAAAGGTCAAAGGTCAGCAATTAACTGCAACTGATTATTTAAAAAACAACTGCTTACCACATTTATGAGAAAATACAGGGATTTAATACAGTTATTATTAAAAAAAAGAATTTCACACTGTACTGAATGAATTAGCTTTTCTGGTTTACGTTATTTTTGACTGATTAAAAGGTATAAAATATCAACTGCACAAAAATATACTGCTATAATGCATCATGTTACTTTCTCATATTATTTGTGGTTTGGCCACTGAATTGATTTAGATTTTGCTTTGCTTTGTTTTGGTGGGGTTGTTGTTTTTTGGTTTTTATTTCTTTTTCAAACACCTGATAATAACCTACACTCCTAGAGAGCTAAAAGCATTTACATTGCACATCATGCATCCATCCTTGGAAAGCACAGCTGGTTGGTTATTATCATGGTTATGGTCTGTCTATACTGTAGGTGAACTGCTTTCCATCAAACACCAGGATTTGGTACTGGAAGACCTCCAACTGAATACAATTCATATGCTTTTATTAATTTTAAATAATTATCAGCAGATTTAACCACAAAAACAGGGGGCAAAAATATATTTTGTGTATGAACTGCCATTTCTTCTTTTCACCTCGAGATGGTCCAGGACACCCAGGCACAGGCCACCGAGGACCCTAAGGATTGGGTTTAGACAGATTGGTACCCTCATTTTGGTCATGCTGTCTCCTCTGACAAGCAAGGCTTGCAAGCAGAGACTTGGGCAGGGCAAGACCAAAAGAAAGTTTTTGTGTTGACCAGGGCAAAAGCTGACACCAGGGACCCAGCATCAGCAGAAAAAATCTGTTACTAGCTTGGACCTAGATGCACCTGAATCTCAGGTTACACAGGTTTCTCAGGGATCTCTGATTGCTCCTGCTGGGGCTACACAGGGCTCATATCCTGTTTCTGTTCCTCACCCTGAGCACCTGCTGATGTTAGAACAGGCAGGGCCCACCTGTAGCCTTAGGCTGTCTATCAAAGAAGCTGGTGAATTGGTGCAAGGGTGCGGAAGGAGACAGAGGACAGCCTGGCTATTGGTCTGGTGAGAGGGTGGCTGGCCACAGGTTAAGCCAGCCCACCCTCTTTACCAGAGACTAAAGTGGAGATGGGGCCCAGTTGTAAAGATGTGGAGCCAGAGATGACAGGTGAGGTGTGTCTAGATGGTGGGTGGAAGCTGGGATTACAGTCTCTGGAGCTGGGTTTCCATAATAATCCCGTCATGGCAGAAAGTTTCACATATAAAACAACGATGTGCACTTAAAACTTCAGTCCTGAAGTTTTTCAGAAATCTTGAAAAATATTTTTGTGGCCCCCATATATATTCACCCCTATGGAAAGATTCTGGAGGTTCCCCTGTCCTTAGCGCCTGCCTCTAAGATCTGTTACAAACAAACTGCATATTATATAATCGGCTCTCAAACCTGGTCAGCAATTCATTTTGATTTGATCAAAAATAATTTCAAACAACTTCAATAGCAATTAAATTAAATGGTACTAGTCTTACAGAGTAAGCTGGTGAGTAACATATTTCCAAGAAGTACAGTAACCTAAGCAGAAAGTTAGCGGCCATCTGAATCTGAATCTGCTTAGATACCATATTTCTAAGCTTTTCAGGGCCGAGTACAATAACCTCAGTTTGATCTGAATTAAGAAGCAGAAAGTTAGCGGCCATCCAGATCTTTATGTCTTTTAGACATTCCTGCAGTTTTTCTAATTGGTGTGTGTTATATGGCTTCATAGAGCTGGGTGTCATCTGCATAGCTGTGAAAATGTATACTATGTCTTCTGATGAAACTGTCTAAGGGAAGCATGTGTTAATAGAATTGGTCCTGGCACTGAACCCTGTGAAACTTTGCATGAACAAATGAGTGACTATTAGATAGATTTGATTCAAATATGATTAATAAATGGTAGGACGTCCTTGAGCACTCTTGCAGAAATTGGGTCTAAAGACACATTGATGGTTTTGAGGAAGTAATTACTGAAGTTAACTCAGAAAGATATATTGGAGGAAAAGAGTCTAAATAAATATCTCCCCCTGACTCTAGTTCTTCTGATCTGGAGGAGATTAGTGCCTTGTTCAGCTCCTTCTTCCAAACCATCTTGGAGTGTGGCAGAGCAGAATGGAGGTGGAAAAAGGACGGGATCACTTCAAATCTTATCAAATTGCTGGCATTTTTATTAGAATACTGTTAAAGAGAACACCTATCAAACATTATTGCATGCAACTGTCATAACCCATGCCTGGTGTTCAAAACTATATACTCTGTTTCTAATGCCTCACAGTTTGTCTGTTTCAAAACCTCCCCTCATATGTGTAATGCAGTTTCGATTGATGAGGTTGCCACCACAAAGGCTCCCAGCTGATCTTGTGTTTTTCATCCATCTGCCTCAGCCAGATGTTCAACTGTTTTGAACCAGTTTAAGCAAGTGACTCTGGGATTCATACAGGAAGTGGTTCATCAAATTAAGCCCTCAGGTTTCCCTCAAGATGCTGCTGCTCCTTGATTTTAATAAACAGGTTTTTCCTAGTATAGGTCAGTTACTGTTGGCCATCATGAATACCAGTTTTTCTTTTGGTGTGGTTCCTGCAAACTTTAAACATTCATCAGTGCAACCTTTATTTAAGAAACCTGATATTGATCAAATTATGTTAGCTAATTTTATGCCTATCACTAAGCTGCCTGTCCTTTCAAAAATTTTAGAAACAATTGTTTGTACTCATTTGAAGTCTTATTTGGAAAAGCATGATAGCCTGGACGTTTTGCAATTCAGATAGTTTTGTTTTATTGTCTTCTCAGACCAGCAGGTGGAGATAAAAGTGGAGGAAGGCTCAGAGTCTGTCATCCTGCCCTGCCAAACAAGACCTGACATACCTGGTGACACCTCAGTGGAGTGGACTCGCTCTGATCGAGAACTCATGATGGTCCATGTGTATCCAAACAGAAGTGACCACCTTAAGAAACAGGACGACCTTTACTGTGGTCGCACAAAGATGAATGAAGACCTGCTGAGAACTGGAGACCTCAGTCTGACCCTGAAATACCCCACAGAGAGAGACAGTGGAGGATACATCTGCACCATCTACAGGGACAAAGACATCCTGAGACAGAAAGTAGTGCTGCAGGTCAAAGGTCAGTGATGCATAAATAAGTCAAAGGCCTTAGGTGTAGATGCAGGTCAGAGATCAAAGGTTATGTTGTTATTTTTTTTCCTTATGTTTCTCAACAGAACCATTTCCATCTTGGGCCATAGCTTCCATGGTTCTCTTGGTTCTCCTGGTTCTTCTTGTTTCTGGAGGTCTTTTATTTAATTTCCGATACTATTTTAAGTCAGGTGAGTGTCTCCTACTACACTACCCATAATGCCGTTAGTTAGCAGGTGTCCTCTGGTGGCTCCTTGACTGTGGCTCACACAAACTTGTTCCAGAAGCTGAAAGAGTTGAGAGTTACATGAGACACTTGAGATCTTCATGGTTTCTGCGCTGATGTGTGTGAGACATGGCCGATTGTGGAGGCTCAGTCTGTCTGTTCTTCTGCTCTTCATCCAACATGTCTGCAGCACTTTACAGGACGCTGCAGACTAGTTACCAAAGAACGAGTCAGGAACACATCAGGAACAAACTGAGACACAATCTGACTGAGACTAGAAGACAAGGAGGGGACAGGGAGGTCATGTGACCATCACAGCTGCTGCTGATGTCATCATGTTGTGCTTTGTTGTCCTCTCAGTCCCCCAGGTGGTGGAAGTGGTTTCAGGGCAGGAGTCTGTCCAGCTGCCCTGCAAAGCCAAAGTTCACCTGCTTGAAGACACTAAAGTAGAGTGGATAGACAGTGATAATGACAAGGTCCATGTGTATCAGAACGGCACTGACCACCCCAATGAGCAGGACCAGGTTTACAGAGACCGAACGAAGATGAAAGAAGGTCTGCTGAAAACTGGAGACTTCAGCCTGACCCTGAAATACCCCACGGAGAGAGACACAAAGACATACACCTGCACCGTCTACAGCACTAAGGGAAATGTTCTGATGAAAAAACAAGTGGTGCTCCAGGTCAAAGGTCAGTACAGCCTCAATAATAGAAATATGGTAAGTCCATTTATGGACCCTACAAGTCGAATCTACATGAACTGCTGGGGTTTTTGAGGGCAAAAGTATTCATATACTGTGCTTTGCATACAGTATATCTCGAGGTACCCCTAGTTTCTTTATATTTTGTTGCCAATGAGCCAAACTTTCTTCTAATTTTATAATTTCTGGCTGCTTTTTCACCCATTTTCATTCACACAAATACAAATTGAATATTTAAATAGAACTTTGCATTTAAAAGATCAATTTTAGTACCACAAATTAACAGGACAGGTTCAAGACTGGTCTTTGTACATTATAAACTACAAAACAGAATTAAACACAGTGTTTGAGTTTCTGCCACGGGTGCAATTGCAGCACTACAATTGCTTACAAGAATAGGCGCATTCATGTTCTCTACTTGCGCTTTTTTTGTGTTTTAAATGATGAACACAAATGCATCAGGGACTTCAGTTCAAACCTGGTCCACAGATAGCAGTCTGTTCACTGTTTTTGTCAGTCATCATTCTTTTAGTTTAATTCAATTCAGTTTTTTTTATACAGCATCAAATCACAACAACGGTCACCTCAAGGTGATTTACATATTAAGGTAAAGACTAACGATTAAATACCGACTGGTCCATAGACACATAGTGAGTGAAAAAAGGTCAGTTAAGAAGAAAAACTCAATGCATCATGGGAATCCCCCGGCAGCCTACATCTATTGCAGCATAACTAAGGGAGGATTCAGGGTCACCTGGTCCAGCCCTAACTATATGCTTTAGAAAAAAGGAAAGTTTGAAGCCTAATCTTAAAAGTAGAGATAGTGTCTGTCTCCTGAATCCAAACTGGAAGCTGGTTCCACAGAAGAGGGGCCTGAAAACTGAAGGCTCTGCCTCCCATTCTACTTTTAAATACTCTAGGAACAACAAGTAGGCCTGCAGAGTGGGAGCGAAGTGCTCTAATAGGGTGATATGGTACTACAAGTGTCACTGCGCTGTAGTGACACTGTCTAAGGGAAGCATCTACATTGTATTGGTCCTAGCACTGAACCCCGTGGAACTCCATAATTAACCTAAGTGTGTGAAGAGGACTCTTGTACCTAACAATCAGCTGCAGTTGCAGCAGCAGCATTGTGAGAAACAACGTTTCTGAGGAACTCTTCAGAAATGAAAGCACAATATGGACCCACTTCAACACTTCTCTTTATATTTGATTGGAGTGTTTGATGTTATATTTGTTCATTAATTTTGCTGGAGACCTCCCTGCTGGGATGTCCAAATACATTAATTCATCTAAAGAAAATGTGATCACTGTCTTTGCTGTCTGTACAGCTCATGATGTGCTTTGTTGTTGCTCTTAGTGCCAGAGGTGGAGGTGGATTCAGGTGTGGAGTCTGTCCAGCTGCCCTGCCAAACCACAGTTCACTCACTGAAAGAAGCCAGAGTGGAGTGGACGGACAAAGAGAACAGGAAGGTCAACGTGTATAACAACACCTCTGACCTGCTTGCATTACAGCATCGTTTTTTCAGAAACCGAACAAAGATTAATGATGGCCTATTGAAAACTGGAGACCTCAGTCTAACCCTGGAATACCCCACAGACTGGGACAGAGGAATCTACACCTGTACTGTCTACAACAGGTATAGAAAGATCCGGATGAAGAAACAAGTGGAGCTGAAAGTCAGAGGTCAGTGCTGATTGACTGGTTTGAAAAACTCTCTAATGCGTTAAACCAAAATAATTAACTTTTTTGAAAATGTTAAGAATACAACGTAGAGATATTTGTGTTTAAATGTAGAGCACAAAGTAAAAAGTTGTTAGAAACATAAGTACTCAAGTAAAGCACAAATACACAAACACTATTAAACTAAAGTACAAAAACAACGTATTTGTACTCTGTTACTTCTCACCTCTCAAGATGTTTCACTTCAGGCTCTGATTTTGTTCTCAGATATTGAAGTTGTGTCCCGTTTTCATCATCCTGCAAAACTGTTCATGTTCAACACGACTGATGGAACAAATCCATTTAGTTTGGCTCATACCATCTGATCATCAGCAGTTTTTAGTGGGATTAATTTGCATTCATTGAACATCGTTTTCAGAGTCAACTGCATCAAACTTTGATTCCAGCCAAAATCAGTGACGCTGAAAGGGAATAAATGAGTACAGCTTCTTTAGAAATGAGAGATGAGCTGAGTTGATCCCAAGGATTCAGTAATGTTGCAGCAGAAACAAAAACACTTTGATGTGATGAAGGTTTCTGTGGCTTCATGTTGCAGATGTGTGTGAAATTCTGTAAAATACAATTAAGATTCATTGGCAGAGAGGGTTGTTCTGGACAGAAACAAGATCATGACAGAGGGCATGTTTGATTTAAACTCCTCTTCAGTGATACATTTTAAATCCCCCAAAAAACAGCAGACAGTAGCTCCACAATGACAGGAGACATTACAGACACTGATCAGCTCAAACGTCTTTAAAACCTGCTTTGACTTTCTACATTTCTGTCCTGTTACCTTCTGCTCTGATGTGCTTCTGTCCTCCAGCTTTCTCTGCAACTCTGAAACCTGCTGCTGTCTGTCATGTTGTGTTTGTTGTCCTCTCAGTCTGTCAGGTGGAGGTGGAGGAGGGGGCGGAGTCTGTCCAGCTGCCCTTTATAAATACAGAAAACCTGCCTGAAGATGCTAAAGTGGAGTGGAGACACTATGAACCATTCAGGACCGTTTATGTGTATCAAAACGGCTCTGACCAGCCTGACAAACAGGACCAAGTTTATGTGGACCGAATACAGATGAATGAAGACCTGCTGAAAACTGGAGACCTCAGTATGACCCTGAAACAGCCCACAGAGAGAGACAGTGGAGAATACAGATGTGAAGTGGACAGCACACAGATCTACAGATACAAAACTGTGCTGCTCAAAGTCAAAGGTTTGTGTGTGTGTGTGTGTGTGTGTGTGTGTGTGTGTGTGTGTGTGTGTAGGTGTGTGTGTGTGTGTGTGTGTGTGTAGGTGTGTGTGTGTGTGTGTGTGTGTGTGTGTCTGACTGTGTTGTGTCTCCTCTGCAGGGAGAGTTCAGGTCCAGGATCAAACAGGGGACATCAGGAACAGAAGCAGCTCCATTGATCCGACTCCTCTGATGGCTGATCAATCAGTTTGATCTGTGTGTTCTTTGATTATTGATCAGTGATGTCAGAGTGGAGTCAGTGTGATGTTGTTGTTGTGTGTTTGAGACTTTTAGTGTCCATGAAGGTCTCTGCTGCCGTAGATCCTCTGAACTGTGACAGAGGTCTCACTCTGGAGGAAACTCTCAGCACTTTCCAGCAGCTCCTCCATCATGGAGGACGTTCCCTCACTGTAACAGGTGGAGGAGAGAGGAGAGGAAGCACAGGTGGATCCTCTGAGGAAGAGGAGCGTTCCTACAAACCACATGATCACATGACCAGAGTTGTTTATGATAAAGTCACATTGATCAGTTTTCAGAATTGTCTTTTACCTGTTATGTCACCATAGTAACTGACTGAAAACATCCATTTCTGTTGCTTATTATTATTTCTGTTTTTCTTTATTTCAAGCATGTAAATAATCAGTAAGTCACCATGATGGTATCACGGGACATGTTCCAGTTTGAAGGTCGGTCTCTACCAAAGCCTGTGATCACTTTAAGAACCTGTGGTCTGTATGTCGTCTGTCTTTGTCCTGGTCCTCGGGTTTGGGGCCATGTTTGAGTTTTCGTTTGTATTTAACTGATTTATTTGTAATTAAATTATAAGTTATTCAAAATTGACAGCCAAGTTTAACTGATTCATAATTTTCTTCCATGTTTGTTCATGTTCATGTTTTTGGAAAGCACTTGGTAACAATGGCTTTGAAAATGTTTTCTGAATAAACCTTTTTTTTATTATTATTTACTTTTTTATAGTGTTTTTTGTTTAACCATTAGATTTGTTTTCCCCGTCGATGTTTTCCTGGATGTTCCCGTCTCACCTTGTTGTGTTCATGTCTTTGTCCTCGTCTCTGTTATTATCAGCTTGTCTCTGAATTCATTTGGTGTGATTTTACTTTTGTTTCCTGTCTCTGTCACTATTCATTAAAATCATAAAGAATGAAATCTACAATAAACTGTTCACCGTGTGATAAAAAATGATTTTTAAAAAGGCTTTGGATTTAAAATCGTACAAGTTGTTTACACTAGATGATTAAGAACTTCAATCTCTGTACATGCTTTTAATGCTCGCTGCCATCAGTGAGCTAAAGACAAACGTGTTGCTGCAGAAAAACTATTATTATTACTCATTTTGGCCAGACAGACACTTTTTCTCTCTTGTAGTGGCTTTTGTGGTGGTGCAGTGTTTATTTCATGCAGTGGGGTAAACCCAAATCATGAGATGGTAGCTAAGTAAAATGGTTATGAGCAAAAGAACGCATGTGTTGCTAATTAATATCAAACGTAATATAATGAGTTACAGATTTTATTATTTTGTGTGAATTTCAGCGCCCCCTGCAGCCCAGGAAAGCACTGGTAAGCCTTAAAAGTTTGTACCTGGGTTAGAGAGATCCCACCCAGTTCTTTTTCCTGAACAAGCAGGACAAAGTGACAGACAAGCTTTAAATAAAGTGACAAAACACTTCAGTTAAACGCACAGGAGCTTAAAGTGACTTCATTAGATAAAAAAGTGGAATGAATGAATCAAATTCAGATTAAAAACGAATACGATGCGTTTCAGAGTTACTGTTTAAGTTCATGTAAATGTGTATGGGTGCAATAAGCAAAACAGAAACTCATTACAGCAAGTGACACGTGTCTGGAGAAGCCTCCATCACAGCCAGCGTTACTGTGTCATAGAGTAACAAACGGCACCTTAAACCATCTACAACTGAACAGCTGTACCTAATAAAGTGGCTGCTCACAAATGTAGTGACAAAACCCCTGTGGCTGATACTTTGTTATCGAACTTAAACTTTATGTGAGCCCTTTATTATTCAGTATTGAACGTAGCCAGTCTGCGTTCTGCTGCTCTTTATTCAAACTGCTTTCTTTCCACATCTGTCCTTCCCTGTAGTTAATTTATGCTTTCTATTTCGTTTTGTAGGGTGGCCCCTAGAGACAAAGCATGTACAAACTCCAAAACACTTGCAAACTCCAAAACACTTGCAAACTCCAAAACACAACAGAAGTGCTCCAGGACGCTAGGGGCAGTGTTGAGCTTTTGTTACCTAGTAACTACACAAGCCAGGAAGTACCAATGACCGGATTTGGGGTCTGCAGCCTTAAAGGCCGCATTTTAAGGCCGATTACGTCACAGCCACACGACGAAGGCTGTCCCAATTCAAAGGCTGTTCGAAATGCGGCCCTCAAATGCGTCCTTGCATCATATTGCTGTAATTGTTTATATGCTTTACATATTCTGAGGTAAGTTGATCTATAGTGTTACATCATATTCTATAATGATGCTATGTGTTTGTATACTTTCTGCCCAGTTTGACCCATTTAGCAGAAGTCAGCCTGTTTAAGGCTCTGATATCTATTCTTTATGACTTAAAGCAGTTATGACATGGTCTGATTTTCTCACCCAATAAAGGAATATTTCATATATCAGTCTACTCTTCATGTTATCAGACACAGTTATCACAGCTCGTACATTTGCTTTTTACACATATATGTAAGCAATGAGCCAAATTTAGTAATGCCAACATACTGAAGGAACAACATTTGTCTCTTATATATGATACACCTATATATGCACTGTCAAAGATACTTGTCTTTGAGTGAAGATTTAAGGTGATAAGACATATAAATAACTGCAACTTGAATCTGTACTGAGGCTCAGGCTTCACTGCTGTAATAGCTAATAATGATTAATATAATAACTATAATATTGGCCATATTATATTTATATTACCAAAGTGATATGACTTTAGTCTCATGAACAACATTAGTTAATTGTTATTTACTAACTAATCTTAAAAAACTGTTCAGTACAGAAATGAAGCCTAAAAATCATGTTTTACTGTCCTGTGGTCTCAGCCTCAGATACTTATCAAATCACACAAAGCTCATGTAGAAACAAACAAACAAATGAACAAAATATGTTCTCCTTCATTTCTCTCAAACAAAGTTGTATGACACGTTTCCAGTGGTTAGTATCATGGTTGCTAGGCAACCTGGGAAGCGCGACGGAGACTAGACCGTCCCATACAGACAAACTTGCCGTTTATTTTGCAAATCGAGCTCAACACTGCCCCCAGCGTCCTGGAGCACTTCCGTTGTGTTTTGGAGTTTGTACGTGCTTTGTCTCTAGGGGCCACCGTAGTTTTGCAATATTTTATTTTTAGAGCACGTTACCTGACTGGTTTTGTCCCTGCACTGTTCTGTGTACCTTTTAACTATTCTTGAGCCAAAATGTCCTGTAAAAATTTGAACCTGAAACTTCCCCATAAACTCAGATTTCCAAGTCCTAAAGTCGGAGCAGCCCCACCAACCCCGACTTAACCATCAAAGACGGCAGCAGTGATTGTAAGGAGCGGTTCTGAATCAGGCGTGCATCAGCTATTTATGCGTGAGTCGCTGTGTAAACCACACAAAGCAGTGCACAGGCTCAGTCTGTGACTGTGCTGCAACAAACAAAAGTAAAAGAGTTCTTATGCTGTGGCGTTTGGATGGTTCTACGTGCTGAGAAGCAAAACAAATCCTGTTTGTCGTGTTTTTCCTGGAACATAACAGCAGCTGTCAGTAGTTACAGCTGGAGGAAGACGGGGCGTTTCCCTCACATACAAAACACAAAGTTACAGGAACAACAGTGAGGCGTGTGTGGGAGCTCTGCTTCTTCCAGGGTTACCGGACGTTGTGGCTGCAGTGGTTTATAAAGGAGGATAAAGATGTTGCTGTTTCTCCTGCTGAGCGGTAAGAAACTCTCTGAGCTCCGTTTACCTGTTTAACCTGCACTCAGTCACAGCACAGCGCCATAAATTCACTCATTCCTGGAAAACAGCGACCTAATGAGGTTTGACTTTACCTGTGAGAGTGTGAATGACGTCTGAGAGGCTGAGGACCAACAGACTGCGGGCTTTCAGGTGAAAGTTTCTAGCAGGAGACACTAACCAACCACAGTAGCTATGTGCTACAGTAGCTCAGTGTGCGTGGGCGACGCTGATATGAGACATGAGTGCTGATAAGCGTTAAGTCGCATGTGATTATTAACAATGTTTGGAGAAAACGACACGAGGTTAATGTGTTGCTGTCGGTAATCAGAAAGCACCTCTTGTCTTCCCTGCTCAGCTGTGTGGTTTTCCTGCGATCTAAAACTATTTTACAAATGTGGACATCCAAACATGAAAAAATACTGATTACACAATATATTAAAAACCTAAATGCGTGTGAGGACGCTGTGAGGAACCTTGGAGTCATTTTGACCAGGATATGTCCTTCAACGCACATATTAAACAAATATGTAAGACTGCGTTCTTCCATTTGCGCAACATCTCTAAAATTAGAAATATCCTGTCTCAGAGTGACGCTGAAAAACTAGTTCATGCATTTATTACTTCCAGGCTGGACTACTGCAATTCATTATTATCAGGATGTCCAAAAAACTCACTGAAAAGCCTTCAGTTAATCCAAAATGCTGCAGCAAGAGTACTGACAGGGACTAGAAAGAGAGAGCAGATTTCTCCTGTTTTGGCTTCCCTTCATTGGCTTCCTGTTAAATCCAGAATTCAAAATCCTGCTCCTCACATACAAGGTCTTAAATAATCAGGCCCCATCTTATCTTAATGACCTTGTAGTACCATATCACCCTATTAGAGCACTTCGCTCTGCAGGCCTACTTGTTGTTCCTAGAGTATTTAAAAGTAGAATGGGAGGGAGAGCCTTCAGTTTTCAGGCCCCTCTTCTGTGGAACCAGCTTCCAGTTTGGATTCAGGAGACAGACACTATCTCTACTTTTAAGATTAGGCTTCAAACTTTCCTTTTTGCTAAAGAATATAGTTAGGGCAGGACCAGGTGACCCTGAATCCTCCCTTAGTTATGCTGCAATAGATGTAGGCTGCCGGGGATTCCCATGATGCATTGAGTTTTTCCTTTCCAGTATTAATAGACCTCTCTGCATTGAATCTGTAGCGACTTCCACAGTCGCTAGAGGTCGGGGATGGAGCCTGCCTATTTGCCTGACGTGCTGTCAACTTTACGCAATAATGCGAGAGGTGGAATTGCTTGCTTATTTATTAAAGTGCTTGAAAAGTTTACAGAACAATAAAACATCACAGGCTCTAATGCAACAAGGGGAAACTCGTTGTGCAGCAGTCAACAAAAACTACGGCTACCCAGCCCTCCTCTCTGTCAAAATCAAACCAGTGAAAGACAGACTAACAACGCCCTCTTAATGTCACCGCTAGCACCCACGTGACTCCCATTACACATCACCATAGCAACCAAACAAATGAAAACCCAGTGATCATCAAAAAATTCAATACATTTAGTTATGGCTCCTACAGAATCATATCTGTTATATGATTGTTGGGTTTTTCTCTGTATCTATGAAGCGCCTTGAGGCGACTTTTGTTGTGATTTGGTGCCATATAAATAAAATTGAATTGAATTGAATGTGCACCAATGGCCTCATACTCACAGATTACATCAATTTCTAATTATGTTAGTTATTTACAAATTGAAACAATAAAGGGCAATTAAGTTCTAGATTTTATTTATGTTTTGGTCATTTGTGTGTTTGTACACCTGGTTTCCGATAATAATGTCACTTTTCATTCATCATTTAAACTCTGGGTCAAACCCAAAACATTTGATTTGTTTTTCTGTTGGTGTGTCCTCAGTTTCCCAGCATGCTCTGGCTGTGGTGGTGGAGGTGAATGAGGGGGAAAGGTCTGTCCTGCTGCCCTGTCTGTTCTCAGGTATTACACCTGAGGACACCACAGTGATGTGGACTTGCAGTGACCTCGATCCCAAATCTGTTCACCTACGAGGAGAAAAAGGAGGAGACGATGTTAGAGGACAAAACCAGCGTTACAGCAGACGCACATCAATGAATCGTTACGCTTTCATCATTAAAGACTTCAGCCTCACTCTGAGGAAACCCACAAAGACTGACAGCGGCAACTACACCTGCTCCATCAGTGCTGGAGGGAAAGAACGGAGACTCAGAGACATCCAGCTGCAGGTCAAAGGTCAGCAACAAGCCCAACACCTGCTGTAATTACAGGTCAATACTCTAGTCAAAGGTCAGAGGTCAAACTGACGCAAATTAATTCCCAAAGTCTTGTAAAAATACAGATGAAACCCGCAGCATTATTTAGCACAGATGTAACCTCAGAGGAAACACGAATTTTGCTGCTGCTTCTACACTTTATGTTGTGTTTTCTTGTCCTCTCAGACCAGCAGGTGGAGGTGAAGGTGAGGGAAGGGTCACAGTCTGTCATCCTGCCCTGCAACACAACACCTGACCTGCCTGAGGACACCACAGTGGAGTGGACTCGCTCTGACCTCGGACTCATCACAGTCCATGAGTATTCTAACAGAAATGATGACCTAATGACTCAGGACGAAGTTTACAGAGACCGAACAAAGATGAGTGAAGACCTGCTGAGAACTGGAGACCTCAGTCTGACCCTGAAACACCCCACAGTGAAAGACACGGGACGATACATCTGCACCATCTACAGGGACAAAGACATCCTGACACAGAAAGTAGTGCTGCAGGTCAAAGGTCAGTGCTGTAAGTTGAGGTCAGAGGTCAGTTTTCTAGATACAGGTCACAGGTCAGAAATCTTTTTTATGCTTCTCCACAGAACCATTTCCATCCTGGGCCAAAGTTTTAGTGGGTCTCCTGGTTCTCCTGGTTGTTCTTGGGTTTTCTGGAGGTCTTTTTTTTCATTTGCGGCACTATTTCATGTCAGGTGAGTGTCTCCTACTACACTACCCATAATGCCGATGGTTAGCAGGTGTCTGCTCATGTTTCAAACCTCTTTTCCCCACTCTGCGACACACCCGCCGGGGATCAAACCCTGGTTTGTGGCTCTATAAAAAGGAACTCCGTAAACCTTTGACATCTTAGTATTCATCACTGACTGTAGAAAATTTTCTCTTCAGAATGTTAGGGTCCCTGGGTCGTCGACCCAGTGTTCTGTATTTTTGGTTCTTTGATTTTGTTATTTCATTATATTCTAGCTTTGCTTTATAGGTTTTAGGATTATTCTTAGTTTAGGTTCTCTGGGTGGGGTTTGGTTAGAGTTTTAGTGTTCTGGTTTTCTGTCTGTGCTCCATAGTTGCTGTCTCTCCTGTCTGCTGTATCCCCACGTCCAGTCAGTGTCTGTGTCTGCCCTGGTCCCACGTCTCTGTTCCCTTTGTTATAGTGCTTGCCTGTGAGTCTGTGTTATTTTTCCTGTTTTACTTTGAAAGTCCGTGTCTCATGTTAATGCGTCTGGTTTTGCTTCCTCTTGTCTCGTTAGGCCTGATTTGCCCCAGCTGTGTCTCCCTCCTGTTGCCCATTACCTGATTGCTCCCTCTATGTATTTAAGCCCTGTGTTTCAGTTTGTCACTGTCACAATCTACTCTTATCTACCCTCACGTATGCTGTGTGGTTTTTTTTTCCCCTGCCTGTGTTAATGTTTGTACTTTGGAAGTTTGTTACTTTGAATTCAGCATTAAAGCTGTTTTGAGTTACTTTCTGTCTCCGGAGTCTGCACTTTGGGTCCTTCTCCTGCCTGCACACAGCTGTTCCATAACACAGAACTGTAGCCAGCCAAGTCAGAGCACTCTTGAGACAACCATTCATTTAGTGTTAATGGTGATAACTTCATCAATTTCTTCACAAATACAATTCTAACCATTAGAGAAAGAATTACCCACAAGATCAAGGTAGCACGGAGGGAGGTTAGCCAAGTATCGGAGCTGCAGAAAGGTGCTACAAGAAGGTGCCTAAGAAGTCCAGCAAGCTGTCGATGTCTGAGGCCTTACAAACTGCCAAACAAATACTCACAGACTTGGCCAACTGCCAAAAAATGTAGTCAGATGATAACAAATAGAGAAGGTCCTACCAATGGCTGGACAAAGCTGGACAGAGGCACTAATCATGGCAGCACAGGAACAAGCACAAGATCCACAGAGGCTGGGGTCTATCACACCAGGCAAGACCCCAGGTGCAGGCTGTGTAAAGATGAGACAATCCAGCACATAACAGCAGGGTGCAAGATGCCAGCAGGCAAAGCATACATGGAACGCCATAACCAAGTGGCCGGCATAGTGTACAGGAACATCTGTGCCGAGTATAACCTGGAAGTCCCGAGGTCAAAATTCTCCTAGGGTGATGGAGAATGACCGAGCTAAGATCCTGTGGGACTTCCAGATACAGACGGGCAAAAAGTTGGTGGCTTACCAACCGGATATAGTGGTGATAGACAAACAGAAGAAGGTGGCTGTAGTGATCGATGTAGCGGTACCGAGCAAGCTCAGGGTACGCAGTGTTATTGTATATGCATGTTTCTGCTTTAATCTGCTGATACTGCTTTGGGCTTGGTGGAATTTAAACACAACAACATTGCTGGCAGAGGTAATGTGATTACACTATAGTGTAAATTGCATAAACCAGCACATCAAACAGGAAGTCTAGATTGATTCTCTCTTTAACAAAACCTAAACTCTGATCCAATTCAAAGCTTAGACAGAGCTGATAGTTGAGTGGATTTGACATGTTCTCATTGCCTTGAAGCCTTCGAAATGTCTTCCTTTCTTCTTCTGATGAAAACCCAGAAGTCCTGAGTAGTCTTTCAGGCATGGTATTCATCAGCCCCAGGCTGAGGCTCAGTCTGTCTGTGCTTCTGCTCTTCATCCAACATGTCTGCAGCACTTTACAGGACGCTGCAGACTAGTTACCAAAGAACGAGTCAGGAACACATCAGGAACAAACTGAGACACAATCTGACTGAGACTAGAAGACAAGGAGGGGACAGGGAGGTCATGTGACCATCATGTTGTGCTTTGTTATCCCCTCAGTTTACAAGGTGGTGGTGGATTCAGGGGAGGAATCTGTCAGACTGCCATGCAAAGCTGTGGTCAGATTACCCAACGATGCTAAAGTTGAGTGGACGGACAATTCCATTTCCAACAGGAAGGTCCACGTGTCTGACCAGGTTGGAGAACAGGACAAGGTTTATAAAGACCGAACAGAGATGAAGAGGAACCTGCTGAAACCTGGAGACTTCAGTCTGACCCTGAAATACCCCACAGACAAAGACACAAACACCTACACCTGCTCCGTCTACAGCCACGAAGGAAATCGACTAATCATGAGCAAGAAAGTGGAGCTCATTGTCAAAGGTTAGTCGTGTGTTTATATTCAGAACTCACAGATATTTCATATAATCCAAATTTGTTAGATTTGTTAGATTTGTTAGATCACCATGGTAACTGATGCTGAACACATCAGCTGGTCTGCAGCAGGTTATGTTCAGAGTTTGAGGCTCAAATTGGCTCAAAGTGTCCCATTTTCACTGATTGTTTTCCCGACGACATGCTTCAAGTGTGATCTGGATCCTCTGCTGAAGGAATCTGCTTTCTATCCACAACCTGTTGATCCGTATCTGACTAACAGCAGCGCAGGAAGCCCTGCAGTTATAGAGAAACTGTCTGAGTCGCATTGTTGCTGCAGTTTACCTGCAACTGCTGATGAGGAAAAACAGGCTTTAGATTTTGTTGATCCAGCTAAAACAAAGAAAGTCTGGATGTGTCGATCTTGTGTCATAGGACACCTCTCCGATAACAAGTGCAGTATCATTGTCTTTCAAAGACTGCAAATAAAGCTTTTATTCTAAAATAACACTGAGTTCTTTAGGAACCAGCTCTGCTGATGATTGGACATCAAAGGCAATGCTGTCAGAGAGGAATCAGTCAACCATGTTTTAACTGCAAATGTTTAACTTATTCAGTGCAATGCTTATTGTGCTCTGTTGTCTTTTCAGTCCCCCAGGTGGAGGTGGTGGATTCAGGTGTACAGTCTGTCCAGCTGCCCTGCAAAGCCACAGTTAATCTGCCTGAAGACGCTAAAGTGGAGTGGACGGACAGCTCACACAGGAAGGTTCACATATGGCAGAACAGACCTGGCAACCTTGAAGAACAGTTTGTGTTTTACAAAGATCGAACACAGATGACTAACAACCCGCTGACAACTGGAGACCTCAATCTGACCCTGACATACCCCACTGACTGGGATGGAAAGACCTACACCTGCACCGTCTTCAACGGACAGGGAAACACCCTGATGAAGAAACAGGTGGAGCTTAAAGTCAGAGGTCAGATAATACTTTGTTTTTCACATGTGATGTACATAATATGGACGTTTCACCTTTTTAACACTAATTTATTGCCATACTTTATCCTTCTAACTGCTAGATTTCCTCAGTGAGTTAGGAAAGGTAGAGCTTACTGATCAGCAACAGTTTGGAAATCGATCAAAGCTGAAGGAGAATCTGTGAGAGCACAATCTTAAAGTGAACTCTGAAGTTGATCTGCAGTCATCCCAGGGAGGTTGTACAACAATAATTGAGACAAGGACGCACAACACAAAGAAAGTCTACTTGGAAATCTTTCTTTAGTGAAAAAAGCAAGAGCGAACCAGATTTACCCAAACTAAAAGCATCAAAAGTCAACAAAAGGCTCCTGATTGAAAAATTAGAAAATGTGGAAAAGGGACTTACAATATCATTTCCATTACCTTAGTTTCAACTCTGTTTGTGCTTTGTCTTTATTCAATTGGAGAAGATTCTCAGCAATCCTGCTTTTAATGGTCTAAGCGTCAATTCCACATCTTTAACTTAGAAACATTTCACTTCAAAAAAAGAGATGTACAACTGATTGTCATCTGCATTGTGTAACAAGTAATGTCAAAGTGCCTGAACTCTGGTGAAGAGGGAACGGATATAACAGAAATAGTAAGGGTCTCCAAAACTGCTTGTCTTGCCTATGGTGTGTCACAGGCTTCAGTAGAGGACCTGTGCATCCACGTAATCATCAGCTGTGAACAACAGAACAAAACACTGAGACATGGACAGGCAGTAAAGTCCAAGCTTTATTAATCTCATATGAGAGGGAATCAAAACAGTGTCAACTCAAAGAGAAATTTTCCCTCGCAGCTTATGTTGTTTGTTGTCCTCTCAGTCTATCAGGTGGAGGTGGAGGAGGGGGCGGAGTCTGTCCAGCTGCCCTTTCAAACCACAAAAGATCTGCCTGCAGATGCTAAAGTGGTGTGGTGGGACATTCATGACAGGAAGGTCCACGTGTTTTCAGACCAGGCTGGAGAACAGGACCAGGTTTACAGAGACCGAACAGAGATGAATAACAACCCGCTGAAAGCTGGAGACCTCAGTCTGACCCTGAAACGTCCCACAGAGCAAGACAGTGGGACATACAGATGTAAAGTCTACGGGAAGACCAGCAGATACAAAAAAGTGCAGCTCAGAGTCAAAGGTTTGTTTGTTTGTTTGTTTATTTGTTTCTTAGTTCCTGTCTGACTGTCTTGTGTCTCCTCTGCAGGGAGAGTTCAGGTCCAGGATCAAACAGGGGACATCAGGAACAGAAGCAGCTCCATTGATCCGACTCCTCTGATGGCTGATCAATCAGTTTGATCTGTGTGTTCTTTGATTATTGATCAGTGATGTTGTTGTTGTGTGTTTGAGACTTTTAGTGTCCATGAAGGTCTCTGCTGCCGTAGATCCTCTGAACTGTGACAGAGGTCTCACTCTGGAGGAAACTCTCAGCACTTTCCAGCAGCTCCTCCATCATGGAGGACGTTCCCTCACTGTAACAGGTGGAGGAGAGAGGAGAGGAAGCACAGGTGGATCCTCTGAGGAAGAGGAGCGTTCCTACAAACCACATGAGCACATGACCAGAGTTGTTTATGATATGTGAAGAGGAGCGTTTTCAGTCCACATATGCATGGGTATTTTTTGGACTTTCATCCACATGATTAGCGATCCACATGGATCCCTGAGAAACAAGGGTTTTTATTTATTTTTTTTACAACTGCTGAGTGAAGATTCTCAGATTCAGAAGATTTTCTGTATTTACATGAGGACAAAGAATCAGATTTTGTCTCGCACTTTCAGAGGTGTGTGTGTCTTTATCTCCTTGTTAGAGGTCAGTCTGCTTCCTGTTATTGTTTGTGGGCTTTTGATTGGCCAACACTTCCTCACCGTTATGGTTGTGTTGCCGCCTGGTGCTTCTGCATGCTCTTGGCAGCAGTTGAGTTTATTTATTATTCAGATTAAAATCTTGTATCATGTAATATATTAATTTTACTACATGAAAGAAAAACACAAGCGTGCCTTCACTTAAGTCATAAACTCGATCATAGTGTAAAAGTATTAAAGTTGTTTGTCTCAAACTGACCTGTGACCAGCTTCACTCAGTATGAGCCGTTTACTGTTTCTCTTTGTTTATTGGTTGGATCTGCACAGGGACAATAGATGAGGCCAAGTCTGATATTTTTACATTTTATATTTTTATAATGATAAACTGTGAAATAAAAACTTTGTAAGGTTTCATCTGATCAGTGTTGTTCTTCTTCTGTGGTGTTTCTGATGCTCCTGATGTGTTTGAGGCTGAATGTGGGCTTCAGGAAAGTTTCATTTAAGACTTTTTTAAACTTCATAATTCACAGAGAATTAAAATTTGGGCATTTTAAAAAAGTTAGATGGAAACTTTGGTATCTATGTCATCGTGTTGATTCTGTCCTGAGGGCATTAAACGCCTCTTTGCCTGCAGAAACAAACTGTCTCACACATATGAAGTTGTTTGCACACAGACAAAAACATCTTCCTCCTCTACACCGATTTAACAGGAGAAATTGGATCAGATTAAAACGGTTTGTGCTGCCTATAAAAATAAATAACTCTCATTACATTCATCAGTTACTCTTATAATAAAGAGAAACTAACTGCTTATGCTTAATAATCCAGAGTTATATTTGCCTTTAATCAAGGGTGAAATGTACCGTGGTACTCCTTTTCCCACTCCACAGGTTATCAGGTATGTTGGAGTTGTCCACCTCAGTATCAGGCTCAGAGCTGCTGAAGCAGCTGGAGCCCAAACTCCACTCCTGTCATAAAGGCCACCTGGTGAATAATTCCTCATATCCTGTATCTGATTGGTCTGTGGGAATGTGTCGATTTTAAACTTTAAAGATCAGCAAATATCTGACCTCACAGTTTTCTCCCTCTCTTTTCACACATGCAGTGTTTCAGATATTCATAAATACATTCTTCTGAACATTAGCTTCTGCTAAATAGGCTAAAAGTAAATTATGATGAAACTAAGTCTCTTTCTTTTCACCAACAAACTTATCTGATAAGAGGAGGAGTTCATTCTTTCATGGTTTCCATCCTGTTCATCCACTTTTCTGTTAGCCACGCCCCCACAGGTGAACCAGCAAATCACTGCCTCCGTTCTCACAAACGTCTGATCTGTAGCCGGTCGGACTTCATTCCACAGATGTGCTTTAACAAAGTGTGAAGCTGAACTCTGAGCTGTGACAGTGTGAGAGTGTCAGTAGATGATCAGCAGAGGAAAGTGAAGCTGCTGTGAGCTGATGTCCTGAAGGGCTTTGAAAGAGTCTCTGAGTTTGACAGGAACATGAAGATGTTTGTGGTGTTTGTGATCCTCCTGCACGGTAAGTACACCTTCCTCTCTCTGCTCTCATCATCAGCTTTTCTTTCATCTCTCTCTCTTTAATGTGTTGAAGTGCAGCAGGAGGAGATTTCCACCAAACACTGGATTCTGATTCAGATCAAACTAACAATCCAAAGCAGCAACTTTCAAATCTCTGGATTCTTCTTGGTGGTTTCCAGATCAGCTCATGTTACAGTCAGCTGCTGTGTGTGTGTTTGCTTCCTGTGTTTTTTGCACTGATCTATGAATGAATCATAGATTCCTGGAAACGCACAATCCAAAACTGAAGAAGTCACTTGGATGAGTGATGACTCACTTCTGCCACTGAAAACGCTACATATAGATGAACCGAATCAACCTTTTGGGTTTTCCTTATTCTCTTTAATAGGACTGCATCATCTGTTTTTACTTCAATACCTCTAAATAACCTCTCCTTTGTCGGTTATTTTTAATCTGCCTAGAAATCCTTGTAGAAAAGTTAACATAAACTGTGTATATTGGAAACAATTAGCTTCTGATAAGAAGCATCTGATTCAGACTTTAATACTCTGCCTGAACACAAAATATGTCCTTGGACAGCAGCTGGAAAACCCAATGGTCCGACAGCCGTTGCTGTTATACTTCTTCGCCGTGTGATGAAGACATTTATGTCAGGTCTGAGTGGACCTGAAAGGCTGGTACCAGAGGCAGGATTTTAGTTTAGCGAGTTTCTGTCAAGTTACCTCAAAGTGTTCTGGAAAAAGCAGTTCTCTGAAAAAGTTCATTAGGAAACATTGAAGCTCCATCAGTCTGCAAACAGCGAGAGCCTCTATAGTTCTTTCACAGTCCTTAGTGGAAAAACTACATTTCTACATAATATATAGATTCTTAAGAACCACGGGATTCCTCCTTTTATTGATTTACTTTATTAAAATAGGATCACTGTAATTTTTCATCTCTTTTGTTCCTTGTTGCTGTCAGAGGATTTAACTCTGCTGAGGTTGCTGCTGAAAAAAGTCAGAGACCGCGACGCCAGCTGCTGTTGTAGTCAAAAACTTGTCTGTGAGCTGTGATACTGATATCTGCTAACTCTGACACAGCTCTAAATCGACAGACAGAAATTCATAATGTTTTAGTTGGATATGCATTTTGTACAATTCTTTGTAGACAAAGGTTTTTGAGATTTTAAACGGCACTCTGCACAGTGGGGACATGGACGCTGGTTTGGTTTGGCTGCCTCTGCTCTCTCTATACTTATAGCTTAGTATACTTAGACTGCTTGTTGTATCATCTGCACCTGTGCCTGTAATGGCTGCATGGTCTGGTGTGTTGTGGTTCATTGTCTTAGCTGTTTGGCCAGTGTTTTCTTGGCCATTTTTACTGTCACTTGTTGGCTAAATCACTGGCATTTACTGTCCTCATGATGAGCTTTCTCCGAAGGGTAGCTGGCCGGCCTCTCCCTTAGAGATAGGGTGAGGAGTTTAGCCTTCCAACGGGCTCAGAAGGGGGCTGCTGCTTCTCCATTTCAAAAGGAGCCAGTTGAGGTGAACTATGATGCCTTCTGGGGATCTCCTGGGTAAGCTATTCCAGACATGTCCAACTGGGAGGAGGCCCCAGGGTAGACCTAGGACATGGTGGAGAGATTATATCTCTCAGCTGGCCTGGGAACGCCTTGGTGTTCCCTAAAAAGGCTGGAGAAAGAAATGGATAGATACTATAATTATAAAAGGATTATAATGCTCAACCTTTCCAAAAGAAATATGAAAAATTGTCTTGCAACAAAAAAACATTCAAGAAAGAAGACAGAAAGTGAGGCTTGGACTCTATGGATAATGATGACGTATGTTTTTGACATTGAAAAAATAAAACACTGCTAATATCCTTATTCAATAATCTTTCTCTCACTTTCGCAACCCTTCGGCTGTGCACTACGTCTGTTTTTTCCTCCTTCTCCATGACTTGAATGTACTGAAAATAGAGAGACACGAGCCTTGGCTGTGCCAACCAGCCTTCCCTGACACGGCCCCATAGACCCACCCATCTCCTGTAGCTCAAGACTCCTCACTGTTTTTATCATTTTCATTCTTTAATAATTAATTTTCTAACAAAACAGTTTTAATCAATTTAAAAAACGTAGTTATCCTTCATCCTTCAGCTGTCTCAGCCTCTTCAGCTTCCAGAGAGAAACATGTATTATGCATGTTTTTGCCAATCCAATCAGTCCATTTTTGTAAGTGTAGGCTTGTGTTATCTTGCCCTGCTTAGTATCTGAGAGAATGTTTTGGAGGAATAGTGTTTCTCTTCACTGCTGCACAGAACTGATGATATTCTGATTCTCGGTGCACTGAGGTTATTCAGGGTGCAGCCTGTTCACTCATTTTAAAATGTAAATAACAAAGAGTTCGTTCTTTGAATTTATGTTTCTGATTACATTTAGTATTTCTTGTTTTTTAGTAAATTTGGTTTCTTTCTGTTTGCGCTCAGTTTCCCAGTATACCACATTGGCTGTTGTGGTAGAAGTTTATGAGGGAGAAAGATCTGTCCTTCTGCCCTGCCTGTACTCAGGTTTCATACCTGAGGACTCCACAGTTATCTGGACTCTCAATGATCTTGTTCCCAAACCTGTCCACCTACGAGGAAAAGGAGGAGATGATCTTAATGGGCAGATCCAGCAGTACAAAGGGCGCACATCAATGAGTCCCTATGCTCTCATCACAAAAGATTTCAGCCTTACTCTGAGAAGGCCAACAAAGACTGACTCCGGCAACTACACCTGCTCCATCAGTGCTGGAGAAAGTGAACGGAGACTGAGAAGCATCCAACTGCATATCAAAGGTCAAACCCTAAAACCTGCTGTACTTATAGGTCAGAAGTCAGTGCTGTAGACAAAGGTCAGGTAAAGCTGAAGCTAACTAAATTGTTCTAAATGTCTTGATGAAACCAGCGCAGTAAGAAACGTCAGAAACTAGGACTGTTGTGGAAGCCACACAAAAAAGCTGAGCTCAGTCACTCAAAATATGATATTATTATTATTATAATATTTATATTATTATAATATTTTACACATCAGCCAATTTGAAACATTCACAATTTCATTTCCTTAGATGTGTCAGAACAAGTGATGTGATGATAAGCAGGTTTAGGTGATTTAATGCCCGTAATATTCATTGTGATCCCTCACCCATTTGTGAGTGTAGCAATATTACATAAATTCCAGTTACAATAGAAAACAAAAAGAGCCAAAGACTGTTTTGGTACATTATTAATGTTTACAGAACAGAATCAAAGATCAGGAATGTGGATACTGAGCCAAGCTCCATTTACAATCAGTGTCAGTGCAGCTGATTCTACAGTTGTTTTCTTGTCCTTTCAGACCAGCAGGTGGAGGTGAAGGTGGAGGTAGGCTCACAGTCTGTCATCCTGCCCTGCAAAACAAAACCTAACATACCCGAGGCCACCAGAGTGGAGTGGACTCGCTCTGACCTCGGACTCATGGTGGTCCATGAGTATTCAAACCAAAGTGGCCAACTTATGACTCAGGATGAAGTTTACAGAGACCGAACGAAGATGAATGAAGACCCACTGAGAACTGGAGACCTCAGTCTGACTCTGAAATACCCCACAGAGAGAGACACAGGACGATACATCTGCACCATCTACAGGGACAAAGACATCTTCAGATGGAAAGTAGTGCTGCAGGTCAAAGGTCAGTGCTGTACTTACAGGTGAGAGGTCAATGTTGTGGACACAGGTCAGAAAACCTTTCGTTTTCTTTTCATCACAGAACCATTTCCATCCTGGGCCATAGCTCTCCTGGTTCTCCTGGTTCTTCTTGTTATTTCCGCGGTTCTATTATTTCATTTCCGGCACTATTTCATGTCAGGTGAGTGTCTCCTACTACACTACCCATAATGCCGATGGTCAGCAGGTGTCCTCTGGTGGCTCCTTGACTGTGGCTCACACAAACTTGTTCCAGAAGCTGAAAGAGTTGAGAGTTACAAACAGCTGATACAGAGAGCTGAAGAGAAACTTCCAGGTTTGTTCCAGAAGTCAGAAAACCTCCTTCAGACTCAGTCATTGATCAGTGAAACAGCTCCACAACATGACTTTACTAAACAGTGTGTGTGCTTCACTGCATTGATCTGACACAGAGGCTGCATGTGTACAAGCTGTTCTTCTTCTGTGGTGGTAAACAGCAGCTGACATGGAAACGTGCTGACAGTAAATGTTCCTCCTTGAGTTGTGCTCAGTCATGTGGTGGAGAGCTTCAGATGTTCAGACACATGAGATCTTCATGGTTTCTGTGCTGATGTGTGTGAGACATGGCCGACTGTGGAGGCTCAGGCTGTCTGTTCTTCTGCTCTTCATCCAACATGTCTGCAGCACTTTACAGGACGCTGCAGACTAGTTACCAAAGAACGAGTCAGGAACACATCAGGAACAAACTGAGACACAATCTGACTGAGACTAGAAGACAAGGAGGGGACAGGGAGGTCATGTGACCATCACAGCTGCTGCTGATGTCATCATGTTGTTCTTTGTTGTTATCTCAGATTACGAGGTGGTGGTGGATTCAGGGGTGGAGTCTGTCCAGCTGCCCTGCAAAGCTATAGTCAGATTCCTCAAAGACTGTAAAGTGGAGTGGACAAACAGAGACAACAGGAAGATCCACATATATCAGAACGGCTCTGATCAGCCTGGAGAACAGGACGAGTTTTACAGAGAACGAACGAAGATGAAGACAAACTTGCTGAAAACTGGAGACCTCAGTCTGACTCTTGAATATCCCACAGATGAAGACACAAACACCTACACCTGCATCGTCTACAGTATGAAGGGAGACATCTTGATAAAAAAAAATGTGAAACTCAGTGTCAGAGGTCAGTGCAGGTGCCATAGGGCCATATATATGTGTGTGTGTGTGTGTGTGTGTGTATATGTGTGTATGTATATATATATGTATGTATATATATATATATATATATATATATATATATATATATATATATATATATATACATACATACATACATACATACATACATACATACATACATACATACATACATACATATATATATGTATGTATGTGTGTGTATATATATTATATTAGTAAAATGTGTTTTGACTTGAAATATTTCACTTCAGCTACTAAATGTAAATCATTGTGTTGCTGCTTTTTTCTGTATAGCTCATATTTTTGATGTCCTCTCAGTTTACACAGTAGAGGTGGTTTCAGGGGTGGAGACTGTCCTGTTACCCTGCAAAACCAGGACTAACCTGCCCGAAGATGCTAGAGTGGAGTGGATGGACAGTGACTATGAGAAGGTCCATGTTTATCAGAATGGCTTTGACCAGCTGGAAGAACAAGACCAAGATTATAAAGATCGAACACAGATGAATGAAAAACTGCTGAGAACTGGAGACCTTAGTCTGACCCTGAAGTACCCCACAGACTGGGACACTGACATCTACACCTGCACCGTCTACAGCAGGGAGGGAAACATCCTGAAAAAGAAACAAGTCAAGCTGAAAGTCAGAGGTCAGTGCTGTAGATCAAGCTCAGGGATCAAAGCATAGTTAGTTTTCATTTGTACGTAGTTGTTGTAGTGGGCCTTGCCACTGTCAATGCTTTTCAGTAAGGATGAGAGTCAAGTTTTGGTTTGCACACACTATAAATACTTCTAATTGTATATTTAACATGCCTGGCTGTGGAGTGCCGACTGTTCACAAGCTCATGCGGATCTCTGCTGTGCATCTTGTGTGAGTTTCCTGTATAAGAGGAAAAAGGTTAATGACCTATGGAAGACAGGTCCTTCAGTTTTACAGGCACTGTTTCCACACCACTCTACAGCTGTGCTGTTAATGCACGCCCCAACAGCCACATACCCCATGGTGGGCTAGAAATATGTTACAAGGATCCCAAACTCATTTGTCATTTTCTGGGCTTAAGAGAGAAACAGGCCCCACTTGTTTGTAAGGTTACAGTCTTGTAAAAAGAACCCTGTGTCACATTATATAAGAAGAAAGCTAATTTTCTGCTTTGTTGTGCTGTCAGGTATTAAGGTGAACGGGGTTTTAGACAGTGAGTCTGTCCAACTGCCCTTCACAACCACAGGAAATCTGCCTGAAGATGTAAAAGCAGAGTGGATAGACAGAGAGAACAGGAAGGTCCATGTGTATAAGAACGGTTCTGACCGGCTTGAAGAACAGGACAAGGTTTACAGAGACCGAACAAAGGTGAATAAAGACCTGCTGAAAACTGGAGACCTCAGTCTGATCCTGAAATACCCCACAGACTGGGACACAAAGACATACACCTGCCCGTCTACAAGGAGGGAAACATCCTGATGAAGAAACAAGTGGAGCTGAAAGTCCAAGGTCAGCATGTGCTTGAAATCTGAACGCCATTTTTGACATTGATTTCTGCATCCATTTTCTTTTGCCTAATTAGTTCAGAGCAGAGGTAGGTGGGTGCTTGTAGCTTACCCCAGCTACCATGGGGCAGGAGGTGGATACACCCAGGATAGGTCGCCAATGTGTTACAGGTCACAATCTGTTGTTAACACAGAGAGACAGACAACCATTCACATTCACATTTATGGGCAATTTAGAAGTTAGCCTAACAATAATGTCTTTGACCTGCGGGAGGAAGCCAGAGTACCTGGACAGAACCCACGCAGACCCAAAAAGAAAATGCAAAATCTTCACAGACAGGCCCCAGCCAGGTGGTGGAGTCAAACTCAGGCAACAGTGCTAACCTTCTCGCCATTGCCCACTTAATTTCTCAAATCATTTAAGCATATTAAATTGTTCTCAGGTGGTGCTTGATTCTTATATCACATTAGTGATGGTACTTCTGTCTGTGGTGTGGATCCAAACAGAAAAATAACTGTTAATAAACTTCTCAGTGGGCAGTGGCCTCGGGGAGTGTCTGGAAGTGGGAAGCAACCCAGCCAATGATTCAGTTTGCTTTGAGGAAACAGTCCATCTGATGTTATCAGATCATCATCAACTTTGAAGGAATTCATTTGATTTGACTGGATTAAATTTTCAGTGAGGCTGTTTGATCTTGAATCTTTTTAGGAAATACAAATGTTCTTGTATTTAATGATCCATTTTACATCTACGACAAAAAGACCCAGACAAAAGCTCCACACTGACAGGAGAAATTACTGTAAAGCAGGAAATAGACACGAAAAAAATAGCACCATCAGACTCTGATCATCTCTAACATTTTGAACTTGTTTTGACTTTCTAGATATCTGTCCTGTTACCTTCTACTCAGATATGCTTCTGTCCCTCAGTTTTCACTGCAACACTGAAAAGCCAGCTGCTGTCTGAACAGCTCATGTTGTATTTGTTGTTGTCTCAGTCTGTCAGGTGGAGGTGGAGGAGGGGGTGGAGTCTGTCAAGTTGCCCTTCAAAACAACAGAAAACCTGCCTGAAGATGCCAAAGTGCAGTGGAAGGTCAGTGGTGATAGGATGGTCCATGTGTTTAAGAACGGCTCTGACCAGCATGAAGAACAGCACCAGTTTTACAGAGACCGGACGAAGGTGAATAAAGACCTGCTGAAAACTGGAGACCTCAGTCTGACCCTGAAATACCCAACAGTGAGAGACAGTGGAGAATACAGATGTAAAGTCTACGGGAAGATCAATAGATACAAAAAAGTACTGCTCAAAGTCAAAATCACAGGTTGTTGTTTTTTCCTTTGATTCTTTATGTGTATTTGTTGGTTTTTCTTAACTAGAATTCCTAAATTATGTTTGATGGTACACATGTGTGACAGAAAAAATATTAAACTTGACATGAAGACATTTGGATCAGGAATAAGTTGGCTTATATTTATTTAAATGTTTATATATATATATACAGTGGGGCAAAAAAGTATTTAGTCAGCCACCGATTGTGCAAGTTCCCCCACTTAAAATGATGACAGAGGTCAGTAATTTGCACCAGAGGTACACTTCAACTGTGAGAGACAGGATGTGAAAAAAAAATCCATGAATTCACATGGTAGGATTTGTAAAGAATTTATTCGTAAATCAGGGTGGAAAATAAGTATTTGGTCACCTCAAACAAGGAAAATCCCTGGCTCTCACAGACCTGTAACGTCTTCTGTAAGAAGCTTTTCTGTCCCCCACTCGTTACCTGTATGAATGGCACCTGTTTGACCTCATCATCTGTATAAAAGACACCTGTCCACAGCCTCAACCAGTCAGACTCCAAACTCCGCCATGGCCAAGACCAAAGAGCTTTCGAAGGACACCAGGAAAAGAATTGTAGACCTGCACCAGACTGGGAAGAGTGAATCTACAATAGGCAAGCAGCTTGGTGTGAAAAAATCAACTGTGGGAGCAATCATCAGAAAATGGAAGACATACAAGACCACTGATAATCTCCCTCGATCTGGGGCTCCACGCAAGATCTCATCCCGTGGGGTCAAAATGATCATGAGAACGGTGAGCAAAGATCCCAGAACCACACGGGGGGACCTGGTGAATGACCTGCAGAGAGCTGGGACCAAAGTAACAAAGGTCACCATCAGTAACACACTACAACGGCAGGGAATCAAATCCCGCAGTGCCAGACGTGTTCCGCTGCTGAAGCCAGTGCATGTCCAGGCCCGTCTGAAGTTTGCCAGAGAGCACATGGATGATACAGCAGAGGATTGGGAGAATTTCATGTGGTCAGATGAAACCAAAGTAGAACTTTTTGGTATAAACTCAACTCGTCGTGTTTGGAGGAAGAAGAATACTGAGTTGCATCCCAAGAACACCATACCTACTGTGAAGCATGGGGGTGGAAACATCATGCTATGGGGCTGTTTTTCTGCCAAGGGGACAGGACGACTGATCCGTGTTAAGGACAGAATGAATGGGGCCAAGTATCGTGAGATTTTGAGCCAAAACCTCCTTCCATCAGTGAGAACTTTGAAGATGAAACGAGGCTGGGTCTTCCAACATGACAATGATCCAAAACACACCGCCCGGGCAACAAAGGAGTGGCTCCGTAAGAAGCATTTGAAAGTCCTGGAGTGGCCTAGCCAGTCTCCAGACCTCAACCCCATAGAAAATCTGTGGCGGGAGTTGAAAGTCCGTGTTGCTCGGCGACAGCCCCAAAACATCACTGCTCTTGAGAAGATCTGCATGGAGGAATGGGCCAAAATACCAGCTACTGTGTGTGCAAACCTGGTAAAGACCTATAGTAAACGTTTGACCTCTGTTATTGCCAACAAAGGTTATGTTACAAAGTATTGAGTTGTATTTTTGTTATTGACCAAATACTTATTTTCCACCCTGATTTACGAATAAATTCTTTACAAATCCTACCATGTGAATTCATGGATTTTTTTTTCACATTCTGTCTCTCACAGTTGAAGTGTACCTCTGGTGCAAATTACTGACCTCTGTCATCATTTTAAGTGGGGGAACTTGCACAATCGGTGGCTGACTAAATACTTTTTTGCCCCACTGTATATATAAATATGAATTGATCAATTTGGCTCAAAGTAATTAATATGGTGTGCATTTATAGTTCATTTCAGGTGTTTTCAGTTACTTAAAACAATTAAAAGAGAAACGAGTTAAAATAAGCAATTTGTAAGATTTAATGTAATTGAAAGTTTATTCCTGCTAAGAGGAGGCTCCGACAATGTATTACTGCTTCATTCCTAAAGCTTAGAGTCTAAAGAGCATTTATTTATTAATTTATTGAAAAAAGTTAGTACAGCAAGCCATAAAATAAATGATAAAAACCCCAACAAAAATCAGGGCCATTCATAACTCTGCACCATCTATGTTCAGAGTTTGAGGCTCAAATTGGCTCAAAGTGTCCCATTTCCACTGATTGTTTTCCCAACGACATGCTTCAAGTGTGATATGGATGCTCTGCTGAAGGAATCTGCTTTCTATCCACAACCTGTTGATCCGTATCTGACTAACAGCAGTGAAGGAAGCCCTGCAGTTATAGAGAAACTGTCTGAGTCGCATCCAGTCAATGGAAAATGCTGCTCAGTGTTGCTGCTGCTGGCTGTTCAGCTCATTTTCTGCTTTGTTCTATTCTCAGTCCCCAAAGTGGAGGTGGATTCAGGCATTGAGTCTGTTCAACTGCCCGTTGAAATCAAAGCTCACCTGCCCAAAGACGTTAAAGTGGAGTGGAAAGACGGTTCATACAGAAAGATCCACATATATCAGAACGGCTCTGATCAGTTTGAAGAACAGGACAAGGTTTACAGAGACCGAACAGAGATTAATGAAGACCTGCTGAAAACTGGAGACCTCAGTCTGACCTTGAAATACCCAACAGACTGGGACACAAACACCTACACCTGCATCCTCTTCAGCAGGGAGGGAAAGATTCTGCTGAACAGAAAGGTGGAGCTGAAGGTCAGAGGTCAGTGCAGCCTCGTGTAAGCATGTACGCAAAATCTAAGGTCCATTTTTGGCATTGATTTCTTGCAATATGGTAAATGGTAAATGGCCTGTATTTGTATAGCGCTTTTACTAGTCCCGCCTAGGGACCCCAAAGCGCTTTTACACGTCCAGTCATCCACCCATTCACTCTCACATTCACACACTGGTGGAGGCAAGCTACAGTTGTAGCCACAGCTGTCCTGGGGCAGACTGACAGAAGCCATATCGCGCCATCGGCCCTTCTGGCCAACACCAGTAGGCGGTAGGTGAAGTGTCTTGCCCAAGGACACAACGACCGAGACTGTCCGAGCCGGGGCTCGAACCGGCAACCTTCCGATTACAAGGCAAACTCCCAACTCTTGAGCCACGATCGCCCTGGCTCAAGAGTTGAGCCTAACTGTGACGACCAGATGTTGTCAGTACTTTGCAGGGACTTGTTTCCATACAGAAGAATATCTGATGAAGTACAACTTAAAAATACCAATACACATTATCACTGCAAAAGTATATTAAATAAAATCCAGATACTTATCAGCTGTGAACAATGGTTTATTCTATTATTCTTGAACAAAATACAGAGTACTGGACCAACACTGAAGTCCAGGCTTTGTTAGCTGAGATTTAATTAGACTATTACCACCAGCATCTGCAGCCATTATAATTGGGAGCCAAGCACTAACACTGTGAAGGTCCTGTTGTATCTGCTCCATTTATTATTTTATGCCTTTTTGCAGTCCTTAACATGCTTCAAAAATACATGAAATTTTGCACATGCTTCAGGCCTGGTTGACATATTTTATTGATTTCATACATGGGCATTTCAAGATGGCTCTAGAACACCACCTATACAGGATGTGATGAATTCCTACAGAGACACACTTTAAACATTCACACATACATATGCCACCTGTAAGATTTCAACAATAACAACAACAACATAAATCAGCCCAGGCACTAGGAGGTGATGCTTCCATATGTTGTCTACCATGGAGTCCAGACCTACAACTCCACCCAGGCTTTCCTGCACCCCTGTGATAGTCCTAGTTCACAATGGTGCCTGCATTTTTATTTCATCTGAAATATCTGGCCTCCTTCTAGTGTGTGCCTCCCAAACTTAGCCACTCTCTTTAGATGTTCTTGAATTGACTGGAGTTTAGCCCTCTCAGTGCTCCTAATCTTCAGTTCCTGGATAGGTGGCTCTAAAGTGCTGCCAAAGTCCATTTCTAACTTGACTGAAGTAATTGCTGTCCCGCACTGTTTTCCTTCTCTCACCCCAACCGTTTGCAGCAGATGGCCGCCCCTCCCTGAGCCTGGTTCTGCCGGAGGTTTCTTCCTGTTAAAAGGGAGTTTTTCCTTCCCACTGTCGCCAAAGTGCTGCTCATAGGGGGTCATATGATTGATGGGTTTTTCTCTGTATCTATTATTGTACGATCTTCTGTACAGCAAAAAAAAAAAAAAACACTTTAAGGCGATTGTTGTTGTGATTTGGAGCTATATAAATATAATTGAATTGAATTGAATTGTCAGAGGTGGAGTTTAGCAACTAGTCCATGTCATGATGGACAGATGGCATGTACACAGGCTGGCCAGACGATGCAATTCTTAGTGACATCTGTACCTTTGGAGGAAAGCTCCAAGTTTGTTCCACCTGTGTCTAAGATCTTGTGAATTATTCTTGTGATAGGGCAAATCTCTTCTCTTCATCTTCGTCTGACTCTTGAAATCAATAGTAACAGTACTCTCTTTCTGAGCTTTCTATCTCTAAATCATCAGTTTTCTCCTCCTTTTACTGTCCCAGAAAATCTCCCATTCACTCTCATTCCCACAGATCCACTGTGGTTCTTCTTCTTGCTTCTTCTATCTCTTCTGTTTTGTTCTGAAATCTCATGTTGCTGTAGCCACTAATACTTTTTCTCTTTTTCTGGGATTCTTTGCACCTCACTGTATTCTCTGACAAACAGTGTTGGTCAAGTTACTTGAAAAAAGTAATCAGTAACTAATTACCGATTACTTCCCCACAAAAGTAATCCCGTTACTTTACTGATTACTTATTTTCAAAAGTAATTAATTACTTAGTTACTTTTTAAAAAAACGATTTACAACCTGAATAGGCGATAAAGTGATAGATCTTTCAGCCCAATTCTACTTTTTCTACATAATCATCATACAAAATGTAATCAAATGGAAAAGTCTCTTTTTAAAACTTGTTTTATTAGTTTTAATCTTTTAACTTTATGCATCAATCAAAAATTTAATTATATGCAACATTCTCTGCCTGGAAGAAATTTGTTTAATATTTAAACCTATTTTCTGCACATTCCAGCACATAAAATATTTTTTTTTTGTGTGTTTACACTCAGTCTTTCAAATAGATGCAAGTAAAACACAGCAGAAAATAAATAAAGTCAAAGACTAGCGGTCCTTTTGCTCTATTTTCACCTGTAAAGCAGGAGTGGGGTAGGCGGAGGTTTACCCTGGTGCAGGTGTGCAGCGGTCAGTGGAAGAATCCGCGAGTTTCTCTGTGAGTTTTCCATTACGTCGTAGCTACTCGGTGCTTGTTTGGAAGTTTAGGGGTTTTTTTCGCTGTAAAAAGAAGTTTTCTTCCCACGCACAACGAACACTAATGTTTTTGTCACTTTTTATGGAATCAAACTCAAAGTAAGGTCAGTACTTCCACGCTTTAAACGCTGCACGCTCATACTCTCTCCCGCACTCGATATATTTGTTGCTCTCGCTGCTCGCACTCGCTTACGTCACTGTCATGAGACATTCTCGCAAAAAAATCACGATTTTAGTAACGCAGTAACGCAGCGTTCCTACGGGAAAGTAACGGTAATCTAATTACCGTTTTTGCAATAGTAATCCCTTACTTTACTCGTTACTTGAAAAAAATAATCGGATTACAGTAACGCATTACAAGTAACGCGTTACTGCCCATCTCTGCTGACAATTGATGAGTGATGGGTTTTTCTCCATTCTACCACTGGCAGCATGTCCACTAAAGATAATGCTCCTGATGATAGAGTGCTTTTATTGCATTTGGTAAAAACAGTTTTAACCCGATTGGTCAAAACGTTGGACGAAGCCTTTAGACGCCATGTCAGCCTCATGTTTCATCTTCTGCACCTTTCCAGCATCTCCCTGTATGGAGACATCTCTTCTCGCATCACCATGGCAACCATCACTTGTCATCCAGTCAGGCTTGTAGAGAGAGAGAAGGGGGAAAGAGAGCATTCCCTAACAGCAGAATTTATAGCCCTGTTTTTCTCTAGGAGAGTCCACCTTAAATTTTTATGCTTTCTGGTGCCATCACCATCCAGGCAGACCATCCACCTCAAATTCCTTCTCCCTGTTCATATCTGTTAGTGTCTAAGTCTAACAGTCTAACCAAAACTATTCTGTATTCTGTGAGGTCACTGCATAAAATACAATAATGGGGCTATATGAGCCTTAAAGTTAAAAATAAATTCTAACAGAGTCTACACATTATTGTCCTACAGATTTCTCTATAGCTCTGAACCTGCTATCTGTCTGTCCTGTGTTTATTGTCCTCTCAGTCTGTCAGGTGGAGGTGAACGAGGGGGCGGGATCTGTCCAGCTGCCCTTCAAAACAACAGAAAACCTGCCTGAAGATGCCAAGGTGCAGTGGAAGATCAGTGGTGAAAGAATGGTCCATGTGTATCAGAACGGCTCTGATCTGCCTGAAGAACAGCACCAGTGTTACAGAGGCCAAACAGCAATTAAGCAAAAGCTGCTGAAAACTGGAGACCTCAGTCTGACCCTGAAACAGCCCACAGAGAGAGACAGTGGAGAGTACAGATGTGTAGTCAAAACAGAGAAGATCAAGAGATACAAAACAGTATTGCTCACAGTCAAAGGTTTGTTTGTTTGTTTGTTTTTATTTATTTATTTGTTTCTTAGTTCCTGTCTGACTGTCTTGTGTCTCCTCTGCAGGGAGAGTTCAGGTCCAGGATCAAACAGGGGACATCAGGAACAGAAGCAGCTCCATTGATCCGACTCCTCTGATGGCTGATCAATCAGTTTGATCTGTGTGTTCTTTGATTATTGATCAGTGATGTCAGAGTGGAGTCAGTGTGATGTTGTTGTTGTGTGTTTGAGACTTTTAGTGTCCATGAAGGTCTCTGCTGCCGTAGATCCTCTGAACTGTGACAGAGGTCTCACTCTGGAGGAAACTCTCAGCATCTTCATTTTATTTACAGCACTTGAGATTATTTATTTATTATTGATTATGTTTTGCATTTTTATGCCGATAGAGAGATTTTTTTTTAAACTAACTTGGAAAAATCACTCCACCTGTATATAGCAACTGAACTCCACACCAGTGAGTATTCCCGTTTTTCACTTTTTCACTAATAAATACCTGACACACACATCTGGTGCCCGTGTTGTATCTGTTTTGGGTCTATACGGCTTACACCGTGACAAAGACTTCAACACTCCATCTAAATGTTGAAGTACTTTTTACTCAGTGACATTTACAGAAAGAACTGTTTGAAGAAACTTAATGTGCGGAGAGAAAATCTCCTGAACTACAATCTTTACTACTATCTCTGTGGACACGGGCAACTGGAGACCTGATGGTCCGACAGGCGTTCCTGTTATACTTCTTTATAATCAGACTCAACAGTAGAGAAATCTGACTGTGCTTCAGCACAACAAGAATGAAAAGCATTTCAAAAATGTACCTGCTGATCCACTTTAAATGTCGTCTGAGTAGAGAATCACTTTTGCTTTGCTGTGAACTGTACAGCACAAAAGCACTGACGACGCTTTCACTGGTATTTAGAGAATTCAGACAGCTCTGACCCTTCAATCTCACTTCACTCAGTGTAAAACATTTATAATTAATCATTTATTTTCCCATTATACTGCCTGTATCCACCCACTGAAAATGGACGTGGATGGGCTGCAATCTGACTGGATGACGTGTGTGCCAGAATAGGGAAGCAGCAGCGTTCACCAGGAGAAATCTAAAAAACCTGCAGATAGTGGCTTCAGTGACACTGCTCCTATCACTCAGTTTCACTTCAGCTCTTTGTATGTTGGCTGGTAGATGGTACAACAACAGCACAGACAGGAGTGGCCCACAGACTGACCATGTTTACTGTTTCTCTTCATTTATTGGTTGGATCTGCACAGGGACTACAGATGAGGCCGAATCTGATATTTTTACATTTTTGTAATTTTATAATGATAAACTGTGAAATAAAAACTTGATAAGGTTTCATTTGATCGGTGTTGTTCTTCTTCTGTGGTGTTTCTGATGTGTTTGAGGCTGAATGTGGGCTTCAGGAAAGTTTGATTTAAGACTTTTTTAAACTTCATAACGTCACAGAGAATTAAAATTAGGACCAATTTAAAACACTCTGTGGGGGGAAACTCCCACTAGGTTTATATCTGGGACTCTCCGCCATTTGACCTTAGAACTGAAGAAGCTTCTCGGATGAAGGTGAAACGTCTTCAAGTAACTTAAAGAAGTCCAGACGCTTTTCTTTGCAAACTCCTTTGACTACGATGACCTGGATGACTGAGAACCTTCACAGACACCAATTTAAAAAGTTTGACAGAAACTTTGGCATGTATGTCTACACTTTGTTTCTGTCCTTTGGTTCATTAAATGCCTCAGAGGCTGCTGAAACAAACTGTCTCACACATTAAAATGTGAATTTGTTTGCACACAGACAAAAACATCTTTCTCCTCTACACCGATTTAACAAGATAAATCTGATCAGATTAAAACAGTTTGTGCTGACAATAAAAATAAATAAATCCCACTACATTCACTGTAACCTCATCAGTTAAAACTAACAGCTTATGTTTAATAATTGAGAGTTATATTTGCTTTTACTGAAGTCATTTTCTTTGCATAACAAGAATATTATCAGTGGTGCCTGGTGATGACCACACTGAGCTTTTTCCGCTATACTTACATACATCATGTCCTGTTTTCCTCTGTGATCCTCGTGGCCTCAGAATAATCCTGCTGTGCAGCTCTCTGCTGTTGTCCTGTGAAAGCAGCAGATCCATAATGCAGACTTCTGTTTGTGTCATTAGACGCTCTGAGTACTGGTTCATCACAGTCCACACGGAGCTGTTTAGTGTCCACTTCAGGAGTGATGGCTGCCACACTGCCCTGCTTACCTGACCTCTGCTGGATTGTTGGTTCAGTCCACATAACACCAGGTTATCATGTCAGATCTTTATTTCACATGAACCTACAGAGACTTTAAATCAGCAGGAATCCAGATGAAGGCCTGAAACAGCAACATGACCTCATTGATGGGCAGGATAACTTGGTGTTGAGGAGATTGCCTCAGGGCTCCTCTGCTCAGACGACAGCATGCTGTCTCCAAACCAGGACAAAACATAGAAACCTGTCTGTGGCTGTGTATCCAGCACTGGGCCACGGTATGTATGTAGTATGTGGGCAGGGTGAACCGTAGTACTCCTTTTCCCACTCCACAGCTTATCAGGTATGTTGGAGTTGTCCACCTCACTATCAGGCTCAGAGCTGCTGAATCCCAACTCCACTCCTGTCATAAAGGCCACCTGGTGAATAATTCCTCATATCCTGTATCTGATTGGTCTGTGGGAATGTGGCGATTTTAAACTTTAAAGATCAGCAAATATCTGACCTCACAGTTTTCTCCCTCTCTTTTCACACATGCAGTGTTTCAGATATTCATAAACACATTCTTCTGAACATTAGCTTCTGCTAAATAGGCTAAAAGTAAAGTATGATGAAACTAAGTCTCTTTCTTTTCACCAACAAACTTATCTGATAAGAGGAGGAGTTCATTCTTTCATGGTTTCCATCCTGTTCATCCACTTTTCTGTTAGCCACGCCCCCACAGGTGAACCAGCAAATCACTGCCTCCGTTCTCACAAACGTCTGATCTGTAGCCGGTCGGACTTCATTCCACAGATGTGCTTTAACAAAGTGTGAAGCTGAACTCTGAGCTGTGACAGTGTGAGCAGTGTGAGAGTGTCAGTAGATGATCAGCAGAGGAAAGTGAAGCTGCTGTGAGCTGATGTCCTGAAGAGCTTTTAAAGAGTCTCTGAGTTTGACAGGAACATGAAGATGTTTGTGGTGTTTGTGATCCTCCTGCACGGTAAGTACACCTTCCTCTCTCTGCTCTCATCATCAGCTTTTCTTTCATCTCTCTCTCTTTAATGTGTTGAAGTGCAGCAGGAGGAGATTTCCACCAAACACTGGATTCTGATTCAGATCAAACAATACGACTGCTGGAAGTTTCAATAACTACTACGTACTTCAGCAAAATTTTTCATAGTTTACCTCTTCTTCTTTGCTTCTGTTTAGCTCTTTGTTCATTAAGCTTAGTTCTTTCACACGTTTGGTTACAGTGTTGTACTGTGCAGTTTCAACAGGAGCTATTACTTCAATTTCTTTTTAACTCTTCACACATTAGCTTTAATTAGCTTTGTGAGTCATTTCTAGTCTTCCTACGTCAGTGTAGAAACATTTATACATATGCAAAATAAACTGTGCCCATTAGAAACAATTAGACACTGATAAGATTCAACTGGTTCAGACTTAAAACTAAACCTTTATTATAGTCTTTGTGCACACGGGCAGCTGGAGACCTGATGGTTCAACAGTTGATCCTGTTACAGTTCCTTAAAATGTGAAATGTAAATTGTCAGTGGACATCTGTGTGTTCACCATGTAATGAAGAGATTTATGTCAGGTCTGAGTGGACCTGAGAGGCAGGATTAGAGGGTTAATGAGGTTCTGTCAGGTTTAACTCTGAGTTCACAATGAAATGAAGTGATCCACTTCTTACCAGTGTCAGGACTATAGATCAAAGTTCTCTGGAAAACAGTGAATCTCCATCAACCTGCAAACAGCGAGAGCCTCTATGGTTTTTATATAGAGTCCACACTGACAAATTAAAGATGATTTATTTTTTATATGGAATATAGATTCTAAATAACAGCGTAATTCCTCCTCGTATTGATTTATTTTGCATAAAATCAGCTTCCTTATTATTTTTCATCGCTTTTGTTACTTGTTTGCTGTTGGAGGATTTAATTCTGCTGGGTCAGAGAGTGCAGTATCAGCCTCAGTCACAGTCGGGCATCCCTCTGTGAGCTGAGATACTGACATCTGTTAACTCTGACACTGCGTCTGAATACAGGATCACATAAACAGACATTCATGATGTTATGAATATGACTATTGTACCGTTATTTGTAGACCAATGTTTTTGAGATATTCGCGCATAAATGCATTTTTCTGAATAATGACTTCAACCAGTCAAACAGTTATTAATGTCCCTACAGCATGTTCTAATCGCTCTAATAGGATATTATGGTCAACAGTATCGAATGCTGCACTAAGGTCAAGAAGGACAAGCACAGAGATGAGTCCACTGTCAGAGGCCATAAGAAGATCATTTGTAACCTTCACTAAAGCTGTTTCTGTGCTGTGATGAACTCTGAAACCTGACTGAAACTCTTCAAATAAACCATTCCTCTGCAGATGATCTGTTAGCTGTTTGACAACTACTCTTTCAAGGATTTTTGATATGAAAGGAAGGTTGGAGATTGGCCTATAATTAGCTAAGACTGCTGGGTCTAGAGATGGCTTTTTGAGTAAAGGTTTAACTAGCCACCTTGAAGGCCTGTGGTACATAGCCGATTATTAGAGATAGGTTGATCATATTTAAGATCGAAGAATTAATCAATGGCAGGACTTCTTTGAGCAGTTTTGTAGGAATGGGGTCTAAAAGACACGTTGATGGTTATTCGCACATACATGCATTTTTCTGAATAATGACTTCAACCAGTCAAACAGTTATTAATGTCCCTTATTGTTCCAAACAAAGTTACAGCAAACATTACCTGCAAACATCAATAATCTAAACTCATTGCTGCCATTAAGTATTCACACATGTAATAGAAGAAAACAACAGCAATAATTATTATTATAATAATAATAATATGTTTAATATGAAATATTTGAAGAATTTAACAAACGCTGAATCCAGTTTTAAAGTATGAACATAGATAAAAAGGTTTCAGTCCCACACCGGTGGGGGGTAAATTAAATAAGTTATTTATTTAAGCTGTTAAACCCCCAAAACAAAGAGAAAAAAATCTGTGAATCCAACTTTTGGTTTTTCCGTCTCTTATCAGCACTCGAGGTGACGTCACGGTTAGTGTGTGTAGCCAGCTCTAAACAAAGACAATGCTGAACATGTCATTCATAGTTTCACTTTCAGCTGCACCACCCTCTCAGCTGGATTTTGCCTCAGGTCAAAATAATCAAAAACGAAAACACAAACATAGTTAATATGGACGATATATAAAACACAATCTATAAAATGCCACGCACTGGTTTCTGGACTTTGATTTCTGTGAAGCTTCAGTGTTAACATTTTGACCACTGCTGTGTTGTCTTTTTGGTATTTTTTGTGTTTTTTTTGGTTTCTTTTGTTCTTTGAGGCAGAACCCACATTATTGCACCACACATGTTGCCTCCACAGCTTTAAGTTATTACACTTAAACTTTGTTAAAAATATGTTTTAAACTGGAACACTTATAAAACTAGAGTTCACCAAATAGAGTCAACAGTAGAAAAATCTGACTGTGCTTCAGCACAACAAGAATGAAAAGCATTTCAAAAATGTACCTGCTGATCCACTTTAAATGTCGTCTGAGCAGAGAATCACTTTTGCTTTGCTGTGAACTGTACAGCACAAAAGCACTGACGACGCTTTTGTTGGTATTTAGAGAATTCAGACAGCTCTGACCCTTCAGTCTCACTTCACTCAATGAAAAACATTTATAACGGATCATTTATTTTCCCATGATACTGTCTGTATCCATCCACTGAAAATGGACGTGGATGGTTCATTGGTTGCAAGCAAACTGGTTGCCATGTGTACCAAAATAGGGAAGCAGCAGCGTTCACCAGGAGAAAGATAAAAAACAGCTGCAGTGACACTTTACACTGTTCCTATCACTCAGTTTCACTTCAGCTCTGAAGATAGTGTTAGTTAGTTAATAATCCATCATTTCAACACTATGTCAAACCCATGACATTCATTTGATATGTGTTACTGTTTCTGTCCTTCCAGTTTCCCAGCATGCTCTGGCTGTGGTGGTGGAGGTGAATGAGGGGGAAAGGTCTGTCCTGCTGCCCTGTCTGTTCTCAGGTCCTGTACCTGAGGACAATCCCACAGTGATGTGGAATCGCAGTGATCTCGATCCCAAATCTGTACACTTACGAAGAGCAGGAGGAGATGATCTTAGAGGACAAAACCAGCATTACAAAGAACGCACATCAATGAATCGTTACGCTTTCATCACAAAGGACTTCAGCCTCACTCTGAGGAAACCCACAAAGACTGACAGCAGCAACTACACCTGCTCCATCAGCAATGGAAGACAAGAACGGCCACTCAGAGACATCCAGCTAAAGGTCAAAGGTCAGCAAAAAACTCCAGCAACTGCTGTAATTACTGGTCATAATTCAGTACTGTATACAAAGGTCAGAGGTCAAACGAAAAAACAATTTCCATCATTTTCATTCAGCTTCTGGTAAGAGGAGAGTTCATGTCAGGGAGGTCAAGCACACACACGTCTGTACAAATATTTATAACTGCCAGCTGCTTTTTACACATCACTCAACATGAAACAAAAAGACCCAGAGAATATTTTTATTAATGGTTTCTGGACAGAGTCAGAGTGTCAGGTTAGGGCTGTGTGCAGGCAGGAGTGGTGGTAAGGAGGACCCAAAGTGCAGACGCTCGGAGGCAAAAGTGTATTTCAAAACTCAGCTTTTATTGCTGGCAAACGTAACAAAAATCCAAATAAACTTACATGAGCAGGCAGACAGAACACACAGCATAAATGAGGGTAGACCACAACACAGATAAAGAGAAACACAGGGCTTAAATACACAGGGGGAGCAATCAGGGAATGGGTAACAGGAGGGAAACACAGCTGGGGCAAATCAGGCCTAACGAGACAAAGGAAGCAAAACCAGACGCATATACATGAGACACGGACTTTCAAAGTAAAACAGGAAACATAAAACAGACTGAACTAAAGACACAGACTCACATGCAGGCACTGCAACAGAGGGAACAGAGACGTGGGACCAGGGCAGACTGACTGGACACGGGGATATAGCAACTAAGGATACACAGAGACGCGAACTTGACAAGGGGATACAGCTGACAGGGGAGACAGAGGAACTAGAGAAGACAGAGACATAACCCATAAGACAGAACTCAAAGAAACCAAAGACTAGAAATGATAAATAATATAATAAACTCAAAAACCCTGGGTCAACGACCCAGGCATCCTAACACAGAGGTCATGAAGTGTAGATATCGAGCTGTGCTCCAGTTACCATCAGTATTACTAGTGCTACAGTTGATATTGCTGTTTCTTGTCCTCTCAGACCAGCAGGTGGAGGTGAAGGTGAGGGAAGGGTCACATTCTGTCATCTTGCCCTGCAAAACAACACCTGACCTGCCTGAGGACACCACAGTGGAGTGGACTCGCTCTGACCTCGGACTCATGACGGTCCATGTGTATGCAAATGGAAATGATAACCTTATGACTCAGGATGAAGTTTACAGAGACCGAACAAAGATGAACAAAGACCTGCTGAGAACTGGAGACCTCAGTCTGACCCTGAAACACCCCAAAGTGAAAGACAGTGGAGGATACATCTGCACCATCTACAGGGACAAGGACATCCTGACACAGAAAGTAGTGCTGCAGGTCAAAGGTCGGAAATCTAGATAAAGGTCAGAGGTCAATATTGTGGACAGAGGTCAGAGATCAGAAGTCACATTTTTTTAATGTTTCTCCACAGAACCATTTCCATCCTGGGCCACAGCTCTCCTGGTTCTCCTGGTTGTTCTTGGGGTTTCTGGAGGTCTTTTATTTTATTTCCGGCACTATTTCATGTCAGGTGAGTGTCTCCTACTACACTACCCATAATGCCGTTGGTTAGCAGGTGTCCTCTGGTGGCTCCTTGACTGTGGCTCACACAAACTTGTTCCAGAAGCTGAAAGAGTTGAGAGTTACAAACAGCTGATACAGAGAGCTGAAGAGAAACTTCCAGGTTTGTTCCAGAAGTCAGAAAACCTCCTTCAGACTCAGTCATTGATCAGTGAAACAGCTCCACAACATGACTTTACTAAACAGTGTGTGTGCTTCACTGCATTGATCTGACACAGAGGCTGCATGTGGACAAGCTGTTCTTCTTCTGTGGTGGTAAACAGCAGCTGACATGGAAACATGTGCTGACAGTAAATGCTCCTCCTTGAGTTGTGCTCAGTCATGTGGTGGAGAGCTTCAGATGTTCAGAGCAGACGCATGAGATCTTCATGGTTTCTGTGCTGATGTGTGTGAGACATGGCCGACCACAGGCCTTCAAGCTGGCTGTAGTTTACCTTTACCTTTACTCAAAAAGCATCTCTAGACCCAGCAGTCTTAGCTAATTATAGGCCAATCTCCAACCTTCCTTTCATATCAAAAATCCTTGAAAGAGTAGTTGTCAAACAGCTAACAGATCATCTGCAGAGGAATGGTTTATTTGAAGAGTTTCAGTCAGGTTTCAGAGTTCATCACAGCACAGAAACAGCTTTAGTGAAGGTTACAAATGATCTTCTTATGGCCTCTGACAGTGGACTCATCTCTGTGCTTGTCCTTCTTGACCTTAGTGCAGCATTCGATACTGTTGACCATAATATTCTATTAGAGCGATTAGAACATGCTGTAGGTATTACAGGTATTGCACTGCAGTGGTTTGTATCATATCTATCTAATAGACTCCAATTTGTGCATGTAAATGGAGAGTCCTCTTCACACACTGAGGTTAATTATGGAGTTCCACAGGGTTCAGTGCTAGGACCAATTCTGTTTACATTATACATGCTTCCCCTAGGCAGCATCATTAGAAGACATAGCATACATTTTCACTGCTATGCATATGACACCCAGCTCTATCTGTCCATGAACCCAGATAACACACACCAATTAGTTAAACTGCAGGAATGTCTTAAAGACATAAAGACTTGGATGGCTGCTAACTTTCTGCTTCTTAATTCAGATAAAACTGAGGTTATTGTACTCGGCGCTGAAAATCTTAGAAATATGGTATCTAACCAGATTCTTACTCTGGATGGCATTACCTTGGCCTCCAGTAACACTGTGAGGAACCTTGGAGTCATTTTTGACCAGGACATGTCCTTCAACGCACATATTAAACAAATATGTAAGACTGCGTTCTTCCATTTGCGCAACATCTCTAAAATTAGAAATATCCTGTCTCAGAGTGACGCTGAAAAACTAGTTCATGCATTTATTACTTCCAGGCTGGACTACTGTAATTCATTATTATCAGGATGTCCAAAAAACTCACTGAAAAGCCTTCAGCTAATCCAAAATGCTGCAGCAAGAGTACTGACAGGGACTAGAAAGAGAGAGCATATTTCTCCTGTTTTGGCTTCCCTTCATTGGCTTCCTGTTAAATCCAGAATTGAATTCAAAATCCTGCTCCTCACATACAAGGTCTTAAATAATCAGGCCCCATCTTATCTTAATGACCTTGTAGTACCATATCACCCTGTTAGAGCACTTCGCTCTCGCTCTGCAGGCCTACTTGTTGTTCCTAGAGTATTTAAAAGTAGAATGGGAGGCAGAGCCTTCAGTTTTCAGGCCCCTCTTCTGTGGAACCAGCTTCCAGTTTGGATTCGGGAGACAGACACCATCTCCACTTTTAATATTAGGCTTAAAACTTTCCTTTTTGCTAAAGCATATAGCTAGGGCTGGACCAGGTGACCCTGAATCCTCCCTTAGTTATGCTGCAATAGACGTAGGCTGCCGGGAATTCCCATGATGCATTGAGTTTTACCTTTCCTTTATGTTTATGTAAGTTCCAGCTGGAAGGTGATCATTGGTTGGAGATTGAATGGGGACGACTACAAGACTGGTTTTCCCTACCTATGCCGCATTTCCAATCAGGCTGTGCTTACTTGTGGGATGAAGTTTCTGCATCTAGAAGAGCTAAATTAGTTTTTTGTAGAAATTATTAATATTGTAATTAATTATACATTTATTGGACGGTCTAGCCTTCTGATTAGCGTCACCGCTGTCTCGGTGGAGTTTAATAAACTCGGCCATCTGCTCCTTGCTATCTAAAATATAACAGGACACTGGCGTAAATTCTCGACCGTCTCTCACTTCTGTTTAATCAGTTTTCTGTTTTACGTTTAGTCAGCTGTGTAAAAACCAAGGAGGAACCCACCCGGAGGATTAATAAAGTTTTATTTTATCTAATCTAATAACTTTAATCTCAGCCAAACCGATTGACTCACGAACAAATAAAACACAGAAAAAAAGACATTTTTAGGTTGTCTAAGTGACTTATATATTACGTTTAACCTGAGTAGCGAAAGTCCGCGGTGATCTGAAAATTATGTGCCGGGAGTTGTGCCGTTCTCTGCAGCTTTAGTAACCCTCGAGCTCGCGGCTAGCTGTCGAGCTCGTGGGTAACAGACGTCTCCAAAAATGTCGAAGCACTTTTGCAAATATGCGATATCTCGATAAACCGAGCAGATATTTGATGTTTACACAGCTACTTTCTCGCCTGAAAATATGTTAAAAGTTTATTTTGTGACCCAGAAAGATTAATAAGAGTAATTTTAAAACTTAGTAGTGGCCGCCATTACCGGAAACTGGAGTTTGGCTGGGCCGCGCTACGAATTCTGGGATATGGTGGGCCACGAAGGACAGACCCAACCCATCCTTCAAATTCGGGGAAACGGAGGACGCATTTGTCGGCTGCATTCGGAGGAGTCTACGAATTTGGACAGCCTTCGGCGCATCGCTGCGACGTAATCGGTCTACAAATGCATCCTCAGGAGGATGCAGCCCATGAATTTAGATACAGCCTGAGACACAATCTGACTGAGACTAGAAGACAAGGAGGGGACAGGGAGTTCATGTGACCATCACAGCTGCTGCTGATATCATCATGTTGTCCTTTGTTGTCCTTTCAGTTTACACGGTGGAGGTGGATTCAGGGGTGGAGTCTGTCCAGCTGCCCTGCAAAGCTATTGTCAGATTCCTCAAAGACACTAAAGTGGAGTGGAAGGTCAGAGATGACAGGAAGGTCCATGTGTACAAGAACGGACGTGACCAGCGTGGAGAACAGCACCGGTTTTATAGAGGACGAACAGAGATGAACAGAAACCCGCTGAAATTTAGAGACCTCAGTCTGACCCTGAAACATCCCACAGATGACGACAGCTCCACTTACACCTGCACCGTCTACAGCAGGGAAGGAAACATGCTGAAGAAGAAACGAGTGGAGCTCCATGTCAGAGGTCTGAACATAGTTTCATACAATAAACATATTTTATATTTGACACTATTTTCTCTTCATCCTTCAGCCTCTTCTCCAGTTTAGGTTCTCAGTGGTTTAGAAAGGCAGAGCTTATTGAGCAGCAGCAAACTGGATGAAATAAATCATCATAAAACTGAAGGATTGTTTATCAGTTCACTGATGGAATCACTGATGAATTGTATTGATTATTTTGTATTTCTTTAAGTAGAGCTCCAGAGTTCCTGAAAGAAGAAATCTTGTCATAGACAAGCCTCATTTGGTTTGGATGAACTTTATCTCTGCTGCCAATTCGACAGAAATAAAAAAATAAACTGTTTATGTTCAGTGGGCCAATGGGACATGTTTCAGACTGGAACCAGTCAAACATTTCGTTGAAAATATGTCATTTGAACCAGTCAAAACATGCTCGGAGTTGCTTCAGTCTGTATAACTCATGCTGTGTTTGTTCTCCTCTCAGTCCCCCAGGTGGAGGTGGATTCAGGGGAGGCATCTGTCCTGCTGCCCTGCAAAACTACCATAAACCTGCCTAAAGTTGCTAAAGTAGAGTGGAAGACCAGATTCAACAGGAAGGTCCACGTGTATGAGAACAGATCTGACCAGCTTCAAGATCAGGACCACCGTTACAGAGACCGAACACAGATAAATGAAGACCTGCTGAGAACTGGAGACTTCTGTCTGACCCTGAAATACCCCACAGACTGGGACACAGACACGTACACCTGCACCGCCTACAGCAGGGAGGGAAACATCCTGATGATGAAACAAGTTGAGCTGAAAGTCAAAGGTCAGTGCTGTTTTGTGTGTGTGAGCTGCAGATGCCATTGAAACTTGAGAAAGTGTAATAACTCCAACTGTACATATCTTGTTCATTTAACACATTTATTGCTCGCCATTGGTTGTTTTCATAGTTTAACAGTTCCTCTTAGTATTCAAAATCATTGAACATTGATCACAACAACCTTTAGGTCCTACTGACCAACAACACCTGATGGTAATTAAATGGACCTACCTTTAAAACTGTGCCATAAAGACATATCATAGTGTAAAAACAGAGGCACACAAACATAAATGGCTCCTAAAGCCCGGCCCCTTATGCACCAGACTTGACAATTCTAATTATAAAGAAAATAAGAAGCTACTAATAAAGTCTATTTTAGACACACAAAACCAAACCAAAGCCCTCTGCAGAAGAATCTTTCAAAAAAAAAAAAAAGATATCTCCAGGTTTTAGATTTTGATCTGCTTCTGTCCTTCAGTTTTCTCTACAACTCTGAAAACCTGCTGCTACAGCTCATGTTGTATTTGTTGTCCTCTCAGTCTGCCATATGGAGTTAGAGGAGGAGGTGGAGTCTGTCAAACTGCTCTTCAAAACCTCAGAAAACCTGCCTGAAGAAGCTGAAGTGGTGTGGAGGGACAGCAATGACAGGAAGGTCCACGTGTATAAGAACGGCTCTGACCAGCCTGGAGAACAGCACCAGCTTTACAGAGACCGAACAGAGATGAATAAAGACCCGCTGAGAACTGGAGACCTCAGTCTGACCCTGAAACAGCCCACAGATGGAGACAAAGGAGGATACAGCTGTAGAGTCTACGGGGAGATCCAGAGATACAAAAGAGTGCTGCTCAGAGTCAAAGGTTTGTGTGGTTTCCATGTGGTGGGGTGCGAGGCAAATACTGATGTATATAGTGAAATCCACGTCATCATTAACTGTGAAGAACAGCTTGCTCTAAACTGGAACAAATTACAGAGAAATGGACCAACAGTGAAGTCCAAGCTTTGTTAGAGATCCAGGCCTGCGCACAGACACAGTGTAAACACAGTGAAACTACAGAGTACTGTGAGGAGGTACAAAAAGCTCCTCCTTCTGTTCTACTCAGAAACCCACTGCTGCTGTCTGTACAGCTCATCTTTTGTTTGTTGTCCTCTCAGTCTGTCAGGTGGGTGAGGGGGCGGAGTCTGTCCAGCTGCCATTTAAAACAACAGAAAACTTACCTGAAGATACCAAGGTGCAGTGGAAGGTCAGTGGTGATAGGAAGGTCCATGTGTATGAGAAGGGCTCTGACCAGCCTCACAAACAGCACCAGGATTACAGAGACCGGACAAGAGTGAATGAAGACCTGCTGAAGACTGGAGACCTGAGTCTGACCCTGAAACAGCTGACAGAGAGAGACAGTGGAGAATACAGATGTGAAGGTTTGCTTTTGTCTCTGTGTGTGTACATGTTTGTGAGGACACAAACCTGGCATGCTACAATACTTTTGGGGTCTAACGGTGACTTGTGGAGACAAAATGCCCATTTCGATGAGCTCGATGGCAGAGTCTCAAATTGTGGTTTAAGTGTCAGTGTAGCGGGAATCTTCAGTCCTTCGTTACCGCTTCTGCAGGACATAAAGTTTCTGACTCGTGCTTTTCTAACATAGTTTGTATGCCGCTGAAATTGAAAACTGCAAAACAAATATCTCCAGTTGGAGCCCAGTTTGTATTTTCCTGATATCATACCAAAAACAACTATAAACAGCAACGGTTAGAAAACTGTTGCTCCTGATTACTTGCCTAACCTTTCATCAACACGTGGCAGCTCAATACGACCACTTTTATGACACTTTAAAACCACACAATAGATGAACAAATCAGAATAAATTTACGGAGCATAATATATCAGATTACAACATAAGATAACCAAGATTAAAATTAGAAACAGTGGTTAGGTTTAGGGTTAGGACTTCATTTTTGATGTTTAGGGTAAGAAGCTTGGGAAAGCATTATGTCAATGACATGTCCCCACAAGGATGTAAATACATACAAACGTGTGTGTGTGTTTGTGTGTGTCTGACTGTGTTGTGTCTCCTCTGCAGGGAGAGTTCAGGTCCAGGATCAAACAGGGGACATCAGGAACAGAAGCAGCTCCATTGATCCGACTCCTCTGATGGCTGATCAATCAGTTTGATCTGTGTGTTCTTTGATTATTGATCAGTGATGTCAGAGTGGAGTCAGTGTGATGTTGTTGTTGTGTGTTTGAGACTTTTAGTGTCCATGAAGGTCTCTGCTGCCGTAGATCCTCTGAACTGTGACAGAGGTCTCACTCTGGAGGAAACTCTCAGCACTTTCCAGCAGCTCCTCCATCATGGAGGACGTTCCCTCACTGTAACAGGTGGAGGAGAGAGGAGAGGAAGCACAGGTGGATCCTCTGAGGAAGACATTATTCTGTTAAATGAGAGGAAACACAAAGATATGATTGCTTCGTCTCAGTCCAATCAGATCTGTTTTCCTGTGTACCTCAGTGTGTTTGTTTATGTTTATCTTTTGTATATTGTACAGAGTCGTGTGATCTGCCCCGGCATGACAAATGTAAATAATTTTATAATAATGAGGCAGGTGTAGTTATCTTATATTTATATTAATCTGTTCAGTGAACAGAATAAAAATGCCCTCTTTGATCTACTGTGGTTCTTCTTCTGTGGTGTTTCTGATGGAGCAGCTCCTCCTGATGTTTGACGATGAGACCAAGGTTCCTACAGCTTCAGGTCAGAGAGACTGAAGCTCTCCAAGAGCTTTCTAATTGGAGATAAAGTATTTGAATTTCAGGAACAGGGCCATTCCTCCAATCAAGCATCTTCCAGTTCCTTTCTATATATAATCCCCCAGTTCTACAAGCTGTTCATTCTCATTTTCATGCCCGTCCTTTTTTCACTTCTTTAACTTTCTCCCTTACAATTAGTAATTGGGAATCTTCAGGGGCGAGGCCTTCCCCAATCCACAGCTCACTTCATGTTTAAGCCATTCGCCTTAATGTATTAAAATAATATCAAACCTAAAATGAGGACGTGGGCCTACTGAGTGAAAGTTTTTATCTGGCCAGCTTCAGTAAGAAATACAGATTATTTAAACAAACGTTATTAACCCGATCAAAAAACAGGGAATGTACTTAATGACTTCATTCAAACTTTCATGTAGACTGAACTCAGTTTTTAATGTTTTTTAAACTCTCAGAGTATCAGAGCCCACCACAGCTAAAACAATCAGTCTCACACATCTAAACTCAAATTTACTGGATTAACAATTATAATCCACGAGCTAAACAGTTTGTAAATATAACGTATAAAGAAATAAATAAAGTCAAATTTCTCATCTATTGACATGCTTTTCTTATAATTCGGCAGGTTGTTCCAAAAGTTAGACTAATTACATATTTTTCATCAATATTTAAAATCCTGACCTGTACCTGTTGGTTAGATCTGCTGTAAGTAATATAAGTTTTTCACGTTTAGTTTAAATGTGATACAGTCATTTAAAAAGTAAGGAAAGTTCAGGCACATAGAGCTAAAATAAAAATCATCATCGCTCTTTACATCCAACCTCAGTAGATGGGGTTATCACCGTGGAGACAGACGGGCCATCTTTCTTGTCAAGTTTAACCCTCTCAAGGCAGGCGTTGCTGATTTGCAACAGTTAAAAACTAACAACCTGATTACCCCACATACATATTTTATGAGTTTTTTTTACTCAGAAGTACCACTGCAGGACTTGGTTGTGCATTATCAACAAAAAGTTTAATTTGAGCCTGAGAGGGTTAAAGTGATATCTGATTTTTATAAGGTCATTGTGAGTAGGAGAGCTTAGAGCACAGTATCTTGTATGTTTTCCTGTGACTGACAGTACAGTCATGCAGTATATATACCAGCAGTACTAAGATTAGAAACAATTACCACATGTCTCCAGCAGGGGTAGCGTGGAGCTGTTAAACTACCACATAGTTTCCTCTCTTCAGTCATTACATATGAGCTGATGAACATTTGTGCCTGAGCAGCTTTCACAGCAAACATGCATGTTTATGGTAACTAACATGTATCTGTGCTCACATGTTAGAATGAAAGTAAACACTCCCACAGATTTCTGTACTGCACATGCTGAAGGACATATCCTGGTCAAGAATGAGCCCAAGAATCCTCACAGTGTTACTGGAGCCAGGTTGGATACCACATTTATTATATTTGCAGGGAAAAGTACAAGAATTTACTCAATTTATCTGAATTTCGGAGAAGAAGATTAGAGGTCATCCAGCTCTTTAAGTCTTTAATACAGTAATTTAACTAGTTTGTGTGTATTATCTGACTTCTTTTTTTCATTTCATTTTAACAGGGCAAAACCTATACAGGACATGACACACAACAAGAACAAGCTGAAACAGACGGGGCAAAAGACAGATAGTGAGTGGGGTGCTGGGATGTAAGTCAGGTCAAATGAGATGAGATCCTAGATGTATGTCATTTATTATTTAATGATTTAATTTTAAACAAAAATAAAATGTCTAAATCAATATTTATGAATTTCAGAAAATCAGAATTAAACTTTCAATAAAAACCTCATTTCAAAAACCATTTTTGCATTCTACATTCAAAATTGTTTTTAAAAAACAACAGAAAGAAATCCATAGATACAAAAATTAAGATTTATCACTGACATTTAGAATGTTGATTCCACTCCTCATTTAAAACCCATTTCACCTCCTGTTAGCTCACAGATTAGCTATGATATTAGATAATGAATTAGCTTTGGGATTAACTATTTGATTTGCTATCTATTTTTAAAATCCCCGTCACGGATGAATGCTGTTTGTGGACAGGAGAGAAAGGCCCAAATGTACTCCAGGATGCAAAATATAAACTCAAAATCCTCAGCTTTATTCCTGACACAATCAAAGAGAAAACTAAACCGTGGAACACTAGAAACAATATGACAGTGTGACACGACAAAGAAAACACAGGGTTTAAATGCACACAAGAGTAATCAGGGAATGGGAGATAGGAGGGAAACAAAGCTAATGAGACAAGGGAAGCAAAACCAGACACACTGCACACAGGACAGGGACTATCAAAATAAAACCTGAAACAATTCACAAGGACTAGGCTGAGAAACAGACTGAAGGAATATTACAGATGGTACACAAGGAAAATACAGTAAACTGGAAGCAAGAACAAATATAACATTCAGAAAACCAAAACCATGAATGACCAATAAGCGAACACAAAACACTGGGTCAGACGTAGGACCATGACAATCGCAAAGCAATGCAAATTAACCACATGCTGCTTTTGATGTGAGGAGCTCTGATTGGTTGGACAGACACAGGCTGGCTGCCACTGCTGTTTGTGCTCATAGCTGTGCCCAACTAAGAAGTGTGTGCTTGTACAGAGGCCGTTCAGCCTCGAGTTTTACACTTTGACCAGCACGGATATGTGTGAAGACTGAAGCTGAAGCTTCAAGTCCCAGATTTAAACCTAGTGGGACTCTGGGACTCTCCACCATTTGACCTTTGAACTGAAGAAGCTTCTCGGATGAGAGGTGAAACGTCTTCAAGCAACTTAAAGAAGTCCAAACGCTTTTCAGTACAACATTCACACATGTGTCCCTCACAAATATCACCGACAACCAAAAGTCCCATTTTTATATTGATGTCAGCATTATTCCATCATGAAGCAACAATAGAAACACATCTTCATTTCATCTCTGGGAGCTTTTTGTTCAGTGAAAGGACAAAAAGCTGCCAGTAAATCAGATTCACTCTGCTGCACTGAAACACTGTGGACACAGTCTGGAGACACGCAGACTTTAAACTTTATTTGCATGATTTGAAAAGAAACCACATCATAAATGTGATCATGTGGGACTTTAGAAACAGAGGATCGCCGTGATCAGAGAACCCGGCCTCGTTGATAACCTGTACTGAGCTTTTCACATCTGCATCATTGTAGCGACAGCGGAAGGGAAGTTTGAGTGTCAGGACTGAAGGTTTTGTGCGTGTCAGGGTGAGGCTGCAGCAGCCGCCTCCAACCGGAGCGCTCGGGCGTGAAACTAGGAGGAAAGCCGACGTCTTCCTCTTTTCTCAGAAGTGATCTGTGGCCGGCCGGACTTCATTCCTCAAATTAACAAAGTGTGAAGCTGAACTCTGAGCTGTGACAGTGTGACAGTGTGAGAGTGTCAGTAGATGATCAGCAGAGGAAAGTGAAGCTGCTGTGAGCTGATGTCCTGAAGGGCTTTTAAAGAGTCTCTGAGTTTCACAGGAACATGAAGATGTTTGTGGTGTTTGTGATCCTCCTGCACGGTAAGTACACCTTCCTCTCTCTGCTCTCATCATCAGCTTTTCTTTCATCTCTCTCTCTTTAATGTGTTGAAGTGCAGCAGGAGGAGATTTCCATCAAACACTGGATTCTGATTCAGATCAAACTAACAATCCAAAGCTGCTAAATCTGAACTTGTGTTACAATCACTTGCACTGTGTGTGTGTGTGTGTGTGTGTGTGTGTGTGTGTGTGTGGTTTTTTGTTTTTTGGGGTTTTTTGCACTGTCCTACGAATGAATCAGATTCCTGGAAGGGGACAAACTATTGGTCTGTTTAGCTTAAGTTTGTATTTTCACTACAACTGGTGGAAGTTTCATTAACTATATATTTCAGTTACAATTTCCATTTTGTATCATGTTTCTGTTTAGCTCTTTGTTCATTAATTTTAGTTCTTTCACATGTTTGGTTACAGTGTTGTACTGTGCAGTTCAACAGAGTCTATTCTCTTTGATAGCACTGATTAAGCTGTTTTTACTTTAATGCCTTTTTAACTCTTCACACATTAGCATTAACCAGCTTTCTGAGTCATTTCTAATCTGCCTATGTCTGTGTACAAATGTTTAAACATATGGCAGATAAACTGTAGGCGTGTACGGTCCCTCGTTTATCGAGGAAGTTAAGTTCCAAAAATAACCCGCGATAAGTGAAATCCGCAAAGTAGACAAATTTATTTTTTACAATTATTATAGATGTTTTAAGTCTTTATAGACTTTTATCAAAGAGGCATAAACATTTTAGCACTTTTATCTCTTGTTTAAATGCTTTCAAAGTTCAAACCTTTGTAGAAAACTGAGCAGAATATTATAGAATGAAATCTAAGGCGCCCTTAGGTGCCTTTGGCGGTATAAAACGTTTCGCTGGACGCATTCTGTACTGTACAGGAGACACAGAACGAGATTGATTGACAATGGTCTACAGCCATTCAGGACGCAGACACAATGCGCTTTAAAAAAAAAAAAATTGCACAAAAAAAATCAGCGAAACAGTGAGGCCACAAAAGGTGAACCATGTTATAGCGAGGGACCACTGTATTAGAATCAATAAGGCACTGATAAGAATCATCTGGAGCAGACGTAAAATTAAAACTTTATTACCTGGAGACCTGATGGTTCAAGTGTGGATCCTGTTATACTTCTAAAATTTGAGATGTAAATTCTCTTTGGACATCCGTGTGTTCACCATGTGATGAAGAGATTTATATGAGGTCTGAGTGGACCTGAGAGGCATGTATGTATACGCAGATATAGACATGCACAATCACACATGCGTATCAGCATATCTGTATGTGGTGATGTAATCCTTTAATTCAGAATCCATGATTACAAAACAGAAGGAGAGGATCTGATGGGATTCTTGAAAATGTAGAGAGTGAAAACGAAGGGAGTGAAAGCAGAAAAATGCCTACAGAAGTCTTATGGGTAGCTAGAGGTGGTAAAGTAAATCGATTTTGGTTTGGTTTAGGTAGCCTAACCTGGTGACTACTCTCGATTTTTATCTTTAGTATTTTTCTTGAACCACTGAGCCCTGAGTTGTTCCGAGCCCTTATTGGAGGAGACCAGTCCAGAGCATTAATGCCATGAAAAAAAAAAAAACAGCCCCCTGCCTGGACCCTGGGGAAGGGGCTACTTTTTATGACTTCCAACATGATTAGTATGAATTTAGTGTTGTAAGTAGAGCTTATTGATGTGAGAACCTCTTGGGATTGACCACTCACACAGACTGAGATATCCCAAAATACTACTTGGAGCTAAAAAACAAATATAAATAAATAAATAAAATAATAATAATAATAAGTTTTCCTACCCATCTCACTCTCTTTGTTTGCATCTTCTATTCATTATTTTAGTAGTATGTGTGTATACATATATATATATATATATATATATATATATATATATATATATATATATATATATATATATATATATATATATATATATATGGTAGTTAGTTCCATCCAACCACCAACCACCTCAGTAGCACATGGAAACTCCTGTCAGGCATCATAGTGGCTAAGACCAGGCTGCACAGGTTGGTCAGCCTCGTTTTGCAGTCTTGGCTGACTGCTCGGTCTACCAGTAGTTGTGTTTTGCGCCTCTGGTATTCTTACAAATTCCTTTCTGTGTGACACTCATGAACTGAGTCGTGTGCCGCCTGGATTGACTATAAGAAGGTCTATGGCACAATGCCCCACACATGGATCCTGGAAATCAACACAAAATCAACAGGATCCTAAGAGCCTTCATCAGGAACTCAATGGAGATGTGGCGTACAACACTAGAGGCCAACTTCAACCCATAGCACAAGTCACCATCAAGTGAGGGATCTACCAAGAAGATGCTCTGTCCCCACTGCTATTCTGGAAAGGACTGACCCCCTCAATGCGATCATTGACATGACTGGCTGTAGAGTATGTTTAGTCTTCAGTTTGTTCAGCTATCTGTGTTTGTTTTACGTTTCAGATATAATGTGTGCAGTCAGACATTGTGGCAGACTGCCAAAGATGACTTCTTAGAAAAGGTTGTACAAACATTGTGTGTCCTCATAGTTTTACACCTGTTGGTCAACTTTCTGTCAGCCTCACCTAGAACCTTCAAATCCCTGTAGTTTTGTCAGCTGATCACGCCCTGTCCTGTGATTGGCTGAGCTTTGGGCCTTTTCTATGTATGGATTAGTTTGTAAGAAAGGGTCAGTTTGTTTTACTGATGTTTGTAGTTGTACTGCGAGTGTTGGGAGGCTCAACTACATATTTCAGCTATACTTAATACCTCTGTAACCCTTTACACATAAGCTTTACCAACTGTCTCAGCCATTTCTAACCGACATACGTCTGTGTTGAAAAGTTTAAACATATGCAGCATAAAGTGTTTGTGTGTATTAGAAACAATAAGGCTCTGATAAGCAGTTTTGGACAAGTTATTTAAAAAAAACAATTAGTGAAGTTACTTCTTCAAAAAAGTAACTGAGCTAGTAACTGAGTTACAATATTATACAAATAAGTAATAAATAAGTATTAGGAAAAGTAACTATTGTGTTACTTTAAAATAATGTTTAACCCTATGGTGTATAGGGCATAATTGGCCGTTTTTGACTACTTTTGATTTTACCTCTACATTTCATCTTTTAAAACTTGAAAAACGTAAAAACTCTTACCTTGTTTGGTATCATTCTTATCAGCACAACCTTTATGGCACAGACACGCAGCTCTCATTCTCAGTCATCTGTACTGTGTTTCAGAAGCAATACAACCAGAACAATATTCGTATGCATGCACTCAGTCTCAGGACAACTGTTTCTAAACTAAGTCACCCTTATATGCTGAATTAGCTGATGAGAATAGTTTAGGCAACATGAACTGTAACATTAGACAAAAACATCTTTCTAACTTGCAGATGTTAGCGGACACAGTCACTAACTTTCCACAGCAATTAAATTATACTTAAAGTACTGTGTGTTGTTCAGTAGTTAACCTATACAGACAGTAACGGAAAAAATCATGACACAATATGGCGGAGTACTAGCGAAAGCTAGCATACACAGCAACAGAGTTTAACTGGAACTTCTCAGCAAAAACAGTGCACAATTCACCTCTTTCGTTACAATGAACAATGATAATGGGCTAATACTCAACAGTAACACATGCTGCCGCATTTATACAGTTCTGTGCATGGCAGTTACCTTAAACAGGGGAAAAGGTGAGGAGAGGTGAAAGAATGGCACAGACATGCAGCTCTCGCTCTCACTCGTCTGTACTGAGTGAAGGAGGAGACTCGCCAATCCATCTACTGGGGCCCTGAGGCATAACAAATGGATTGATGCACAACCAGCCCAGGCAAACCTTTCCATACTTATCTCCCTCTACATTCCCACTGCATATTCTGTAGAGCAAACAGTCAAAACAACAAATAAAACAATGATAAAGGCATGACATGAAATATAAGGAACAGGGATGTATAACTTCAAAACTAATCAAATTTATGAACCACCACACAGCCAAGGCAGTTTAAAAAAAACAACAAAAACATTTCAAACTATTTACAGAACAATCAGGTGTTGTGCATCAAATTAGAAGTCACAAAGATTAGTTGTGTCTCTCCATATGAGACAGAGAATCACATCACAGCCTGATACCTGCAGGCCTGACAGCAGGAGATGTATCACTCCTGTTTTCTACCTGAATAGTGTTTACACTGTAATCCGCTTTTGGTGGCTTTTTGGCAGCAACTGTGACATTCAGCAGTCACCTTACTGTTCTGACACACAAAACAAAACCATCCACTAAACTACACACTGACTACACTCCACACATGCTACACGTCACAAATCTCTCACATCTCAAAACTTTCTCTCTGTCTCGTTCTGTCACTCGCTTACATGTTCTTCCTATGGTTGAGTGGGTTCTCGTCAGGTACTCTGGCTTCCCACCGTCAAAAGACATGCAGTTAGTGGAGTTAAGTTAATTGGCAATTGTAAATTGCCGTAGGTGTGGATGGTTGTGTTGGCCCTGTGTCAAGCTGGTGACCTTTCCAGGGTGTGCCCTATAGTAGCTGGAATAGGCTCTGGACAAGGATCAGAGAATGCATGAAGTTAATGTTGGTTATTTTTTAACTCTGGGTCAAACCTACAACAGGAACTTGATTTGTGTTTGTGTTTCTGTCCTTCCAGTTTCCCAGCATGCTCTGGCTGTGGTGGTGGAGGTGAATGAGGGGGAAAGGTCTGTCCTGCTGTCCTGTCTGTACTCAGGTTCTATACCTGAGGACAATCCAACAGTGATGTGGACTCGCAGTGACCTCGATCCCATATCTGTACACCAACGACGAGAAGGAGGAGACGATCTTAGAGGACAAAACCAGCGTTACAGCAGACGCACATCAATGAATCGTTACGCTTTCATCATTAAAGACTTCAGCCTCACTCTGAGGAAACCCACAAAGACTGACAGTGGCAACTATACCTGCTCCATCAGTGCTGGAGGAAAAGAACGGAGATTCAGAGACATCCAGCTGCAGGTCAAAGGTCAGTAACAAACCCAACACCTGCTGTAATTACAGGTCATAAGTCAGTACTGCAGGGAAAGGTTAAAGAGTAAATGAAAGCAAAGTATTTCTCAAACAGTTCTGAAGGTCTTGATGAAACAAGCACACACGTTTGTGGAAGCAAAACATGAGAAACAAAGCAGATAAAATGGGTTCTTAGTTCTGTAACTTCTGAAAGACATGAGCTCTGTTTCATGTAGGTTCTACTGCTTGTGTGCAGATGTGTTTGTGTTTAGCTCAGAGAGGTTCAGCACACTCACGTCTGTACATATATTATACATGCATTAAAAATTTATCGATGGCCCAACACAAAACTTTTAGCGGTATTTTGTGCTTCTACAGTTTATGTTTTGGTTTATTGTCCTCTCAGACCAGCAGGCGGAGGTGAAGGTGAGAGAAGGGTCACAGTCTGTCATCCTGCCCTGCAACACAACACCTGACCTGTCTGAGGACACCACAGTGGAGTGGACTCGCTCTGACCTCGGACTCATCACAGTCCATGAGTATTCTAACCAAAGTGGCCAACTTATGACTCAGGATGAAGTTTACAGAGACCGAACAAAGATGAATGAAGACCCACTGAGAACTGGAGACCTCAGTCTGACCCTGAAACACCCCACAGAGAGAGACACAGGACGATACATCTGCACCATCTACAGGGACAAAGACATCCTGAGACAAAAAGTCATGCTGCAGGTCAAAAGTAGGTGCTGGAGATAAAGGTCAATACTGTAGACACAGCTTAGAGATTAGAAGTCATTTTTTTATGTTTCCCCACAGAAACATTTCCATCCTGGGTCAAAGATCTTCTGGTTCTCCTGTTTGTCTTTGTTATTTTTGGAGGTCTTTTATATTATTTACGTCACTATTACATGTCAGGTAAGTGTCTTTCCTACTACACTACCCATAATACCAGTGGTTAACCCTTTAAGACCTACCATAGAACAAGTCCGCCGTAGTTATCTTTATATTTTTATGCTGTAGTGCCATTTTTGGGAGCATTTCAAGTTGCTATACATCAATGCAACCGTTATAGCCCAAATTTTAATAATATGTATGCATTAAGTCTATAATAACTACATAAATTCTAAAGAAGTGCAATAAACTACAAAAAAATGAAAATCTTTTTTTCTTACATATATTTCTAGTTAGAGGAATTTCAGAGGTTTATCCCTCAAAACTGTAAATACAAAAAGGTAGCACAAAATAGTTTCCAAGAACAGGAAATTTATTTTGAGTGTATTCACAGTTTTATTTTTGAGATACACCAATTTTTATATACTGCTGGAAAAACGAAAATAAATATTATAATGCAAATTTAGGAAAACAACAGCATGTGCATCAAAATAAGCATCCCAGAAACTATTCATAAAAGCATAAAGTAAAACATGACCTTCAAAAACACCAGTGTAGGCTTATAAGACAGCGAAGGTAAAAAAAAAAACAAACCTACATTTTCTGCAAAAATGACGTCACTTCCGGTTTCGGGCAGGTCATGGCAGACATGCGATAGTTCACGCTGACGTCTATTCCAACGTAGCAAGTTTTATGGACAGCTGATCGGATCGGCAAAGCATGTTTCTGGAATATTATGTTTTTGTTGCTGCAAGTGCTTTTTATACTGTTTTTGCAAAGCTATATGTGGAAGGAAACTGTGACCTAGGACAGGCTGATGGCATACGATGTAAGTACAACTCCTCCGGTTTCATATGCAAAAAAAATTATTGCGCTAGCTCACGTGGTTCCAGTTCTACAGGGATTTAAAAATAGTTACACAAAACGGAGCGTGCCCGCTCCGACTGATCTTGAAGGGTTAACCCTTTAAAGCTGGTCAGAGCGGGCACTGACTATCACATATCACATGACTATCTAACTATCACATGTCCGCCATGACCTGCCCGAAACCGGAAGTGACGTCATTTTGTGGAAATCTAGTTTTTTACCATCAAGGCCTCATGAGCTTATACTGGTGTTTTTAAAAGTTATCTTTGACTTTATGACTTTCTGAGTCGTTTCTGGGATGCTTAGGACTCATATTGCACTGCTGGAAATAGTTTATTTTGATGCATATGCTGCTATTTTGCAAATTTGCATTATAATATTTATTTTCGTCTTTCCTGCAGTATGTAAAAATTGGCGTATTTCAAAAATAAAACTATGAAGACACTCAAAATAAATTTCCTGTGGTGGGAAACTATTTTGTGCAACTTTTTTGTATTTACAGTTTTGAGGGATAAGCCTCTTAAATTTCTCTAACTAGAAATATATGTTAAAAAAAAACAAAAAAAATTTGTTTTAATTTTTTTGTAGTTTATTGAACTTTTTTGCAATTTATGTAATTACTATGCACTTAATGCAGACATATTATTAAAATCTGGGCTATAATGGTTGTATTGATGTATATCAACTTGAAATGCTCCCAAAAATGGCACTACAGCATGTAAAAATATAATATAAGCTCTGGTGGACTTGGTTCTATGGTAGGTCTTAAAGGCTTAACAGGTGTCCTCTGGTGGCCTCTTGACTGTGTTCAGAGCAGACACATGAGATCTTCATTGTTTCTGTGCTGATGTGTGTGAGACATGGCTCACTGTGGAGGCTCACTCTGTCTGTTCTTCTTTTCTTCATCTAAGATGTCTGCAGCACTTTACAGGACACTGCAGACTAGTTACCAAAGAACGAGGGGAAGGGGACAGGGAGGTCATGTGACCATTACAGCTGCTGCTGATGTCATCGTGTTGTGCTTTGTTGTCCTCTCAGATTACCAAGTGGAGGTGGATTCAGGGGTGGCGTCTGTCAAGCTGCCCTGCAAAACCATATTTAAATTCCTAAAACACACTAAAGTGGAGTGGAGGGACAGAAACAACAGGAAAGTCCACGTGTATCAGAACCGCTCTGACCAGCCTGAAAAACAGCACCGGTTTTACAGAAACCGAACAGAGATGAAGAGCACATCTCTGCTGAAACCTGGAGACCTCAGTCTGACCCTGACATATCCCACGGATGACGACAACTCCATCTATACCTGTACCATCTACAGCAGGAAAGGAAACATACTGACAAGGAAAAATGTGCAGCTCCATGTCAGAGGTCAGTGCTGCTTATACAGGTCAAAGGTCAGAACATAGTTTTTACCTTGTTTCTCCCCGAATCCCACACAGTGCTCATTTCTGTGGCGTGAATTGTGACAACCCCAACTCCAAAACTGTACAGTGGCTTCGCTCCCATGACAAACTCTGTTCCCAATACAAGTGAGAAAACACATGAATTAAACTGGCAAGTGTGAGGAATTAGAGATACATTTTACTGCTATTGTTAATAATCATCATCATTACCATTGCATTAATTATACAATCTGCAGTATTGATATTGTATTCAGATGTTTAAACATATTGGTACCCAATTAGCCTTCATTACAGGTGCAGTTATAACCACTCTAAACTGTTGAGTTGAATCTATAATCTTAAATGTTTTTGAATGCTTGTTATAATCTTAAATGTGTACGTGCTGGCCTTCTGTCTGGTGGAAAAGGTTACAAGGTTCAGCTGGTGAAGTGAGAGGTGAAACTGAGTGCAGTTCATGCTGACACACACACACTCACACATTAGATAGACTTATTTATAGGTGAGAGGTTAGTCATGTTTGCTTGTAACTTTAAAATTGTCTCTGTAAAAGAGGAACAGTTTCTTGCAGGGTGTGGGTCTGGTGTTCCAGACGGGAAGTGACAGTCAGAAGGCTGACAGGAAGCATCTGTCGTGGAGACGGAGACAATGTTATTTTAGTCATTGTGGTTTTGAAACCTATGTATGAACTGTATCTGAGTGACGTTGAAGGGGCGTATTAAATTTAAGCCCTGAAAGGTATAAAACACCTGCTTATGCTCTGTAAGTCGGGGATCGGCGCTGTCTGCGTACAGCAGCGGTCTTCCCCACGCGTGTCATTAAAATCATCGTTTGACTCCACCCGGCCGGACCAGTGTTGTTATTATGGAAGTTGATTACCTCCTCTACCCCTCCTCAACATTTGAACCCAACATTTTAGGAGGCTCGTCTGGTTATTGAGGAGGGAGAGTGAGTTGGAGGCTTGGACAGAGAAATCCGGGGTCCGAGGTGGTCAGACGGGCAGGCACGAATATCAGTGGTCAAAGTGAGTGGGCATAAGCCGGCTTATCCAAAGGTAAGGCACTACTACCTGTTGAATTATTTCCAAAATGTGCCAAATTGGACATGAAAAAATTAAAGTCTACTCACTGAAATTACTGGTGAATGTCTGTTTTGATTTTGGTGAAAATCTCATGAGAATTGTGGTTGAAGTAATGATGATGAGGTTTATAAGTAAAAGTACTGGGTTCGAGGCCCAAGGAAAAGGAAAACAGTGAAACTGGGTTCGAGGCCCAAGGAAAAGGAAAACAGTGAAAGTGAGTTCGACACACACACAAAGTTCTCACTAACAAACCCATCGTGAACTCAATGATCCAGCACCAACTGAAGCTCAGCCAGTAGAGCTGGCGACATTTGATGAGCAACAGGTGTGTCTGGCTTGAAAACCAGCCTTCCTGATTCACACACACACATACACACACACGAGACATAATCAGGGAAACAGGGGACCTTCAGGAGCCGAGAAAAAACCTACAACAGCAGAGTATGCTTACACAGACACACAGGCAGGGCGCATCATGAGGACCGCCAGCCCAGGATAAACCCCAAACCCAGAAATATCAACAAGTCCAAAACACAAGAGCCCTGGATCATCAGACCCAGACCCATGACAGTGCTGCCATCAAATTGCCTCTCTTTGCTTTGACGCTGTTTCCAACATGAATGGAAGCAGATGGTCTTTATATTAATGGAATCACTGACACAACAGATCACCTAAAAATTAATAATAAATCTGCTGTAACTGTGATACCCCAAAAAGTTGATTCTGCTCATCTGGACGTAACATTTTCAGTGGGAGAAACATTTCGTCACTCATCCAAGTGACTTCTTCAATCTCAGCTGACTGCAGGTTTCCCCAAATCTTATAAACAGTACATTTGCACGGAAACTAGCACCACTGAATGCACAATGGGGTGGGAGGTTGATCCTTGATCATTAGTATACAAATTCTCATGACCATTGATCAACAACCACTGGTCAAAGACCACTGATCAATGGCCATGAGTACCATTCACAGACAGTTGGGGAATGGCTACAATCACAGCATTGTAACATGGCGAAAGATGTACCCTTAGGCCGCCTCCTCGATTCAGAGATGGTCTTTCCCTTTTTACATAAATGGCCTCCTTGACTCTGCGCTCAAACCAGCTTTCCTCCCTGTCCAGGATGTGTACATCCCCATCATTGAAAGAGTGTCCACTGGCCTGTAGGTGTAAATAGATTGTAGAGTCCTGGCCTGACGAGGTTGCTCTTCTGTGTTGTGCCATCCGCTTCGCCAGAGGTTGTTTGGTTTCCCCGATGTATAAATCCTGGCAATCCTCCTGGCACTTAACAGCGTACACTATGTCACTCTGTCTGTGTCGGGGTACCCGATCCTTGGGGTGGACCAATTTTTGGCATGTTTTGGGGTTTAAAAGCCACAGAGATCCGGTGTTTAGATGCGTCTCAACTGTTCCCATACTCCTGACACATACGGGATCACTACAGGTTTTCGCTTAGGCAGCGGTTGTCCTCCATTCCTGGATCGGCTGGAGCTTTCTTTAGTGCTGTTCTTCTGCCTCCCTGGCCGCTGTGTCTGTGGGGATGGTGTTCGCTCTGTGTTGTAGCGTCCTGATGACACCCAGTTTGTGCTCCAGTGGATGATGAGAGTCAAACCTTAAATACTGATACGTATCGGTAGGTTTACGGTACGCATCAGCTTATAGATGTCCCCCATTACTGATGGAAATCTCACAGTCTAAGAAGGCTAACCTGCCACTTTTCATATCCTCCCTTGTGAATTTGATGTGTCGGTCCACCGAGTTAATGTGATCTGTGAAATGTGGTATGTCCTGAGATCTGATTTTTACCCAGGTGTCATCCACATACCTGAACCAATGACTTGGTGGTGTTCCAGAGTAGGATAGCAAAGCCCTCTTTTCCACTTCTTCCATGTACAAATTGGCAACAATGGGTAAAACTGGGGAACCCATGGCACACTCATGTTTCTGCCTGTAGAACTGACCCTTGTATGTGAAGTAGGTGGAATGAAGACACAGTTCAAACACACTTGGTCGATGCTGAGAGTGGTCCTGTTGCTGAGGTTGGTGTCATCCTGTAATCTCTTATGGACTACCTCCAACGCCTCCGTGACTGGGATGCAAGTGAAGAGAGATGTAACGTCGTACGACACCATGGTTTAATCTGCCTCCATAATGACATTTCTCACCTTCTCAACAAAATTCAATGTGTTCTGGATGTGGTGTTCAGAGCTGCCTATTAGCGGGTTGAGGATCAAAACCAGAAACTTTGAGAAGGTATAGGTGACCGAGTTGATCGTACAGACAATCGGTCTTTATGGTGACCCTGTTTATCTATCTTTGGTAAACCATACAGTTCCCCCGGAGAAGCTAGAGGAGGTGGCTGGGGAGGGAGGTCTGGGCTTCTCTGCTTAGGCTGCTGCCCCCGTGACCTGGCCCCGGATAAGCGGGAGAAGATGGGTGGATGGGAAACCATACAGACTTGGTGTAGACTCCCCTGGGTACAGCCTGTGGTATGAGGTCCAGTCAATAGCCTTGTCTTGTTCTAACTGCTTCAGACAGTCTATCACCCTCTTCCTGTAACCACTTCCTGGGTCTCGTTTCAGGGGCTCATAAGTATTTTCGGCACTGAGTAGTGACAAAATTTTCTCATGATAGTCTTTCTGGTTTAGCAATACTGTGCACCTACCCTTGTCTTCCGGAAGGATGATAATGTTGTGATTACTAAGCGATGTTGGATGCTGTGGGCTTTGCATTGCTGAGACAGGCCGAAACTTTCGTCCATAGTTTTTCTGCTTCCACATCTGCAGTATTATTGCTTCGAATTGCTGTTTCTGTGGCTGTGATCAGCTCCACTACTGGGATTTTTCTCTGCGTCACAGCAAAACTCAACCCTTTAGCAAGGATGCTTTTCTCTGTTTTGGGTGAGCTGTCTGTCAGACAAATTTTTCACCTACTCTTCCACGTCCTCGGTGTGGCGTCCTTCTCTCTTCTAGCACTCTTTGCTCTGGTTTCCGACGTATAACAAGTAAGTCAAACTTCCTTTGTTGCCTGAATTAGAAGCATCTGAATTAGAAGCATTGAAAGTGTCTGTTGGATCCGCTCCTCTTCAGATTTTAGCACATTGGTGGTAAAAATTTGTTTGCCTCACTCATTCATTAAGCAGCTGGTGCTGTGTCTTCTGGAAGATTTTTGTTGCTTAGAAGCTCTTAACTGACTTTTAGGAGTAATCCTGTTTTGTCAGGATCTGAGGCTGAATCTCAGGTGGTGGATCTTACGTGCTGTTTGAAACTAGAGCAAGGCGACATGGCCAAAAATATTTAGCACAATACATATTTGAATATTTGCGATAATGATATAACTGACGATATAATTGATGCAAGACAAAATACAACTCCACAACTTTACTAGCGCAAAAACCCCCCATCCATGTATTTTCACTTAAACAAGCAGCTGTTTTTTATGTGCATTAAAGCTATATAAAAATTTAACAGTGCAAATGAAAATTCCTTGCTGAAAGTTTAACCAAAAGGCATTTCCAGTCGAAATGGGCTGACATATCCTGAGCATAACCATGTATAATATCCACTAAAGTTAAAAAGAGGTGCTTTGCAACATTAAACTGCAGTGTGCCAAATAAAAAAGCCTACGTATTTTACGGACCATAAGGTGCTGTACTCTATCACAGCTGCTCTATTCCCATGTTGTTGCAGTATATTAATGACTAACCTCGTATTGTGGATGGATTAGCTCAGTTGTTCTCCTGACTGAAGTTTGGTCCGTTTACAGCATCCTGCCATGCAATTGCATTTATTGCTAACCATCAGGAACCTTCACGTTAACTTTTATCGAGTGGAAAAGTGTTAGCATTCATCCTCCAGCTGTTTATGTTATGCTGATTGTGACAGGTGAGTCTGGGAACCGCCCCTGGTGGGCGGAGCTCGTCTTTGCTCCTTTCATAAGCTCAGGTGTGAGTAACCGCACCAAAGCAGCAGCAACCCTGCGTGCAGATCGCCAGCCTGCCCCAGCTTCTGACCCCTTGCCATTGGCCGGAATAAAATCCAAGATTTTTGGGGCGCTACACTGTATTGTATTGTCCGTGCCCCTGCTGGCGCTGGTCCTGTGTATACAGTGGCCCCATTCCATGATCCAGAACAGAAAAGACAGGTTAATAGACAATTGATTAAGCTGATCCCTGCTGATATCTGTAAGAAAATAAGGGCAGAGCTCCAGCAAACTCCTAACCCTAGAAGTTCACCTGACCGGTTACCCCGGTCTGAGGATGAGGGAGACTTTTATGTGTGGCAACGAAGGGAGTCCCCAAGAGGTGACCCCCAAAGTGTACAAACTTATTCTGCACCTTGTCCCCAACAACCCCCAGAGGACCTGGCTATAGTAATGAGGCCACAGTCCAGAGGGACTGAGCTTGGTACCCGGACTCCACAGTGTAGTGTCCCCACTCCATTAGCTGAAAATGGTACAGTTAGAAGAACGACACGCTAAACAGCTGGCCACCATTCCAATCCACACCATCTGCCCCAATCAGCTGAAGCCAGGCCACCTCGTGTACATTCAGTTACAGCCTTTTACAGACCGTGGCTTTAACGTTTTATTGTCGAGTCACCAATTCAAAAACCAGTGGGGAGATTGTGACAGGTGAGACCTGAGCCTGGGAACCGCCCCTGGTGGGCGGAGCTCGTCTTTGCTCCTTTCATAAGCTCAGGTGTGGGCAATTAGGTATACCTCAGCAAACCTGAAGCTGCCAGTGCTTGGTCCAAGTTGGGCAAGTTGGTGTTTTTAACTTCTTTCCATGAAAGCTTGATGCTGGTCCCCCTAAACTCTGTCAGAACGGTAGGTTACACAACAATGTACCACTTGAGCTTTGGTTGTTGTGGCCGAGGTTTACAGTTATTTGCACCCTTGTAGGTGGGGAAACATTGCTTTCCAGTCAGAACAGTGTAGTGGACTTCACCGCCACTGACCCACATTTATTAGGGTGTGACGCGAACTTGTGGACAGGTAACGAAAACAATACAGTTGAGGAATATTCCTGTGTTTTACTGTCCAGTGTAAGCCATCTCCTGCCTTTTATTTACAGAGTACCGAGCTGCTGCTTTGCCCAGTGGATTTCTGGCTGCGGGCACAGGACCCGACACATCAGTGTGTTTTAATTTGTTTTATACTGGTGTAATTTTGACTGCTGCGCTGTCGATTTTATTTGTTTCTTGTTTTATTTTTCTGTATCAGTAGGCACCATAGAGATTGATTCTTTTAGTATTTTAACCCCTTTTTATATATATATATTGTCGCAGACGGTGAAGGCGCTGCAGGGAAAACAAATCCTTTTTTTGTCTCACCGCTTTTGCATGCACAGCGGTGGGCCTGAGTGAAGACGGCACTGAAGATTTGCCTTTTTTATATTGTTTTGCCCATTTGGGGTCATGTGTGAGTTGCCGTCTCTTTTTAACTTGTGTGCTATGTTGATTTGTTCTTAAACGGTTCCCCGCAGCGCTTGTCCTGTCTCACGGGCAAACATACAGTTTTATCGTTTTTAATAAGGTAAAGTTTTCAATTGTTTTTAGGTGCCGCTGTTACACTATTACTTTTATTTTGTATTAAAAATTAAATTCTTTTTAACTGACTGTGCGCCTACGGCTCTGTCCTACTTTAAATAGGGACCTACCACGGGTCACACTAACATAGCTGCGTCGCTAGTGATCACGTAGCACATCATTATCTACCAGCTAGCCCAACTTCAGTAACCTTACAAACGTCACTGCTGTTTAGTTTCCTGTCTTCATTTATGTTGGAAGTGATAGCAGAGCTGTACTTTGAATTTGTTTTAGAAATCTATGTCAGAACATGCTATATCATTCTTAGGTAACTAGCAAAACTAGCGAGCTAACTTCCTGCTAACTTCTAACTCCATTAAATGTAATAAATTCTGTTTTCATGGATGCCTGTATGTTAAACTTCATAGTTACACCTGGTAAAGCAGCAATGCTGATCATTTTATTAAAGATGAAAGAATTTAAACAGTTTTTTAACTCTCAGTGACGCTGCAGTGTTCGTTTGAATTTGGGACCTGAAAAGGACAGAGTTTAGGACTCGGATTACTCCCAAATTTACGAGCACCTTAGTCGGACAAATACAGCGACGGCCGCTTGCATGTTCTACAAAAAAAAATGTGCTTATGTGGGTATCTACGGACAAACACCAAACCAGTTCCACACCACTGAAGTGGCACCATTTTTACAAACCAATTCTGGTTCATCTTTTTCACTCAACGATCCACTTTCTCCCTGCTCATTCTCTGTTGCCGCCATGCTTTTTCGGCCATGTGCGTATGAAAACAAAGGCGCTGCGCATGCGTTCTATCACACGTTCTATCGTGATATTTCATTTTCTTATCGTTGCCAAACATTGTACCGGTATTACCATGAACAATATAATATGGCCCAGCCCTATTTGAAACAGCACATTTCTCCCACTGAACATGCTACATCCAGTCAACTTTTTGGGATTTACTTACCTGGATGATTGAGAATGCATCAAGATGGAACTGTCATGGCTACTGCACGGACACACGCACAGACACAGTTCTTTGCAAACAAAAGAAGAGGTTTTATTAACAACAGGGAACACCTTAGTGTTATATATATGCAGAGTGAGTTGGAAGGGGGGTCCAGGGCTCCAGGGAGAGGAGGTAATCCACACACATACTTCCTGTTCAGCACAGTCACCGCCACAGCTCCACCGCAGACACTCAATCCTCTTCAGCCGCACTTGCTCCAAAACTCCACTCATGCCGCCACAAACAGGCAGGGTCCATAATCTAGTCCAGGAGGGGGTTATCTTCACACAGAATACAATGGTTAGTGTTAGAGTTGAGTATTTTAAGATTGCCATTTGGGCAAAGTCACATGACCAGTGCTTCTATGTGTGTTAATATTGTAGTCATTGTGCAGAAAGAGCTAGACGATTAGAAGCTTTATTTTCATCTTTAGAAATGCAGTGTGTGGTCCAAGAGCAAGAGCCGGTAACGACCTCCACCCAGGAAGAGAGGAAGAGAAAAAACAAAACAAAACCTGTAGCCAGCGTGGGCTATCCAGAGAGACGCGGGAACCATGACAAGAACAGATGTCTTTACTTATAAATTGTATTGATTAGTCTGTATTTCTCTCAGCTGAGTTCCGTTTCTGAAAGAAGAACTCGTCCATGTCACTTCTTTATGACACATCTGGCATGCAGAGAATCATGTTCATTTAGATTTTGCTGACATTTAAAATTCAGTTTTGCTTTTATTTTGAAACGTTTTTATTTTATTTCAATATATTTTTTAGTCTGAATAAATCAAACTTGCTTGATTTGACAGCTCTCAGGCAACAAGATGGCAAATAAATCTTTGACTCTGAAATAAAACAGCAGAGTTCTTTAGCAGAGAGCTCTGCTGCTGATTGGATAGAAACCAAATAAGACACCGTTTCTTTTCAGTTGGACATGTTTCAAACTGGAACCAGTCAAACATGATTTTATTGCAAAGATATAATTTTATCTAATCAAAAAATTCTCAGAGCTGCTTTTGCTGTGTTTTATCTCCTCTCAGTCCCCCAGGTGGAGGTGGATTCAGGGGAGGCATCTGTCCTGCTGCCCTGCAAAACTACCATAAACCTGCCTAAAGATGCTAAAGTGAAGTGGATGACCAGATTCAACAGGAAGGTCCACGTGTATGAGAACGGATCTGACCAGCTTGAAGATCAGGACAACCATTACAGAGACCGAACACAGATGAATAAAGACCTGCTGAAAACTAGAGACCTCAGTCTGACCCTGAAATACCCCACAGACTGGGACGCAGACATCTACACCTGCACCGTCTGCAACAGGGAGGGGAAAAAAGTCCTGATGAAACAAGTGGAGCTGAAAGTCAGAGGTCAGTGCTGCTGGGTGTGAGCTGCAGAAGAAGAAGAGATGATGAGATCTTCATGAACACAAATCTTAGTTTGTGCTTTAGACTGTTTATGAAATTTGTTGTCCTCTCAGTCTGTCAGGTGGAGGTGGAGGAGGGGGTGGAGTCTGTAGAGCTACCTTTCAAAACCACAAAAGACCTGCCTGCAGATGCTAAGGTGGTGTGGTGGAACAATGATGACAGGAAGGTCCACGTGTATAAGAACGGCTCTGATCAGCCTGGAGAACAGCACCAGGTTTACAGAGACCGAACGAAGATGAATGAAGACCTGCTGAAGCCTGGAGACCTCAGTCTGACCCTGAAACAGCCCACAGAGAGAGACAGTGGGAGGTACAGCTGTAGAGTCTACGGGGAGATCAAGAGATACACAAGAGTGCTGCTCAGAGTCAAAGGTGGGTGTGTGTGTGTGTGTGTGTGTGTGTGTGTGTGTGTGTGTGTGTGTGTGTGTGTGGTTGTCTGACTGTCTTGTGTCTCCTCTGCAGGGAGAGTTCAGGTCCAGGATCAAACAGGGGACATCAGGAACAGAAGCAGCTCCACTGATCTGACTCCTCTGATGGCTGATCAATCAGTTTGATCTGTGTGTTTGTGCATTTTTCTACCTTAAATGTCCTGTATAGTGACTGTTACCTGTAATGTCACTTTCTGACCAACAGCTGCCACTCTTACAAATACCAGATCTGATTTGACTGCAGTTATATCAGAGGACGTTTGGCCTCAGTCAGATGTGACTTGTGTCCAGTCACATCTGTCAGTGACCTGTAACACTGATGAATCGCTAATGAATTGATACACATTAACATTAATTACGTATTAAGCAGAATATTGGGCTATTATTAATCTGAAGATTTAAAAACTGCTACTGGAGCTGAGGCTCAGTAAAAATAAATACACACAACACAATATGTTTTTGCAGGTACCATGTATTTAAACAAAACCAAGGAAAACAAGGGAAGAAAAGGAAAAATGTAAACAATCACTCTTTTCATTTCTTCCTTTTTTTTCGCCTGTCCTGTTTGGTTCTTTTGCCATCAGAATTATTGTCTAAAGGCCAAAAAAGATGCATTTACTTTACCAAATGGACCATCCCAGCCTTGCCGTATTGGTCTATTTGATTCACCTTTGCTTTTATTGTTTATTTTATTTTATTTTCACTTGCTACACACGGGACAGACATGACTGGGGAAAAGAAAAGGGAGAAAGAAAGAGGGAAAGAAAAACAGCGGTGAAGAGGAACCGTGATAAAGGGCAAAAAACAAAAACCAACAAAACAGACAAAAAATGCATCTATCAATCACCTGGATCACCTGTTGAGAAAGAAAAAAGAGAAAACAAGCAAAAAAATAGACCAATATAATAAACAACATCATCGTGATTATCTATGTGAATATAACAGTAAATACTAAATATTGAATATTATTGTGCAGCACGTAGGATCGACAACGCACAGTGCGCTTTGGTTTGACAGTGTGAGCAGTTGTTGGTAGACGTAAAGCCCATCTTGAACATTCGATGACCTGTATAGTGCACTCTATGTAGTATTCGTATTGAATTAATTGAAGACTGGGATTTTTAATTAAATGAAAGGTTTTTAAGTAAATCTGAGACCAGAAGTTTTGGTCTAAGTTAACTGATAAATCCGCTTCCCATTTTGCAGTAGGAAGTGATATTGATTCACCTGTTTTAGAAAGCATTCTGTATATTTAGTCCAAGGTTGAGGTTGCCTCCAAGCACAAGTGTGCCATCTAAGTGTTCAGAGAGTGCACTGAAAAAACCGTGAAAGAATGAGGGATCCTCAACATTTGGACCATATACACTTACAATACATAGCTTTTTATCAAGTATAGATAGTTTAATGATTAAGAATCTGCCCTCTGGATCTATAACTGTATCGAGTACTGTGAAATTAATTTTTTTATGGATTAAAATTGCTACTCCCCTTTGTCTAGAATTATAACAAGCTGAGAACACATTAGGAAACTCAGGTGTTTTAAGTTCATTCGAACCTCTAAGAGGTCTGTGGGTCTCTTGTAAAAGGACAACATCTGCCTGTAGTTTTTTGAGTTGGTTAAATATTTTTAACCTCTTTTCTCTGGAGCCAGCTCCATTTACATTCCATGTAACGAATCTTAGTGCACCCATAGATGTTTGTGCATAACTAGGGGTGTACGCTGTGTGCGTCGCTTAGACAGGTGGAGAGAATACATCACTTGTTCATAAATAAAGAGAAGGAGAGAGAGAAAAATGTGTGGCGAGATGCTCCCTGAGTCTGACTATGTGTGTGCATATTTACTAATATGAGTACGCTTGGCTTAAGTGTGTGTATCCCATAGGTCTGTCTGACTGATGTAAATGTGCTGCTGTTGAGCGCATGATTGTGCGTGATCGTGCAGTGAGTAAGTGTCGAAATAAAGGATGTTGTTTGTGGATGAGTGTGGTAGAAGGTGATGGAAGCAGTGAAAGAAAGAAAAAAGAAAGAAAGAAACCAAGGACAAGGGTGAGCAGCATAAAAAAAGAGGGGGGAAAGAGAAAAAAAACTAGAAGAAAAAAAACCCAATTAAACCATTGACGGAGAGTGACGGTGTTAATTCTGCTCTGATATCACACCAGAGGTGGGTAGTAATGAGTTACATTTACTCCGTTACATTTACTTGAGTACGTTTTTGAAAAAAATGTACTTTTAAAGTACTTTTTTTTTGCACGATACTTTTTACTTTTACTTGAGTACATTTGTGAAGAAGAAACGCTACCTTTCCAAAATTTGACTCGTTACTTTAAAAAAAAAAATTAGTTTAACACATTAGATAACAAACCGCCAGTGGAGTTTCCGGTAACTTTTTTACCAATCAGATGTGGCCATGAAGTCACATGACCAGTTTGAAACTGTGGCGGGCAGAGCGGCCCAAGCGTTTCAAAGAAACATGAAAACATGGCAGAGTCTACGCTAGAGCTGAAGAGGATGAACATCCTTGGCCTCATATACAAAGAATGTTTCGCTTAAAAGCAGCACAAAAGAACAGCTGTCTTCAGTGTCGGTGTCTTCAGTGAGAGCCAAAACAAACAACTTTTCAGCGTGAAACAACTCAGCTCGTGTAACCTGAGGAAACAGTAAGTTTTCTCTAAATATCTTTTAGCTGTGGTTAGCTGGATGTCAGTCTGATGTTACAGCAGCTGTGTCGAGCTCGAGCTGCGAGTCATATTTTCGGCGCTACGTTGTAGTGAGATAAGTTTGTGGGTGTTTTGTGCAGCTTCGGCTGTCCTGTTAACTACTCGCTGGTTAGCTAGCATGAGCTATAAGCTAACAGCTAGCCTGGTTAATGATGCTGGAGTTCCACGAACATGCAAACAGCTCGTCTCTACTGCTTTAACTGTTAAAACAGAAGCAATACTGCGGCTGACAGTGTTTATTATGTGAAACAGCAGCTTGTTTAGTTTAAACAGTCTGCATTACGCTGGGCAAACACTGCGATTTCTTTCAGTCGCATTATTCAGCTCCTGCTCAAACTGTATGGCTGAATCTCAGGGGTTAGAAGTTCATAGGTCACGATGCAGGTCTCACACCATACGGCCTGATGCTCTGATGCAACCTGAGTGCTCAAACTGTGCGTCCATAACATGAAGCTTATCATACAAAATCTGTCCCTCGCTCTCCCTCTCTGTCTTACACACACACACACACACACACACACACACCACCACCATAAACTTTGCTAAATTACTAATAAAACCATTAACCAGGCAGCTGTAATTGAGCAGCAATGTCCATCCAACTCTTTTCATGGTTGTTGTAGTCGTGATCATTTTGTGAGGCCACATTGAAAAGCCTCGGATACGGAAGCGTAGAGCTGCCACCGGGGCAAAAGAAAAATAGAGCTATATCACGTAATACCGGGATATATCACGCATGAAATGTATATTGTTTTAACAATATACCTTTCATGTTTGAACAATATAAATATTATATAGGCTACATCGCAGCTCCAGTCACGCTTCCATCACTGTCTTTCTTGTCTTTTCCCAGAGTAACAGGCAAACAGGAGGATCTATTGGCGAGCACTGCTTAGCCTTGCACACATTCTTATTTTAAACTTAATCTGGAATTCATTGCAAACTGTTTGTGCGGGATATGAATGACAAGATTTTGTTTTTCTACAAGAGTTAGTAAAAACATCTCCAGTGTGATCAAATCTTCTTGCCAAACATCTGCAGCTTGGCAGTGTATACAGCACAATAATGACCAGACCTAATTCTTTTGAAATCCTACATCTTTCCACAGGTCTCAACTTCATCAGACATCACTGAGACTCAGAGCTGGATGAGGCACAAACAGCAGCCTAACCGACGAAGATGATGGATCCATGGGGTCAGGAAAGCCAGAAGCAGGGGATCTGGAGAGGTACCTTTCATGTCCATTCACTGGAGGTGTGGATCTATTGCATGGCTTTCCTCACATCAAGAAGCTGTTGATCAAAATCAATGCAGCTCTTCCTGCATCTGGAGCTTGTGAAGGACTTCTTAGTCATGCAGGACTCCTGTTCACTGTTAAACAGTCACAGCTTCACAGAAAGAACCTTGAGAGCAAACGGCTGCTGAAGCTGAACCATCACCTCACTGAGTGAAGAAATGGCACATTTTTGCTAAATATGCAGAAATAGATGCACACCCATACAACTCATGGTAAACTGAGCAGCCTGTATGAACATATGTTGAAGATGCCTCGTTCTGTTTTGTCTGAGGCTGCTGTGCCATTTGGAGCAACAATGAATATAAAGTTTACAGCATATCTTGTCACTGGAAATTGTTTGCACTGTTTATATATTCATATTATTTACTGTAGGTATTGGTGAAAAAAGCTTTATGTTGTGAAAAACTGAAATCTTGAAATTAGAATTGTTGTGCCTTATTTTGTTGATCTTTTTACATATATTCTATTTGAAAATACTAAAATTTGTATATTTATTTATTTTTGTCTGATAGCATTTATTTAAAAAATAAATCGGACATTTCAAACAGTTACTCACTACTTGAGTAGTCTTTTCACCAAGTACTTTTTTACTTTTACTTGAGTAATAATATTTTAAAGTAATGCTACTCTTACTTGAGTACAATTTTTGGGTACTCGACCCACCTCTGTATCACACAAGTTGCGACTTGTTGATCTGTTTGTACTTACTGACTTCATATAAACTGTAATTTAATTTTTATATTTTTCTTTACTCTCAGAGTATCAGACACCAGCACAGCTGAAACAATCAGTCACTCATCTAAACAGGATGAGTTTAATTGTTAATTTACTGGATTAGCAATCCACCAGTGAAACATCTTGCAAATATAATGTATAAATAAATAAATAAAGATTAGTTATTTAATTTGATACATTAATTAAAAAGGTATTAAATCACCTCATCAGCAAAGTTGAGTTGAAATAGACATTTCCTGTCTGATTGGTTCAATACAGTATTATACCTTGTTGTAAAATCAGCAGTCTTTACATCAAATCTCAGTAGGTGGGGTCATCACCATGGAGACAGGCGGTTCAGACAGGTCAAGTAATATCTGATTTTTTTTTTATGTCACTGTGAGTAGGAGAGCTTAGAGCACAGTATCTTGTATGTTTTCCTGTGACTGACAGTACAGTCATGCAGTATATATACCAGCAGTACCAAGATTAGAAACAATTACCACATGTCTCCAGCAGGGGGAGCGTGGAGCTGTTAAACTACCACATAGTTTCCTCTCTTCAGTCATTACATATGAGCTGAGGAACATTTGTGTCTGAGCAGCTTTCATAGTAAAATGTTCATGTTTATGGTAACAAACATGTATCTGTGCTCACATGTTAGAATGAAGGTAAACACTCCCACAGATTTCTGTACTGTACATGCTGAAGGACATATCCTGGTCAAGAATGAGCCCAAGAATCCTCACAGTGTTACTGGAGCCAGGTTGGATACCACATTTATTATATTTGCAGGGACAAGTACAAGAATTTACTCAATTTATCTGAATTTCGAAGAAAATTAGAGGACTTTCAAGTCTTTAAGTCTGTAATACAGTATTACTGCAGTTTAACCAGTTTGTTTGTGTTATCTGACTTGTTTTTTTGTGTGTTTGTTTTTTTTAACAGGGCAAAACCCATACAGGACATGACACACAACAAGGAAAACAAGACAAGTTGAAACAGACAGGACAAAAGAGGGCTAGTGAGTGGGGTGCTGGGATGTAAGTCAGGTCAAATTAGATGGGATCCTAGATGTATATCATTTATTATTTAATGATTTAATTTTAAATAAAAGCACATTTTTAAAATCAATATTCATGAGTTTCAGAAAAGAAGAATTAAACTTTCAAAAACCATTTTTGAATTCTAAATTTAAAAAACAAACTGATTTTCAAAATTGTTTTTAAAACACAATTTAAAAAAGCTTTAAAAAATGCTGATTCCACTTCTCATTTCAAATCCATTTCCCCTCCGGTTAGCTCACAGATTAGCTTTGGGATTATCTATTTGATTTGCTATCCATTTTTAAAATCCCTGTCGCGGATGAATGCTGTGTGTGGACAGTAGAGGAGGACCCAAATGTAGACTCCAGGATACAAAACGTAAACTCAAAAATCTCACCTGTATTGCTGACACAATCAAAGAGAAAACTAAACTGGGGAACACTAGAAACAAAACTAGGAACAAAACACACAGTGTAACATGAGGGTGCGACACGACACAGAGCAAAGAAAACACATGGCTTAAATACATATGAGAGAAATCATGGAATGGGAGACAGGAGGGAAACACAGCTGGGAGAAATCAGACCTAATGAGCTTATGAATGTATTACACCCCAGCAGTACAAGCTTTTTACTGTTTTTAGTAAGCTAATAAAGTTTGAAGCAGCTCAGAGTATTAGAACTAGAGCTGGGTTTAAAAAATTGATTTCCCCAATTCAAATCGATTTTAGTTTGAATATAGTGATATCGATTGATTAAATCCTGAATTGACTTTTAAATATAAATGTATTTTGCCAGAAACACCAGAATCTTAGGTTAAAGCTGAAACTATTTCAACAACCACCAAACAGCTAAAACGCCAACAGGTTTAAAGAGCAGGTAAACAGAAAAGATTGCAAAACTCTTAGCTGTGTCTTTAATCAAACCGCTATAACATTTCTGTGCTTCACTTCTGCAGTATCAGGTAATGTTCATGTGTTGATTCATGGTTTTCCTTTTTATGGTTATCTGCTAAAGTCAGGCCAGGAAAATCTCCTTCATGTTTTGCTGTTTTATCCTCAGTTACTTGACACAAAGGCATTTGCTCTGATGTGTACACCTCTGATAGATATAAAAAGATATAAAAATAAATAGATGGATATAAAAAAATATAGTATGTACTAATAAATGACCAGAATTGTAATATTTCTGACTGTCTGAGTCAAAATTAAATCGAATCGGGGATCAAATTGAATTGGTACCTTGTGTCGGAATCAGATCAGTTACAGAAATCAGTGACAATAACAAGCCTTCATTAGAACCCCGTTACTTTCGCACAGTGTTAGAACAATGGCTGCAACCTACAGCCTTAAAATCATGATTGAAAAATGCTGACATGCTTTGATGCTTTGTGATACTTGGAGTTAAAAGAACTGGGACAGGCTGATTAAAATAACAGCTGTCAGTTCTCTCATTCTTTGTATTATCTCCAGTCTTAGCAGAGGGCAGTGACACTGTTGATTTAGTTTCATAAGCAAACATGTTTGGCCTCTTATCACTTAGATTCCTGAATCTTAAAAGTAACTTTAAAGCAGGAACTGCACACTGAGCCATCAAAAGTTTGGTAAAGTAGCATGAGTACTCTAAAGGTTTGTAGGTTTCTGTTAAAAATCCCACGGGCATCACACCACATCTGACATATATATAGTTCCATTTTGTACAGGATATTGTTGAAATTATAAACTACATATCCCAGTCATCCGCTTATCACTATTTTTTTAGTAAGTGGGGTCATTGATAAATCAGTGGTGATTCACCTGTTTTTAACAAACGTTGTTTTTTGTAGAATGCATCAGCAGCTGTGGAGAGATGTATTTGAATATCTTCTAGTTCCACTTTTCCTAACCTGGAAGCTGAGGATGGCTGATTCCTGACAAGGACACACACCTCACGCTTATCATGGGTGTTACATCCTCCGTGCAGCAATTCAACAGAGAACACTTTCTGTTCAAAGGTGATTTGTAATTTTTATATACTAGGTCCAACTATAAGGAGAAATAAAAATGCAAACAGCAGTTTGTATGTTCTGAGGCTGATCTGGAATAGTTAAGGGGAACAAACACTGATGAAAGGGGTCAGTTTCACCTATATTGCAAGGACCTTCACTTCCCCTCAGCTTTGGTCAGCGTTTCAGCATTTAATTACTCTCCTTAAAAAGTCGATTGAATTCAGCTGGACACAACAGTTTGCAAACATTTCATCACTGTCAGACTGAAGAAATCACTTGGATGAGGGATAGAACAAATTTCCAAGGAAACAACCAGGGGAACTAAACTTTTAGGCAAATCCTTGCCTATAATTCATCCATAAAGACATTTTTTTTTATGTATACATTAATTTTCAGTTATTGTTTCTCTTGACTTATTTTCAGTCTTATCAGAGAAAACCACTGTAAACTTTCTGCCAATCATCTGACAACAACATCATTGACCCACTTTTGACAAAAAAAAGAAGACACAAATTAAATGTCAAATTAGAACCACATTAGAACTACACACGTTTATGAAGGCTTAAAACCAAATGAGAGTAAACCGTTTTGTTAACCTGTTCGGTTATAGCTATTATGGTTTTAGTTCTTAGGTTTTGCTCATTTGTGCTTTCTTTGTGCCTTTCCGTCCTGCTTTTCAGGCCTCTATTTTCTGTCTTCATGTCTAGAGTTCAGTTGGTGTGTTTCCTGTTTTACTTTGGTCTGTGTCTCATGTCAGTGTGTCTAGTTTTGCTTCCCCTGTCTCGTTAAGTCTGAATTCTCCCAGCTGTGTCTCCCTGACGACTCTCATTTCCCTCGTTATCCCTCAGTGTATTTAAGCCCTGTGTTTCTTTGTCAGTGTTGTAATCTCTGTTATACATGTCTGTGTGGTCTGCCTGCTTAGTTTATTTTTGCATCCTCAAGTTTAGTTAAGTTCTCCTAGTGTCCAGAAATAAAGCTGCTTTTTTTTGCATTTCAGTTTTGCCTCAGTGTTTGAGTCTGCATTTTCTTTGTCCTTTCCTGCCTCCCTGCACACAGACCATGACAAGTCCTTTGTTTTATTTTGCAATATGTTTTTTTGATGCCACACCTCACGACACCCTTACTCTCTGCAAATGGGCATGAGAAATCTACAATGAACAACAAATGTACAATCTAGCATGATGTCGGGGCAACACCATTTTTGCTCATGAACCCCCCCCCCCCCCCCCCCCCCCCTCACACACACACACACACACACACACCAACGCAACGCCGCCCTGGGCAACGGCCCATGTCGCCCCAATCAAAAAACCACCGTTGCCTGGGAACAAAACAAGCTATAGCATAGCCCATGTAAATATATTAAAAGCTAGAGATCTAAATCACTTCTTATTGTTATGGTTATTCTTAAAAACATCAGAAAGACTATTCTTCATGTCAGCCTATTTATTTGAGGTAATAGTTGCTGTTGGCATGCATAATAGGCAAATATTCAGTCACTCTTCAGTGTAAATCAAGTTGACAAAATGTACCAAATAAAATTTAGAATTTTGGGGTTCTATCAGGATCCCAATTGGCTAATACAGAACCTCAGCTCTCTCTCTCTCTCTCTCTCTCTCTCTCTCTATATATATATATATATATATATATATATATATATATATATATTAGGGGTGCAACGATACACAAAAATCACGGTTCGGTTCGGTTCGATACTTTGGTGTCACGGTTCGATATTTTTTCGATAAGAAGTTGCAACGCGTGTTTGCATACATAAGATTTTCAGGAGGAGGACAGACATTTGTTTAGAACTCTTAAAGATGTCGAAGAAGCTCCTTTAAGCAATTACTGTGATGTTCCTCCACCTCCAAAGAAATGTCAGGAGTCCGAACCACAAAAGAAGCGCGTATTCTCGGAAAAGTGGTTGCAGGAGGTGAGCTGGCTTCAAACAAATGATGAACGCACAGAGAGGTGGTGCAGAATGTGCCGTGAAAATTTAATAAATGACAAATTAAAAAGGCATGAACATTTTTTTGTATCGAAAAAATATCGAACCGTGACACCAAAGTATCGAACCGAACCGAACCGTGATTTTTGTGTATCGTTGCACCCCTATATATGTATATATATATATATATATATATATGTATATGTATGTGTGTGTGTGTGTGTGTGTATATATATATATATACGTGTATATATATATACGTGTATATATATATATGTGTGTACATATGTATATGTATATGTGTGTATATATACACATATATATATATATATATATATATATATATATATATATATATGTTGCACCTTGGATGTGTACCTGGGATTTAAAGAATGTTCTGTTAGCATCTTTATTTTAAAACTGTTTGAAAAGCTAAGCTATACAACAAGGAGAGATCGAGAATTTCCTTTTAGTTCTCAGTTTATTTGATATTGACAAAAGTTAGTCAATTTTGTCTGTTCTTCTGTAAAACAAGCGAAGATTTATTTTTAGAATTAATGTTTTGTTTCTAAGTTGAATTGACGATTTAGTCTGTTTTGTTTGTTCTATTTTCAAACTTAAACACTTTAGCGGCTGCCTTTTGTGTAGTTTGCAATATTTGCCTTTATTTATCTGAAACTGAAGTCTCATGTTCCTTAAGTTCATCTGCCCTGTTTAACTTATTATGGGAAATAAATATTTAAATCAAAACAAGCTGCTGATTATTTCACCTTTTACTTGTGAGCAACGGCACATTTAAATCTTACAAATTTAGTTATTTAGCTTATATCGTGACATATATCGTTATCGCCTGAAATGAAAAAAACATATCGTGATATGAAAAAAAAGGGAGACTGTTGTGTTTCCTCATAGTTTTACACCTGTTGATCCACTTTCTGTCAGCCACACATAGAACCTTCAAATCCCTGCAGATTTGTCAGCTGATCATGCCCTCTCCTGTGATTGGCTGAGCTTCATGCCTGGAAAAGTTCTTTCACACTGTTCATCCTGGAGCTGCGTTATGTCCATGATCTGAATGGAAACACATCTGCATCATTGTAGCTACAGTCAATGTTTCAGTGTCAGGACTGAAGGTGGAGCTTTGTGCGTGTTGGGCTGAAGCAGTCGCCCCCAACGGGAGCGCTCAGGCGTGAAACTAGGAGGAAGGCCGACGTACTCCTCTTCCCTCAAAAGTGATCTGCGGCCGGTCAGACTTCATTCCACAGATGTGCTTTAACAAAGTGTGAAGTTGAACTTTGAGCTGTGATAGTGTGAGCAGTATGAGAGTGTCAGTAGATTATCAGCAGATGAAAGTGAAGCTGATGTCCTGAAGGGCTTTTAAAGAGTCTCCGAGTTTGACAGGAACATGAAGACGTTTGTGGTGTTTGTGATCCTCCTGCACGGTAAGTACACCTTCCTCTCTCTGCTCTCATCATCAGCTTTTCTCTTATCTCGCTCTATAATGAATGTGTTGAAGTGCAGCAGGTCTTGAGACATGAGAGCCCAGCGAGTTGCGTCAAAGTTCATGACTTGACTGAATTGGTCTGTCACAACGAACGAGCGGACGCAAGAGCGGGACTGTGCTGACACTGAAAACAAACAATATCACCAGGAGCTATATACAAGGTGAAAAGGAGCTCCAGGTAATTCAGGGACAAGGGAGGGAAAACCACACACGTGTATGATCACACTCCAGGGAAGAAAACACGGACAGGTCCAGGAAGATCTATATAAAAGAAAACATGACTACAAGTCAGGAAAAGACTAGAGACGAGAATTTACAGGAAATAGCCGCGGCTACACTGACTAGTGTCGTTCAACGATCCAGCAGTCAGAAACACTGAGCTGTCACCTTGAGCAGTGGCTCGAGTGACAAGATAATGAGCAGCAGGTGAGTATTATTTTCAGGGGCCCAGGCCTGAGGGTGGAACCCACAACAAGTTCAACCCCTGCAGAGAAGAGAGAGAAAGAAGAGAGAAACAACAACAACAACAGTGTGATCTCAGAGGTGAACGCCAGGGAGACACGGGAAAGCATGACAGTTTCTGTCAAACACTGGATTAGTTTATCTGGCTGTTTTTCACAGGCAGCTGGAAAACACATGGTCCGATAGTCGTTCCTGTTATACTTCATAATCCATGTCAAGTCCTTTGGTTGCTTGAATGTGCAAAGTTCTCTGGAAAACAGTGAAGCTCCATCACCTCCAAACAGTGAGAGCCTCTATGGTTTTTAGATACGCTCTACACTACAAGATAAAAATATTTCTGTATGGAATATAGATTCCTAATAACAACAAGATTCCTCCTTGTGAATTAATAAGTAAATATGTCATGTTGCCTTTGTAACATGTTTTGTAGCATTTGTGGACTGTTGGAGTGAAAAACAGTGACTGTCCTGAAGGAGTGTGACTGCTCATCTGTCTTGTCACACAAGATGGAAATTATGGCCTGTGAGGTTTGTGATAATTCTCCAGTTTCTGTGTTACTGACATTGTATCAATAGTTTTTTTGAATTGGGAAAAGAATGCTGTGTATAACTGAAGCTGTTATGCGTTTGTGGGCTGTCTGGTGGTTAGCACTGTTGCCTCTGAGCACAAAGGTCCTGAGTCCAACTCCACTCCTTCTCTGGGGTCTTTTTGTGTGGAGTTTGCATGTTCTCCTCATGTTTACGTGGGTTCCCTATAGGTACTCTGGCTTCCTCCAATGTCCAAAGAAATGCAGTTTATGGCATTAGGTTAATTTGTAATTCAAAATTGGTGTGAACATGTGAATGGTTAGCCCTGGGACAAGCTGGTGATCTGTCCAGGGTGTATTCCCCCCCGTGACCCTGACTAGGATAAGTGGAATAGGATGGATATGACATGATATGATATGATATACCTTTATTAGTCCCACAAGGGGAAATTGAAGATAATGTTGGTTGTATTCCATCTTTTAACTCTGGGTCAAACCCTCAACATTCATTTGATTTTTGTTCGTGTCTCTGTCCATCCAGTTTCCCAGCATGCTCTGGCTGTGGTGGTGGAGGTGAATGAGGGGGAAAGGTCTGTCCTACTATCATGTCTGTACTCAGGTTCTATACCTGAGGACAATCCAACAGTGATGTGGACTCGCAGTGACCTCGATCCCAAATCTGTACACCAACAACGAGAAGAAGGAGACGATGTTAGAGGACAAAACCAGCGTTACAGCAGACGCACATCAATGAATCGTTACGCTTTCATCATTAAAGACTTCAGCCTCACTCTGAGGAAACCCACAAAGACTGACAGTGGCAACTATACCTGCTCCATCAGTGCTGGAGGAAAAGAACGGAGACTCAGAGACATCCAGCTGCAGGTCAAAGGTCAGTAACAAACCCAACACCTGCTATAATTACATGTCGTATTTAGTACTACAGAGAAAGGTCAGAGGTTAAATGAAAGCAAAGCATTTCTTAAACGGTTCTGAAGGTCTTGATGAACCCAGCAGGAACGTTTGTAGACTTGACCTCAGTGAAAACAACAAAACAAGAGAAGCAATGCAGAAGAAATTCGTTCTGTGCATGTGCAGATGTGTTTATGTTTACCTCTGGAAGGTTCAGCACACACACATCTGTACATACATTAAATACATTAAAATTTTATGCATGGCCCAACACAACTTTTAGAGGCCTTTTGCTGCCACTTCTACGGTTGACACTTTGGTTTCTTGTCCTCTCAGACCAGCAGGTGGAGGTGAAGGTGAGGGAAGGAACAGAGTCTGTCATCCTGCCCTGCAACACAACACCTGACCTGCCTGAGGACACCACAGTGGAGTGGACTCGCTCTGACCTCGGACTCATCACAGTCCATGAGTATTCTAACAGAAATGATGACCTAATGACTCAGGACGAAGTTTACAGAGACCGAACAAAGATGAGTGAAGACCCACTGAGAACTGGAGACCTCAGTCTGACCCTGAAACACCCCACAGTGAAAGACACAGGACGATACATCTGCACCATCTACTGGGACAAAGACATCCTGACACAGAAAGTAGTGCTGCAGGTCAAAAGTCAGTGCTGGAGATAAAGGTCAAAGGTCAATACTGTAGACACAGCTTAGAGATTAGAAGTCATTTTTTTATGTTTCCCCACAGAACCATTTCCATCCTGGGTCAAAGATCTTCTGGTTCTCCTGTTTGTCTTTGTTATTTTTGGAGGTCTTTTATATTATTTACGTCACTATTACATGTCAGGTAAGTGTCTTTCCTACTACACTACCCATAATACCAGTGGTTAACAGGTGGCCTCTTGACTGTGTTCAGACCAGACACATGAGATCTTGAGACCAAAGAACGAGTCAGGAACAAACTGAGACATAATCTGATTGAGACTAGAAGGCAAGGAGGGCGCAGGGAGGTCATGGGACCATTACAGCTACTGCTGATGTCATCGTGTTGTGCTTTGTTGTCCTCTCAGATTACCAAGTGGAGGTGGATTCAGGGGTGGCGTCTGTCAAGCTGCCCTGCAAAACCATATTTAAATTCCTAAAACAGACTAAAGTGGAGTGGAGGGACAGAAACAACAGGAAGGTCCACGTGTATCAGAACGGCTCTGACCAGCCTGAAAAACAGCACCGGTTTTACAGAAACCGAACAGAGATGAAGAGGACATCTCTGCTGAAACCTGGAGACCTCAGTCTGACCCTGACATATCCCACGGATGACGACAACTCCATCTATACCTGTACCATCTACAGCAGGAAAGGAAACATACTGACAAGGAAAAATGTGCAGCTCCATGTCAGAGGTCAGTGCTGCTTATACAGGTCAAAGGTCAGAACATAGTTTTTACTTTGTTTCTCCCCGAATCCCACACAGTGCTCACATCTGTGGCGTGAATTGTGACAACCCCAACTCCAAAACTGTACAGTGGCTTCTCTCAGTTCCCAATACAAGTGAGAAAACATGAATTAAACTGGCAAGTAACACACACACAAAGTTCTCACTAACGAACCCATCGTGAACTCAACGATCCAGCACCGACTCAAGCTCAGCCACTCGCTTAAGTAGAGAGGCGACTGATGAAGGCAATCAGCTGGCTTCAGAGCAGGAACTCTCCTCAGCCTGATGATGCTTGTAATTCTTTCTTCCAGATACACACACCCACGTCCAAACACCTATACACAAACAGGGACAAGGCTGTGCAGAGATTTTTAAATGGACGGGTGCTCAAAGTTCAGAAGGGGCACAGAGAAACAGGCCGAATAACAACAACCCACATTCATCAATCACATCATACCCAATCACTGTCATCAGGTGGAGACAAGGCAAAGCAAACATATTCCATGTTTTACCTGATGGGTACTGTCACTACCCGATCCGTACCAGAAACCCGATCGGTACCCCACATCCGCAAATCTTACGTCACTTCCTCTCTTTGCCAACATTGCGACAGTCAATATATTTGAATGATACGGTTAGCGCCCAGTTAGCTCCTAGCATTTCTCAGCAGCTCTGCCTCCTTTTCGACTACCGGGACATTTAAACAATGGATAATCCGTTTACAAACAAATTCATGCTTTTCTCCTCAACAGAGAGCGTTCCCCGATTGAACAACAGCGCCGTAAAATAAGAAGAATGGCGCCTAACTACAGAGTTAATAATACAGACTTTGTAATATCTCACGTGAAGATTCAGCAGCCAGATTAAGTGTTTACTGACAATTGACAGTGATAGCGGACATCATCATCACTATTCCAACAATCCTCTCCACACAGACAAGCATAAACACACTCGACTATCACTAAATCAAATTTAACACACGTTTGTAATGACGCCAATTCAGTTTACAATAGGGTTCATTCGCTTAGTCAGCAGGTGGCAGTATCCTCTTATACTGGGGAGTAAACTGCCATTAAACGAACAGAAGAAGAAGAAAACCCCTGCACATGCGCGGTACGAATCGGGTAGACCTGATCCGTCACTATCTTTTTATTTTTTGTTTTTCTCTACATTATATTAAATGTTTCATTATCTGAAATATTTTAAGAGATACTTATTATTCTTAACAGATACTCTGACCTGTAACTATCGTAAAACGCTATGACCGGAAATAGACACCTTTCGCGCATGCAGGGTACCGATCGGGTTTCCGGTAGGGATCGGGTAGTGACAGGTACAATGTTGCTCTTGTGGGGTTTCTGCTGCTCCTGCTGTGATAGTGCTGGAGGGCTGTGTTGATCCGAGACTGTAGACATTAAATGCAAAGATTGGTGAAGGTGCTTGGAACCATAAGGAAACAACATAAACTCGGCTCTGCCCGTGATTCAGTTTGCCTCTCTTACTCCCTCATCTCCTCATCTCATCTATCACTCTCCACTTGATGTCCATCTGACAACAAGGCACAGTTTGCTATTGCATTAGTCTATTATTTAATTATCCACACTTCACAAATCTTGCACCTAATCCATAACAAAGTAATGATACACAATGTTCTAGAACTATTCTTACGAAGCATTTATAGACCGTGTTATATCGTGAATAATAATTTTTTAAAATCTATACACATAAAACAAACACTAATATAATCTGTTTCTCAAAGTATTTTCTTTAACATACAGTGTGTCTTTTTTAATATCCTAATCATAATAATCCATAATTATGCTGATATGCAGATCAGCTTATTGCATATGTAAGGCAGGAAAAGCCCTGTAACTTACTTTAAAACTAAATATGTTCCCTAAAACCGTGGACAGAGCTACAGACCCATGACAGGTGTCTTTTTAACATGTTGTAATACTTTGTATCTTGTTCCATTTCATTTGAACGAGCCTCTTAAAAAGTCGGTGATCACAGTCGGCCTCTCTCGGTTTTTATCACCACTGTTCATTTTAAAGCTCAGTTTTTAAAACCTCACGATGTAACTACAGCCCGTGCAGCAGTATATGAATGACTGAGATTATATTGCAGTGGCCTGATACTCATGTCCCATGACAGCGCTCAAATTGCCTTTCTTTGCTTTGACTCCAACAAGAGGTGAAGCAGATGTTCTTACATTAATGGAATCACTAATACAACAGATCACCTGAAAATGAATAATGAATTTTCTGAAACAGACGTCTTTATTAATGACTTGTACTGATTCGTCTGTATTTCTCTCAGCTGAGCTCCGTTTCTGAAAGAAGAACTCGTCCATGTCACGTCTTTATGACACATCTGGCATGCAGAGAATCATGTTCATTTAGATTTTGCTGACATTTAAAATTCAGTTTTGCTTTTATTTTGAAACATTTTTATTTTATTTCAATATTTTTTTAGTCTGAGTACATCAAACTCGCTGATAGGACAGCGTTCTTTAAGACAGAGCTCTGCTGCTGATTGGACAGAAACCAAATAAGACAGTTTCTGTTCTGTTGGACATGTTTCAGACTGGAACCAGTCAAACTTGATTTCATTGCAAAGATGCCATTTTCTCCATTCAGACAAAACTTGTTCAGAGCTGCTTTTGCTGCACAGCTCATGTTGTGTTTGTTGTCCTCTCAGTCCCCCAGGTGGAGGTGGATTCAGGGGAGGCATCTGTCCTGCTGCCCTGCAAAACTACCATAAACCTGCCTAAAGATGCTAAAGTGAAGTGGATGACCAGATTCAACAGGAAGGTCCACGTGTATGAGAACGGATCTGACCAGCTTGAAGATCAGGACAACCATTACAGAGACCGAACACAGATGAATAAAGACCTGCTGAAAACTAGAGACCTCAGTCTGACCCTGAAATACCCCACAGACTGGGACGCAGACATCTACACCTGCACCGTCTGCAACAGGGAGGGGAAAAAAGTCCTGATGAAACAAGTGGAGCTGAAAGTCAGAGGTCAGTGCTGCTGGGTGTGAGCTGCAGAAGAAGAAGAGATGATGAGATCTTCATGAACACAAATCTTATTTTGTGCTTTAGACTGTTTATGAAATTTGTTGTCCTCTCAGTCTGTCAGGTGGAGGTGGAGGAGGGGGCGGAGTCTGTAGAGCTACCTTTCAAAACCACAAGAGAGCTGCCTGCAGATGCTAAGGTGGTGTGGTGGAACAATGATGACAGGAAGGTCCACGTGTATAAGAACGGCTCTGATCAGCCTGGAGAACAGCACCAGGTTTACAGAGACCGAACAAAGATGAATGAAGACCTGCTGAAAACTGGAGACCTCAGTCTGACCCTGAAACAGCCCACAGAGAGAGACAGTGGGAGGTACAGCTGTAGAGTCTACGGGGAGATCAAGAGATACACAAGAGTGCTGCTCAGAGTCAAAGGTGTGTGTGTGTGTGTGTGTGTGTGTGTGTGTGTGTGTGTGTGTGTGTGTGTGTGTATCTCTGACTGTGTTGTGTCTCCTCTGCAGGGAGAGTTCAGGTCCAGGATCAAACAGGGGACATCAGGAACCGAAGCAGCTCCACTGATCTGACTCCTCTGATGGCTGATCAATCAGTTTGATCTGTGTGTTCTTTGATTATTGATCAGTGATGTCAGAGTGGAGTCAGTGTGATGTTGTTGTTGTGTGTTTGAGACTTTTAGTGTCCATGAAGGTCTCTGCTGCCGTAGATCCTCTGAACTGTGACAGAGGTCTCACTCTGGAGGAAACTCTCAGCACTTTCCAGCAGCTCCTCCATCATGGAGGACGTTCCCTCACTGTAACAGGTGGAGGAGAGAGGAGAGGAAGCACAGGTGGATCCTCTGAGGAAGACATTAATGTTATTACATGAGCGGGAACACAAACATACCATCATAGTAAAAATAAATCTCCACGTGTGCGATCTTTGAGGCTCAAATCAGTCCAGTCAGATCTGTTGTCCCTTCTATGGAGGGTTGCCAACTATCCCGTTTTATCTGGGATGTCCCGTAAAATGAGCAACACAGGTTTCTGCAGTATTCTACCTTAAATGTCCCGTATAATTACTGTTACCTGGAATGTCATTTTCTGACTAACAGCTCTAACAAATACCAAAACTGATTTGACTGCAGTTACATCAGAGGAGTACTTGTGTAGTCACATCTGTCAGTGCCCGTCACACACACCAGGTGTGAGGAGTAACACACGATTCTTAAAAATAAGGTGTTGTTTGGTCTGCGTAACATAATATACTGGGTAACTGAGATTACCCAGTAGAGATTACAGGGTATTGTACTTACAATATTTTCTTTGAATATTTTTCTTTTTTGCTTATTTTTCAAGGTAATGCACATGTGATTTCTGTCATCATTTACTGTATTTTCTTTATTGATTTAGATGAGCTATTGATTAATGTCCCTGTTCAGTCAAGAGAATAAAAATACGCTCTCTGATCCACTGTGGTTTTTCTTCTGTGGTGTTTCTGACGTTTGAGGATGAGACCAGAGTTCCTACAGCTTCAGGAAAGTTGGATTTAAAACTTTAACATCAGCTGCGTCCTTGTTAGCAACAAGCTAACATTTGTAGGCTAACGTGCTTGAACCTGCATTCTTATGTGTGAAGTTTGAAACACTTCCTACACAACCTACAACACACTGAGTCAGGATAAAGAGATATCCAGGTAACCTCTGTGCACCTCACTTCTTCAGAGGGTACATTGCCATGGTTACAGAGTCTGCAGACCTAACTTGCACTGGAGCAGGTTATTTTTGAGAATAGAGTTCAGCAGGAGTATAACTATCACCTGTGGCCAATCAGATCTCTGGAAAACATCATCATCATTTCTGAAAAACCCCTCAGACATCAGAATGATGATGGTCAGAGAGTCTGAAGCTTTCCAAGTGCTCGGTAGGGTCTTCATCTGATGAGCTTCAGCGACAGATTATTACAAACGTTTTTAACCTGATCAGAAAACAGGGAATCTGTATTTCACTTTACTCTCAGAGTATCAGACACCACCACAGCTGAAACAATCAGTCACACACATCTAACCATAAATTTACCGGATCAACAATTATAATCATCTGGTAATAATCATCATTGTGCAAATGTACTGTTTATAAGGTTGAAACCTGCAGTCAGCTGAGACTGAAGAAGTCACCTGGATGATGACGAAATGTTTCTCCCACTGAAGACGCTACGTCCAGATGAACAGAATCAGCTTTTGGAGCTTCCTGTCTGATCGGTTCAATGCAGATATTATACTTTGTTGTAACAGCATCAGTCTTTACATCCAATCTCAGTAGGTGGGGTCATCACCATGGAGACAGACTGGTCATCTTTCTTATGAAGTTTAAAGTGATGTCTGATGTTTATAAGGTCATGTGAAATGAAAGTACAGTCATGCAGTAATAAGATGATAAACAATTACCAGATATCTCCAGCAGGGGGCGTGCAGAGCTGATAAACTACCACATAGCTTCCTCTCTTCAGTCGTTACACATGAGCTGAGGAACATCTGTGTCTGAGCATCTTTCATAGTAATGTAAATATTTTGGCCAGAGTAAAATAATCTGTTTTATCTGAAGTTTATGTCTTTAAGACATTCCTGCAGTTCAAGTCAACTGGTTGATTTGTGTTTTCTGACATCTATCTTTGTAGACAAACATAACACTTATTCCCACACTCATAGCAGGTGCAATTCTGTCATATGTATGTAGTTTCATGAGCTCATAGAGTTACTTTCATTTACTTAACAGAGAGAAGCTGTGACAGAAATGTCCTGAAACCTGAAAAGATTTGAAATTAAACCTGTTAAACTGTTAAAACTAAACTAAAGAGAAGAAAAACTGTCTGGGATCCAATTTAGTTTTTGTTTCATCAACACTGCAGCTTTAACATGATAGCACACTCAGTGGCGGTCCTAGCCTGTTTGGCGCCCCGGGTGAACACTGTTTTTCATGTTGCCTTTGTGAGAAGCAGAATAGGCCATCTTTTTTTAAAGTATTTTGCTTCTCACAAATGCAACATGAAAAACAGAAAGCAAAGTTCCACACAACAGAATACTCTAACCATGTAAACTTTTAAAACCAACTCTTACTGATTGATCCGAACCGGCTCAGTGGCTACTGTGGGAGGACATTTTGTCTTGGATTTAGGAACTCTCCTAAATCATCTCCTGCTGCTCCTTCTAGTAAACCTCCTTCAGCTGTCCTTAACGATCCACCTGCTGCTTCCTGCTGCTGTGTCTTGACTTTCTCTCACTTTCCTGATTTCCCCTGACCAATCTGAAAGATCATTATTATTTAATGATCCCTCTGTGTTGGTCTTCATGAGTTACTAGTTTGTACCATATTATTTTCTAATTCTACCAAAGTACACTATTTAGATTCAGAACTATATACCTATATAAATTATATAACTGTACCTATGTAACTATTTAGCCTTGTTGTGCAAACAAGACTGCATAACTTAATAAATATAGAATTAAAAGTAAAAAATTGTATTTAAAAAGTTACACTAGGTACTAAACACATGTTCTGATGAGTAAACAACCATTTGACTAACATGTGTGTCTCACCTGCTCTTGTTCCATCTCTGCTCCTCTCTCTCCCTCTTTGTGCTGACAATCAAGCCAAACACCAACATCATCAAATATACAGTTGAAACCAGATATTTACAAACTCTTACATACTCAAATTAGACTAAATATTTTTTATTGATAAATATAAAAACATATTTGTTAACTTTAAGAGTAAAGAGAGAAACTATCTGTATTTCTTAATTGTAAATGGCACCAAATTGTATTCAAACTTGAGCCACACTTATGGAGCTCCACAACTCTTTTCCAGGTGTTTTGATTGATGTCTCTTGATTTTCCCATGTCACAGAAACAGGCTCTGTGTTTTGCCTTATATGCATCCACAGCTGTGCCACCAATTTACTCACATGGACTCTACTAACCTATCAGGAGCTTCTTCAGCTGGAGTTTTCTTATTAATTAACAATAAACTTAGTGTATATGGACTCCTAAATATGATGAAAGTGATAAAAAAATAGACAGCTCTGTCTCTATTCTGACATTTAACTCATTCAAAATATATTTCAATATTTATTTATCCAGTATAAATGCTCTTGTTTTTCCCTAAAGTGTATGAAAATATCTGGTTTCAACTGTGAGTTATTTAGCCGTGGAGGGTAACAACTGAAAATATGAAACACATGTAAGCTAAGATAAAAAAAACAGCATTGTTGTTGTTCGGCTTTTCATTTCGCCATTTGTTGATTCACTCGAAGAGCAAGTAACGTAATATGGGTCAAGTGATCAGTTTGACATCAATCTTTCGTGATAAACCGTCATATTTACATTATTTGTACAGTACGGATGATTTGCTTTGGTACCTGGTCAAACTTAAGCTCTCCTCCGTCTGCCCGGCTGCACTACAGCAAACTCGCAGCAGCTTCTCCCCCCTCGCTCACAGACGTAAGTGCTGTGCTCGGTCGGCCAGTGTCTGAGCTCGGATCGTACCAAAATTAGGGGGAATTTACGACTGTGAGCAATGTGCTTCAAATATTGTGTGTAGTTTTTGTTTTATACAGTTGTCAGTCAGGCATCTAAATATGAAACAATTACACTCCAAAAGACCCCGGACTTCTGAAAAAATGACCCGGACTTGAGACCAATACGCCCGGCCCCCTTCCCCCGCTCCGCCGATGGGGTTTGAGAAGTTGAATGAAGCTCCGCCCCCAACGTCATTCACATGCGACAAACAAGGAAACAGGAAGTTCTTCGTCCTCAGTAAAGAGAGACGCACAGACGATCAGACTGAGCTCAGACCAAACTAGCAGCTTCCTCTGAGTGAGTCCAGCTACAGGAGAGAAAAGTGGAAAACTCCAACACTGCTGCTTCAAGCTGCTGACGCTCCACACACTGAAGGTGAGTTTGAGCAAAAACACGACTCAAAGGAAGTTTCAGTGAAGGTGGTAGAGGAGGGAGGGGAGCCAGGACTGACTGTACTTCCTGTCTGCTGTTTTCAGCTTCACTCACAGACTCAATGGCTTCCAGATCAGAGTGAATCTGGACTGGAACAGAGGAAAGCTGTCGTTCTCTGATCCTGATACTAACACACACATACACACCTTCACACACACTTTCACTCACAGGATGTTTCCATATATTCAAAGTGTTGATGAAGTGAAGGTGTGTCCGTTGAAGGTGTCAGTGTCAGTGCAGCAGATGAGTTGAGGATGATGATGTTTCTAATGTTGTTTCCTGTCAGTGAATTGAAGCTGTTAAACTGCAGCTGTCCTCCTGCTGCCTCCTTAAACATATTGTTGAAACCACAATTCATTTTTGGCTTTCATTCACTTTATTCAAGCCAGTACTCGCTATAGGTCATGATATGTAAATAATCTCCTCACTGAATACAGACTTCAACTGATCATTGCCTTTTCCCTGTTTTGCCTAGATTCTTGTTTTCTAGTTTTTAAGACTTTGTGTTCGAGGATAAAACCAGGGTTGCTGCAGCTGAAAGGAAAGTTCGATTTAGGAATTTTAATGTCAGCTTTGTTCTTGTTAGGAACAAGCTAATAGCCAACTTGCTCCAATGTGAGCTGGATTTCTTTTTCCATAACACAAAGTTTGAAACACTTTGAAACTATTCCTTGTATTTCATGACATGTCTTCATTGTTGTTTTGAATGTGTTGCTGTATGGAATATGCAGTTTGTATGAGCAAAGTTAATATAGTTAATATATTTTAGTATTTATATTGTTTTGTTAAACTTATTTTGTGTATTTAGTAATTTAATGAGTAAATTCATGGTTACGATTGAACTAAATTTCTTTTTATTGCATTATTGTTGGATTGGTTAAGTAAAACCATGAACACACCTTAAAGGCCTTAAAGGCTTGGTTTATGTGGATTTATGCAAATGAGTATATGCGTTGCTCAAGGGGGGAGTGGGAGAGAAAAAAGTTAGTATAGCAGAGGCAAGATGCTGCAAGAGAGGAGGACAGAGCCACAGTTCTTGAGGATAACTTAGTCCTGATTACTCCTATAAGAAGATTTACAAGCTGTGGAATAAATTTTTGTTTATATCTTTTCACATCAGAGTCCTGTGGAAGTTTTTTTCCCTCTTCGCATGAACATACACAATTGAAGCGTGGGAAAACTGGTCTCATGGCCACACACAGTGGGAATGTAAAACAAGATGATGGTAATACTTTTGTCCGGGTTCACTTTGCGTTGATCCACTGGTACTGCAGTATCCAGTCCCGAACGAGCAGCCATCAGACTGCTGAACACTTCATAGGCTGTATCCCAACTCAGGGTCTGCAGCCTTAAAGGCCGCATTTTAAGGCCGATTATGTCACAGCGACGCGACGAAGGCTGTCCCAATTCAAAGGCTGCTCGAAATGCGGCCCTCAAATGTGTCCTTCATTTCCCTGAATTTTAAGGACGTGGCGGTGTAGACTTCATGGCCCAACATATCCCACAATGCATAGCGCGGCGGTGGGTGTGGATAATTCTGCCGCAGACGGCAGAAGCGGAGCGGCCGAAGAGTAAACTGTGAAAAGTAAGTACTGAATATTATGTCACTTATTTATGTGCAAATGTTTAATAACGAAGAACATTAAAACATTACTGTTGGCCACATGTCGGCAAAGTTATGTGACATTAGTGACGTTTGTACTAACTTGGTTTTAAAGCCTTTACTTTAAAATATACGCCGTTCAATAGCTGAGCTTAATCAGAGAATGATCAAAGCTCATGTAGAAACAAACAAACAAATGAACAAAAGATGTTCTCCTTCATTTCTGTCAAACAAAGCTGTATGAAACGTTTCCAGCTGTTAGTATCATGGTTGCTAGGCAACCTGGGCAGACCATCCCATTTCACGAGCCTCGCACTTCCGGCCTCAGCGGTCTTTAAGTACGCGGCCCTTGAGGACCGTTGAGGCTGCAGACCCTGAATTGGGATACAGCCATCGACACCTCACCATCACTTACCACAGGGGTATCAAACTCAAATACACAGTGGGCCAAAATTCAAAACTGGAACAAAGTCGCGGGCTAACGTTAATATTTATTGAAATATATTTATTCCTCCAGATCTAAGAATGAATCTTTTCTTATGGACCCAAACACGTTTTGCTGAAAAACTGAATATGGAACAAGCAAAGCTTAATATTAAACAATATATATATTAGCTGTATAATACCAGCTCTGATAGTAATTTGGTATGGCTTCGCGGGCCAAATGTAATTAAGCTGCGGGCCAGAGTTTGACACCTATGACTTACCAGAACTTCAACATTATGCACTCCATACTGTACATAAATGCCATTTCCTTTGTGCAATATCCAACCGCTAACCTCTGTATATATATTTTTTTTAATTGTATGTATATGTATACACACACACACACACACACACACACACACACACACACACACATATGTAGTGAATAGTGTTTTGATTTGGTAATGCCACAGGGCTCCAGTAGGGGGATTTGCACCTCTTGTTCAGTCAATACAGATGAGCAGGAGCTTCTTTCATCTCTCCACTATTTCCCCTGTTTAAGGTAACGGCCCACTGCACAGAACTCTATAAATGTGGCAACACGTTTTACTGCTGACCGTTAGCCCATCATCATTGTTCATTGTAATGGTAGAGGTTAATGGTGGACTGCTTCTGCTGAGGAATTTCAGCTGAACTCCGTTGCTGTGCAAGCTAGATTTCAATAGTGCTCCGCCATATTGCAAGATGGTTTTTCTGCCACTGTCTGTATTTAAGTTAACTGCTGAATGACATATACAGCTCTTAAAGTATTAAATCTTAATACTTTTTTCTTATTAAATCTTAAAGTATTATATCATAACAGTGGAAAGCCAGTGAATCTGTCAGCTAACATATGTGAGTTAAGAAGATGTATTTATCTTATGTTACACGTCATGTTGTGTATTGTCTAAGTTACGCTCATCAGTTAAAACAGGAAATAAGAGTAACTTGGTTTGGAAACTGTGGTGCTGAGACTGAGTAGCGTAATTGTCGGGCTATAAGCCGCTACTTTTTGCACAAGCTTTGAACCCTGCGGCTTTTAGTCAGGTTTTTTGTAATATTTCCAGATTCAGCTCTTTAATTTTGATTGCCATAAAGCAGGGGTGTCCAAGTCCAGGTTTCAAGGGCCGGTGTCCTGCAGGTTTTAGATGTGTCCTTGATCCAACACAGCTGATTCAAATGACCTCCTCAACATGTCTTGACGTTCTCCAGGCCCCCGAGGCCTGGACTTGGACAACCTTGTCATAAAGTATGTAAAACGAGACAAGCCGTCTATTCAGCTAATTAAGTTTCATAGGGTTGCAATATAAATTTCCATCTTCATTGGCACAGTTTAGAAATTATACTCTCATTCTTGCCATCAAACCTTCGTCTTCAGTACATGGGTTGTCACCATAGAGACAGGTAGGGTAATACTGATGGAAATGCTGTTCAACACGTTATATTTATTTAAACAGAGTGAGGAAGAACTCCTTTCAAACAGAAAGAAACCTCCAGCCATGAACATAGAGGGGCAGCCATCTGCCTTGACAACTTTGGGGGTGAGAGGAAAGAGAATGGGAGCACAAAGAGAGAACAAAACACAACCTGTGAGAAGGCCATGGTTTAATGACATGCAGCAGCATCACAGGCAAAAAAAAACGTGAAGAAGTGATGATCAGTACATTATGGTAAAGCAGCATAACTAAGGGAGGATTCAGGATTGTCTGACCCAGCTCTATCTATAAACTTTATTAAAAAGGCAAATGAAGCATATCTTGAATCCAAACTGGAAGCTGGTTCCACAGAAGAGGGGCCTGAAAACTGAAGGCTCTCCCTCCCATTCTACTTTTAAATACTCTAGGAACAACAAGTAGGCCTGCAGAGTGGGAGCGAAGTGCTCTAATAGGGTGATATGGTACTACAAGGTCATTAAGATAAGATGGGGCCTGATTATTTAAGACCTTGTATGTGAGGAGCAGGATTTTGAATTCTGGATTTAACAGGAAGCCAATGAAGGGAAGCCAAAACAGGAGAAATATGCTCTCTCTTTCTAGTCCCTGTCAGGACTCTTGCTGCAGCATTTTGGATTAGCTGAAGGCTTTTCAGTGAGTTTTTTGGACATCCTGATAATTAGGGCGGAACTAAACGTGTGTCTGGGTTTCTGTCGGGGAGGAAAAAGAAGGCGAACTGGGGAGCAACAGGAAGTTGCCACTTACGGGAAAAGCCCAGCATAATGGACTATGTGCACGTTAGCATATGCTACTTCCGGTGCGGAAACTCCTGTGGGGAGCTTTGTTTCCGGTGTCCTATTCGCGCCCTGTTTACGGTCCAAAACAAGTTAAGCAAATAAATAAATAAAGCGGCGATTCACATTTCTATAGATGTCTCGGGCATTTACCCAATATATCTGTAAATGATGTTCATCGACTTGTCAATATTTTCCCCCCACGCCTCAGGGGAAAAGAGAAAAGTGATTCAAATGTTATATTTCTCAGCTGTCCCTCGTTTATCGCGGGTGTTATGTTCTAAAAATAACCAGTGATAGGTGAAATCAAGTAGCCAATTTTATTTTTTGACGGTGCAAAACGTTTCGTGGACATACAGCACTGCACTTCAGAGTCACACTGCTAGCGATAGATGCAGCGATTCTGTACAGGAGAGACGGAGGAGATCGTCTGCAGCGATCAGGACGCAGGACGTAAAAAAGCATGCAAACTTGCACTAAAAATCTGCGAAACAGCGAGGTGAAAGGTGAACCGCGTTATAACGAGGGACCGCTGTAATTTTGAAGGTAAGTCACAACATACCCTTCGTAAATACTAATGTACCAGCAATCATTAATTTTTTGTGTGGCTTTTTTTCACGGTTTGTTAACATGCTGTGTAGGTGTGTACTTGACTAGCTGATATCGACATAACGGGAAACACCTGGTTTGACTATTGTTCACCTGTAGTTTGAATGCTGAACATTTGCCTGTTTAAATCATAAGACCATTCACTATACAGAGATGTGCTTCTGAATGTGGACGATGTGTCTTCTGCTGCAGTTCTGCTTGTGTTTAGTGATGTAAACAACTGATCGATCTAAACTCTTTAAACGTCAAAATTGATCATTAGATTTTTATGACACAGCAGTGGTGAGTGTTCCCACCTTCTGCTCTTTGTAACTTAACGCCATCTTTCCGTTTTCGAGTTGTGGACATGATTTTGGAGGATATCTTCGCAGTAGAGATTGACCGCAAAGTAAAGCTACCGGAAATGTACAACCCCACATCCGGTCTCAAACCAGGAAGTTAGCATTTTCTCGTGCACAGGGTCCATTCTTTCAATAGCTTTATGTTATTTCTGACCTATACTGTTCTTTGTTCAATGGCTGCTTTGTTCTTAACCACCTATACTTATACATATCTTTTTGATTTGTAAGATATGCGCTGTAATTGTTAATTTGTACAAATAAAAAATAAAAAAAATTCTTGCAATAAGTTGTCACCAACATGGATATTGTGTGGAACTAATGTATCTACAAAGCCAGGGAGGCAGCCGGTAAGGAAATGGTTGCTGACTATGTTAAAAGACTTTGGAGCGAGTTGCTAAAGAATCGCGGCTGCTGCTAGCTTACGTAGCATTAGCATTGTGCCGCAAGTTGGTCGCCTGTATACGAGCGGCACCATTGTTTATTGTTGGTCTGCATATGGAAGACTGTTAATGCGTGCATATGGTTAAGAGAAGCTGGTTATAAATATTATTGTTACTGCTTAAGTTCTAATGCAGATTCGTCATTTAATTTAGCACTTTAATAGAAAGCAGTATTTTTCATGTATGTATGTACAATGTATGTATGTACAATTGTTAGTGAATTACATAATTTGAGCATTTAAAAATACTCAAGTATATATTGTACTACAAAGTTTATGCACTGCATTGATGTGTTAAAAAAATGTTTGGGATTGTTCACGGTATTTGCAGATGTGTGATAACAAACATAATTTGTTTTTTGGTTTGTATTTAAAGGTTTTTCACGTATGGCTGACTATGGCCAAAAAGAAGATTAAAGAAAAACGAAAACAAAAGATCTGCCTGGTTGTAACAGGGCGGCCCTTAGCAGCTGGAAACACAGTGAGATGGACCAAGGCAAGTGTAGTGGAACAAAAGTATTTATTTGCTATACAGCTCTCCTTACAACAGTTAACTTGTCGAGCTTCTTCACAGCACAAAAATCCACCTCTAATGACAACTGGCAGCCTTAAATATGTTCAGCTGTCACAGACTTAACCATTATTCCACTCTCAGGTAAATTCTTAAATCGCAACCTTCCACCACAGTATACAATATATCAATTAGAATAAATAAATACATAAATACATTTCACATTTTCATATTAATAAATAGTTCACACTTTAATGTTGCACCAAACCCAATACTATAAAAACCCAGAAACCAGCACAAAAAAGCACAAAAAGATTCACCACACTCTCTCTACCAATGGGCTCTCCTGGAACCTTTAAATGGTGTCTGGACCCCCGGGGAAACATTTGCCCAAACACCTTGAAGAGGACACAGGCAAGAAAGGTGAGTAATCATTATCTTACAAACACTTATTTGTAGTGATGGGCAGATGAAGCTTCATGAAGCACTGAAGCTTTTCATCCAATTGGTTCACAGCGCAAAGCGTCTTGAAGCTTCATTTGCTCTAGTAGGACACCTACTGGACGTAAAAATATTAGTTGGCATGAATTTGAAGAGTGTGGCCTTTTGCACACAGCCTGTAAATGTCAACAACAAAAGGAGTGTGTAAACCATGTATATTGTAGTGATGGCAGTATACTGTGTATATTTATACTGGCAGAATGGAAAATGATCATTTGGAAATGCTTAAAATGGAAATGATCATTTACTGTGAGGTGTGGTGAGGTTGGGGTGTGGACAGTGGTTGTGCTTTTGTAACGTTGAGGTATGGACAGCTACACACTGAGCCTCAGTCCTGCCTGTTCACATTTTATTCTGTAAAAACTACATTTTCACTGCTTTTATGACCTTTTTAGTGGGGAGAACATAGCTAGGATTTAATGATTTAACAAATCTTTTAAATCCTTTGTCGTCCACAATGCTAAATGGCTGGGAGTCCTCAATCACCATGGTAACCAGGTCTTCATCTATTTGAGATTGTTCTCCTGAGGAAAGACAACAAAAACAAAGCACAAATATAAATATCACACATGTAACTTATTACAGTTGTATAATATTGTTATATCATTTAGTAACATTACTGCATGCTATATTATCATGGCATTTGATGGCTCACCTGGTCTTGCTCCACAATCGGTGTTCCCCTTATACTCATGCAAAGCTCTGTAGTGCCTAAGCATGGATGAGGTGTTGTTGTTATATCCCAGCTCCCTGGCACATAGCAAACACTTCACCTTGTACAAAAGTAAAGCCGCTTAACATTAATTGTATTGCACCATCAGTATTATGAAAATACATCTTCTGTAGAAATTTACATACCTTGTTGGGAGGAATAAAATCAAAATGTTCCCACACAGAGGAGGACATCCTCCTCTTCTTAGCTGGCTCCATTCTCTCCTGACTTTCTCTCCTCACTCTCATAAACCTCCAAACTGTCTCCAAACTCTCACTAACCGCAACTCTCCATCAAACACCCACATTTTTGAATGAAGTCTGAGGGGTTTATATCGCTGTCATAGCCCGCGGCAAAGTTCAAACCACTTCATGAACCAGTCACGTGGTACAGCCGGGCAGCGAGGCTTCGGACGTCATCATTTTCAGCTCCTCCTATAAACGAAGCAAGCCTTGATACGCGCATCGCGGGAACGCCCCCTCAATTACTCGACACAAGCTTCGAAGCCTCGATACAGAATGTCACATCACTACTTATTTGCACCACTTTTATCCCTAGATTTCACACACACATTTGCATTAGTTTTCCTTACTGGTAAACCTTAATCACAATCTCAATCACCATTCTTTTCTCCTGACAGACAACCACCACATTCCTTGATGAGGAGCAGCTGTGCAGGATCTGAAATAAGGCTACCAACTGATTTTAAAATTCCCAATAAATAGTCAATAAATATTTAAACTTCTTGTGTGCAAATCCTTGCTTAATGTGCAATGCTAAATAAAGTGCTTGATAAGGTGCTTTTAATAAAGTGAAAGGTGTGCTCTCAAGTGCTATACAGATAACATAATATAAATAAATGTAGTAAGGGAGTCCTCTTCCTTACACTGGTCATTGGGTGAAATCCAGTTAAACACCTGTGGTAGATGCATCAATCCCTTTCAAGCGGGGAAGCTGCACAAACTTAAAGAGCTTGACAGTGAAAAACCAGGAAATCAAAATCTGGGAGCAATGACCTGGAGCCCTGGGAAAAGGGAATAATTAGTGCAAAGAGAGAATTCGGAGAATCCCTCAAGTTGCATGTGCCATTCCCATTAGTAAATAAACCCCAGTTCAACCCTGAGCGTACAAAAATGGCAGACCAAGCTGCTGGGAAGTCAGTTGAACAACTCAGAGGAGTGAGGACAACAGCAAAGAGATCGTTCTCCCGTCTTGTTAATAGCATTATGAGGACGCATGAGGATATGACCGAGGAAGAACTCAAAGACAGTTTCAATAGACTGACAATGGAAGCAGAGAAACTCATGGAGGCCAATGATGATCTGGAGGCTGGTTTCATTGCAGAACTAGAGGCAAAGCTTGACACAAGTGAAGCAGTTGTGCTGACAGAACAGCATAAAGTCGACTTAACAAGGACTGCAAGTGAGTGTGAGTTAAAACTAAAGGAAATAAAAACCCTAGTCAGAGAGACTCTCTGGGCCAACTTTGGAAGTGCAGAATTGTCCACAGCACTACAGGCAGCAGAGGCTGAGTGTGAACATGTTGCTGCCATTAAGCCTGACGGTAATTATGAAGTGTATGATTTCGTACTTGGCCACCTGAAAGAACTGGTGGAGGCGGCAAAGGAGAGGTATAGCAAGTGGAAGCATTGGATCCCATCGAGTGTTCGGAGGGATCTTCAAAGCAATCTACAGAAGCTGGAACTCTGCATACCCAGGCTGGTTTCCAGAAAAGCTGACTTTCTGGAGATGAGAGTAAAGGAGGATGCCTGACGTCATTGCCAGCTACCTCCAGCTGCCCCATGCCAATCATCAAGCCGAAACCAACAGCCTTTCCCAAGTTTCTTGGAAATAAACGAGACTTCCACAGATGGAAGAAGGAATGGGAGGCTCTTCAGGGGCAGGCGGAGCCATCTGGTTCGAAAGAGATCAAAAAGTTTCAGCTACTTGATAGTGTGGATGAGAAAATAACGAGAGAACTTCGACTCACCACTTACAACACTGCAGATGACATCTTTCGTGTTTTGGAGAATCGGTTCGGCAATCAAACATCAATTGCTATTGAAATAGTGGAGGAGTTACAGAGAATGCCAGCTGTTAAGAGCCACCAGCCAAGAAAAATACTGGAATTAATTCAAGCTGTGGAGAAGGCGTTCCAAAACCTGGTTGACCTTGGTGACACGGGGGCTATAAAGAACCCATTGGTGACAAAGTCAATCGAAAGTAAACTTCCAGAGACACTCAAAAGGGAGTGGCTTATTTATGTTGCTGACAGTAAATGGTAAATGGTAAATGGCCTGTATTTGTATAGCGCTTTACTAGTCCCTAAGGACCCCAAAGCGCTTTACACAACCAGTCATCCACCCATTCACACACACATTCCCACACTGATGATGGCAGCTACATTGTAGCCACAGCCACCCTGGGGCGCTCTGACAGAGGCAAGGCTGCCGGACACTGGCGCCACCGGGCCCTCTGACCACCACCAGTAGGCAACAGGTGAAGTGTCTTGCTCAAGGACACAATGACCGAGACTGTCCAAGCTGGGGCTCGAACCGGCAACCTTCCAATTACAAGGCGAACTCCCAACTCTTGAGCCCCGATCTCCCAGTAGAAATGCAGTGACACCAGAAAGACGATTTGATAGCCTCCTGGAGGCGAGAAAGAGTGGAGCTGAAAACGTTCCAGAACCAAATTCACCAAATTAGGTAGTGATGAAGGGTGTGTGGTCTGCGGTGATGGAAAGCATAAAAAGAAACTCTACTTCTGCAGGCAGTTTAAAACGTTAAAGCTTGCAGAAAAGAAGGCTGCAATTAAGAAACTAGAGGCATGCTGGAGTTGTCTCGAGGTTCATGACAATGGGTCGTACTGCAAACCCACTTATCTGTGCAAAAACCCAGGCTGCAAAGAAGCGCACGCTGCAGAGCACCATTACTACCTATGCCCTAATGCTGAGTTGAGGAAGGGAAGTGCAGCAGGGAGGCAAAACAGATCTGATCCAGAGGGAGGAAAGGTCAGCAGGAAATGTACGGAGGATCAGGAGGAGTTCTTCAGAAAACTATCACCTGAACTGGCAAGAGAATGCAGGGATGCATTTTCAAACACTGCATCCAGGGCATGCAGCACCACCAAGGAGCAGCCAAGTCTCCTATTTGAAGGTGGGCCTCAAGAGCTGCCAGTAATCATGATGCTCCTTGAGGTCACAGTTAATGCTGGGCAAAAGATTGGGACATTAATTGACCTGGCTTCTGACACCAACTATATAACCCACAGGGCTGCAAGCAGTCTTAACCTGAGAAGTGAAGAAATCACTCTGGTTGTTCATGGAGTAGGGGCAATGAAAACGCACGTGAGAACAAGGCGGTATCTTTTAAAGATCCAAGTCAGAACACCTAGAGGCACCCTTAGGTCACACCAACTGGTCTGCTATGGACTCGACAGCATAGCAGAAGTCCACAAACATGTCACACCGAGTCAGCTACAAAGGTTCTTTCCGGATATACCACTCAACGATCTTGTAAGACCGAAAGACATTCATCTGCTTATAAGTCATAAAAAAGTTTGGCTAGTGCCTCAGAGGAGCAGAGTCATCAGTGACCTTGTGTTATGGGATGGGCCACTTGGAAAGACAGTTGGGGGAACTCACCCTGAGCTCTTCGAGAAGCTTACTGTCTCTGCCCACATGTCCAAGACACACTTTGCCAGGTCAATGAGAGCAGCAGCTGTCAAGTATGAGGAGCTCATTGGCAAGGCCTCAGACCAGTCTTCAACAAGGAAGCATGTTCCTGCTAAGCTTCAGAGGTCAAGCACCTCAACCACCAGTCAAGAATTCTTAGAGTGGTGGAAGTGGGATAGTATTGGTGCTGCATGTGAGCCAAAGTGTGAGGGTTGCCGTTGCGGAAATTGCCAGCCAGGTGGGAAAGAAATGACACAAGCCGAGGAGAGAGAGCTTGAAATAATAAGAGAAGGGCTCACCTATGTCACAGGTGATGGCCACAGCGAAGAACCACACTGGCATGCCAAGTACCCCTGGGTTGAAGATCCAGCATCCTTACCAGACAACAAAAGAGGAGTTGAGAGCACATTCCTCCGGACAGAGAAGCAATTGGCCAAGGAGCCTGAATGGAAAGCCGCGTATGCCGCTCAAGTGCATGACATGGTGGAGTGTGGAGCTGCAGTCAAGTTGTCCAAGGGGATGATCAGTAACTGGGATGGGCCAGTGTGGTACATGAGTCACCTCATTGCTCCGAATCCTCACTCTGTCACAACTCCAGTGAGGCTTGTGTGGAATAGCAGCCAGAGGTTTAGAGGTGTGAGCTTGAACGACCTGCTAATAAAGGGTCCAGATGTCCTCAACCAGATTCGGGCAGTTCTCCTCAGATTCAGAGGTGGAGTGTACGGCGCCCTTGGTGACATAAAAAAGATGTACAATTCAGTTTGGTTGGAAGACAGAGAGATGCACCTGCATAGATTCCTCTGGCGGGACTCTGAGAATGACGAGCTGGAGTAATATGCAATCACAAGGGTTGGAGATAAACCGGCAGGATGCATTGCACAGCTGGCAATGCGTGAAACTGCCAGTCTTTCTACCTTTTCCCACCTCAAGGAGAAACATCAGGTACTCCAGCAAGATAGCTATGTCGATGACATCCTTACCTCTCACAATGACATGAACCAACTAGAAGTCATTACAGAGAACATTGGGCGAATTCTAAGGGCTGGAGGATTTGAGCTGAAGCCTTGGGTCTTATCTGGGCAAAGTGGGAGGAGGAAGCGCGATGACAAGGGTGAGAAGACAAGAGTGAAAACCATAGTCCTACCAAACCAAATGCGTGACGAAGAAAACAAAGCTCTTGGTCTGGGTTATATAGTGGAAGAGGACAAGCTTCATGTCATTGTAGCAATCAACTTCTCCAAGAGGAAGAAAAAGATGCGAGTTGGCCAAGACCTTGTCCAGGAGCAGATTA